>NC_134402.1:100353711-101004783 GCF_038048845.1 Mixophyes fleayi | reverse complement strand
GGCGTGTATCTGTGCAAGACCCTCACGAACGTTTATGATTAAATCTAGGGATTTTCCTCTACCCACGTCATTACCTCCCAGATGAATCACAACTATATCGGGGGTACCGTGCTCCTCCATTTCCTTACACAATGTGGGAATCAACTCCGCCCATAACATGCCCCTCTTGCCCAACCACCTGATGTCAACTGGGTGTTTGAAACCGAACCGCCTATCCGCTAATCTGTGCTTTGCTGCCCAAAAAATAAACGAATGCCCCACGACCCATACTCGCGTCGTCGTCACCGTGGAACCTAGGACAAAATAAATATTCTCATCAGATCATACCCATATCTAAGAAACCATAACGACTACCACAAAACGTGTTCTAATTCTACAGCCTTCTTGCTGGAAATAGCCCCTCCTTACCAGAGGGGCCACCCCCGTTTACTTGAAGTATTTGCCACGGAAGAAAACTTTTTCATTAGCTACACATTTATACCCCATATGAGGGACACCTGTTAAACTTTTTAATATTTATTTATTTACTTTTATTTAATTTTATTTATTCTCAAAACTAATTTATTCTAACTCTTAAACAAATGAAAAGGAAAGTTGGTAACCCACATGAAGGTAAAAAACCCCTTATAACCCTGGGAGGCACACACACTAATCAGGCCTTGCCAAGGAAACAAGGGGAGAAAATCCCTTCACGCCCCCGTTCAACACAGCGAGCAGCACAGCCCTGAGTCACCAAGTGATAGAGGAGAAAAAGATAAGATAAAAGCGATAGAGAAAACTGAAAGACTTGAGGAGATGCAAGACTGTGCAGTAAGAGCCCTTTCAAGGCTCCTTATAAGGCCGGATGTATTTCTTATATGCCTGTGACCTCCATCTCCCTAGTGCTTGAATCTCGGGGACAGATGCACCCCCAACTGCAGCGGCAGTGGCAGCCCCTATCCTGAAAGAATGAGTACCATAGTCTGCAGGATTTAGACCTATTTCCCCTAGCGCCCGTTTCAACAAGGCGTTAAACTGAAATTTAGTTAACGGGGTCTTGTCCATATGAGTTAACCACACACCCTCCCCCGTGGGCCGGAGACTAGCGAATTTATTGGCCATTATGACTGGGCATATAACTGCTCCCTGCTGCTCTGTAATTGTCAACCAATGACCTCGGCCTAACTGGTCTGTTTTTGACTTAACTATCTTACAGCGCATAACGTTAGGTTGTAAAATCACATTTCTAGACAGTAAAGCCCCCCCTACGTCATTCTTGGATCTGGCTACTAGCTCGCTAATTCTGAAAGCACCGTGATACGCTACTGAGAAAGCTAACCCGAACAGCAAAGCCTCATAATCATCTATAGCTAGCTTCTGCAAAACCTCGACCAGCCTAGCTAAAATTTGGCCGTCAATAGGCCGGCGAGTGTCATTCTTCATCGGCTGCATTCTAGACCAACCTTTCAAAGCCTTTGATATAATAAATGACTTCGTGGGATCTTGTGTACCATTAAGCCTAGCCATGAATGAAATACCGGCTAAGAGAGACCCCATTCTCGCTTTAGACACCCCCTCGTTATACTGGTTCCACATAAAGCCCGTAATAGAGGGAATCTGACCTGAGATGCTGCTGTTGAAAGACGCCTGGTAACCCAACCAACGTTCCCATGCCCCTTGATAACACCTTCTAGTCGCAGGAGCCAAGGACGCCTCCGCTAGCCACTTTATACCTATCGTATCATCTGCCAAACAGAAGGGGGACACTGTAAGCCCGTTACACGGGCATGCGGGGCCAGAGACCTAAAACGTTGCCAGTCAAAACGAGAAAGAGAGTCTGCTATCTGGTTATCTACACCAGGAACGTGCCGTGCTCGAAAACTAATATCACACTCTAGGCATCTCAATACCAAGACTCGTAACAAGTTAATCGCCGGGCGTGATGAGGCACTCTGCTTGTTAATAGTCTGGACCACACCCAGGTTATCACACCAAAATACCACACTCCTACCGCGCAACCGATCAGACCACAACTCTAAAGCCACTATTATGGGAAACAACTCCAAAGTTATCAAGTTCCGGACCAACCCCTCATCCTCCCATGACTGTGGCCAAGGGGCCGCACACCACTCTCCCTGGAAAAAAGCACCAAAACCTTTTGAGCCAGATGCGTCTGTATGTAAGTCCAAGGATGTACTGGATACTGGGGGTGTTGGCCATACTCGTATACCGTTGAAAAATGCCAGAAACCGTTTCCATACAACCAAATCCTCCCTAATTTCCTCTGACAGCCGTACTTGGGAATGGGGACTACGGCAACCTGACGTTGCTAGTTGCAATTTTCTACAAAACACTCGGCCCATAGGTATCACCCGACAAGCAAAATTGAAGGAGCCTAACAGAGATTGAACCTTCCGTAAGGAGCAGGACGAGGACGACATAACTTCTTCAATCAGTGACTGTAATTTAACAATTTTATCAGGGGGTAAACGACAACAACCTTCTATTGTGTCAATTTCTATGCCTAAAAAGGCCAAGCATGTGGCTGGGCCCTCTGTTTTGTCTGCAGCTATTGGTACGCCCATCACCCGGAATAGCGCTTGTGCCGAAAACAAAATGTCTTTACAACAAGGGGAATTGGCTGGGCCTATAAACAGGAAGTCATCCAGATAATGAGCTATTCCGCGGTGTCCAGTTCCCGCCCCGACACACCAGTGGAGGAAGGAACTAAAAGCCTCAAAATATGCGCATGAAACCGAGCAGCCCATTGGCAGGCATAGATCCACATAGTACTCGTTACGAATTTTAAAACCCATAAATTTAAAGGACTCGGGATGCAAAGGGAGGAGGCGAAAAGCGGATTCTATGTCCAATTTAGCCATCATCGCTCCCTTGCCAAACTCCCTAACTAAAGTTAAAGCATCATCGAAAGACTGGTACACCACTGAGCTAATTGTAGGGTCAATCGCATCATTAACCGAGTTGCCCGCTGGGTGAGACAAATGCTGAATTAATCTAAATTTTCCCGGGGCCTTTTTTGGTACTATCCCGACCGGGGAAATGACTAAATCCTGAATGGGGGGGGGATGAAAAGGGGCCCACCATACGTCCCAGGCCTATCTCCTTACCAACCTTCTCTGCCAGAATGTCAGGATGTAAATATGCGGAACGAAGGTTCCTGGCGGCGGTACCCGTCACCCCACTGTCAATGGGGAGGCGGAAACCGAGGCGAAAACCCTCTCTAAGGAAAGAGGCCTGGGCCGCATCCGGATAAAGAGCCAGCCACCTACAAAGGATAGGGAATATAATGGGAGAAACCGCCTTAGATAGCACTCCCTGCCCCTCCCCGTCCCCTACCGACGCCAACGGTGCCCCTAGGGCAGTCTTTGAGGGGATGACTTCCTCTACAATTGGAGCAGGCGTGTCTGTAACGGCATGCCTCCCCCCTCCCGCATGAGGAGTTGTTAAAAGCAAAGCACCGATTCCTTGAGGACAGGGGAGCACCACGTCTCCCCCCGTACTGAAACCTAGCTGACTGCGGGGGGCCGTACCCCATGTGCACCCCTCCCATCTGGGCTCTATTCAATCTCATCCAGATTTCTACATCCTTATAGGCCAGGGGCATATAATGTTGGCCGTGCACTTTCTCTCGGAAAAGCTTATCATACAACCTCCAGGTCCCGGGGCGTTCACAACTATGCATCTCGTTAATTAAATGGAGATATTTCCAAACGTCTATAATTGCATCTGGTCTCGTTTCCAAATAGCAAGCCGAGAAAACACAGTACCCCCGTTAGCCAGTTAGAAAAATTTCTATACGCATCCTCACCAACTCCACCTCTTGCGCACGCGGCCGCCAACTCTTTCTGTGTGTCCGCTGTCAGCTCAAATATGTCAACGTAATACCCTCTCTTAATCTTATATCTCATGCTGCGTCTAATGCCTATCGACAATGCTGTGTTCTCACACTTCACTAGCGGTCCTCCTGTCGGTGTGGAAGAGGTGGTATCTAACCTGTCCCTGCTCTTCCTCTTAGCTCCCCCAAAATGAGTGTTAAGAATTTTAATCAGCTTGCGCTGACCCTGCCTAGGGGAAGATGAAGCTGACTCTGCGCTGGTAGTTGAAATGCTAGAATCAGACATGTATTGTGTATTGCATATAGTAGAGCCCTCATACTCACCGGATGTTCCCAGTGCCTCCTGCCGAACAGCCCCCGGTACGTCCTCATCTTCCGATCCACTCTGCCGAGCCCCTTGCTGCGTTGTTGCCTGCACCGACTCTTCTCCCCGCAGCTGAAGACTCGTTGCCCCGCCCTCGTCCACCTGAGTCCCTGCGGAGGACAGCTGCACCTGTGTCACTGGATGAGAAGACACGTTAGCATGCGGGGGAGACAAACTGTGTGAAACGTGAGGTGGGACCTCTGCCGGGGTGACTAAGGGAGAAGCATTCGAGAGATGACCGTAGAAACCAGCGGGAGGAGGGACCCTTTGACTACGGTCCCGTGGCTGCTCTGGTGGGGGGAGCTGAGGATCCCTACTAGAACACACAGCGGAATTATAAAAGGAGGGTCTAGGATACACGTGAAGGTACTGACCCGACAAGGAAGGATAGGGGGCCGACCACTCACTTACACCATCTAGAACGGGCCTGAAATCTTTGGGGGGGTATGGCAGAAACCCCTGGGTGCTAGTATTGGCAGCCTCGGGCTGGTAAAATGGTGCCGGTGTAAAAGGCCAGCTGCCAGCTGGAACTGCAGGGCCGGAAGACCGAATTACAGAAGGGACTGCGGGGGGGGCCTGGTGTGCAAATGCTCCCCAGGTATTAGAAAAACTGACCGGGGCTGGCCCCAACAGCCCGGGGGCCTGGTTAGATGATATCCCGGCCCTAACCGAAGATTCCAAGGAAAATAGTAGGGGGGATGAGGTGGGAGGGGGGCTGTCTCTGGAACGAGGGAAAGGGAGGGGGAGGGGGGTACCGCCCGTTAATGCCCCATGGAATGCTGGCAAAAGGGGGAGAACATCCTGATGCATATTTATGTGGGGCTGATCCCCGGGAAGCCCGGGAACCTGTATGCTGGAGATGGATGGGAAAACAGGAGGGGGGTCAAATATAATGGGGCCCAGGCCCCTATAGGGAGATGGGAGCCCCTGGGAACAGGCAGGGGGAGCTGGAACCCCTGCCCCCACTGCTTTAACAACTGTGGACCCCCCCACCCTAAGCTCAGCAGCGGGAGCTGGCTGAGGGAACCAGGGCCGGAAGTGACCTGGCGCCGCGGGCGCCGGGGAAGGAGATCCCCTGCCCCTAGCGCGAACTGTTCCTGTCTTCCTGGGGCCTGCGCCGGTAACAAGCGGCCTAGCCGCCCGCTCCGGCGCCTTGGACCTCCTAGGTCGCCTGGTGCCAGCCCCGCGAGGACCCCTCGCGGCAGCGGCATGGCTAAAACCACGCCCCGCCCCCCGCCCAGACCCGCCGGACGGACCCGGCAATACACGCTGGGTTGAAGGGGGGGGGGGAGCGGAAGCCCGGGAAACGGAGGAAGGAGCCTCCGTGGAGGCCACGGAACGTGGAGGAGGAGGCAGAGGGGGGGAAAACCTGGAGGGGACAGACCTGGAACGGCGGGGCCGGGTGGATGCCATGGCACGGAGGGGGGGGGGGAGAAACAAGGAACTGAAAAGAGGGGAAGAAGGAGAAGATAAAGCAAAAGGAGGAGAGAAGAGTAAAGGAGATGGAGGAAGCGAGGGAAATATAGGAGCAGACAAGACAGAAAATGCAATATAAAAGAACCACTTAGCCTGATGCTGCCAGTTATCCGGATCCAGGAAACGGGAAGCTCTCCTTCTTCTACTGCTGGATATATTCTTTCAACAACCACTCCCACCTCGTTCCAATTGGCTGATTCCGTCCCAGGCTTAACCCCTTGTTGGTAAGTAACATATTCAGCTCACAACACATGCTTTTAAAATCCTTCGGCTTAATGGCCTCTCTCATACTACTGTATACCTGTATATTGTCAATATTTGCCTAGGCCCAAGTACATACAGAATTAGCAAACAAATGATTTGAGTCCTACTTAGAAACACACTAAAATATACTACTATATTATTATATCAAGATACTATCCTACATAGATAGATGGAAATGTTTCCTTTATTTTGTTAAAGTTTTTATGAATATTAGTATGTTTAAAAATAAGATTTTGTCAAACCCATTGACTTTTCATTGTATGGTTCCACCATTGCACACTATGTGATAAACACCTCTATACCACTTGTATATGGAAGTGACATAAGAGGTGTTATTAAAATTAAATATCTTAAATTGTATGTAATCACACATGTAACCATAATACTGACACAGCCCTATTACATAGCATGTGTTGTAGATTGTGTGAAGTTTATTACAAGCATGTTACTATATATAATACGTTTATCTTCTATATACATAACTACATGGTCCAGATAAAAAACATATTTCATATCTTAATTATAATAGCGAACTTACGCTTTGCTATCTTCCTTCTAATTTCCGCAAGGACCTGTGGAGGTCACTACAGCGGTGTTACAGCTGTGTAATTGTTTTCTTTTACATATTTCTTTTTTACTGATTCTGTGTCGCCGATCCGCCCCATGTGCCCACAACACGCTGACGTTCCCTCTCCCTCCTCACTGTCTGTCGAGCATGATGTCATCATCACATCCAGACCGTGTCAATGAGGAGCTGCAGTGAGAGGAACTCGCTGTCAACAGAAGAAAAGATAGAAGCCAGGTAAGTAAAGTTTGTGTTACTGTTTATGCAGGGGTATAGTGAAATAAAGGGAACACAGTATGTGCTGCAAGGGGGAGGGGTGGGGGGCTGTGTGTGCTGCAAGGAGGAAGACAGTTTGTGCTGCAAGGGGGGACAGTGTGTGCTGCAAGGAGGAAGACAGTGTGTGCTGCAAGGGGGGACAGTGTGTGCTGCTAGGGGGAGGACAGTGTGCTGCAAGGGGGAAGGTAGTGTGTGCTGCAAAGGGGAAGGCAGTGTGTGCTGCAAAGGGGGGAAGTGTGTGCTGCAAGGGGGAAGACAGTGTGTGCTGCAAGGGGGAAGACAGTGTGTGCTGCAAGGAGGAAGACTGTGTGTGCTGCAAGGGGGGCAGTGTGTGCTGCAAGGGGGATGCAGTGTGTGCTGCAAGTAGGAAGACAGTGTGTGCTGCAAGGCGGAGGACTGTGTGCTGCAAGGCGGAGGACAGTGTGTGCTGCAAGGCGGAGGACAGTGTGCTGCAAGGGGGAAGACAGTGTGTGATGCAAGGTGGCTGCAGTGTGTGCTGCAAGGCGGAGGACAGTGTGTGTCTAGGGGGGGCAGTGTGTGCTGCAAGGGGGAAGACTGTGTGCTGCAAGGGGGATGCAGTGTGTGCTGCAAGGCGGAGGACAGTGTGTGCTGCAAGGGGGAAGACAGTGTGTGATGCAAGGGGGGCAGTGTGTGCTGCAAGGTGGATGCAGTGTGTGCTGCAAGGAGGAAGACAGTGTGTGCTGCAAGGAGGAAGACTGTGCGCTGCAAGGGAAAATACAGTGTGTGCTGCAAGGGGGTGGCAGTGTGTGCTGCAAGGAGGAAGACTGCGCAGCAAGGGGGAAGACAGTGTGTGCTGCAAGAGGGGGCAGTGTGTGCTGCAATGGGGGGCAGTGTGTGCTGCGAGGAGGAAGACTGTGTATTGAGCGGGCAGTGTGATGGGTCACGAATTGGCGACTGGGGATTAAGAGACATTTTTTCATACATCTTGTTCACTAATGTTATAAGTTGGCAAGTGGAAGGTATGTGGGGTGGTAGTTAATGAAATAACTTGGGAAGTGGGTGATGAAATTGCCAGGGGAGTCATGAATTGGCTGCTGGGGTGTAATGAAATGAGTGGGGGGGTCATGAATTGGGTGCTGGTGGGGACATGATCTCTGTATTGTGTGGTGTTCATGAGGATCCCCAACTTTCCAGAAGACATCTAAACGACAACAAAGCTGCAAGAACTGGTAAAAGAATCTGTCTAAATTTTCCTTTAATGTTTTGAAGGGGGTGCACTGTGGGTGTATTACATAGGGCAGCCAGAACCCTTAATCAGTTTCTCTTTGCAGCCTTATAAGCTGCATTTTTGTCTGCATTGTGGACATACTGGAGTGTCGAACCCAAAAAGTAGTTATCGTGTGTGTCAAGGCGCTGGAGCTCGGCACGTGAAAAGCTTACTGAACGCATGTGTGCAAGTGACTTTTCAGCCTTCTCCTCACTGATTGACTCGCAGGTCATGTGTAGGCATGTAGGTCGCGGTTCCCTTCAAGAGAATATATAAAATGGTAGATATACATTAATCTAGCTTTGGTACGATCTGCTTAGAACTTGCTGCTTTGTATTGGCAGCTCCTGCCTCCTGGACTTTTGGGGGTAAATGTATCATACTCCAGTTTGTACAAGTCGCCGGAAATCGGTGAGATGACAGCTAAAATTTAAAGCGGCACTGCCTTGTAAGGGGAAACTTGCCTTTACAAGGCAGCGCCGCTTTAAATTTTAGCTGTCATCTCGCCGATTTCCGGTGACTTGTACAAACCGGAATATGATACATTTACCCCCTGGACTTTATTATTTGTGTTTCATTTTATGTGTTAGCAGCAGTACCTCTGATCACCAGAGGTGCTGCTATTGTGCCTGCTTCTTGTGCTTTAGGAGTTAACCTTGCTGCACTAATTATTCCTGGCACCTGGGTGCTTCTCCTATTTATACCTGTCACTCCCAGCATACATTGCTGGTTATTGTTGTTACACTCTGTAGTCATTTCCTGTTATTACATGCTGCTGTACTTGTGGTTTACCTGCTATCTAGGCTCTCTCCATATTACCGCTTACCTGCATCAACCATCTACCCGGTATTTATTTCTGCATTTACTTGAATGCTCATTATTACACCATCAGGTTGTACTTCCAGCAATAGACATCGTGTGTTATCACCTCATTCCTGGCTCCTGAGCTGCATTTTGCATTGAACCGTGACAGTATAACCAGCCCACAAAAAAAACAGCTTAGGAGTCGTGTGGAAGATTTTTATTCTGGGACCCTTTTCTGCAATTCTTTTTTCCTTTGTTTTTGCAACATGTCTGTTTCACCAATCTTGGAATTACCACTGCTACAAACTTTACAAATGGACATTATCTTGCTACGTTCTCAGCTTGCTAAATTTTCCGCTTTACTTGTGGACCCTCTCAGGAGACTGTCTGATTCTGTCTATCCTAATACAGAAGCTGCTGGTCTGTCTCAATCCACCTTCTTTGCTGCTGAACCTGTGCAAACAGCACCTCTTAATTGTGCTTCTACAAATTTGCTGTTTACTAAGAACTATGGTGTAGCAAATTCCCGGTTCACAGGTGGTCCACGCCCCCATCGCAGAATAGCTAAGAAACTGTGTCTACTGTGCCTGCAATGCACACTTCTTACAGGACTGTCCTTTCCGCAGACCACGACAGCCTACTGATCCATCCTCTGTTGTTTTCACTCAACATTCCGGATTTGTTTACGCTTCACCATTTCTGGTCTCTGGGATGAGGCCCAATCTGCTAGCTCCAGCCACCTGTCTTGAGGCGCCAGCTCCTGCCGCCTGTCTTGAGAAGCCAACTCCTGGCGCCTGTCCTGAGGCGCCAGCTCCAGCCGCCTGTCTCCTGTTCCGGGGTCCCAGCCTCTGTCTCTTGCTCCGGGGTCCCATCCTCTGCCTCTGCACATTTTAGTGTTGTGGCAACAGCAGCAACACTTATATTATTATATTTATTTAATACTGAGTGAAAGCTTAGAAGGTAAGGGGAACAGTGACAAAAATGACCCTGTCATTGTCTATGACAGAACAGTTTGGAGAATGAGAAAGCCTAAGTGAAGTGCTGTGAATGTTACATGGTATAATGCAGCTGGTGAGGAGGGGGCTTAGAATACATGCAGTGACAAACTGCAATACTCAAATGGTGTTCTCTGCTTGTGGAAGGGGTGCTGGGTAGTGTTTGAGGCAGCACAGACAATTTTAGAAGTGTAGAATTGTGGATGAAACAGAGTGTTTGGGGGGTATAATACATAAGAGGGAGTATATAGTGCAATGTGATCTGTGTAGCGATATTAGCGCAGAATGGGGGGACATCATTTTAGGGGTTTTAGTGGTGTGTAGAGGTTTTCGTAGCAGCCACTAGAGGAGAGTATGGCTTAATGTGGTAACCATGAGGGAGGTGCAGTTTAGAGGTAAAATGTTTTGCTTTTAGTACTGAATGGGAGGAATGCAGGGAAGAGGGTGTAAACTGGAGAGCACAGAAGTGAGTAATTCTGTAAGTTTGTAACGTTAATGCACTGTATGCATTTCTAGTGCTAGTGCAGAGTCTGTGTGCAGTGGTGTATTAGTTAAAGCGAGAGTCACAGGAAGAGTGGAGTCACTTACCAGACAAAGTTACTCCATTGCAGAGTAGCTGCTGTCTGTTAAAAATGAAGCCCTTAAGCTGAATGCAGATAAACACATCTGCTTGTTACGAGGCAAGCACGGACATTACAGTGTGAAATGTGGGAGGTGCTTTGTTCCCGGATGTGAGGGGGAAAGTAGGAGGAGACTTTTGATATATACTACTGACTAGGCAGTGCTACTTCCTCTTGCATCGGGATTTCTGCTGATCGGATCACTGTCAGGCTGAGTGAAACATATTTGGTTTATCTGAAGTTTTTAGCTTAATTTCTATATCTGTGTGTTTTCATTTCGCTGTAATAGTGTGATTATCTTTCAGAAAGTTATCTCTGTCTGTATTGCTTAAGAGTAGGGCGTGATTTGTATTTTAATTTAACTCTGGGTGTTATTAATCTTCATCTTTGCTGGAAAATGTCTCGCCCCAGGCGTAGTGCGGGTCCCCCAGCATGTTTCAGCGACCTTGCTGAACTCCCCGCTGAGAGTGATGTTTCCCTCAGTCCCGGGTAATGGCGGCCGCCAACCAAGTGGAGGGATCTGGGGGGCAGAGTCCCGCTAGTGAGCGGGAATCCGCGAGAGTGGAGGTCCTTGTTAGCGAGCAGGAGGTAGTGAAGCGGGGACGGCTGGAGGTGGCGGTTGGGTCATCCATCCCGGCCGCGCAGGCTGTGCGCTTGATCATTTTAGTGGGTCAAAGAGTCGCAGGATGGTAGCGCGTGCAGCTGACAGTGATAACGCAGGCAGGGGGCCAGTGGTACATTGTTCCTACACAGCACTGACGGCAGGAATTAGGAAGAGTTCGAGGGAGAGAATTAGGAAGGGCGCGTATGTGGATGTCTTCATCATTACGATGGTGGGGAAGAAGGAGTTGGCGAAGACAAGGGAAAAAGGGGGGATAGGTGAGGTGGCATATAGGTCATTCCCTAATTGGGTAACGGCGTTTAGTGTCTTTGCCTCTGTGTACCTGGAAACTAGGCCGGAGGCGTCGGTGGACGTAAGGCGATACCTACATTTAATTATGGGAATTTATAAAAAAGATGGTGGGGTCCATCTGTCGTAGGTATGACGAGAGGTTTCGGGAGAAGGTCAAAGGAAATCACATAATCCCTTTTGATTGTAAGGACGTAGAGACGTGGATGGAAATGATGCAACCTAAGGTAAGCGTGGGGCAGGAGATCAGGTCGCAGAGGTTTCGGATGCAGGGGAGACGTAGCTCTCCCTCAGCGCAGATTAGAAACAGGTGTTTCGCCTTTAACAGTGGCACATGCGCCCGAGGGAATGCATGTAGGTACCAGCACTCCTGTGCAAAATGTAGGGGACCTCATCCAGCCACAGATTGCACGAGAGCCGTGCCGGGGGCAGGTAGAGGCAGGGGGGAGCCTCTGCCCAATCAGTAAGGCAGTTTCACCGGTCCAGACGCAGCAGCTGGACAGGTGGCTTCGCCTGTTTCCGGACAGGAAACTTGCGGAGTTGTTGGGTTCAGGTTTTACTTATGGTTTTCCCCTTCCCATATTTGGTACAGTCAGGGCTGTGGCAAAAAAGAATTTGCAGTCGGCCTATGTTTATCGAGAAAGTCAGGAAAGAAGTGGATTTGGGTCGCATGGAAGGCCCTTTTCGATCCCCGCCACTTCAAGATTTGGTGTTATCCCCAGTGGGAGTAGTACCTAAAAAAGCAGCAGGGAAGTTTAGGCTTATACAGCACCTGTCACATCCCCACAGGCAATCGGTTAACGATGCCATAGCCATGGAGGACAGTTCCGTAAGTTACCAGTCATTTGAGGAAGAGTTAGACTTAGTTAGAACCTTCGGGAGAGGGGCCTTGTTGGCAAAGCTTGATATTGAATCTGCCTTTCGCTTGCTTCCCTTACATCCGGAGTCATTTAGCTTCATAGGTTTTCGTTTGCCGATGGGTTGCGCAGTGTCCTGTGCGTATTTTGAAGCGTTTAGTTCCTTCCTGTACTGGTGTATACAGGCAGAAATGGGTCACGTGGGGATAGCTCACTATTTGGACGACTTCCTGATCATAGGAAAGGCTGACTCATCAGAATGTGCAGACATACTGTTTTCGGCTCAGGCTTTATTTTCTGTCTTGGGAGTGCCGGTGGCACATGACAAGACAGAAGGTCCCTTACATTGTTTGTCATTTTTGGGAATTGAGATTGACACGGTGGAAGGGTGTTGTAGATTGCCCCAGGAGAAGGTTACAAAGCTGGTAAGAGCTATCGGACTTACCTTAGCTTCTAGGTCTATTTCGCTGCGCCAGGCCCAGTCATTGTTAGGCTCCTTCAATTTTTTCGTGCAGAATTATTCCAATGAGAAAAGTGTTTTGTAGATGCAGTTGGCTACAGCAGGAGTGTCACGGCCACACGCACGGATTACCCTGTCTAAGGAGGTGAAGGGAGATTTGGGAATGTGGTTGAGGTTCTTAGAGAACTTTAATGGCATTTGTATTTGGCCAGCTCCACCTGTTGCCAGTAGACAGCTTGAGCTAGTAATGGATGCTTCGGGGTCCGTGGGTTTTGGAGCCTATTTTAAGGGTAGGTGGTGCGCGGATCGATGGCCGGAGTCATGGCGCTCCAAAGGGTTGCTAGGCAACCTGCTGGTGCTGGAATTGTTCCCCATAGTAGTGGCTGTGGAGCTATGGGCGTCGGTGTTAAGGGGGCAGCAGGTAATATTCTGGTGTGACAACCTTGGAGTAGTGCAGTGCATTTACAAACAGAGCGCCTCTTCTATTCCAGCCATAGAATTGTTAAGACACTTAGTTCTGCGCTGTTTGGAATATGACATTACATTCAAGGCGAGACATGTCCCGGGCGCTGAGAACGAGGTGGCTGATGCTTTATCTCGAGGGCAGTGGGGACGCTTTAGAGAATTAGCTCCACAGGCTGACATTAAGGGTACGCCATGTCCCTCTTTGCTTTGGCAGGTAGTCGAACAGGCATTATAAGATTGGCAGAATCCTCGCTGGCTCCTTCCACCAGGAGGGCATATCGGGGTGCGTGGCTGCAGTGGCGGCAGTTTTTACAGTCGCGCGGTCAGTGCGACTCAGGTCAGAGCGCTGACATGCTGGATTTCATTTGGGCTAAATATCAGGAGGGAATTACTAAAACTTTAATGGCAGCCATGCTGGCGGGCATTTCATTTATGGCTAAACTTCATGGGTGGAATGACTTGACAAAGAGGTTTTTAATATCCAAAGCTCTGAAAGGCTGGTTGAAGCTTCAACCAGGGAAGGAGGATGTGAGGAGGCCTGTTCATAAGAGTATGTTAAGAAAAATGATGTCTGCGCTGGCATACATAGCTGATAATGCTTATGAAGTGCTGCTGTTTCGCTCAGCTTCTCGCTGGCTTTCTTTGGCGCATTCAGGGTGAGTGAGTTAGTGGCGCAATCTAAGCATGATTTGGGGAACGCTTTGTCGGCCAGGCATATGTTTTTGGATGTTAACATGCTTTCTTGTCAAATCCTTAGATCCAAAACAGATCAATCGGCTAGTGGTTAGTGGATTTCCATCTCTGCTCAGGAGGATAGTGAGATCTGTCCCGTGTACTGGTGCAATAAGTTTGAGGAAATTAGACCACATGGGGCTGAGCCCTGGTTGATTCATGCCGACAAATCTCCACTGTCGTAGTTTCAGTTCACAGCCATATTTAAGCGTGCGTTAGTGCACGTGTTTTAGACCCGTCACACTTTGGTACGCACTCCTTCAGAATTGGAGCAGCAACAGCTGCAGCTGAGGAGGGCTCTTCTGTTAGCACCATTAAAGCTTTGGGTCGTTGGAGATCAGATGCGTACAAAACGTATATTAGGCCGAACAAATAGTCAGTACGCAGTAGGTCACTCCCCTCCCGTGTTAACCTTGGGCTCTGCCGCTCGCCGTTGTTTTTATACGGGGGCATGAAGGGATTTTGCCATTTTTTCCTCCGAAAAAGGCCTGATTAGTGGTGTGCCTCCGGGGTTATGGTTTTTACCTTCATTTGGGTTAACACTACCCCTCTTGTTTAATATTTGTAAAGTAAAGTAAAATTAATTAAAGTCACCTGAAGTCACTTAGAAGTTAACTAACTGTTCTACGTTACATGGAGCTGTGATATGAATATCAAGAAGGGGACAAGGTGTATCGGTGGAGGTGTATGTGAGCAACCTGTTGGTGATGACTCCTATTATCTGTGTTGCAGGTGTTTCAACTCGGAGTCTAAAAATATGGTTTGTTGGGCATTCATTCATGTTCTGGGCGTCCAGACATAAATTTGCCAACAATAAAGAAGCCTTTGGCAGGCCTGTGGATATTCGGTGGATTGGTGTAAGAGGTTTGAGATGGCAAGGTTTTATGCCACTTTTGACTGCTGAAATTGCTAAAGCAGGCCCACCAGATGTGTTGGTGATACATTTGGGGGGAAATGATGTCGGCATAGGAAAGTCTTTGGACTTAATTATTGCCATTCGAGAGGATCTCAGAGAGATTAAAAATAGATGGCCTTCAATATCAGTATGCTGGTCCAATATAATACCCCGAATTAACTGGTGTCCAAAGATAGCTTTCAATAAAATAAAAGCCATTGTTTCCGAATTAAACAGGGCAACAAGGAAAATAATATGGGAAATAGGGGGAATAGTGGTAGATCACCCATTGATAAGATCTGAGCATGGACATCTCTATAGGAACGATGGAGTTCACCTGTCTGAAGAGGGTAATTGGCTTTTTGTAGAGCAGCTCTTTTGGAGAGTAGGCAAGTTAGTGAGGGCTTTGGGTGGCAGGCTGGGTGTCCGTTAAAGGACTCCAGCGTGGCAGGAGAGCTTTTACAATCAGCGACTAATTCAGACGGTGCTATCGCTGATTGGCCTCACGTCACTGCTCCTTTCCAAGCACCCTGGCTCTTGCTACCTCTGTGCGAGGACCCCTTGACCTGCACTGTGCGCGTACGTCTTGGAGAGCCCAGAGGGGAGTGGTCACTATGATGCCAGATTTAGCACCGGCCGATCATAAAGGACTGTGGTGCCTGGGACCAGTGGTTAGTGCCTGTGGGCCATACACTGTTCGGTTTCGCTATTAGTTGTTAGCTGATTGTATTGCTCTCGCCGCCACCCTTTAATAGGTTAATAGGAATAAACAAATAAATAAATAAAAATAATAAATAAATAAAAAGTTTACGTTATTTGCCACTACAAAGTTGTCGGTGTCTTTATTTGTAGATAAGAATGTATAGTGATAAGATTAATGATGTTAAGGTATAGTGTAATGCTGAGGGAATCAGCAGTATGTAGTTTATATGGATAAACATCCGCTATGTAGGTCTACCACCTGATTCAATCACAAAGTATGTAGCCTTGTGACAAATCTTGTTCTTTAAATGTGTTATATAATCTACTCAATCTCTGGCGCGAAGAGGGAACTAAACTATAATAATACCAATAGGCATCCAATGCAGCAACTCAATAGAGGCAGTGCAAATCCTCCACTAAACAAACAATTGGTAAAAAGATCAGAATTGCGCAGAAGATGGCCAAATATACATTTAATATATACAAAATAACAAATAAAAAATAATAATAATAATAACAAAATTATATTACAACTTGAAAACAGCATGCATGCCAATAAATTGTGAACAAATGAAGCTAAAATTTGATAACACAGAGAGTATCATCCAAGGCGCTAACCAATTATATATTATGTAGGATTGAGTATTAGCCATTCAATATGTCCATCCTTAAATTATGGATATAGTATAAATAGTAAATGAACGGTTTCACTTAGCTGACATCCGCGTGAAGACTGGGTGTGGATGAAGTGATGAAGTCCACACACCCCAAATAGAGTGAATAGCAGGTAAGGCCAGTGGAAATGTTAGAATACAACCGAACACTCACCATTCCGAACGGAAGAAAAGATATACAAGCCTTTTACCGCAACAGCGGCTCCTGATGAAAATCAGGCTCAGATGTCTCCGTGGTGCGCACCAATAGATAAGTCCGAACGGGATTAAGTGATAGACAAAATTTCTTCTTTATATTAATCCTTTTCCAAAAAGCACACAGCAAAAAGTCACCTATACTCAATCTGATACAGAGGGGCATATTTAATAACGCACGATAGTGCTTTTAACGGGTCATTAAGGTCCCACAGTGTCCTCCGAAAATTTATTAAGGGGGCATCGCAGCAGATATCATGGATATCTGCTGCTTTGCATTCCTCTTCGTTTTTGGGAGCAGTCACCATTCAACAGAATGGTGACTGCTCCTGGCCGCAATCTAACAAGTCCCGAAAAAACATTTTTTTCGGGAACTTGTCACGTTAATGTACGGCAGCTGAAGCTGCCGTACATCATCCGAATTGAGGAAATCTAATGCTGTCAGCTCTGCTCTGGACAGCAGAGCTGGACAGCGCATGTGTGGAGGGATCACATGATCCCTCCCTGTCACTCAGCGCTCTCTCTCTGCAACTATCGTTGCAGAGACAGAGAGGGGATCTGCGTGCGCATGTCCAGTTCTTGGAACTGGACATGCGCAATTGAAGAGTGAAGAGAAGACCCGAAGACAGCGCTTCCGAAGAGGGGGGTAAGTATGATTTTTTTTATCTCTGAAACAGCAGTTTTTCGGAACTGCTGTTTCTGTGCAGGGCTGTACATAAATGTGAGAAGTAGTTCAATCCTTATCATTGCGATAAGGATTGAAAACTACTTTTCACTTTATGTGAATATTGATAAATGTGCCCCAGAGGTTGGTAATAAGTGAACACTCTCTGAAAATGCTGCAAGAGTTTCTAATTTTAAAAAATCCCTATTCATTCCCACATCACCACGTGTATCCTTAGCTAAACTAGAAATGTCAAAAGATGACATAAAATGTTCTCGTCTAACATAACGTTCTTTGCAACACTGAAGTTCAGCCATAATAAATCCACCAAGCAGACGAGAGATATATACACTAAACAAAGAACAATATAATCTACTCAATCTCTGGCGCTAATAGGGAACTAAAATATAATAATACCAATAGGCATCCAATGCAGCAACTCAATAGAGGCAGTGCAAATCCTCCACTAAACAAACAATTGGTAAAAAGATCAGAATTGCGCAGAAGATGCCAAAATATACATTTAATATATACAAAATAACACATAAATAAAAAAATTATAATAATAATAAGAATAACAAAATTATAATGTGTTACATATACAGTAGTATAATCGTATAGGACATCTTCCCCTTCACTTTACAGAAGATTCACAGGCAGCTACACTAGCAACTGCATTTACAGTCTTCATGTTTTTTGTATGGTGACTGTGGGATCAACCTCCTGAATGACCGGGGACTACGTGCAACAACATTTTATTCCCATGAAAGTGAACTGGGAGAGAGAGTCATGAATTCAGCACTACTCTTATAACAGTGCTGTCAAAATTAGAGGAGAGGGAAAATGGAGGAGCCAATCATAAGCAACTGCAAAGCACTCAAACCTTCATTAAAGCCTATCTCCACTTTTGTTTTTCACTATATATTAGATTTCATTGTTTTCTATATAAACTCTAGTCGAGTACATATAGCATTTGCCTGTCTGAAGATTCAATCTATTTGAGGGGACGGGTATCCATTTTCGAAAGATTAATAAATTAAAGGCCCCAAGATCAATCAAGTTACTTATACAGCACAACATTTTTAAAATAAGGCATCTTCACACGAGCGCAATACTTTGAAACAAGGTGACATTCCTGGAATCTATGAGCCCCAAAATACTTCTTTGAATCCTTTTAAGTTGTTTGTTCCACCCGCTCATGTGTCACGTGCAGAGTCATCCTATGTGTCAAGTACGTAAAGTGGATCTGTCACCTACACCAACATCCTTTTTGTGAGAAAAGCCAATATGCGGTCTATTTATCTGCTTAGAAACAGCAGCATAACTGAGGTACTGCCGGATTAATACCCAAAGTACTGTTCAGTATTCAAATGAACATGCTGAAGAATATTCATTCAGCTCACAAAATGGCTGCCTCCACAGTTTAGGTGACACGGTCCTATTTAAGCAGGTGCACAAACTGCTAATGCTTAGGATCTTCAAACCAATTAACTGGTGCCGTTAATGGTGTGGCGAGTGAAGTAGGGTTGACCAAACAACCAAAGTTTGCACAGAAGTTTTTGTTTTTTTTAACTAGAGCTACCTTAATAAAAGGATAACCGCACAGGAGGCCAGGCATTGCCATGAATCAAAAAAATAAAGCTATTGGGTACAAAACAGTTTTCAGAATTTGATATGTGGCTTCCAAACGTTTGAAGGATGCAAAATATGGGGCGAGTCTTCCAGGGCACAATAAGGTGCTCCTTAAAATGAGATGCGGTTGTATGAGAGCAGAGGATATAATTTATGGAGCACAGACTCTGAATAGAGTATTCACGGAGAGTTAAATGTTATTTTATCTACCTGTATGAAGTTTATATATTCGACGTGCTTGTGTCGATCTCTTCCCAAACCCTAAAAACGCACTGGTAGGTTTCTGCTAAAATGAATAATATGTGTGTTGATTAAATATTGATTTTTCAATTTCTTAAATAATTTACTAACTACTAAGTATCACGGGTGTTTATTAAGGAATCATCACAAAATTTGGACCCCTAAGGTAAACTCTTCCTCCCGAATCCAAAAATCCAAACCAAATCACTTTATCTGCCTCACGTTTTGCGTTAAGGCAAAACAATGTGTATATTAGGTATGCTGTACACCAGTAATCGAGCATCAACTTCATTAATTTTTTTCTCCACTATGAAACAGAGTACCCTGCTGATTTTTTTGTGGTAGTAATGTATACCTTTTTTAAACCCCCCCCCCATCCCCCCAAAAAATGGGATCCCTAATGTTGATTGAACCTAGCATTTTTAATTCTATTAGAAAAATGTGCGCAAAACGTGAGGCAGATAAAGTAATTTGGTTTGGATTTGGGAGGAAGAGTTACCTTAGGGGTCCAAATTTTGTGGTGATTTCTTAATAAACACCCGTGATACTTCAAATAAACTGGATAATAAAGCTACGAATAGTAAATTATTTAATAAATTGAAAAATCAATATTTAATCAACTAATTGACAGACAGTCGAGATATTTGGCAGAAATAGTTGTTTTGACATCCTCTCTTAACTAAAAATGTTTCAAACAAATCTGAGATGGGTGGTGGACACCCCTAGTAGATTAATAGAATCAAATCTATATGTAATGCACAGGGTACTCATATATCCAATCCTCTTTCTATAGCAAATAGATTTGCTTCCTATTATGAAAGTTTATATAATCTAAAGACAGATGTAACTTTGACTCAGCCCTCCAAGGAGACTATTAATGATTTTCTTGCCTCTATTTCGCTCCCAGCCCTGCCGCCTGAGGAGGCCGAAGCGTTATGTTCGGACTGGACAGAGGACGAGGTCCACGCCACTATAAAATCCATGAAGCGAGGGAAGGTCCCGGGCCCCGGTGGATTTACACTGGACTTCTATTGCTCTTTCCGGTCCTGATTGTCCCCGGGGCTTTCTAGCCTGTTTAACTCGGCTACTAAAGATACGTTCCTACCTGCAGAAATGTTAGAGGCGCAGATAATCACCATTCCAAAGACGGGGAAAGACCCCACACAATGTCATAACTACCCGCCAATAGCACTGCTTAATTTAGATCTTAAAATTTTTGCCAAGCTGAAGCTGATTGCCAACCGTTTAAATCCTATCCTTCCACAATTAATCCATCTAGACCAGGTAGGTTTTATTCTGGGTAGACAGGCTCCAGACAATATGAGGAGAGTCCTGGATATTATAGAGACAGATTCCGCTGGTTCTGTACCCCTCTTGTTGCTTTCCTTGGATGCTGAAAAAGCATTCAAGTATCCACTGGAAGTACATGATGGCTGTTCTCACTAAATTTACAGCTTTCTTCAAGCTGTAGCTACCTTGTATACTACTGCTCCTGCTAGAGTCTTCAGTAATGAGTTCCTTTCCTCTGCCTTTCAGATTAGCAATGGTACCAGACAAGGCTGCCCATTATCCCCCTTGATTTTTGTTCTTGCCATGGAACCACTGGTGGCTAAAGTTAGAATGGATCAAAACGTGGTGGGAACGGTTATTGGTTCTCTACAGCATAAAATTTGTTTATTTGCCGACGATGTCTTTTTGTTTGTTTCAAACCCTGAGTCTGCCCTATCCCTTATTTTACAAGACTGCTCAGCGGTATCTTATTATAAGCTTAATACTACCAATTCTGAAGCTCTGGGAGTGGCCCTCAACCAAAATACCTTGAAGCTCCTTAAGTCTATATACAAATTTCATTGGTGTCCCCTCTCCATAACGTACTTAGGCATATGTATACCGTCTGACCCTAACTTGACTATCCAACTTAATTACCAACCACTGTTAGGCCTGTTTGATAAACTCACAAAATCTTGGATTAACTTTGAGGTTTCCCTGGGTGGGGAGAGTAGCGGCAATAAAGATGATGCTCCTTCTGAAGATACTGTATTTGTTCTGTTGTGTTCCTTAACTGGTGCCTATGTCTTTGCTTAAATTTTTTTTTTCTATTGCATTTAAATATATCTGGAGCAATAGACGTCCCAAACTCTCAAGAAATATGATGTTTAGAGCTAAAGTAAGAGGTGGACTGGCTGCCACCAAGCTAGAAACATACCAATTTGCGGCTGTCCTAGACCAGCTTAGGGATTGGCATGCTCCTCCCCATTTAAGGAAGCCTTGGGTTGACATTGAGCAACATAGTTTCTCCTCATTTCCATTACCAGACCTTTTATGGTTAGGAAAGCCAAGCAGACCGAGTCCTTCCCAAGCCCTGGGAAGTGTTAAGAGACTCTCTCTCTATCTGGGACAAGATGTTGATTTCTCTGCCAGAATTCCACCTCCCCTCCTCTAGCCTTTCTACAATTGCACTGTCTCAACTGATCCCAGATCTCTGCCTTGACTTTTGGGATAGGCAGGGTGCCAGACGGGTGCAGGACCTTATGGAGGGATGATAACCTCTCTCTTTTTCCCAAATTCAAGAAAGATATGATGTCCTAGTCCGTGACTTTTATAAGTACCTCCAAATTAGACAGTGGACACATTCTCATCCCTCATACCCACCTGTCTTGAAACCGGCCCCCCATGGTATTATGTCATCTATCTCTCCCACCTCTCATGCGGGAGGCATTTCAGTTTGGTATCGACTCTTGATGGTTCCTGTGGATAGTAGAGACCTCTCGGTACAGAGGATCTGGGAGAGAGATCTTGACTTAGATATCTCATCAGAGGTCTGGGAGAAAATTTATCAGAATATATACAAAATGTCAAAATGTATTAACCATCCAGAAATGCTTATTAAAATGCTTCACAGGGTGTATCTTACTCCAGACAAACTGCATAAAATCTGGATATCAGAAACCAAATATAGTAAATTGTGGGGAAATTGGTACAATTATACACATTTTTTTGAAACTGTCCTAAGCTTCAACCACTTTGGGTTAAAATTTTTCAGTTAATTACCCAGGTCACCATGTTTGATTTATCCCCATCTCTGGCTATGGTGCTTTTACACCTATACCCCCCTCATCTTCAGCGCCACAATCACTATGTGGCTGGGCACATACTCATCTCAACATGAGCCGCAATAGCTCAAAACTGGAAATCCCCTTTGACTCCATGTCTTACCAAAATTATTAGCATTTTATTTATGTATTTATTTAATAAGTGCTAAGAAAAACCAAAGCAATGAATGGCTATAATGCTATTTCCTCTTCCTGGATGTCTGTGTTTGTTTGTATGTATGCGGTGAGGTGCAGCCAGTTATTTAAATTAGGTGTGCATACTGGTGCAGGCACGGCAGATAGCTGCAGAGTGTGTAGTAAGTCAGGATTGTTTCAGTAGATGGTCAGCAAATATGCAGAACTCAAATCTGTAGTTATGTACGCAAGAATCTGCATGGTCATCAGGACTCTCAGTCCTTGGTAAAATTGTTACAGAAATCACATCTGCACTAAGATTGCATAAGTATGTGCTCAGCTTAAAAGAAAATAAGATACAAATGTCTCAAAAGTAAACGTTTGTTAGAAAAGTATTTTCGTGACCATTACTTATTATTCCTATAAAAAAATGACAATATGTCTGATTTGCACTAAATACACATGAATAAGAAAAAATAAAAAAATATATAACTAAGCTTGTTTCATCCACCCAGTGAAACATGCAGAGCATATACGTTGTGTTACTAGTTTTAACTCCATTTTATGCTTGGATTATACCAGCCAAAGCTCACATTAGTACTAACTGTTAACTTTACATAAAGCAGCTAAATATTGATATAGCATCTGCGTTTTCCTAATAATCAGTGCGAGTCCCATGGTGTCTTGATATCAAGATGGCAGGAACAGATCTTCAATAGCAAGTTTAAATGTTACAGACTTTGTAAACTTGATGCACCTGACATTTTCCTTATATTCTACCACTGCTACTATTTACACCTAATATATAAAATGCCCCAAGTAACAGCCCATTATTTTAATTATGTTTGTGTCTAAATACTCACATTGTTTGGATCATTATTCAAAGTTACTTGAATGACCAACATGTTTTGCTCAATGGCCTTCTTACCTCTCTACTATTCTACTGGTTGTTGTTGCAATATTTAGGATTCACTGTTTTTGTGTAATGTGATTTGCTTATCATCTATTTTGATAGGTTTATGTGTATTTCTATAAGTAATACAAAGCCTCCTTGCGCCCAATTTTCAGGCTTAAATTAAACCGAACATTCTAACAAAATAAACACAAATACAACTCAATTATCAATTCAATAACATACCATAAGCCAGTTCAGAATAACAAGTATTAATTGAACCCACACAAACAATTATAGTTTAACAATATCCCACATATCCAATGACAACAAAATAAAAAGAAACTGTATAAACACAGAAACATACAAGCTGAACACATAATCAATAGATTCTTCAAAAGAGAATATGGCCACAACAGAACCAAAGAAGTGACAATGAAAGTGAAACTTGTGGATAGGGAAGCATAACTATCGACACAAACCAAGAAAATATATAAATAAAAAAAAAGGGTGGTTGGGTAGGGTTAGAGACTTTGATACATCACAATATGACAAGAGCTATAAGATGAAAAGATTGAGTGGATACATTTGAATCTGCTAAAAAGTAGGGGATGGGAAATGTACTATTGGACAAGTCATGCCTCACTCACACCAAGGCTAAACACCTTTTATTACAGCTAGCTCGGACCGTTTGTGACACAATTTCATACACTGGACCCTGACAAAATGACAGAAACACACCAGGTTATTCCAGCAATAAATACATGTAAAACATGCAAAGCAAACTAAACCAACAATAAAATAGTAACTTTAAAAACTGGCAGAGTGTACAAGATTAAAATAAACACAAAAGGCACAAATGTAATTTACATCATTGCATTCACACACTGTATACAATACATAGGCAGAACCATTTGACCACTCATGGTCAGAATCCTTGCGCTTATGATATAAACTCAATTGACTAAACAAACTCAAAATCTAGTTATACATTTCAAAGACATGTATGAGAGTAGATCCACAAATTTCACTCATGAGAATTAATATGATAGACCAAAAAGAAAAGGGGACATTCCAAGGGCTATTGTCACTATTGATACTAGTGTATCAGCGACCCAAAAAAACCCCAAACAAACAAACAAAAAAAAAACCGAGAGAGAGCTGCTGCGCATGTGCAGCAGCTCCGTTTCGCCAGCGCTGTCCTATACAGCAGCCGCGGCGCTGCCTAAGAAGCGTCTGCGGCGGTGCTGTATACAATACAGCACCGCCACAAACGCTTCTTTGACAGCGCGCGGCTGCTGTATAGGACAGTGACCACTTAGTTAGCGCGGGGGGGGGGGTTTCTAGAGACTCAGAAACCCCCCCCCCCTGCGTGCACCACTGTGTATCAAACTTGGAACAATAGCACCAAACAGTCTCAATATAGACATAGTTATGTGGAGGTGTTTTCTAAGGCAGCATCTTCTTCTTTTTTTTACCATTAGTATTAATATTATCATTTTTTTCTTTCAAGTACATCTGCATTCACTTTTGTTTTCCATCGTTGTTTTAGCCCATCTTTCAGGCTACCAGCATTCCCAAGTTGTTTTGTGTATAAACACTAATCTAGCAAAAAAAAGCAGAAAAGTCACACAAATAAGGCTTAGCTATTGTCACTCACCGGACTGTGAGTGCCATTTCCCGTGTGTTCAGGAACCGTGGCCGTCCGCCATCCTGAGGGTCTGCGCATGTGCAGTCCTTATTAAACCTTCAGTACCTGTTGCTTTTAATTGATTGGATGATCAGGCAACCCTCCCTATTTAAACCACCTGTGATCATTACCTGGTTGCCTGATCTTGGAGTCTCATTCCCCATGAGCCTCTGAAGGTGTTCCTGTGTTTCCTCGTGTATTCAGCTCCAGCTGATTCCTGTTTACTGCTAGTGTGGTTTTTCAGACCACTTCAACTCTCCTGTGTTCATCGTGCCTGTACTCAGCTGATTCCTATCTGCTATTACTACCGGACTCCAGTTCGTCTCAACTCTCCTGTGTTCAACGTGTCTGCTCTCCGCTGCCTCCGTTACTACTGCAGAGTTCCAGACCGTCTCAACTCTCCTGTGTTCATCATGTCAGCTCTCCGCTGATTCCTATCTACTACTGCTGCCGGATTCCAGACCGTCTCTACTCTCCGTGTTCAGCGTGTCTCCTCTCCACTGCCTTCGCTACTACTACCGGATTCCAGACCGCCTCTACTCTCCCGTGTTCAGCGTGTCTTCTCTCCGCTGCCTCCGCTACTTCTGCCGGATACCAGACAGCCTCAACTCTCCCGTGTTCATCACGTTTCCAGTCTCACTTACTACTGCTTCCTGAGTATTGCTTCGTTGATACTGGATTACCTGCCGTGCGCTGCACCTACCTGATTACCGCTGCCATCCTCCAGTGGTCTCTCCTCCTGCCGGCCTTCAGCCATTCAGGTATCCCTGCACGTCTCTCTGACAACCTGCTCTCCTGAACCGCGGTATGCGTACTTTCCATTGACTTTGCTTTTGTATTGCATATCCGTCTGGACTGAGTTGTGTTCTTCTCCGGAGTCTCCTATCCACTGAAGCTATTGTGACCATTGACTTTGTTTCCTATTACCTGGATAGCTATTGTGACTTTGTATACTTCAAGCAGCGCTTGTCAGTTATTGTTGTATTGTGGATATCATCGTGGGATCAAGTTCTGTGTGCCCCGTGTATCCTCTGCTTTACATTCATCTCCTCGTGCCCCTCCTCACATATATATAGCAGTGGTACAACTTGCTGACGCAGACCACTGACTCCTGTTCCCTGTGACAGCAGTTTCAAGTATCCTCTCACATAAGCAGTGGTACAACTTGCTATACGCAGACCACTGACTTCCCCGTTACCTACTTTCACCTGGACTCCATTCCTTCACTATAGACAGCGGTACAACTTGCTATACGCAGACCGCTGACTCTCACTACCTCCTCGCTACTCCTGGACATTCCTCCTCACTATAGCAGTGGTACAACTTGCTATACGCAGACCACTGACTCTCCTCACGTTTACTTGTCCATCTGGTTCCTCGTGTACATACATCTACTCATTACCAGTTGCTGCTAGTCATAGACTTTCCTTGAGCATTTTCTCACCATCTGCTGATTCTCCTGTTCCGTTGTCACCCTGTTACCAGAGAACCATAGTACCAGCTATATTAATCTGGTAAGTCCATCATCTGGTGATATCCTGGGCAAAGACTCCTAGTGCCCGTGACAGCTGTACTAACAGATGAACACACAAACTGATCATATCACCAAAATAGGCACCAAGCATAACACATGACATACAAACAACAAATCAGAACCACTGCTACAGCAACCTATAGAACCATATAGAGTGGTATTAAAAAAGCAAAGCCTTTGTTCACTGAGGAAGCCAGAGATACTACCTAAATGCGTCTGAAACATCCAAGCACACGTCATCACTTCAGTTGCTAGTACATTTTCTACCCAAATATTAGAGATGAGCGGGCTCGGATATCTGAAATCCGAGCCCACCCGAACGTTGCCGATCCGAGCCGGATCCGAGACAGATCCAGGTATTCCCGCCAATTGCAAAACTGAAACCGAGGCTCTGAGTCATAATCCCGCTGTCGGATCTCGCGATACTCGTATTCTATAAATTCCCCGCTAGCCGCCGCCATCTTCACTCAGGCATTGATCAGGGTAGAGGGAGGTTGTGTTAGGTGGTCCTCTGTCCTGCTATATCTCATGCTGTGCTGTGCTGTGCTGTGTTCTGCTCAGTCCAGTGGTGCTGTGTCCTGTGTTCTGTCCTTCTGAGTTCAGTGGTGCTGCTGGGTCCTGTGCTGTGTCCTGTTCGGTCCAGTGGTGCTGTGTCCTGTGCTCTGTCCTTCTAAGGAAATTGTTATTTCCCCATTATTCCCAAGTTATAAATTTTTTTTAAAAAAGTTATAAAAAAATAAATAAATAATAATTATAAAAAAAAGAAATTAAAAAAAAATATCCAAAAACAATCCTGCAGTATAAGTCCATTGGCACTGCAATATTACAAAGTTCACTGATTCTGCAGTATAAGTCCATTGGTACTGCTATATTACAAAGTTCACTGATTCAGCAGTATAATTCCAGTGGTACTGCTATATTACAAAGTTCACTGATTCAGCAGTATAAGTCCAGTGGTACTGCTATATTACAAAGTTCACTGATTCAGCAGTATAATTCCAGTGGTACTGCTATATTACAAAGTTCACTGATTCAGCAGTATAAGTCCAGTGGTACTGCTATATTACAAAGTTCACTGATTCAGCAGTATAAGTCCAGTGGTACTCTCCTGTGCCGCATATAATTTTTAAAGGCTTTGCCGAGTGTGTGTGGCTTAGGGGTACGCTCTCTTGTGCTACATATAATGGAAAACAAAAATTTGGAGGATAAAGTAGGGAAAGATCAAGACCCACTTCCTCCTAATGCTGAAGCTGCTGCCACTAGTCATGACATAGACGATGAAATGCCATCAACGTCGTCTGGCAAGCCCGATGCCCAATCTCCTAGTACAGGGCATGTAAAATCTAAAAAGCCCAAGTTCGACGCTTCGACGCTGTCTGTCTTTCACATACTTGATGGGATCTCAATGATGAATGCTCTGTACCATGGTCGTCTAAAACAAGAGTTATTGACGTGCTATAACTACTGTAGTTTTTATAAATTATAAACACTACACTTGAAAGTTGGAGGAGGTATTGTGGCCCCGGTACCAAATTGGGTACCGGGGCCACTCCACTATGCAGTCCAGATAGAGGTGTATCAGATATTAAACAACGTTGACTGTTGCTGCCAAATCATAAATTAATGAAAATGACCTGTCATCGTCAAAAACAAGAGGTATTGACACGCTCGAACTACACCCTGTATATGCTGCAGAGGATGTAGGAGCAGGCAGCTGTGCAGTGGAATTCAGACCATTTGAAGGCGGAGGTATTGTGGCCCCGGTACCAAATTGTGTACCGGGACCACTGCACTATGCAGTCCAGAAAGCTACCTCAGTGAAACGTTTTGGACTAAAAACAATATTGTAAGGTGTGAGGTGTTCAGAATAGACTGGGAATTAGTGGAAATGATTGTTATTGAATGTTATTGAGGTTAATAATAGCGTAGGAGTGAAAATAAACCCAAAAACTTGATTTTAACACTTTTTATGTTTTTTTCAAAATAAATCCGAATCCAAAACCTTAAATCCGAACCAAAACCTTTCGTCAGGTGTTTTGCGAAACAAATCCGAACCCAAAACCTCAAGCAAATTCGAATCCAAAACACAAAACACGAGACACCAAAAGTGGCCGGTGCACATCCCTACCAAATATATACATTCATTTGTTTACATTTATTTTTACTTTTAACCTATGTGTTTGTTTCCACTTTATGCCTTGTAGGCTGTCATATCTTGTACTTTATGCTTTGTATTATACTAAAATGTATGAATGATTATATTTCTTGGTGTACTGCGTACACTTAAATGTAATGTATCGTGTTTTTTGTACCTTTATACAAATAAAGTTACTCTTTCAAAAAAGTAGCTCTGTATACTGTGTGATTATAAGGACATCAGCAGTAGCTCTGTATACTGTATGATTATGAGGACATCAGCAGTAGCTCTGCATACTGTGTGATTATGAGGACATTACCCAGCTGCAACAGTAGTGATATATACTGTGTGATTATAATATCATTACCCAGTTCCATTGTAACTGACGAAGATGAACAAGATGAAAAAGACTGACTACCTACCACTCCTTCAGAAACACCCCCCTCCTGCCCCCCTGCCCAAACCCCGCCCTCCTCACCTCCTGCTCCCTCCTCTTTCCCTATACAATAGCCCCCTCAAACACCCACAGCCCCGTCCATCTGCTGCCCTGCATTCCTAGAATCCTCCACATACTGGTACATGTTGGCGTCATCGCATGCACCTTCCCAGACCTCCTCCTCCACCTCCAACTGTCCCTATGCGTCCCCATCCTCCCCTGTATCTCCATCCCTCTAAAACCATGCAAATCAAATTTCCTCCTCCACCTCTAACTGTCCCCATGCGTCCCCATCCTCCACTGTATCCCCATCCCCCTAAAATCGTTCAAATCAAATCTCCACCTCCAACTGTCCCCATGCGTCCCCATCCTCCCCTGTATTCCTGTCCCCCTCAAACTGTGCAAATCAAATCTCCTCTTCCTCCTCGCCCACTTCACCCAGTTCCCCGAAATCCACCACCCCCTGCTCCTGGCCCCAAGTATCGAATCCCCCCACTCCCCACTCCTTTCCCTACATCACGCCACCTACAAAGATTCTAGATTATAGCCCCCTGTAGATATAGCCCCCTGTACATATGACCCCCTGTACATATAGCCCCCAGCAGGAAAGCCCCCTGCACCGACAGGTTAGTATTGCTTTTGTACTTTATTTGCATGTTAAGCATCCACTCTGTTCAGCACAATAACCATGATTACTAAGCATGGAGACTAAACTATTTTATATGCAGTCTGTTGTCTATCTAAGACAGCGATAGACAACAGACAACCTCCAGCTCCTTCCTGCTTTGTCAGTTATTATAGCTTGAAACACTTGTTAAAATGCCTACTGATCTATTATTATAAAGAGGTGTCTCTTGCTTTGATTAGATGTATGTTTAACTTGTTACTGAGATTAAGAATAATATGTGGCCCCTTTGAAGGTTAGATGGTCGTTCATGTGATCCCTAAGTATATCAGGTTGTATATCAGTGATCTAAAGGAAGAAGAGGAGAGAAACCTTTATATTCCACAAGTTATGTTTAGGGTAATATTTTGTTTAATATGCTGTAATCTCTTTCTGCAGCATGACAAGGAAGGCTTGCTCAGTATGGCCAACGCGGGCCCAAGCACTAATGGCTCTCAGTTCTTCATCACAACTGTGCCCACACCCCATTTAGATGGGAAACGTGGTATTTGGAATGGTTCTCAAAGGCCATGGCACTGTTAAAATGTTGGAAAATGTTGACGTAAAGGGAGAGATACCTGTAAAGGTAAGTCACATGTATAATTGCAGTATTTTGGAATGTTTTGCAAAATAAGGCTTCTTAATTTATGCTTTGGAGAAAAAGCTTTTAGCTTAAACTTGCTTTAAAATCTAGCAAGCAACAGTTTGATATGAGAAAAGGTAAACTCCTCAAGAAGGATCTGAAATAGAGGCATAGTTTATTATGCATATTAATACCACTGTGTAAGCCACAATCAAATGTGTAGAGGTGTGTGAAAAACATTTAAAAATGTTTGTCTATCAGCAGAATACAAATTGTCAGGGCTTGTACATACAAACGTAGAGGAAGAAATGCCCTTTAAATGCATAGACAAAACCTTGGTACTTTGTCCAGACTTTTAACTGCATTTGAAGCATGTTTTTAAAACCTCCCTGCGCCATAGTGTGCTATGTATTTTATGTATGTTTCCATAGCACACCATTATATTGTAATAAACATTAATACTTGTGATCACTTTAGGCTATGTTGAAATTGATGCAAAGCAAACGCTTGTGTGTTTGTAAACAGGTCCATTTTTGTCATAGTTGTTTTGACTATAGGGGGTATGTTCAATTAAGACGGCAGATTGCGGTTACGCACATAAAATGCCAATACAGTACCGCAACATCGCAGGCTTCCCTTCACAGCCCTATGGAGTCTGAAGGTTAATCCGCGTTGTTGTGATATTGGAAAGTCTGCAACCTCGCGTAACTACGATCCGCCGTCTTAATTCAATATGCCCCTAAATGTTAATGCACATATGATATCTTTAGCATGTGTTGAACTATGTGTTGAAAACTTAAAGTTTACAAATTATTCAACTTTATTTATTATAACATTGTATTAGGCAATATAAAAGTTGAATAAATGTCATAGTGCAGAGGCAGGAACAATAAAGCAGGTTAGTGATCGACACTTTTACAAAAGCTGAGGTTCCAACAGCCTTTGAACAGACAACACAATTTTTAGATGAGAGCTAAGGTTTCGATAATTCAGATCTTTAATGGCTTGTACACCTTAAATCTTTGTTTCCTATATAGCTATGCACAATAGCAGAGTGCAGAGAGCTGAAAGATGGAGACGAATGGGTCATGACCTCATTAGATGGCTCTGGCGACACCCATCCTGACTTCCCAGAGGACTCTGATGTTGAATTAAATGATGTAAGCACTATAGACTTTTATACATTCTAATCCTTTATCGGTTTTAGTTTATATTATGTTAATGAATAGACTGGTTAGGTTTTCCTGGATTATCAAGTCATTGTATGTCTGCTTAAAAGGTTGAAAAAATCATCAGTATAGCAGAAGATGTCAAAAACATTGGGAATACCTTCTTCAAATCTCAGAACTGGGAGATGGCAACAAAACAGTACAACAAAGCTCTAAGGTACAGTAAAATATGTAAAACTGAGCATCCACTCTACTTTATAAATGTGTGATCTGTGCTCTCGTTTAGGTTGAGGGGGACACCCAACAATCCTAAAATTAACATTGTTTACTATCTTAAGTTTGCAAACTACAACAATACGAGGCACTGCACTCATGGAACTAAACTTAAACTGTCTAAAATTAACTTTCTTAAGCACAGTGATCAACATAATTAACATTTCATTGTATTTTACTAAATAGTGTCAAAAACATCTAAAATTATGGTTGTGTGTTTCCCGCCTCTCCCATGTCATATATCACACACACACACACACACACACACACACACACACACACACACACACACACACACACACACACACACACCTGGCTCTACCATTAAATAATCTGCCTGTGTCCTGCAACATACTGAGAATGGTTTTGAGTAATGAAGAACTACTTGTTTAATCTTTCTGCTCAGTTGAAGTTCTTAAATTACAGTGTGTCTCTATTACAGAGTAAACGGCAGCCATTGTTCTGGAGCCCAAAATGCACTGAAGCATATATAAATAGCTCAGACACTGTGGCTTCTGCGTTGGAGACACATTTGATTGTAACACTTCTACCACTGGGTGTCTCCGTTTATAAGTAGTGTGAGGAGAAGTGGTGTCCATTAAGGAATTGGAGCAGATATGTTGAACCAATGTATATGTAAAAAGTAATAAGAAATTCAGAATTGTGATTGTAAAGAAGCACTAACAGAGCTCTGGGAAAGGGTAGAGACTTTATAAATAGAGTTCTGTATTCTTGAATGTTTGTGAGATAAAAAGGAAAAACATCACTGCACTCTAAGGCAATAAGAAAAGACGTTGGTTGAGCTAAGAAATCAATTTTTGGGCGGTTTTAAAAGCCTCTACAAGTTGCCACACATCACCAGAGGTTTTCACTGCCAGGATTTTTTATCCAGTTGTTTGTAGGGTGAAAACGCAGACTGCTGACGACAAGTGGCGGTTTTCAAAACCCTAAATTGCATGCAGTTTAACCCAAACACCATGCAGTTTAGGGCAAATCACCTGGTAAAATTGGATTGGAAACATACGGTTTTACCAAAAGTGAGGTTCCAGCCCATTGCCACTCAGTATCGGGCCTGGTCCTCTGGTATGAGAAACTGCTTCTGATTGGCTGATCATTTTTTTAGGTAGTCAGGCTTGCAGCACATTAATTCATAACTCTAACATTTCGTCTATGACGGGGTTTTTTCCCATATGGATTACATTGGATCAAGACAATAAGAAGATTCCAGGTAAATATTTATTAGGGACAACGCACTACAGAAAAAATTATGGGGGAAATAATAAAATAATAGGGGAAAATAATTATTTCATAAAATAAGGGTGCACAAATAAGTTATTCTAATACAAAAAGTGCACAATTCATCTATTAAATTAATAAGTTGCCAAAATTCATTTATTCTATTAATAAGGGATCACAAATACTTTATTACAACTCAAAGGGGGCAAAAACTTGTAGTGCCTGCTCTTGTTGAACTGCCCCCATGTTTAACAAAACCACACTTTAGTAATTTAAGTCTTACAAGTCCCTGACATAACTGAAATTTGAGACCAATGCTCTATCCTCCCATGATTTGCTCTCTGTCAAACAAAAAGACTGAGAGAGTGCAGTCACTTGTGCTCTCTGTGGTTCCAAAGCAGTGATATAGATTCCTTGGTACTAGACTAAGACCAGAGTGTTTCTACAAAGGCTAAAGTAATAACTAAAGAATATCCTGAACTGTCAGTAAATGAAAGCAAGTACAAATGAAGAAAACTAAACCAATCCCTCTTGCTTATAATTGAGTGTTTCATGTTGACTAGAATTAAAGATACAATAGCTTACAATTAGGACTTACTGATTTTAACTACGGTAACTGTCTTAAATTTTTCCACTGCAGTTTAGAAACAAATGAAATAAAGTAAAAGCTAATGACTTACTAGTTACTATGGGTGTCTTCATATATTTATTTTATATCAGTTTTCATAAATGAATTGAACAATTGTGTTCTCGATAGTTTAAAGTGCTTCTGTATTCTAAATTATCCATTGAATTCTTACACAATGAAAGTCATGTGACATATAAGAATGTTTATCCCAAGCTTTTATCATTAGATTTTACTGTAAAGGGCTGTAAAGTTGTGATTTGATAAAAGTTTGATAGAAATCTCTCTCATGTGACGTGATTTAACTGTGTACCTATTGTACTTGTTACATAAATATAAAACAAATACCGGTATATTGTAAGTTAATATGTCACTAATTTCCAAATTATGAAACTTTAAAAGTTCACGAACCTTCAATGATCTCATTGTGCACACACTTAGCAATTTGCAAGTGTAACCAAAAGTGCCTCAATGAAAACTATACTAATAGGTACATTTTACATGTTCTAAGACACAATGTGAAACAATTTGTTCATTTCTGTATTGTGGGGTAAGTTTTGCACATTTGAGGCCTCACATTAAAGCATAAATCACTGTGAAAGGCTATAAGAAGAATGTTGGTATTTACCATTTTCCCTTGGATTTTTTTGTCGGGCTGCTATTAATGATTTATGATTGTGGACTACCATGATAACCACAGACACATGGCGCATGATCTAATGAGCAGAGGGACTTTGGCATGCCCCTCTGAGCTCTGACTGCACTGTGACAACCTTCTTCTCCCCCTGCCTCTGCCTTTAAATCATATGCTGAGAGCTGTAAGTCTGTATGTGTATAGCAGACTGACTGTGTATGTGTTTGGCAGCCATATTTGTTTGTCCTCCAGAGAGGTTTTGAAAAGGTGATAATGATTTGTAGAGGAACTGCTAAGAAAAGATGCATGCTTAAAAGACATAAAACTTGCTATTAAAAGAAAAAAAGAAATCTTTTATGTGGGATTGCTGCATAAGACATATTAGCTCTTCTATTTAGTGTTCATTAGTATTAGTTTACTGTAGAAATCTCCTACTCCCGCAGTGTCGTAGTATAAATGGACACTGTCAGTGCTATTGCTGAGATAATTAATGCTACAATGCTGTAGGTGTAAAAGGGGTTGGCTATGAAACTTCTTACTCTGTTGCTGACAACCAGTAAAAATGTAACAGACAACCAGTAAAAACGTAACAGGACAGAGGTTAGGAGGACATATAGGGTCTGATTCATTAGGGAAAGTAAGGCAAAACAAAGGAGTAAATTTTCTCCTGGACAAACCATGTTACAATGCAAGTGATGCAAATTAGTTTATTATTTTGCAAATAAGTTAAATACTGGCTGCTTTTTAATGTAACACACAAATACTAAATATCTTTATTTTAACACTGAAATTTAAAGTTGATCCCCACATTTTAAATTTACCTCCCCCTTCAATGCAACATGGTTTTGCCAAGGTGCAAAGTTCCTCCTTTTTTTTTGCTTTACTTTCCTTTTTAAATCAGGCCCATAAGGTCTGACGCTGTGTTAGACATACAAACACCAAAGCTTGAACCTGAAGCAGTGGAAGAATATGCTGAGCCCAGTCAAGTAGTATCCACAAGTTTGTGAACAGACAGTTGATGGTGGAGAACCAATTCAGCAGTGAGAGGGAGCAAGTAGATGAATGGATTGTAGAAACTGGTGAAGTTGTAAACTCACTTCAGCAACAGCAAGCTACATCCCCTCCAGTTCCTTAACTCCTCGCTCTAAAGGCTATTTGTCAAGTCCAGCCTGATCCCATTGTTTGACGGCAGAGGGTTCAGGATCTGATGGCCCAATTGCAAGGTCCATACAATTTCATGCAGGACTTTATGTTGGACTTTGAGAACCAACCACATTGTATCGGCACAACGCATAATACCAACTCAAAGCATAGAGCTGCCGCAGATGGTATGCCAGCCAGTTCATTCTGAGACACGGCTATCTCAGCCCAGTCAATTTCCAAATAGCACACAGGTTGAAATGGTATCTTTCACTAGTGAAGGCTATACTGGGTCTCAGCAGATGTACCAGTGATCTCATCCCACAGAACAGAGGTCCCAAAAGGATGCCTTGGAGCAAATTCAGGCCTCTCTATCTTTAAGTCCAGATCCAACACAGACTTCTTCGTCACTTCCTGCTGCTTCCCAAACTCAGGTGCTCCAGACTGGTCCAACAAGCCACTGCACAGCAGTGGTATCAATGTGAATGCTGCTCTATTCCAGTCTATGCAGTGTTTAATATGAATGCACCTGTCCCTCCTGTGAATGAGGCAGAAACACTGAAGCAGAACCAGAACCAGGCCAGTTACAATCAGTCCTTCCCAGGCCAGCCTCATCAAGTGGAACAAGCTGACCTTCAACAAGAGCAGGTACAGTCAGTGGTAAACACTTACCATGCAGCATTGGATCAGACTCATCAAGCTTCTACTGGCCATCAGCAGCCTACACAACAGAACATCGGATTTCCATGCAACAACCAGCCCTTCTACAACAACCGAGGATTGGTTAGAGGCGGGCAACATGGCAGCAGAGGCTTAATAAATGGAGACAGAGGGCCATCTAATGGTTTCATAGGAAATTATGATGGTTACCGTCTTGCCTTCTCAAACGCTCCAAAGAGCGGTTATTCACAGCCACAGTTCAGCGCTCCCTGGGATTATACAAACAACTACCAGCAGGATGGCTACCAACAAACTTTTAAGAGCAATACTGGGCAGGGAGGCCCTCGGGGCACTCCTTTGGTTCTAGGAGGGCCCCCAATACCTAGCCGAGGGATGCCACAATTGAACAGTCAGCCAGTCAATTAACCCATTGGAAGGAGGCATTGCACACCAGTTGGTGTCTGTTACAAGACGTTTTGTTATTTTTATTTACCCCTTGCCAGGAAAAGCTTATAGGGGATGGTTTTATTGTTGTCTGGTTTAAGATGAGACTGCAGTTGTTACTTTATATTAACTGGATATCCACAACGACCTAGAATTCATATGCTACACGTTCTTCCTGTACGTCTGTAAGGAGCAAGTGGCAGCTTTACGCACTATGTGGTTATGAAGGACAATGATTCTCTGGTTAACTCTAAATATTTGCCCTTGTAACAACCACTTGGGGCTCCTAAATTAGGGAGGTACCTAACACTCACATTGACCCTAGAGGTCATTAAATGATCAATTGAATACATAATTGGCCCAGTATACAGCTAAACATACCTAGATCATGGCAGGGCTGATACTGTCATCCAGTCATTGTTTGGGCTAGCAGTAATATTTCACTCCATCCTTGTGATGTATCATGTGAGGTCTGGGCTTTTATATTTTTCATTGTCCGGATTGAGAATATAGCTAGTTTGGCATGATGGTTTCATTTGTGATGACGTGCTGGTTCGGTTTCTGTCTACATTCGGATGGAGTTCAAGTTCCATGCATTAATAATTCCATGATGGATACAAGTCACAATGTTCCTGCTACAGGACTCTTAACAGGCTGCAGCTCCTCATCCAAGTTACCACCTGCTCAAACTTGAGAATGACTCAAGTATGGTTTTCACAAAGTTTGCTGCTTCAGTGTTTTTAAACCTTTTAGTCAGATGTTGCTATGGTATACTGAAGTAAGATTACAAGCATCTCATAAGTGTCAAAGGCTTTTATTGACAATTACATTAAGTTTATGCAAAGAGTCAATATTTGCTGTGTTGACTCTTTTTGAAGGGCCCCGCATTTCGCCCTGGCATGCTGTCAATCAACTTCTGGGCCACATACTGACTGATGGCTGCCTATTCCTGCCTAAACAATGCTTGGAGTTTGTCAGAATTTGTGGGTTTTTGTTTGTCCACCCGTCACTTGAGGATTGACCACAAGTTCTCAATGGGATTAAGGTCTGGGGAGTTTCCTGACCATGGACCCAAAATTTTGATGTTTTGATCCCCGGGTCACTTAGTTATCACATTTACCTTATGGCAAGGTGCTCCATCATGCTGGAAAATACATTGTTTGTCACCTAACTGTTCTTGGATGGTTGGGAAAAGTTGCTCTTGGAGGATGTTTTGGTACCATTCTTTATTTATGGCTGTGTTCTTAGGTGAAATTGTGAGAGAGCCCACTCCCTTGGCTGAGAAGGGTCTCACACAGAACTGAGGGTAGCGCTCACCTTTCCTTTTCTTTTCTTCTGACAAGTGTTTTTCCAGATGCCCCAAACAATGTGAAAGGGGATTCATCAGAGAAAATGACTTTACCCCAGTCCTCAGCAGTCCAATTCTTGTACCTTTTGCAGAATATCAGTCTGCCCCTGATGTTTGTCCTGGAGAAAAGTGGGTTCTTTGTTGGCCTTCTTGACACCAGGCAATCCTCTAAAAGTCTTTGCCTCACTCTGTGTGCAGATGCACTCACACCTGCCTGCTGCCATTCCTAAGCAAGCTATGTACTGGTGGGGCCCTGATCTCGCAGCTGAATCAAGGAGACCGTTCTGCCGCTTGCTAAATGTTCTTGGACGCCCTGATGCCTTCTTCACAACTTTTCAACCTCTCTCTTTGAGGTTCTTGATGATGCTATAAATGGTTGATTTAGGTGAAATCTTACTTGCAGCAATATCTTTGCCTGTGAAGCCCTTTTTCTGCAAAGCAATGAGGACTGCACGTTTCTCCTTGCAGGTTACCATGGTTAACAGAGTAAGAAAAATTATTTCAAGCACTACCATCTTTTTAAAGCTTCCAGTCTGTTATTCTAAATCAATTAGCATGACAGAGTCATCTCCAGCCTTGTTTTCATCAACACGCGCACCTGTGTTAACGAGAGAATCACTGACCTGATGTCAGCTGGTGCTTTTGTGGCAGGGCTTAAATGCAGTGGAAATGTTGTTTTTGGGATAAAGTTCATTGTCATGGCAAAGAGGGACTTTGAAATTAATTGCAATTCATCTTATCACTCTTAATGACATTCTGGAATATTTGCAAATTGCCATCATAGAAACTGAGGCAGCAAACTTTGCGAAAAATAATATTTGTGTCATTCTCAAAACTTTTGGCCATGACTGTAGTCCAATTGTACTTGTACCAAAACCATAAGATTCATCAATGACTTTCGCAACTTAAACAGTGTCTCCCAGTTTGATGTCTACCTAATGCCTCAGGTAGATGAGCTGATAGAGAACTTAGTGGTATAGTAATTATTTGACCACCCTCTTACCCTTTTTAGCCAGGTAAAAGACTGCATTTCCCACCCCCGATTGCCTTTTCCAATATAAGGTCCTTCCCTTTGGCCTACATTCTAATGGACCATGGACAAGTTTCAGCATACCTGGATTATATTGTTATTAATTGCAGGACTGGGAGCTTCATCTTCTGAAGGTAGAGGTCTTATTGACATCTTTAAGGTATGCCAGGTTAACCACAAATACAGAAAAATATGCATTGGCTATGAGAGAGTCTAAGTTCTTGAACTACATAGTGGGACAGAAAGAGGTGAAACCCCAATTGGACAAGGTGGAAACTGTAAAGAACTGTCCGAAACCCCTTAGGAAAACACAACTGTGAACCTTCTTAGGGTTTGTCGGTTATTAGGGGAGATTTGGAAGTCATTTTGTCACTAGGGCTGTTCTGTTCATGGAGATGCTCTGAAAGAATGGCCCTGGTAAATTAGTACGGACAGAAGCTGCAATAGTAGCCTGGACTGATCTCTGATCAGCACTTTGTTCTTTACTGGTGCTGCAAGCTCCAGCCATTAACCAAAGGTTCATTCTACAACTACTGTTGGCTCGGGGGTCGTTCTGTCTGACGTCAAGTAAGAAATTAAATACCTTATACTTTATTTAAATCATAAATTGTTACCATGTCAGCAACATTTATGCAATAGTGGAGTATTTGCCCATAAAATGGGCCACAGAAGCTCTGCGTTACTATCTGCTGGGCAGAAAATTCACCTTAGTAACTGATTATGCACCCTTACATTGGATGCATATCAATGGGGAAGTGAATGCCAAGGTGACCCGATGGTTCTTGGTCCTCCAGCCTTTCTAGTTCACGATGCAGCATAAGGGGAAACTCTGACTCCTAAAGAATGGTCAAAAATTAGATCTAATTTAGCTAAGTCATTAATTTCATTTAGAATAAAGGAAAATTCCTTCAAACTTTACTATAGATGGTATTTAGTCCCCTCCCGTCTACATACTATATTTCCTAATTCCACAGATCAATGTTGGAGAGGATGTGGATTACGTGGTACCCTGTTGCATGTTTGGTGGAGTTGTCCAAAAATACAACCTTATTGGCGTCAAATTCATACCCTTATTGATTCTATTACTCAGATTAAAAGGCCCGACTCCCTGCCATTTTCTCTTCTTCCTAGGCCGCTGCCGGACACCACTCGGCATATACAAAAACTTATCAAGCATATCTTAAATGCAGCTAAATGTTTAATAGCTGCATCTTGGAAAAACACTTCCCCCCCACACTCCCTGCCACTATCAACAAAATTTGGTCAGTTTATCAAATGCAAAGCATATCAGCTTTTCTTAATGATACCCCAGTATATTTCCAAAACACATGGTCTCTCTGGATGAGTCGTTATGAAGCCGAACCTCCACTAACAACTGTTTGACATCCTCTTGTTGCTGTAACTCCCAAATAACATCAGATTTGGCGACTTATACCTCATCCCTTCAGGTCTACACATTACCTACATACCCTTCTGCATTCCTGAATATCACTGCATTCGTTCCTCAACATTACTTTATCATTCCAAATATAAAAAAAACCTCCCACATCTCCCTGTCAATCCTCCCCTACCCTTTTCTACTCCTGTTTGTCTCCCTTAAAATACATGTCCCTGCTGTAGTAACATACATAATTTCTGGTAACAAATCAGAGCTTTCCGTCAAAGTTTATTTCCTTCTTTATTGTCAATTCACTCTGTCAATATCATATATTGTATGGCATGGATTTTATATATTGACATGTAAAAATTAATAAAATATTTTGCTTAAAAAAAAAAAGAATACAGATGCCTTCTCAAGGAAGTATGCGCTCTCTGTGGAGTCCACGCCACCATGCTTGGCGACAGTAGGGGGAACGATATGTGGCAAAAAGAGCCATTCCCCAACATAGTTCAGGCTGAAAAAGGTGTGTTACAGGCTGATTAGGTATTTAAGTGTGTGCTGTTGTTGGGGGTGGGGCAACCGATGCCTAACTAGTAGGCTGGTGACTAGATAGTGTTGCTGTGTTAGTGAGTGCTAGGGTTGCAAGATTGCTTGTCTTATGGAAAGAAAGGTTCATATTCTGCTATCCTAACAAAATAAAAGAATAGTGAACCAACTGAGCTTTGTCCTGTCAAATACCTGGTGTCTTTAGTATGTATTGTGCATTGTGAATATTCTGTGACTGCACCATTTGCAAACAATAAACACTTTTTGACCTTGTCTATTTCCACCTTCTTACGTATATGTATTGTATACTGACTCTGCACAACTAATAGCTCACAATAATCACACCATTTTATGTTCCCTGAAACAAGCAGATTTGAGCAACATTAAAAACCTATTTTTTCTAACCTTTCAACAAAATAATATTTTTTTATATATTAAGTGTAAAAATAAAAATATTTTTTTTATTGAAACAAAATATTCCATGGTTTGGCCCATGGCAAACCAGATGACACTGAACTGGCAATGGATTCCATCCAGGTGTGCCTGTTAAGTTGGTGCACTTGTAGTCAGAAGAGTTGCTAGCTAGATTTGATGAGGATCAACGTTGGTACAAAATATTACCTTTTTACTTTATGGCTGTGTATTAATAAAAACATACTATAGCATAATACGCCATAGTATATGTCAAGCACAATTCAAATCATTTTGTTGGAATTAACATAGTCTTAGTTAACAATGTTTTTCAGTGCCTTAGAAATTACTCTATGCCTTTCAATTTAAATGCACTTTGTAGATGAACACTAGTCTATTTCTTCTTATATTTATTAAGCGTGCTGATGAGGAAAGTTATCAGACTCGCATCAGTTCCCTTATCACATTATCATCACTGACTCATTTAACTCAGGTGTAGTAACCGCCGCAAATTGTAATTAATAAATTGTAATTTGCTTTTCTTCTGATCTTTGGGCAATGGACATTAACTCCTCATCTTGTCAGAAGGATTAACCGTTACTTCCCTCAACTCCCACTCTCAAAAGTCTTGTCATCGACTTTAACTGACAGTCCACACTATCCCAGTCATTTAACTGCCATTACAATTAAGGGCAGTTACCACAGTTAATTAGTCCCTACACAAAAAATGTCCAGCGTAGTCCCTATTTTTACATGGAAGTACCAGGGGTTACATATAAAATATATACCATAATAAAATAATATTATAATAATCCTAGGAATCTGTATATTTCTGTACTATTGTCCACTCTCACATCATCCCCCTTTTTATTCCTTTTATAATCTGTACTATCATGTTTTTTCATTTTTCCAAAGGGTTGATATTATAATATTACGTATGATCTTGCCGTAATGATATATTCTTGTTCCCATGAGAGGTGGGGATAGGAGAATATATTATTCCATTGTGAATCAAGGTGGATGTTTGAATTTGAGACTTTAGCTCCCAGTGGATTAAATGGCAGTTCTTATTTCATTGTTTTCTTTGAGAATCATTTTTGTTTTCGGATCATTTGTTTCCTTGTTTCTCCACCACAAAATGTTAGTTTTATCAAGGTACCTAGTATGTCATTATTTACAGTACAGTTAGCTATTGTTATAAATTGATTTTCTATAGTAGGAATGCAGGGGTCATGGATCTAGAGTAAAGAGTTCTATTTTGCAACATTTGTGAATAAGACTGCAAATTCCTTATTAGAATGTGTTTGGCAGTCACTTATGAAGTTTGTTAATGTTGCTCTTAGAGTTGTTTAAGGCTTGTTGTGTCTAACAGCAAGCCTGGACTCTTAAACGACAATAAGAGCAACATTATCAAGCTTATAAATACGTTTAATAACTTCAGTGTTCTAGGCAGTATACCACTAGCTTTGATTGTGGACCCGTTAGATATCCAGCATCTGTCTGGTTGCCGTGGCAACCAGATGTTTTTGTGTACCAAGCTACCTCTTGTGGCATACTGGATGCTTTTTTCATTGTTATTTTGTTATTTTGGTATCAGGTGTCTGTATATATTAAAATAATTGCTTTTACCAAACTATGATGTAGAGTTGTATGCATCTTTTCAAAGAAGTTAATATGGGAAAAAAGACTAGCGAGTCATTTGTTCTTTTGCATTGTAGCCCCCCTGTCACCATACATGGCATTTGGGGGCGAGAGGGGGGGGAAGGGGGGGCGGCGTGGTCAGGTTGTTAAATAGCATACAGTTCAGTTACTATTGCAGTATATTTATACAGCATCCCAGGTTCTCCTGGGTATAGTACAATTTGGACTGAAGCCAGGGCCCGATTAAGGGGTCCGGCCGCCCTAGGCTATTTCAGCCATAGCACCCCCCCCCCCCCTCCCTCCCATCCTTCCCCTAATATAGGCATCTAGGACTACTCATGAATATGAATATTGAGGAGTAATCTCCAGCATTCACATTTAAACAGATTGTGCAATCTCTCTTACCAGTTTTTGTTCTTCTCTCTTGCTTGTTCTTGCAGCTTTGATGTCTTCTAGCTGGATTCTGGAAATTCGAGGTCCTGTTTTGAAAACATGCAGCAATTGTATTATAATGCAAAATGTTAACAAACCCTGAATGACTAGGCCCTTTAGTCCAAACACAATAGTCCATTATGGCCAGATAAAACTACCCCATAGCACAGGCATATGTAGGCAATAAAATATAATAAAATTGTTGTCAAAGAGCTATAAAAACAATACAAACCTCTACCAGCCCCAACTGACTATTATTCAGTATTCTAGTGACCCTAGAGACCACAGAGATCATCCTCATAACCGCTGCACAATACAAAGATCATGCTCCTAAAAAGCAACTCTATTTTTTAAATGCCCCACTCAGCAATTTCTTCAACCCCCTTTATCTGCCCCTTTAGCCACCTCACCTGCCCCTTTCAGCCTGCTCAATTGCCCCCTCCAGCCACCTCACCTGCCCCCTTCAGCCTGCGCACCTGCCGCCCCTTCCCACTCGAGACATTAGAATAAAGACTTACCTGCTGTGGAGTCCTCTCTTCAGCGCTGTGTATGACAGGCAGTCTGTCAGCGATCGCTGCGAGCTACCTGTCAGTGCTGCCCAGGCTCTTCTTACTCTGGTGACATGAGATGTGGAAGTTCTGATCTCACGTGACCAGAGTAAGAAGCGCCCGCGGCTACACTGACAGGCAGCTAGCAGCGATCGCTGCCACACTGCCTGTCATGTGATAGTGACAGTCGGGAACGCTCCTTTAGACCAGCTGCCACATTTACAACAAAAACAAACTAAAAAAATCTCAGTGACGCTGCGGCTCCCCCCCCCCCCCCCCCAGGCTCCAGCTTCCAGGCTGCGGCCTGGTCAGCCTATTGGGAATGATTTAGGTAACAGAAAGTCCCTTGATCTGATTTTAGGTATAAAAAGGGATATTGAACGAGGGAGGGGTCAATGGTCCAACACCTGAAATAATCAGAAATAATACCAAGGATTAAGTAATGTGATTATATCAATGGACAAGGGAGTTGGGTAATAAGGAAGGGGGCAGCAGGTGTTAGGCAGTTTGAGTGCCTCTTATATTTCTTCAGAAAGATTCTTAGCCACATGTCAGGAGGGGAGATTTGCCCCAGTTAAAAGAAACCAAAGCATATACTCCCCTACAGGATTCACTCACAGCATACACTCTTATGCTGTGGTATAATTATATGGTACACCACACTTCCATTGGTAACTACACCTGGCTCTTTTTACATTGTAAGTGAGAGCACAGAGGAGGAGGGCTGGTATTGAGTGTTGACGTTGCCTAAACATCTACTCCATTTTTTCTCAACTCCAGTCCTCACGCACCCCCAACAGCTCATGTTTTGAGGATTTCTGTTGGTGGAAACAGGTGGGATAATTACTGATCCAGCCAAGTCACCTGTGCAAGAATAACGAAATACTGAAAACATGAGCTGTTGGGGGTGCATGAGGATTGGAGTTTATAAACACTGATCTACTCTAATAGCTTGCATGGGCTTAACGGTACCTGTAGAGTCATATACTCACATATTGTGAGGAGACCGGTCCTCTTACTCTAAACTTACTAGCCAGAGACAAATTGATAGTGTGGAGGCCAGAACAGGAACATGTCATTCTTCTTCATGATGGAACATATTAATGTACATTCAAGATCACTAGGCTTACAGGTTGACAGAAGAATGTGTGTTATTTCTGCTGATTTCTATATCCTGATCCATTTTCCTTTCTGGGTATATGGATTTTGCTTTTCGCATCTAGTATCCTTTAACGTTACTGCCACAGGACATGTCCAGCAGATCTGGAAAATAACTCTGTATTGATCACAACATAACAAGCCATACTGACAACTATGGTTCAAGCAAGGAAAGACTATGGGCAACACCTGCAGGCCCTCATGGCATTCGAAGCAGGTCTACACATCTTATCTGCAGAAAAACGCAAGTTGCTGATGAGTGTGGTAATCACTGTGTGAACGCCTAGTACAACTTGTGGTAGAGGAGAGACTGAAGGATATTGTGGGTTATGGATGGGTGTGTTTTAATCTCACAGCCATGCTTATGTGGACATCTATTATTCCTATGCAGTAATTACTTGTTATTTATATTGGAAAGGTCAAAGGTCAGTCCACTACTCTACAATACACTCTCACGATTTAGTGAGTAGAGAAAAACATCCTGACTCCTGTCTATAGTCAAGAAAGTTTTGAAGTCCTAACTCAACTTGTTCTATGCTAGAGGCTATAAAATACATTAAATTGGTTATACTGATCACCCCAAGGCGTATACTTTAAAAACTTAAATGCTGTATATGCTTCTGAATAACAGACTGTCTCATGTTCAAATAATGTTTAGAGATATCAGTCCGACTGCAGGTGTCCTATTCGTTTTAAATTGCTTGGCGGTGGCTAACACTGAAACTTCTTCTTGGTAATTGTTGCTTTCTCATTATTGTGAAGCCATGACATTTTTCCTCTACATATTTGGTATATTACGATATTTTTATATACACTATATGGGCAAAAGTATTTGGCCACACCTGTTAATTATTGAACCGAGGTGTTTCAATCAGACCCGTTGCCAGAGGTGTATAAAATCAAGCACCTAGCCATGCAATCTCCATTTGCAAACATTTGTGGTACAAAATGGGTCATTCTGGAGAGCTCAGTTACTTCAAGCGTGGTACTGTATAGGATGCCACCTTTGCAATCAGGCGGTTTGTGAAATTTCATCCATGCTGGATATTCCACAGTCAACTGTTAGTGATATTATTAGAAAGTGGAAGCATTTAGAAACAACAACTACTTAGCCACGGAGCGGAAGACCACGTAAAATCACAGAGTGGGGTCAACGACTGCTAAGGCGTATGGTGCATAAAAGTCGCCAACGCTCTGCTGATTCCATAGCTGAAGAGTTCCGAACTTCCACTGGCATTAATGTAAGCACAAAAACTGTGCGTAGGGGAGCTTAATGGAATGGGTTTCCATGGCCGAGCAGCTGCACGCAAGCCTCACATCACCAAGACCAATGCCAAGCGTCAGATGGAGTGGTGTAAAGCACATCGACACTGGACTGTGGAGCAGTGGAAACGTGTTCTGTGGAGTGACGAATCACACTTCTCTGTTTGGCAATCAGATGGATGAGTCTGGGTTTGGCGGATGCCTGGAGAACGTTACCTGCCTGATTGCATTATGCCAACTGTGAAGTTTGGTGGAGGACGGATAATGGTATGGGGCTGTTTTTCTGGGTTTGGGCTAGGCCCCTTATCTCCAGTGAAGGGCAATCTTAATGCTTCAGTATACCAAGTCATTTTAGACAATGCTATGTTTCCAACTTTGTGGCAACAGTTTGGGGATGACCCTTTTCTATTCCAACATGACTGTGTCCCAGTACACAAAGCAACCACTACAAAGACATGGTTTGAGGAGTTCAGTGTGGAAGAACTTGACTGGCCCGCACAGAGCTCTGACCTCAAGCCCATCAAACACCTTTGGGATGAACTGGAACGGAGATTGTGAGCCAGGCCTTCTCATCCAACAGCAGTGCCTGACTTCATAAATGCTCTACAGAATGAATGCGCACAAATTGTCACAGAAACACTTCAACATCTTCCGGAAAGTCTTCCAAGAAGAGTGGAAGTTGCTATCGCTGCAAAAGAGACCAACTCCATATTAAAGTATATGTATTTGAATACAATGTCATTACAGTCCCTGTTGGTGTAATGGTCAAGCATCCGAATACTTTTGTCCATATAGTTAACCTGCTGAGACACACACACACTGGGTCCCCACAGCCAGGCAGGAAAAATACTGTATGGCCATCTGCTTTGGCTCCCTTGAAATTAATGCAATCAATGCAATATTTATAAAAACAGTTATGTCAGAGACTGCTGTGCAGAATGTTGGTCATAATGGAATGCAATGGCAATGCTAGACCAGTCAACCATTATCTAAGAACTATTTTAAAGAGGTGGACATTTTTGTTTGTTTGCTTTCATGGTATAAGACTTTTTTGCTTGTATTTAGTAAGCAACATAAAAATTCCTTACATTGACATTTTATAAATAATTCATTTTTGCATTTCAGCTTCATCTGCCTGGAATAAACTTTGATGCCAGTAGACCAAGGTGTAAATCTTTGTACTCAGAATACAACAGCCTCCATGACCCCCACCTCCAATCCTTCTTTTATCAGAGAGGGCTAATAAAAAAGTTAAAGAAAGAAGGATTAATTACTGAGGATAACAAGGTAAGATATCAGGTGGAGACACAGAATTGCCTGCAGTAACATATAAGGGCATATTCAATTAGCATTCGTGGCCAAGATTACGCACGGCTGCACGGGTCCCGGTACCGCAACATCGTAGATTTGGGTTGCGCACAGAATTCCAGGAATACCTAATCCTAATCCTAATTGAATACCCCCCTTAATGTCAGTTTTCAAATTTAAAATCAATTTTTGATCTGCACTACGCAAGTATGAACATTTTATTCTGCACAAAGGAAATATTTTCTAATAGTCCACATGTCCCTGTGCAAAAGCATTTCTGCTCCATTATAATTAATCACAAATATTTTTCCTGATTGGCTGCCTATTTGGATTATTTATTATTTATTTGTTATTTTGATTTGGATTACTGCAGGAAAGAAGATTCCTTATTTACAAAGCATTAAACCATTGAGATGGGTGTGTTTGTTATAGAAAATGCAAATTTTACATTGACTGTGAACGCTGACAAGTAGCATCTCCGGGTTGTCGTGGGGATTATACATTTGTATGCTTGATGTACACCTGACACAGAAATATTGCAGTGTTTTTAAATGGACATAGCTTGAGATATATGTACCTCACTAATCACATGTAAGTGTGTGTTTTTTACAACAGAATTTCTCTTTCCTGCCATTGCAGGACACTTCCAAGCATTGGGGTTTAGTAGGTGGTACAGGAGTATGGCACTTTATACATAACTGCTTTGAACATAGCTCCTCCCCTGCTATGCTGCTCCTACTCCAGGAAAGCTTCAGTTTTATATAAAGTGCTCAGTAGTTAGGGCATTTTTTGTGGGCTTTTGCCTGTTTTTATTGTTTTGGATTTTTTATAATATTTTTATTTTTTTATTTAGCATCGCAGGGACCCTTAATTTTTACCCTGAAGAGTGACTATCCTGGAGGCTGCCATCACTCTGGGTTCCTGCAGGGGGTGTGCAGCTTCTGGGCTTCCCTCCCCCCTGATGCGGCAGCAGCTGCTGGGTAACTAGTGTGGTGTTTATGGCATACCCGCTGCGGCTCAGGAGAGTGATGCTGTGAGCGGCTTCTCTCATTCCCCTGACAACGATCAGCTCCTCAGAGAGGAAGCTATCAGCAGGGGAGAGAGAAATGTTCGTGTGACGTTAATTCTTTGAACAGTAACGGTCAGGATGAGGAGGAAAGCACCGGAGAGAAGCTAAACATATTCCATTATATTGACAGCACTACATATAAACGGATGCATCTCCCTTAAGGAGGCAGCCATTTCTGGTGGGAACAGATAAGGGGAGTAACTCCTCCTCCTCAGATGGTTTGGCGGGCTCTCCCTCACGAAGTTCGCCATCTTGCCAGTGACAGGACGTGATCACCTCAGACTCCAGCTCTCCTACTGTGCTCTTACTATATTGTTTAGCTACTCACACAGGTTTTATATCTGTTGCTACGCCTCTACCACTTATTATTACAATATTGTAGGCCCTTTGTTTTCACATATAGGGGACTACGAGTACTTTTGCTTAGTATTGAGGGTCTCAGTGACATATAAGTGTGATTGGGGACAATATAATACTGTAATCTCAGTCAGGGCCCTCTTAAGAACATCTTGGGCCCCCGGGCACAGCAGTGCACCGGGGCCCCTAAATATACAAAAAAAATAAAAAAAATTATTATATATATGGGCCCTGCAGCAAAAAAACCCAAAAAAACCCCCTGGAAAATAAAAAAGACAATACTTACCTTGCGATCCGGCTCCCTCCATGGTCTCCTTCTCCGTCGCGATCCGCAATGGATGTCGGGCGGGTGTGATGACATCACGCCCGACATGCACTGCGAGCGCGATGGAGGAGGAGACCATGGAGGGAGTCGGATCGCCAGCTGACCGCAAGGTAAGCATTGTCTTTTTTTTTTTTCCAGGTTTTTTTTTTTTGCTGCCTCCGACGAGCCCCCCTGGGCTGCATCGCCCCTGGGCACATGCCCATTGTGCCCAATGGGAAAGACAGCCCTGATCTCAGTATAGAGTGTTTCAGAATGTAACAAACAAATATATTTGAGACTTCAAATCATGTTCCTTTTTAAATAATGAAAATAATAATAATAATAATAATAATAATAATATAATATAAATGATTGCTGTGGGATTTAATTACAGGTCGTGTAATTTACACCATCAATATGTCTGGGAAAGGGATTTTCAAGTCAAAGGGATCTGCTGGAAAGTCTGTGTAACATTGTACTTGTGCAAAATATAATGTCAAATTATCTTGTGGACTGGCTCATTTAATAAACACACACTGGGAAGTTGTGGTATAACTTTATAATAAACAGTTTAATTATCAGCATACAGACATCACAGGATCTTACATACTAGAAATTTCTCTGTACAACTGAGTACATTGATATAATTTTGGAGGTAGAATGACAATACTGCCTTCTAACCAAGTGCATGCAATGTTCATTCAGTATGTAAGAAAAAACAATTACATCAGCTCAGCATTATCCATATAAGTATAATATAGAGGTTCTCCGAGAACCGAGCCCATCCGAACTTCGCCGATCCGAGTTGTGCGCCCTCAGAAGTGAAAATGAGGCAAAGTGGAATTTTTGCATCGCCGGGTCTTGCAGGTTTTGGATTCTAGAAGTACCGCCCTCCGCGGCGATCCAGCACCATTTCACAGACACAGAAGGGGTAGCACGGTTCTTGGCAGTCTCTAGTGCAGTTGGGCAGCATCATATCTAAAACAGAAAGAGGAGGGGTGGCAGTTTTCTTAAAAAGTCTCCAGTGACATTCAACTGAGTTATAGCTCACACAGATACAGGAGAGGTCCATTGCTCCATTGTTAATTGTCATTGCTGAAATAGAAATTAAAGAGCTTCAAAATCTGCAGTCACATTGTACAGTGTTATTATAGCTCACACAGAAACAGGAGAGGTCTCAATGTTGTTGCCAGTCTACAGTTTACGTGCCATTGCTCCATTGCTATTTGTCATTGCTGAAATAGAAATAATAGGACTGTCAGTGTTCTTCAAAATCTGCAGTCGCATTGTACTGTGTTATCAAAATGGATTCACAGCAGCATACAGAAGATCAGGAGCACCAAGCAGCTGCTGGCACCAGTCATGATGATAGTAATCCCTCTACGTCATCTATTAAACCCTATGTTAAAGTGCATAGTGTTTTTAAGTCAGGGAAACAAAATTGTAAAAAAACACCTGGTAAAGAAAAAAAGACCTGTAATCCAGATAAAGTTACATGCAGAAAAAAAAAAAAATTGGCAACATGCCATTCTATAAACTTAGTGGCAAGGAAAGAATCAGGCCTTCACCTTTCTCTACGAGTGTTAGTTCTGCAACTGTCACTGAGGCATCTTTTTGTAAGGTCAGTCTTGACTAAGCAAGACTTTGTCATTCTGACTCAAAAAGTGGTGCCCAAATACTTTTACGTGTAAAAGCCGAGCTGGAAGAAAACAGTAAGGCATTAGAGGAAAATGTATGTTCAGATTTCACAAATCCCTGAGTCTATCCACGAGTGCTATGTGTAAGCCTACCTTTCTGATACTGTACCCATAAAGAAGACTCCTTTCAGAATTTCTGCAGATGTGTGGATGAGCAGCCCAACTGTAGACGGTGATACACAAATTGAGGATGCCACTTTGGAATTGCAACAGGATGAGGGGGATATTTGTGTATCGGTCGACGGCGCTAATGAGGATGTTGAGGATGATGATGTTGTTTGTGTAAGTCCTGCACCAGCGCAAGCAGTTCTTGCACGTCATAAGAAGAAGGCCATTGTCATTCCTGGGCATAAAACCAAAAAATCCACCTCTTATGTGTGGAATTATTTTCACCCAAATTCTGCCAACAATTGTCTAGCTATTTGTAACCTTTGTAAAGCCACAGTCAGTAGAGGTAGGGACCTTAACCATCTGGTAACCTCATCCATGATACGCCATTTTGAAGCGAGTTCATGTCAAACTGTTGTAAAAATCGCAAACTTATGCTAAAAAAATACCAACAAGCAGTCCCGCATCAGTTAGGTTCCTTCTCTCAGCTAGATCCCGACACCTGCAATCTGCACCCACAACACCTTCCTCATCAATTTCCTCAGTGATCGGAGTTAGTCCTGCATCCAAGTTGCTAAGGCTAAATGACTCTTCCACTATCCAGGATTCCTCAGAAGAATTTATGAGCGTTAGTCCCACTACTGCTGCTGCTGCTGGTGGTGAATCTTCATCTAAGAAGCAGACCAAGAAGAAGACTACTAGTAGTTTACAACAATTGACTGTTAAACAATCCTTTGCAAGAGGAAGCAAGTATGGCCCCCCTGGATGCCATAGGCCCTGGGCTGTAGCCCAGTTAACCCTATGGTTAATCCGGCCCTGCACCCAAGCATACCAAAACACTCATTAAAAATTTACAATCAATTCACTATCAATAGTTTCTTGATCAATATTTTTATAGTTCTCAGTTTGCTTAATTCAAAATTAAAGGTCAACTCACATAGCATTAAATGATGCAATTCAGTCAAACATATCAGTTCTCTTTTATTCCATTAGTCTAACTGCTTCTCTATAATCTCCAATTGGATGTTCCAATCCTATCTGAATCTCATGTCTAAAACTGAGCTCATCATCTTTCCTCCTCCTCTCAGTGTGACTATCCACCTCTATTCTCCCTCACTGTTCACATCAAGCTCTCCCAAGTTACCCATGCCACCTGCCATGGTGTCGGCCTTGATTCCACCCTCAGCTTTACTCCTCATATCCAGTCTCTCACCCTGTCATGTCGCCTCCTGTTCCGAAACATTGCCAGAATATGCCCCCTCCCTTAGCTACTGGAACCACCTCCAATCTGGATTTCCACTCACCTATGTATGCCAGCTGCAGGGGCGGATTGGCCATAGGCACTACTGGGAATTTTACCGGTAGGCCGATGACCTGAGGCCTCCCGTGTGCCGCCTGACGTTTATTTATTTATTTTTTAAACAAGGAAGATGGCTGGCCCCTTTCCCCAGGACCAGCCACCTTCCTTCTAGTGGCCGCGGATCTGTCCCTCCCTCCCCCTCTGCGTGGCCTAAGTATCACATGGGACGTGCACCATGTGACAGGTGCCGTCCCATGTGAGCAGAGCAGAAAGCGCGGCTGGAAGCGGATGACAGGTAAGTGTGAAGTGGGGGCGCTGATAACAGGTGTGTGTGTGAAGGAGGGGGGGGCTGATGTCAGTACAGTGTGTGTGAAGGGGGGGGCTGATGTCAGTACACTGGGGGTGAAGGGGGGGCTGATGTCAGTACAGTGTGTGTGAAGGGGGGGGGCTGATGTCAGTACAGTGTGTGTGAAGGGGGGGCTGATGTCAGTACAGTGTGTGTGAAGGGGGGGGCTGATGTCAGTACAGTGTGTGTGAAGGGGGGGGCTGATGTCAGTACAGTGTGTGTGAAGGGGGGGCTGATGTCAGTACAGTGTGTGTGAAGGGGGGGGCTGATGTCAGTACAGTGTGTGTGAAGAAGGGGGGGCTGATGTCAGTACAGTGTGTGTGAAGAAGGGGGGGGCTGATGTCAGTACAGTGTGTGTGAAGGGGGGGCTGATGTCAGTACAGTGTGTGTGAAGGGGGGGCTGATGTCAGTACAGTGTGTGTGAAGAAGGGGGGGGCTGATGTCAGTACAGTGTGTGTGAAGAAGGGGGGGGCTGATGTCAGTACAGTGTGTGTGAAGGGAGGGGGGCTGATGTCAGTGTTGTGTGTGTGAAGGGGGGGCCGATGTCAGAGTTTTGTGTGTGTGTGTGAAGGGGGAAATAATGGAAGTACTGTGTATGTGAAGGGGGGGCTGATGTCAGTGTTGTGTGTGTGTGTGAGGGGGGGCTGATGTCAGTGTGTGTGTGTGTGTGTGTATGGGGGGCTGATGTCAGTGCTGTGTGTGATGACAAGGGGGCGTGTGGCAATGTAATGTGGGTGTGAGGCAGTGGCGGATCCAGGGGGGCGATCCCCTAGCAGGGGCTTGCTGCCGGCGGCTGCACACTATGTGCAGGTCCGTTCGGCAGTGACAGGCAGGGACAGTGTGCTGCCCGGCTGCTCTGATTGTGTTTTAAACACAATCAGAGCATCCGGGCAGCACACTGTCCCTACCTGTCACTGCTGAACGGACCTACACATAGTATGAAGCCGCCGGCAGCCTCAGATGTAAAAAAGGGGGCGGGGCCTAAATCGACCCCCCTAAATCGCCCCGGGTAGAAGAATTCTCTAGATCCGCCCCTGGTGTGAGGTAGGTGGTGGCTAAAAGGTGCTATTTTGTTTGTGGGGTGATGGGGTAATGTAATTTAATAGTGGGGCCTATTAATTTAAAATGGGGTGGTTTGGGAGCTATTAATTGAATGTGGGGGTGAGTTTGGGGACAATGAGGTCTATTTATTAAATTTGAATATGAATTATTTAATGCCAGGATAGTTGTGAGAAATGGTTATATTTATTAAATGTAAATGCTATTAATTTATTGCTGGGGCTCTTGGAGGGAGGTTTATTTATTCAATGTGAATGCTAGTATTTTAATGTTGGGGTTGGAGGGAGGCCTTATCATTATATGTGGGTTATTTTGATTTAACACCAGAGCTCCTTAGAGTTTTCTAAATTTCATGTACCCATTTTCTTTTCTAGATGGGGCCCCCAGCATTTCAGGATCCAGACAATCGGCAAACTGAGCAAGAGACACCAGAAACCACAGGTAGGGAAAGCAGCAAGAACAGGTAAGAGAGAGCAGGACAGTCTGCCAACTGTATTTTTCTATATTGGCAGTTCCTTTGCACCCTGCTATTAAATAAACACAAATATGTACAGTCATGGCCAAATGTTTTGAGAATGACACAAGTATTGGTTTTCACAAAGTTTTAGACCTTTTTGTCAGATATTGCTATGGTATACTGAAGTAAAATTACAAGCATTTCACAAGTGTCAATGGCTTTTATTGACCATGTCATTAACTTTATGCAAAGAGTCAATATTTGCAGTGTTGACCCTTCTTTTTGAAGACCTCTGCAATTTGCCCTGGCATGCGGTCAATCAACTTCTGGGCCACATACTGACTGACCGCTGCCCATTCTTGCCTAATCAATGCTTGGAGTTTGACAGAATTTGTGGGTTTTTGTTTGTCCACCCGCCTCTTGAGGATTGACCACAAGCTCTCAATGGGATTAAGGTCTGGGGAGTTTCCTGGCCATGGACCCAAAATTTTGATGTTTTGATCCCTGAGCCACTTAGTTATCACTTTTGCCTTATGGTAAGGTGTCCATCATGCTGGAAAAAGCATTGTTCACAACCAAACTGTTCTTGGATGGTTGGGAGAAGTTGCTCTTGAAGGATGTTTTGGTACCATTCTTTATTCATGGCTGTTTTCTTAGGCAAAATTGTGAGTGAGCCCACTCCCTTGGCTGAGAAGCACCCCACACATGAATGGTCTCAGGATGCTTTACTGTTGGCATGACACAGGACTGATGGTAGTCCTCACCTTTTCTTCTCTGGACAAGCATTTTTCCAGGTGCCCCAAACAATCTGAAAGGGGATTCATCAGAGAAAATTATTTTACCCCCGTCCTCAGCAGTCCATTCCTTGTACATTTTGCAGAATATCATTCTATCCCTGATGTTTTTACTGGAGAGAAGTGGCTTCTTTGCTGTCCTTCTTGACATCAGGACTTCCTCCAAAAGTCTTCACCTCACTGTGTGTGCACTCACACCTGCCTGCTGCCAATACTGAGAAAGCTGTGCACTGGTGGTGCCTCGATCCTGCATTCTGGGGTATATGCAAATTGCCATCATAAAAACTGAGACAGCAGACTTTGTGAAAATAATATTTGTGTCATTCTCAAATTTTGGCCATGACTATATATTGTGATGACATTTTCTGTTACTGGTTTACTACTGCTAAATTTAGTTGCTCATATTGTTCTACTTACTATGTATTAGTCAAAGTGTACCCATCACTCGTACACAGAGAAGGCAGCCATTATGTGGGTGAACTAATAATCATACCACCCAACTGTCCCGATTTTAGCAGGACAGTCCTGATTTAGGGTTCTGTCCCGCCCAGGGACATGTTTGTCCCATGGGTGGGAATGTTGGATGAAGGGTGCTATGTAAAAGGGAGTCTAGCACTTTACAGACCTCTGGTGGCATAGTCGACTTTGTACTAATCCCGCCTCCTTTTGTGCTTGCCCCGCCTACAGTTGATATGGTCCCGCCCACATGAGGCCACTTCCAGAAATTTTTCCAGGGCCACTTTAAGTTCCCAATCCGCCCCTGGCCAGCTGTTATCCATCCAAACACCTCAGGGAGACTAATGTTCCTCTTTTGTCACACCACATCCACTGCACTGAACTGCTGGTTTGAAAAAGTGGATATGTTGCCTGTACTAGCCAATCAGATTCCAGTTATCATTTATTTAGTACAGTCTACTAAATAGCAGCTAGAATCTGATTGGTTGCTATAGACAACATCCCCACTTTTTCAAACCAGCAGTGTCACAAAACGGGTTGCTACTGGACTGAGGACTTTTAATTTATCACTTGATTCTTACAGTTTAATGTACTTTTTAATCCTTGTCCCAGTCTAAGTATATACACCAGAGCATCGGTGCATTATGTGCATTATTATTTCATGTTATCAGGTACATTTTGGCCTTGCTATTGTTTTGGTTTGTAATCAGAACAATGTGTCAACATAAAGGTTATTGTATCGAAATGTAACATCTCCATGGAAAAGCACTTCAGGGGTTAAATTCCCCCTCCACAGGGAACACTCAGGAGTTGAGTGAATTAAGCTACAATTGTTCCTTCTGTTTGCTCCCTATTGTCCACTAGTGAGCTTTACAGTCCGCCAAGAGCCAGACCCAGCAGGGGTCACCTGAGGGGAAACACCTGTGGATGGTAGGGGAGGGGGTTGAATAGTGTGAGAAGCCCACCAATCGAGACCTTTTGCAATTTTCCTGGGCAGAAGTTCCCAAGGGGGGATTATGAAGTGATAAAAATGGCTAACCTGAGAGCTGAGGGAGAGTGTGACTGACTTTGGCCAAGAGGTGATGCTCTGTCAGAGATTCATAATGGAATATATGCCACTAGATTTATTTAGACTGAGTTCCTCACTTGTTGGACCTGCTATTGTTAAGGGGGTTGTGCTGTGGAACATATCTCACTGGATTTATTTGAACTGATTTCCTCACTTGTTGAACCTGTTATTGTTAAGGGGACTGTGCTATACATATCCCACTGGATTTATTTGGACTGAGTTCCTCACTTGTTGGTCCTGCTATTGTTAAGGAGGCCGTGCGGTGGAACATATCCCACTGGATTTATTTGGACTGTGTTCCTCACTTGTTGGACCTGCTATTGTTAAGGGGGCCATGCTGTATTTAATCTGCAGAATAAATTATCCTTCTATTTATCCTCTAATACCGTGTCTGAGTGATTTGGGAGCCATGTATCTCACAAGCAGTTTAGCAAATATACCCCAAGGTGCTTTCATCAGACCATTTGGTATGAGTCCCAGTTATTCTTACAGGATTCTCCGATCTGTATATAACCTTCCCCAATCCTGGTCTCCCTGTGCCTCAAGGCATGACATTTTAATTCACCAAGAACTGCCCAATAGTAATTGGTTTTAATATCCAAACAAAAACACAATGGACACAATATTATACTTTAAATGAACTTTATTGAACAGATTCATAAAACAAATAATATACTATTTCTATTATTATTACTATCATTAACTTATAAGGCGCCACAAAGGGTCCACAGCGCCGTACATTACATATACAGAAAACAGAGACCCAAGACACAACATGATACAGAAAGAACAAAAATATATACAAACACGGGTAACATGGTAAAGCACATCAAATTATTTCTGGGACAGTTAGTGAAAAGGATGGTAGAGATCAGCGATAAGCATGCCGAAGCTAAAGAAAACAGGGCTAGGGAAGCAGGCCAAGAGGTACAGAGGGTGATGGAATAGTAGAAGGAGCACACAAGGAAAGAGAGCCCTGCTCCTGAGAGCTTACATCCTAAAGGAAAGGGGGAGACACAAACAGGGTGGTACTAACTGGGGGAGAGAGCCAGGACACGAGAGTTAGGAGGAGGACTGATAGACTTGAATAAAGAGCACGCTTGACGCCTTTGAGAGTAGATGTGTAGGTAGAGATGAGATTGGAGATGTAGGGAGGGAAAGATTGCTTAAGAGCTTTAAAGGTGAGGGTGAGGAGTTTAAATTTAATTATGTAGGGCATGGAGAGCCAATTTAGTGACTGTTGGAGGGAGACTGCAGAGACAGAGCGGCGGGAGAGAAAAATGAGGCGGGCAGCAGCACTGAGGATAGACTTAAGAGGGTCGAGAGAAGGAGGTTACACTTTTCATAGTTACAACACTGTAAATGGCATTTGAAAATATCTGAACATACAAAAAAATTGGAAAAAGTATTCCCCCAAAGCTTCCTCATTTAAATCAGTAGATGATATCTCCTTTCCCTTTCATGTGCTTAATTGTCTTGAGCAGTTGTGATTATAGTTGGAGATGAAAGTACTGTAACACGCGCACTAGAAAATGTATCAATTTTCCTTGAAGTATGTACCAGTTATCCTTGCAGCTTGTTGGTCGTCAGGTGCCTTTACCGCTTTTCCTTGTAATCTCTTGTTAATAAAATAAAAACTCTCCAAAAGACCTTGTTTATCTCTTCAGTAGACTCTTAAATCAAGATGAAATATCTTTCTTCTTTTTCTATGCTTAAATGTTTTAAGCAGTTGTGGTTGTACTTGGAGATGAAAAAAACTGTATCACCGGCCCTAGAAAATGTATCAATTTTCCTTGAAGTATGTACCCGTTATCCTTGCAGCTTGTTGATCGCCAGGTCCTTTTGCTACTTTTCCTTGAAGTCTCTTTTAGAAAACTAAAAACTCCCCCAAATTCCTTGTGTATCTCGTCAGTAGACTCTTAAATCAAGATAGAACATCTTTCTTCTTTCTCTATACTTACCCTTCCTGTGCTTAAATGTTTTGAGCAGTTGTGGTTGTACTTGGAGATGAAAAATCTGTATAACCGGCCCTAGAACATGTACCAATTTTCCTTGAAGTATGTACCCGTTATCCTTGTAGATTGTTGTTCAGCCTGGTCCCTTTGCTGTATTCCCTGTTGTCTATTAGTAAAATAAAATCTCCCACAAAATCCTTGTTTATCTCCTTTTGTAGACCCCTTTAAAAACAACCCTGCCCTTATCGTCTAATAGTTTCTTCTCTTCCTCCTCCGCCATCTGCACACGTCTACCCTATCCCTCTTTTCCACCTCTCCCACCCTCCTACCTCCATGACCTCTCACCTCCCACCAGTTCCCACACTACCTCCATTCCCTTCTCCCCAGCCGCCCACCATCAACTCCCTCCTCTTCTCATCCCACCCCCCACCTTCACCTCCCTCCCCTTCTCCCCAGCCCCCCACCTACACCTCCCTCCCCTTCTCCCCAGCCTCCCACCTACACCTCCCTCCCCTTCTCCCCAGCCTCCCACCTACACCTCCCTCCCCTTCTCCATAGCCCCCCACCAACACCTACCTCCCCTTCTCATCCCGCTCACCAAGACCTATTTTCACAATCCTATGTTCAGTAACTGCTGCAGGGTAACCTCCTCCTTTCTCTAGAGCCTCCAGGCTGGCAGGTCCTGCTGCTTTCATCCTGTAGTGAGAAATGTCTTGTGATCAGAAACTTCCCTTTATATAGGCCAGTTCTAACCATGTAACAATGGCCCTCCTTATGTCAGACAAATGTGATGAAATAGGTGTGGCTAGTGGGTGTGGCAAACATGTTTGATGTCATATGGGTGGGTCTGCTTGAGGTGAGCCCCACCCAAGTTATGTAAGAATAATTTATAGGCCCTGCATGCCTGCTGCTGTGAATCAGTAGTAATGGCTGAACAAGATCACCTGAGGGCTTTGCTGTATTACCATAAGGATAACCTAGACACCTGTCTAGGGCAGCAGTGTATATGGGGCTGCATAGAAATGCTTTTATGTTTTTTGCTACTATCAGGTCTCTTCCAACCACCTATGTTTTCAAGCAGAAAAAGGGGAGGAATGGTCATTGATTAAGAACAAGAATGTGTGGACATCCACTTTTCAGAGTAGTTGCTGAGAATACTTAGATAAGCATTAGATACAGCCAGTATACCAGTAACTCAACACAGATTTGTAAATAAAAACCTGTATTTATTCTGTGCATTCACTCAACCTCTTTCAATTATTCACATTTCTTTCTATCCATCTTTGTAACGTTCCATGCTGCAATCTGTGATTTTGTAGGTTGTATAAACATAACCTTATTTACTAACAGCACAGCTGTCCTTTCACTCTCTTAATAATATAATCCATAAACTAAGCTAAACCGAGTAGTATTTTGAGAGAAAAACTGAAAAGATTTATTTAATGAAATGGGTGGTTCTAAGGTGAAAGGAGGTTGGACTTGTGATGTAACGTTTACACTTGTGCACAATGTCTCTCTTCTACATTTTCTGCCTCTTTGCACATTTATTAGCAATTCTAGTTTGCACAGGCATCTACTGAGAACGGTAAGTGGGCATGCACCTTTATGTGCCTAGGGTGAACATCAGCACGAAGGTGAAGTCATTGTAAACTGTGCATTCAGGGCCTGATTCATCAAGAAACACAAAGTGAACACAACTTGCGTTTTTATAAAACGGACAGAAATTGCACACATGTACACCAGTACTCAAAGTACAAGCGGATCTGAAGAAATGTCTCCATTTGAACAAGGCCCAACTAAGGGTTCTAGCTTCCCTAGGCTATTTCAGCCATAACACCTTTCCCCCATCCTTCCCCCAATATAGGCGTTTAGGACTACTCTTGAATATGAATATTGAGGAGTAATCTCCAGCATTCACATTTAGACAGATTGTGCAATCTCTCTTACCAGTTCTTGTTCTTCTCTCTTGCTTGTTCTTGCAGCTTTGTTGTCTTTTAGCTGGGTTCTGGAAATTCGAGGTTCTGTTTTGAAAACATGCAGCAATTGTATTATAATGCAAAATGTTAACAAACCCTGAATGATTAGGCCTTTTAGTCCAAACACAACAGTCCATTATGGCCAGATAAAACTACCCCATAGCACAGGCATATGTAGACAATAAAATATATGAAAATTGTTGTCAAAGAGCTATAAAAAAAACCCCAAACCTTTACCAGCCCCAACTGACTATTATTCAGTATTCTAGTGACCCTAGAGACTACAGAGATCATTCTCATAACCGTTGCACAATACAAAAACCATGCCCCTAAAAAGCTACTCTATTTTTTAAATGCCCCACTCAGCAATTTCTTCAACCCCCTTCAGCTTGTTCAATTGCCCCCTCCAGCCTGCTCACCTGCCCCCTTCAGTCACCTCACCTGCTCCCTTCACCCTGCTCAATTGCCCCCTCCAGCCTGCTCAATTGCCCCTTTCAGCCTGCTCACCTGCTCCCTTCAGCCTGCTCATCCGCCACCCCTCCCCCCCCCTAGACATTAGAACAAAGACTTACCTCCTATGGTGTACTCTCTACAGCGCTGCGTATGACAGGCAGTCTGGCAGCGATCGCTGCTAGCTGCCTGTCAGTGCGGCCCAGGCTCTTCCTACTCTGGTCACGTGAGATGTGTAAGTCCTGATCTCATGTGACCAGAGTAAGAAGTGCCCGTAGCCACACTGACAGGTAGTTAGCAGTGATCGCTGCCAGACTGCCTGTCATGTGATAGTGACAGTCGGGACCGCTCCTTTAGACCAGGGGCGGTGCCGATGACTCCGGCCCCAGCTACATTTAAAGAAAAAAACAAACAAACCTCATAACCGCTACACAATACAAAGATCATGCCACTCCAAAGCTACTCTATTTTTTAAATGCCCCACTCAGCAATTTCTTCAACCCACTTTATCTGCCCCCTTCATGTCCCCTTCAGCAATTTCATCTGCCCCCTCCAGCCACCTCACCTGCCCCCTTCAGCCTGCTCACCTACCCCCTTCAGCCACCTCACCTGCTCCCTTCAGCCACATCACCTGCCCCCTTCAGCCACATCACCTGCCCCCTTCAGCCACCTCACCTACTCCCTTCAGCCACCTCACCTGCCCCCTTCAGCCACCTCACCTGCCCCCTTCAGCCACATCACCTGCCCCCTTCAGCCACATCACCTGCCCCCTTCAGCCACCTCACCTACTCCCTTCAGCCACCTCACCTGCCCCCTTCAGCCACCTCACCTGCCCCCTTCAGCCATCTCACCTGCCCATCTGCCGTCCCTCCCCCCGAGACATTAGAACAGACTTGCGCTGTGTATGACAGGCAGTCTGGCAGCGATCGCTGCTAGCTACCTGTCAGTGAGCACAGACTCTTTTTACGCTGGTCACACGAGATGTGGAAGTTCTGATCTCACGTGACCAGAGTAAGAAGCGCCCGTGGCCACACTGACAGGCAGCTAGCAGCGATCGCTGCCAGACTGCCTGTCATGTGATAGTGACAGTCGGGAACGCTCCTTTAGACCAGGGGCGGTCCTGATGATTCCAGCTGCCACATTTACAACAAAAACAACCAAAAAAACATCTCAGTGGCGCTGCGCCCCCCCCCCAGGCTGCAGCCTGGTCAGCCTATTGGCTGATCAGGCCCTGACTGAAGCAGTTACCTAATCAAAATGGCCTCTCTACCTGTCAAAGGTTTTCTCTCTCTCTCTCTCTCTCTCTCTGGTAAAATCTCTAATAGGGTTCATTTTATCATTTTATCCACAGACACTGATGACTGCTCTTTGGTAATATAATCAGAATTTTGATGTATATGAATTTTAATACAAGTTCATGTAGCACACAAATATCAACTTTAAATTTCAGTGTACAAATAAGCTATCAAGTAGTTGTGTGCTACATGTAAAAACAGTCAGTATTTAACTTATGTGCAAAACAGAAAACTAGTTTTCACCCCTTGCATTGTAACATGGTTTTGTCAAGGAGACTTAAATAAGATATTTCTTAATTTAAGATCCTTAATGAATCAGGCCCCTTGTGTGGAACAGAGGCATCGAGTTTAGCAATATTTTAATACAAGTGAGGAGATGTATGTTGGTGCAGTTTTCCTGATGGCCTTGTATGTTAGTAAAAGTATTTTATAATGGATTCAGTGAAAAACAGGCAACCAATGCAGAGACTAACATAACGACTCAGCAGTGGACAAACAATTTGCAAGGAAAATCAATCTAGCTGCTGTGTGAAAAATAATTTGTAGGGTTGGGAGTTTGATTCAGGGAAGACTAGTATGGAGGACATTGCAAAGCCAATGGGGGAGATGGTGAATGCATGCAAAGTTTTTGCAGTATCTTGATATGTACATATCCTGGAAATGTTTTTAGATGTATGTAACTTGATTTAGATATAGAGTCGATGTGGGGAACAAAGGATAGTTCAGAGTCAAGGATCACACCTATGCAGCGAGCTGGTTGGTGGGTTTTATGATCATGTTGTCAACAGAAATAGAAATGCCAGGTAGGTAACTTCTGTTGGTGGGTGATGGCAGAAAGATAGTCAGTAACACAGGCCAACACAGATGGTGAGAGATCTGGAGAGGATAGATAAATTTGTGTATCCAAATAGAAATGATACTGAAATTCAAAAGAGCTTATTCATTTACCAAAAGAAGTGGTATAGATAGAGAAGAGCAGGGGACATAGTACTGAGCCTTGTGGAACTCCAACTAATAAAGGAAGCATACCAGAGAAGCTAACACTGAAAGCGATTTGATAGGATGAGAACCAGGATAGGACAGTGTCCTGAAGTCCTAGGGATTGTAGTGTTTGTATGAGAAGAGAGTGGTCAACAGTGTCAAATGCAGCAGAGAGATCCAGGAGAATTAGTAGAGAGTAATGGTGTTTTGATTTAGCAGTGATCAAATCATTGACCACCTTAGTCAATGCAGTCTCTGTGGAGAGATAAAGCCTGGCTGAAGAGAGAGAGTTTGAGTCAGAATTTTGTTTTTTTCAGAATTGGAGTAATCACTGTGTGCTTGAATAATGATGATGAAAGATACCAGTAGAGAGAGAGATTACAGATTATAAATTAGCGGTGGGATGAGGACAGGAGACAGGGTTCTACTAATTTGTGAGGGTATAGGATCAAGAAGACAGGTGGCAAAGTAGAAAGATACCAACCCAGGTGCCCTGTACTATCAGCAAGAGTTACCCAGAATGAATCAGTTCCAGGAGCCGTTGAAAGAGCCTGGTGGTGGCAGTACAGCACCCCCTACAGCATTTATAGGGGTTGCAACTGGGATAAAGAAAGGGGACGGTGACAAGACAGGCCCAGTTGATCACCAGCAAAATGACAGGGTGGCATAGGAGGTCCATCATGTCAAAGATTTCTGGATTTGGATTTGATAACCTTAAGGAGTAAATTACTCTGGTGATAGTTTATCAGCACCTCATACTGTATTTGAAAGTTTGAGATTTAAAAAAAGGCAGTGGATTTAGAATTTTAATAATCTGAGAATGAGTTAACTTACAAGGCTAAAAGGATATTATTATTATAGTTTATTTGTTAGGCGCCACAAGGTTTCCGAGGCGCCGTATACAGTACAAACAGTAGACTATACAGGGTAAGACAGTACAGAACAATAAACACAAAGTACCAATACTTCAGAAACTCCGGGCAGGCAAATACAGTAGAGACGGAGCGGAAGAACAGGTATGGAGACGGGAGGGAAGAGGGGCCCTGCTCCTACCAGCTTACATCCTAAGGGAGGGTAAACAAAATCAGGCACAAAAGGGTGCCAGTGAAGCCAAGGGGAGAGAAAAGAGGGGCCAGGGGAGAACGAGCAGAAGAGATGAGAGGTTAAGTGGATGGTTGGTAGGCCTTAAGGAACAGGTGAGTTTTAAGTGCCCGTTTGAAGGAGCACAGATTGGGTGAGTGACGGATGGAGCGAGGGAGGTCGTTCCAGTGAAGGGGGGCAGCACGGGAGAAGTATACCGATACGCTTTCTGTTCCACAATGTTCCCCTTATAGGAAGTTTTAATCCTGATTTCTACATTTGATTATACATTTCTAAACTATATAAACTATTACTGTGCAAAAGTTTTAGGCAGGTGGGGAAAAAATGCTGCAAAGTAAGAATGCTTTCAAAAATAGAAGTGTTAATAGTCTATTTTTATCAATTAACAAAATGCAAAGTGAATGAACAGAAGTGAAATCTAAATCAAATCAATATGTAGTGTAATCACCCTTTGCTTTCAAAACAGCATTCTGAAGAGGAGCAAATGTGGTTCTGAGTGGAGATTAGGACAGTTGTGAGGATGCATTAGTGTGAATAGTGTTATTATGGATAAGGTCACCTCTAAAAAAAATAGATGGGTTTTCAAAGATTGTCTAAAGGCTGTGGTAAGGTCTGATTGAGCAAGGTAATGAATTATATAAGTGGGGAGCAGCACCGGAGAAGTCTTGTATTTGCGAAAGTATATATTTACTAAATAACAAATGCAGCTTGGCGGCATAGCTGCCATTTTATGAGAATTTTTTTTCTATCTTTTTCACCACTTTATTTTAATATTTTGCCACTAGCAATACCTGGTCAATTTTGGGAATACTCTACATATAACGATTTTAATGAAATTAATAAAGATTATGTTTTAATATAAGTTTAACTTACACTAATCACTGAGTGCCCCATCTAAACATGTTTTCTTCTCTTCTGTTCTTCTTGTTGTTAGGACTAGGAGAGAGTCTGGATGTGAGGAATAAAGCAGAGATGGAGTCAAGAGTAACACCAATGCAGTGGGCTTGGGAGACTGAGGAAATTGTGGTGCTATTGACAGTGAGGGAAATTTGAGGGCAGGTGGTGATTCTGACAGGAGGGAAGTTAATAAGCTCTGTTTTGGACATGTTGAACTTTAGGTAGCGTTGGGACATTCATGTGGAGATATCAGAAAGACAGTTGGTTACATTAGATAGTACAGAAGGAGAGAGTTCAAGGGAAGAGATGTAGATTTGGGTGTCATCAGTGTAGAGGTGGTATTAGAGGTGAAATGTGCATATTAGTGCCCCAAGAGAAGAGATTTATAATGAAAAAAGTAAAGGGCCAAAAACAGAGCCTTGTGGCACCCCAACAGATAGTGGGAGTGGAGGGGAAGATCTGCCAGAGGTAGAAACACTAAACACTAAAGGAGTGGTTCGATAGGTAGGAAGTGAACCAGGAAAGAACTGTGTCATGAAGGCCAATGGGGTAAAGTGTGTAGGAGAAGAGAGTGATCAACAGTGTCAAAAGCAGCAGAGAGGTGCAGGAGAATGAGTACAGAAAAATGACCCTTAGACTTTGCAGCAAGTAGATCATTGATCACTTTTGTGAGAGCAGTTTCAGTGGAATATTGGGGGTCTAAGCCTTATTGCAGAGAGTCGAGATTGGAAGGAGAGGAGAGAAAGTGAGACAGACATTTGTACACTAATCGCTCAAATAGTTTGGAGGCAAAGGGGAGGGCTGTAGTTGAAAAGAGAGGTTGGATCGAGAGATGGTTTCTTTAGAATTGGTGAGATGAGCACATGTTTAAAGGTGGATGGAAATGTGCCAGTGGAGAGATAAGTTGAAAAGGTGAGAAACATATGGGCATGCATTGGAGGAGAGGGAGCAGAGAAGTTGGGAAGGAATAGGGTCGAGGGGACAGGTTGTAGGGTGAGATGATGAGAGGAATGCATAGACTTCGTCTTCAGTTACTCAAGTGAATGAATTAAGGGTGGATTGGGGAGTGTAGGCATATGTGGGTAAAATGGTTTGAGTGAGTTGAATTTGGCATGAGGAAATATCTCGTCGAATGGTGTCTTTGAAATAGGTGGCGAAATCATTGGCTGTGAGGGAGGATGGGGGAGGCGGTGCTGGTGGGCAGAGAAGTGAATTGAAGGTGGCAAAGAGTCGACATGGGTTAGAAGACTGGCTGGATATCAGAAATTTGAAGAATGTTTGTTGGACAATTGAAAGGGCAATGCTGTAAGATGAAAGGATGAATTTATAGTGGAGGTATTTAGGATAGGAATATGATTTAATCCAGGGCATCTGCACTGTGGGAGTACTTTTGTAGGTAGCAGGTCTGTTTGGTGTGCTGTGGTTGGGGTTTGCATTATCGGAGATTATATGTAGTAGCTGGAGCTGCATTGTCAAGGGCTGCAGTGAGAGTTTTGTTATAGATAGAGGCAGCCTGATTAGAATAGGATAATGCAGTCATTGGACAAAATAGTTGTTTGAGTGAAAATGAGAAGTGGATTAGGTTAAGAGTACTTAGGTTTTGCTGTGTACGTGTGGACTTGGGTGCAGGTAAGGTGAGGCTGTAAGAAAGGAGAGTGGGAAGGCTAAATTACAGAAACTAGAGATGGAGCAGTAGCAGAAGAATACAAGGTCAAGGGAGTGTCCATCACAGTGGGTGGGAGATAGGGTCCATTGGGAGACACCAAAGGAGGAAGTAAGTGAAACAAGTTTAGTGACAGAAGAGACAGTGGGATTATCAATGGGAATGTTGAAATAGTTTGAGAGCAGGCAGATCAAAGGATAGAAAATAAGTGAGCCAGGCCACAAAGTTGCCAAGGAATTGGGAAACTGGACCTGGGGGGCGATAAACAACATGAAGGTGGAGTGGATAAGATTGACGGATAGTGTGGACTTCAAAGGAAGAGGATGAGAGGGGTTGGTTGAGAGGGTATGACTTGGAAGATGCAGCTTGGAGAAATTAGAATGCCTACTATATAATATACACATAAGTTGAGGATTTTCTATAAAAGCACACTAGAAAACAGGAAACAAGAGTGGAATCGCTGATTCAATAGCCAGACTGAGCAATAGCAGGATTATAACAAAAGCTTAAGGATAACAGGAACAACACACCGCTAATATTTGAAAATATGCAGAGCAGGGAACTAGGCTAGAGTCACTGATGCAAGTAACCAGGTTGAGCAGGGCTGAAAACACACTGTGGTCACGGGAGCATAAGGATTGCATACAGGAACACTGCTCATAGTTGCAAATACAATGTGCAGAAAAAAGGCTGGTGTAGATGGATTGCACACAATATCACACAATATCATAGTCCAAGCAACACACCAAGGTCAGGGATAATGGAAGTCCATCAGCATTTTAGCCAAAGTTGAGGTATCTAGATATCAGTCAGGGAGTGCAGCAACAGGGCACATAGATTACAATGAAGTAACAATGATCTACTAAAGCTGCAATGCAAAAGGCCCCTATTTAAAGGGTAGCAATCAGGCCTCAGATCTATTAATACATCTGTTTGCCAATGGCTTTTTCAAATGTGTTCAGTGCAAAACTGGTCAATTTATATTCACTGTGGAACCCACAGTTCTGACACAATTATTGTATTAAGCATTACCTCATTTACACTAATGTTTTTTGTTATTTTACATTATTTTTGCCCATGTGGTAAATATTGTGTGGGTAAGACAGAAATAACTTTGATAGTAAGAATAGTTGTGAATTAGTAACAAAATAGGCACTAATAATAATTGTCTTGGTGATTAACCAGTAGCTGACCATTTTGTAAATAAAAAACATGAAGTTAAGTATATGTGATCTTTGTTAATCCATCACCATCAATTTTCATGAGAGGTGGAGAAATCCCAATGGGTTAAATTGCAGCTATTCATTGTTTCCTTTGAGAATACTTTTTTGGGTGTTTTGTTTCCTTGTTTCTCCATCACGGTTTTTAGATTATCATTATCACCATTTATTTATATAGCATCACCAATTCCACAGCGCTGTACAGAGATTTGTCATTCACATCAGTCCCTGTCCCATTGGAGTTTACAGTCTAAATTCCTTAACACACACAGACTAGTGTTAATCTTGTCAGCATTCAATTAACCTAACTATATGTTTTTGGAGTGTGGGAGAAAACCAGAGCACCTAGTATTTCAATATTTACATTACAGTTAGCTATTGTTATACATTGATAATCTATATAATGTGTCTAGAGTTTATATCTGTGGGTAAGACTGCAATTTCCTTAATAGGTTCTGTTTGTATAAGGATTGTTGGCATTTACTTATGAAGTTTGTTAATGTTGCTCTTTTATACCCCATTCATACTGCACCAAAATCCCGGGTTTTTGCCGGGGCGAGCTCAAACGACCCGGGTCTTGGTGCAGTATGAATGGTACAAGTGAAAAATCCCGGGTCTAAAAACCCGGGTCTTCAACCCGGGATTTATCGAGGGGTAATTCCCGGGTCGGACTCGGGTTGCCTGCACTACGAATGGGAGAGGGAGAGGGAGAGAGAGAGAGATTTTCTCTTCTCTTCATATTCCAGCTTTCAGCCAATGAAAAGTGCTCTGGTGATGACTCCCACAAATTGCCAGGGCACAGACTTGTGCAGTATGAATGGGGTCAACCCGGGAAATTCCCGGGTCCGAGGTGCAGTATGAATCGTGTTTCTGAGCTGGGACACTCCGAGCTCCTGCAAAAACCCGCCTTGAAAAACCCGGGATATTGCCGGGGCGGCAGTATGAAAGTGGTATTAGTTGTTTAAAGAGTCCAGGCTTGCTGTGTCTAACAGTAAGCCTGGACTTTTAAACAACTATAAGAGTAACATTAACAAACGTATTAATACGTTAATAACTTCAGTGTTCTAGGCAGTATTTCATTAGCTTAGATTGACCCATTAGACATCCAGCATCTGTGTGGTTGTCATGGCAACCTGATGCTTCTTCTTGTACCAAACTACATTTTGTGGCATACTGGAAGCTTTTTGATTGTTGTTTGGTATCAGGGGTTTGGTGTCTGTATATTTTAAAGCAAGCGCTTTTACCAAGCTTATGATGTAGCTTGAAAAGAAGAGTTTGTGATCTCTGAAACAACGTTGCTGCTGAATCTTGGCATGCTGCTAGGAAATTAATCTAGGAAGTTAATATTGTTTTGTTGCTGGAAGTATGCGCTCATTCAAAAGGGTTCTTGCTGCTTTGAATCACCCAAGTAACCAGTACAAATAAAAAAGAATCAAAGCGCATAAATCCCTATGTGTAATTATCATATAATGTTATGTATGTATTATTGGTGTGTTTCTGGTGTTGGTTAATGTCTCATTATAAAAATGAATGGTCTATAGTTATGTGTGGTGAAATTGATTACAGGTTACCTATATGTTAAATACTGTCTTAGTTAAAACAACATATATAAGGGATGAATTCAATTGGCCGCGTTACTTCCGAAGGTAACACGGCCTGCTCACCATTATGGCAATAGTGCGCATTATTACCATTAATACGGTAATCTTTAATGCTGTTTTTTGTCCGCAGCTCAGGGAGCAGCGAGCAGAAATCAGGGTTAATATTACCGTATTAACGGTAATAGATTTAGCCTCACGTTACTCACAACTGAATTTAATTCTCCCCATAGAATCATAAACAAGATTGCAATGAACAGACAATAATATTAGATTTCAAGGACACATAATAGATTAAAAATGTTTAAGGTTCTTTAGGAGATGCTAGTATGTTCTGTGGTTAGCCCCAGCCAATTGTCTGATAAAGGTAGCCTATCTTTCCCTGAAACTTTCCCTAAAGTGGTTCCTTCCGTGTATGAAGTTACGGTCTCTTCAGACGGCAGAGACAACGGAGACAGAGAGATCAAGAACGTTGGGATCAAGCCAAGAAGACTGAAGACGCCAGGCTCAAGGAGAGAAGAATGCTGGAGACACCTGGGATTCCTTGTTCATCACTGTATGAAAACACTACCACTTAAGGAACGATCAGACAAGATGTTTAGCTTTGTGTGTGTTAACACACAAGCTCATTAATAATACCAAGGTCATATTTGTTTGATCATGTTATGAAATAAATGTATTTATTGGTTTAACAATGTAATGTGGAGACTATTCGAGTAAGGTAGCAGCTGGTGGGGACTATTATTTTAAAATGGGGTCTCTGTTTTCAAATGTTTGAGGTTGATGTGGGCTCTTAATTTATTGTAGGAGCTAATAATGCATGTTGGTTCCCTATATTGACAATAGTTTTTGGTTGAAGGGAAGGAGGTCTGGAGTGTCCACCTATTACACAGATATCCAGGAGTTGAATAATACCGATAGAACCGATATCTTTTCCAAAAAAGGGTCCAACATCCCAGGAACTGACTGAGCAGTAACAGAGATTAAGGGCTAGATTTACTAAGCTGCGGGTTTGAAAAAGTGGGGATGTTGCCTATAGCAAGCAATCAGATTCTAGCTGTCATTTTGTAGAAGGTACTAAATAAATGAAAGCTAGAATCTGATTGGTTGCTATAGGCAACATCCCCACTTTTTCAAACCCGCAGTTTAGTAAATCTAGCCCTAAGACTTCTTTCACAGCAGGATGTCAAAGCTGCAAGAACAGATGTGGCACGCATGACAAATGGAGAATGGGGGGAGCATATGTGACTAGGGGAAGCTGGAGAGGGCATGTGCCACTTCTGCCTGCCCCACTCTCCCCTTGCCACATATGTTCCCCCCACCATTCTCCCCTTATCACATACAGGGAGGGGGGCAAGCTCTACTCTTGCCCACAGGCCCACTAAATTCATAAAACACCCCAAACGTGGATCTCAATATTTGTATCACCAGAAGTTTGTACCTCTGTGAAACTGCTTATTTTGAAGTGACATTTGATCACTGTGAGATTTCTCTGCTCTTTCAATATACAAGTGCCATTGAATTTAATTAAGTGGGAATGGTATATTAAAATTTCAGAAAAGGGGAAGATAGCCTTTACACACTCATCGGAGCCCAGATTAAGGCATTAAACAAGTAAGAAAACTGAAAACTTAAATTGATAACAATATGTATTTGTAAGCATATTGCTCATCTACAGAAATAGCATTGAGATACAGCTTTTACGTTGTTGCTTTATCATGTTTGCCTGTTGATAGTTTGTATTAGTATTTTTCCTTTTAGCACAGATCTAACATTTAGGGGGGTATTCAATTGTTGCTCCGGACCGCAAAAAAACAAGCGCGTTAAAACTATTACCGTTTATACGGTAAACTTGCGCGTTAAAAACCGTTAATACAGTAGTTTACTCGCTGAATTTCATCTCGCAGCTTAGGGAGCTGCGAGATGAAATTCAGCGAGTAATTACCATATAAACGGTAATAGTTTTAACGCGCTCGTTCTTCCGGCGGCCGGAGCAACAATTGAATACGCCCCTTACTGTATAATAATAAAATCTTCAATAAAATGCATGTTATAAAAAATGCTTCATTGTATTTTGAGCGCTCATTGAGACTTCTTATTGCAGTGCAATACTTCCCTCTTCTGGCTACTTTTGAAATTAGAACCTCTCCAGTAAGACTATGAGTGAGGAGAATTGTGTGAGTTTACTTTATATGAAACTTGTATTGAATAGTACAAAGTACTTCTGTCAGTGCAAACTGTCAGTATTTGTTTAAAATACAAAATGGTCCAAATGTTTGACTTATCTCTGCTTATTGTCACTTGCACACAAAAGCAATATCGCTTAAATGTTGGTTACACAGGCCAGGACTGCTCATTAAGGGGACAAAAAAATAATTAATTTAGCCCCAATAAAGTAATATATATATATATATATATATATATATATATATATATATATATATATATATCTATCTATCTATCTATAATATAAATGTCTAGTGGCGTGTGTTAGTCTGTCTGTGTGTGTGTGGAAAAAATAAAACCAAGCTGCAGCGCCACCTGCTGTGCGGAGTTATACACTGACCTACTAAATTCTTAGGGCAAGATTTACTAAGCTGCGGGTTTGAAAAAGTGGGGATGTTGCCTATAGCAACCATTCAGATTTTAGCTCTCATTTATTTAGTACCTTCTACAAAATGACAGCTAGAATCTGATTGGTTGCTATGGGCAACATCCCCACTTTTTCAAACCCGCAGCTTAGTAAATCTAGCCCTTAGTGTGTGTGTAAAAAAAAATTCGGAAAGGACTGAAATTTGGTATACTAAGATGTTTTTAATTTGTTAATTTAATTTGTTAATTGTTAAAAGTGTTTATAAAGATTTAAAAAAAATATATATATATATTTCTTGAAGGAGAAGTGACAGTTGGGAGTGGTTGGTGGTTGCCGGGGGTGACAGTGGGGAGTGGTTGGTGGTTGCCGGGGGTGACAGTGGGGAGTGGTTGGTGGTTGAGGCCTGGGCTATGGCCCAAATGCATGACAAGAACCTTTTTAACACCTTAAGTAGCTTGATTTGACTAGAATGCATGAGTATCATGCACGGGTTAACTTGTGTGTATATATATATATATATATACACATATATGTATATATATATATATATTAGAGATGCTCACTGAACCCTGTGTTTTGGTTTTGGTTTTGGATTTGGATTTGGATTACCGTCGTGTTTTGGCAAAACCGCAATTGTGTGTTTTGGTTTTGGTTTTGTTTTGCTATTTTGTTGGAAAATCAATTTTTTTGGGCATAAAGTAACCAAATTTAGTGCTCCACCTGTTTCTTGGATAAGTAAGGTAATTCGAAAGCTAATAAATTAGGAAGAAAACCGTTTAATCCCTGGTAGGCCGTCCTTAATTCTGCACACGAACCTGATTGTCTTCCTCTCCATCTTAGTCTATTGGCAATGCAGCCATCGTCTTTGGGTGTATATTACACCCTACACTTCTAGTTAAAGATCTAAAGAAATGGACAAAGGCAGTTTGGTATCTGTCTGCATCAGCCCCCCCCCCATCCACTTGTAGTAAAATAGAATAAATGCAGCCTGCATAGACTGTAGAACTATAAATTTCGAATATACAAAGAAATGGATAAAGGCAGTTTGGTATCTGTCTGCATCCACCCCCCCCCCCCCCCCCCCCCCCACCATCCACTTGTAGTAAAACAGAAAATAAACAGCCTGGATAGACTGTAGAACTAGAAATTCAAATATAGAAAGAAATGGACAAAGGCAGTTTGGTATCTGTCTGCATCAGACCCCCCCCATCCACTTGTAGTAAAATAGAAAAAAAGCAGCCTGCATAGACTGTAGAGCTAGAATATACAAAAAAATGGACAAAGGCAGTTTGGTATCTGTCTGCATCAGATCCCCTCTCCACTAGGAGTAAAATAGAAAACTATTCAGCCGTTATATAATCTAGAATATAAATAGAAATTGTGAAAGGCAATTTGGTATCTGTCTGCATCATAATCATCAACATCCTCATTAGCGCCCTCGTCGCCTACACAAATCTCCCCCTCATCCTCTTCTATTTCCAAAGTGGCATCCTCAATTTGTGTATCACCGCCTACACTCGGGCTGTTCAGGCACACATCAGCAGAACTGCTGAAAGGACCCCTCTTTATGGGTACACTAACAGAATGCTCACGATTAGACATCCCACTGTTGGATGGACTCTCCACAGGGATTGGTGTCATTTCTGATTCAGAGCAAACATTATCCTCTAATGCCTTACTGTTATCTTGCAGCTCAGCTTTGACGCGTAACAGTAGTTGTACACCACTTGTAAGCTCGGTAACATTTTTGGATCTGCCACTAATAGAGAAACGCGAAGGCCTCATTCTCTCTTTGCCACTGCGTGTGTAGAATGGCATGTTGGCAATTTTTTTTTTATCGGCAGTTAACTTTTCCTCAGTTACACTTCTTTTTCGCTTCAACACAGTAATTTTTTTTGGGGTGTGTGTTTTCTTGCCTGATTTCAAAAGACGGTGTAGTTTGACATCGCCTTTCCCAGATGACGTACTGGGAACACTACCATCAGGACTGGTGACAGAACCTGGTTGCTCATTTTGCTCATATGTGGACTGCTTTGAATCCATTCTGAGCCCAAAGCACTTGTAGTGCTACAAATTGTTTTTGACACTGCTGCAAAATAGGACTTTTTTCACCGCCAGATAAATTTCTGTAAAAGAATGGGGGACACCCCAAAAGCAAATGGAAGTGCTAAATATATTGTTTTTATAGTGCTGCAAAATAGGACTTTTTTCACAGCCAGATAAATTTCTGCAAAAGAATGGGGGACACCCCAACAGCACTTGGAGTGCCAGAAACTGAACAAAAACCCTCCTCTTTTCTCCTCTTACTGCTGTAACAACTGGTATTAAGCTTTCAATGGTATTGAATATAATCAATCACTGTCCCTGCGCTGATATAGCCAGTGTGACCTAACCCTGCTTTCTCCCTCTGTCAAATGGCGATGGATTAGGGCAGCACAGTAGCCTAGTGGTTAGCACTTCTGCCTCACAGCGCTGGGGTCATGAGTTCAATTCCCGACCATGGCCTTATCTGTGTGGAGTTTGTATGTTCTCCCTGTGTTTGCGTGGGTTTCCTCCGGGTGCTCCGGTTTCCTCCCACACTCCAAAAACATACTGGTAGGTTAAATGGCTGCTATCAAAATTGACCCTAGTCTCTCTGTGTCTGTCTGTGTGTGAGTGTGTGTCTATATTAGGGAATTTAAACTGTAAGCTCCAATGGGGCAGGGACTGATGTGAATGGGTTCTCTGTACAGCGCTGTGGAATTAGTGGCGCTATATAAATAAATGATGATGATGATGATTGCTGTGGAGGCTGGTATTTATGCTTTTTAAATCTCGTGGGATCCGAGCTCAGAAAAACGAATACGTCACAATGACGTTTTGCCTCGATTTCGAAACCGAACGGGCGGGAGAGTACCGAGCCTGCCCATCTCTAATATATATATATATGTGTACATACACAATGTGTGTTTGATACAAATAAAACATGAAAAAGGTGTTATTGCCATATTTGATAGCACTACATCATTAACCCAATATGTAATTATTTTAGACTTTCTTAAATTTGTATTAACCATTGTTTTTGCACAGTGTTAAACTTACACATTACACTGATTAATCACAGAACATATTAAGATAAAACCTTATTATCCACAGGTTGCTGTCTTAGAAGATCAACAGCATAACAGTGGTCTATGATATCATACATTGGTCATTCACATATAATCCCGTTTTCAATATCAAAGATCACAGTGAGATAAAGCTACAAAAGTCGCTCCCTTTGCTGTACATATTGGCAAATACGTGCCTTAATGAATTGGATTCGTTATGTCAAGAGATCTTTTTTTTGATTGACGTAATACACAAACTTTTGGGTCTACTATCTACAGCTGTGGCAGAATTACATTATGAAATTGCAGTAACTAGAAGGGGCATGTTCAGATGAGATCAGAAATCAGCATCTCCCTGGTGACGCGTAGTGCAGGTGGACATTGACATAATTTGTACTCTGTGCAGTATTACAGGAGTTAAATAAGCTGAATGCATGGTATATAATAGACTGCAGTATACGCACAAAGTGTAATGGTATGCGCCGTTATGATATAACGGCACCTCCTCGCCCCACACCTTTTGAAGTTGCTCTACAAATAGGCTTTTTGCTTGCAGAACATGTGAGAACAACAATAACACACCTTGCAGCAAGTAAGCAATCTGGGGGTAAATGTATCAAGCTGAGAGTTTTTCGGCGGGTTTGAAAAACCAATCAGATTGTAGCTATCATTTATTTAGTACATTCTACAAAATGATAGCTAGAATCTGATTGGTTGCAATAGGCAACATCTCCACTTTTCAAACTCCCCGAAAAACTCTCAGCTTGATACATTTACCCACTGGTCTTCTGGGAAAAGTTTGGACTAAACGCATTCCTGACCTTTTTGGGAGCTTCAGGCTTCTGTAGATGATGTTAGATCCAGAGAAAATATGGCATGGCAAAATGGACTCCAAATTACCAGGAAAGAGAATCGGGTTACTTCTCCAACCTCTGGACAGTACTAACCACACCACACCACCAGGATCCAATGACTTAAATGTAAGTGGACATAATTGATACAAATTGATACAATTACTACATATTAACTAGAGATGCTCACTGACCCCTGTGTTTTGGTTTTGGCTTTGGTTTTGGATCTGGATTAACTTCGTGTTTTGGTTTTGGCAAAACCGCCCTTGTGTGTTTTGGTTTTGGATCTGTATTTTTTAGAAAAATAGCTAAAATAGCTAAAATATGCTAAAATCACATAATTTTGCTTGTTTTTTGTTCCTACATTATTATTAACCTCAATAACACTAATTTCAAATAATTTGCATTCAATTTTGACCACCTCACAGGTCACAATATTATATTCATACACGTTCAAACAAAGTCTCAGCACCCTGGTTGGATGTTAAGCGACAGAGCAATGACTCAAACACAAGGCAGTTCCTAGCACATCTAGGAAAAGTTTCCACACAGCAGTGGCAGAAAAGAAAAGTGGTGAAAGGTGGAATTGTCCTTGGATCAGAAAGCAGTTATGGTTCATTTGATCGCTCCACCAGTTCCTTGGATAACTGTGCTAATTCTACAGCTAATACATGGACAGAGTGAAGCGGGTGGTCATGTACAAGGAGATCCTCAACGGTGGGAAAGGGATCCCGGATATCCCCACCATGCTACGAGCCTTCTTTCTCCTAGTATTTGCATCCGCAGAACTCTTATTGAAAAGAATATTTGCTCTGCTGGGAAGTCCACATCTCACTTTTTCCTCCTGCCTTTTTGGAGGACCCTTGGTTTGGACAAGTGGGACAGCTCCTTCCCTTTTACCTGGATGTTGGACAATTTGTGAGGGAGCACCATCTGAAGGGACTTAAACCATACTTGTGGAAGCCAAAAACTGTTCACAAGCTCATCAGAGCTAAAGACATTATGGAGTCTGTTCCAGGGCTCCCTGCTCCAACAGCAAAACACGTGGGGGAGAATGTGGCCTCTAAGAGACTGGCCAATAGACGCAAAGACATTGCATGGATGGCTATCCAGGGGGGTCTGCCTCTCAGGACATTCATGCACTCCCAGAACCTGTGCCAATATGTCCACTACCCCTTCTGCATCACCAGAAGGGAAACAGTACAGCATAATTTTGGAACTGCACAGGCACTCTTGGATGCCTTGGAACATGATTTTAAGGACAGTGTACCCAGAACTTATCTTTCATACTATTCGGTATTTTATGGATTATTTCCTGGGACCCACACCATTGGGGCAATCCAGGAGGCCTGGCACCTTATGAACTGCTTTAAGGATGCTATTTTGCTTGCCAGGAATCGCCTCATCTTGAAAAGGGAGAAGATGACCATCCAGGACTGTCGTAGGCTGGTCCACAGCCTACTAAGAGACTATAACACCATTGACAGTCCTGAGGAAGAAGAAGATGATTAATTTTCTGTCTCCCTCTTGTCCTTCTCCCCCTGTGTGTCTGTTTATTCAATAAAACCTTGGTCTCGTTTCTCACCCTCCCTTACCCCCTCCAACCCATACCCCCATCACTGTTTGAAGTTTTATTGAATGTCTTGCCGTAATTTATGCACCCTTCCCTATATTTGTGTCTTTCTCATTAAAGCTTCGGTCTTCTGTGTACTGCTGTGAATCCAATTTGATAACACAGTACAATGTGACTGCAGATTTAGACCAAGACTGCCAGCCCTAGTATTTGTATTTCAGCAATGACAATTAGCAATGGAGCAATGGAGAGCTCCTCTTTGTGTGTAACCTATATAACATTGTACAATTTGACTGCAGATTTACACCAAGCCTGCCAGCCCTAGTATTTGGATTTCAGCAATGACAAAGAGCAATGGAGCTCTCCTTTTTGTATGTAACCTATATAACACCGTACAATTTGACTGCAAATTCAGAAGACCAAGCCTGCCAGCCATAGTATTTTGATTTCGGCAATGACAATTAGCAATGGAGCTCTCCTATTTGTGTGTTACCTATATAACACAGTACAATGTGACTGCAGATTTACACCAAGGCTGCCAGCCCTAGCATTTGTATTTCAGCAATGACAATTAGCAATGGAGCAATAGAGCTCTCTTCTTTGTTTGTTACCTATATAACACTGTACATTATGGGACTGCAGATTTAGAAGACCAAACATTGCCTATTAATTCTATTTCAGCAATGACAATTAGCGTAGAACACTGCTATCTCCTCCTCTTTCTATTCTACCTATGACACTGCCCAACTGCTCTACAGACTACCAAGAACTGTGCTACCACTTCTGTGTCCCTCTGTGAAAATGGCGCTGGATTGCCGTGGAGGGCGGTACTTATAGAATCCAAAACTCGCTAGATCCGAGATCTGACGATGTAACAATGACGTTTTGCCTCGTTTTCAATTTCCGAGGGCGCGCAAAAGTACCGAGCCGGCTCCGCTTGGTACTCGGATCTGCTAAGTTCGGGTGTGTTCAGTTCTCGGGGAACCGAGCCTGAGCATCTCTAATATTAACACACATTTTCCTACTGCCACCCTTTCTCCCATATTTTCACATACAGGCAGATAAAAGTATTTGAAATTGTTTTACGAACATTACATAAAAAATATTAAGGATAACCTGGCAGAATTTAATATATTTCATAGTATACTATAAAGCATGTAAAAATAATATCACACTATCAAGATCCCTGAGGCCCCCGGCCATTCACTATGAATTTTCATATTAGCACTTCTAAATTCTCACTTGAGCACTGGTATGTACAATAAAAGGTCACATCAGAATGCATACAAAAAATTTCATGTGATAATAAAATAAAATAACTTAACATTATAATCATTTATAGAAATATTTACTGAAAAATGTAATTTATTTACATTTAATATTTTGCATACAATGCATTTTTATTATATATTTTAAGTGCATACAGTTGTTCTGTGATAGTTGCATACGTGTACATTTTAATTCAAAGACTATGCCATGTCTGTTATCACTATCAGTAGGCATTTACACCTACCTTGTGCGTGCAAATGTTATGGGTGACAACAAGTGTGCTTACGACAAACACAGGATTTGAATCGCCGACATCTGCGTCGAAACGCCTTTGCAGTACATGGCCTACTTTAGTCAGCCCCTTCCTTCCCGCGTTCAACCTCTCAAGTCGTAGGGAATCATACGTCTGCATTAAGACATGAATTCGCATTTATTAACATAATGTCCATTTCTGGGCATGCATAGAGCTATTTCACGCAAAATACGCTATGCAAATGGACATACGTCCAAATATGAATAAGGCCCAAAGTGCACATTCAGACAGTGTGGAACTAAAATTTGAAATAAGTGGTTATGTGGTATAATGAATTATTCATGCACGTTTTAAATTGTCTATTTCATTATAGCTGTCCCAATGCCCAGTCTAGCCCATGTTACAGTGTCTGTCAAGTAAGCCAGTTGCCAAGCCTATAATTACCTTCTAAAGGCATCCCTAGAGGCTAGTTTTTGTAATTAGATATGTTTTAGCTGTTTGTTGTATACTAGCTGCCAGATTATGCTAGCATGTTACCAGGATTACAGTACTACCAGTTTTATTGCATAGCCTCAGATGAAAGAAGAAATAATTGTAGGGGCCACCCAAGACTTCAAATATTTCAGCTGTCCCAACTGCAACTGAATACCCGGCAATTCTAGGCCTGCCTTAAATTTGTTCTTTGCAGTCAAGACAAGTTTAGTCCTACCTGATCCCACATGAAGGAGTTTAGCAAGCATTTAGGACTTGATCATTCTGAACTGGAAGAAGTGTTTGGCAGATATAAAAACTAGAACATATCACAAGAATGATTCATGACCAGCCTAATCAATTGTTATCAGTATGGAACACCTGGACTGAATACTTTGATCCATGATGTCCCCTCAACCCAAAACTTCCAGTACATGGATCAGCTGCCAGAGAACTTGCCTTCTTATTCTTATCCTCTCCCTCCCCTTTGTCTTGCACATCTCCATACAAACAAACACAGGTATCCCTTCCTCCTCTGTCCTAAGATCCATCTTACCAATACTCCATCATTTAGAACCCTTGTTTTGCATTTGTCATTATACATAATAATACCCTAATATTTGTTTTATTTAAGACTGATGTTCTCCTAACTTATATGTTGTTGTATTCATCCCCCCTTCTCTCCTTCATTGTTCTGTTTCTTCCCCATGGTTATGTACAAAAATGTAATAAAATATTTTTTATTTTTTTTAAAAAAACATTTGTTGACTACTATAAAAAAAATCATGTAAATCGGAGTTTCAGGGACAATAATTCTAATTATTTGGTTTCTATCACTTCTAATAGTGGCAGCCTACTTCTTGCATTGAATTCATTACATATTACATATTTTTGTGTGTATTTATTGTATAAAGGTTGTGAGTGACATAAAGTATAACATTTCAAACTCTACAGTGGCCCCTCACTTTATTTATGGATTTATGGATGGGGTCGGCATACTCCTTTGGATTGTATATAATTATTTGTTGCTAGTGTAAGTGCAAATCTGTGATTTATTGTGGAATTCCACCCTCAGAGTATACTATTGTCCATGCAGAATTATTTATTTTGTGTTGCTGCTGCTATTGCTGTGTAGGTAATATTTTATCCAATGCATGCACCTGAGGTTGTCTATTGTTATATCCAACACAAATTTCTAGAGGTGGGTATCTCCTATTATGATTGTTATTTTACCCTGATTGATACATTTTCTCTCTTAGTGTAATGTCCTTGGTGACTGATGAATTCAGCCATTATAAAAGTTATATCTATACACAGTTTTGCTAAATTATTTTGGCATTATAATTTCACAAAATCCAGTAAACCACCTAGCAGTTGATATACACTTTTCGTTTACCTTACTTAAATAAATGAAGATGGAAGACACTTGTTTGACGAATGATAGGTCACGAATTTTAATGAAAATTAAAACTAATATAGTCAGACCTTTCTAGGCGGCTGAGTCCAAATTTGGAGCTGGGGCTCACACGACCAGGCATTGTCCCATAACTCCCCGAGGGATACTATTACTAACTGAACCTCTTTGTTAAGGGATAGTGCTCAACTGCCACCTGAATGTGGCATTATGGCTGCTGACTGGAATGCTTTTCTGCCAGCTAGACCCTTCTGGAAGAAAAACCAGAGCAAACAGACAATGAAACCAACATAACAACATCAGGACCCGGGTGGGTGGAGAACTTTCCAGAGACAGCTGAAAGAAACGAAAAATCTCCTTTCCTTATAAGCCTTCCCTAGCTTTGCCCTTCCCTACTTAGCTCCCCTACTTATTGGCTGTTAAAACATAACACATTTCTATAAAGATAACTCTTGCCAAGCTCAATTCTTTTTCTTCATCTTTTACAGCGTAGGCATTTATATTCCCTCGGGTCAATTCCTGCCTTCCTAACTTTTACCTGATTGCACTTGCGAAGAGTTACCTTTCCTAATTAAATAAAGATGTAACTTGATTGACAAATGATAGGTCACAAATTTTATTTAAAATTAAAATTAAAGGGGTGGCAACTAAAAGCAAGAACATTCAGTTATCAGCCATTACAAAACCATATGTTTAGCAAATTAGAATATTCATACACTTCTAGGTGGTAGAACCCAACTCTACCCTGTTTTGGCTCGCTAGCTGGGGCCCGCCTGACCAGGCAGTACCCCATAACTCCCCAAGGGGTACAATTACTAACTGAATCTCCCTATTAAGGTAGAGTGGTCAACCTCCACACGAATGTGACATTATAGCGGCTGATTGGCATGGTTTTTCGGCACAACGCCTCTCCAAGTCCTCCTAGGGATAATAACTGAGCAGACTAAATGGACTCCAGGCCAATGGGATAGAATAACCTCAAAATCAGACTCAATGTGATTGATGAGGTTAAAATCCTTCAATTACCCAAGTCATTGCCGCCCAAATGAACTACCAATATCTCAGGACAACCAAACTAGTCTGAATCAGGGACAGAATACATAAGAAGGATTTTTTTTAGCGAACCTCTCTAGCCCCAGCAAAAGTGCTCGAGCTGCGAATTAGACCACTCTTACTGGCCAAGGAATGCCGACATGGAGTCCCGTTGTATACTAGCAAACATGGAGGTAAGGCAAATCATGAGAAACAACGAAATGCATTAAATTAATGTCTAAACATAGCCAAGGATGCACAGGATGACCCATATGATGGTAAAACCAAAAATCTTTCAGGAGCCACATGCCAATCAGGCCCCCCCTTTTAAGAAAACATTAGACAAATCCCTCCATGGCCCCTTGAACACAAGACAAGCAATTCACATCATGGTTCAGCCCTATCAGGGAAGGAAGCTAGCAGTAACGTGCTTCACACAACATCACATACATCTTGTTACACCCAGACTTCCTTCTACCCAATGCCCTGATGGATAGAACACAACAATCTTCCTTTGCCAAAACCGTAGTGGCACCAAACCTAAATGAATGAGCGCCATAGTTGGCTGAATCCAAACCCAGTTTACTCAAACATTTCTGAAAATCTTCCCTGAACTGAAACTCAGTCAACAAGGACCCATCACGATGTCCCAACCAATAACAACCAAGGGCCGAACCTCTGACCAAATAAACCTCCTCCAAACTTACCGGACAATAACATTTCTGTAAAGCAGACCTGTACAACTAGAAAACCTAGAAGAAGAAACCAAATCGCTCATCCAGAAAGCGCTGAAAAAGGCCATAGAGAAAGTCAACCTAAACAAACATATCTCGAACATCTGAACCGCGACAACGGCAACAGACCACATCATTCTAACCAAAAGATCCCCATCAATAGGTCGAATCCTATCCGCTAGTGAGCCTGGCCCAGCCTTTTAAAGCTTTACGGACCAAAAAAGTCCAAGTGACATCCTCAGCACACTGCAACTGTAAAAAGAAGCCAGCTAGGGACGACACCATAGATTTAACAGAAGAAAAAAAGTCCCAAATAAAAGCCAACAAACACTGTTCCCTTACTTCTGAGTCCACTCGGGCCACAGAAACCTTTCCAAGCAGACCACGCCTCCCTATGCTTCTACATAGTTGAAAGAGACACCGCATGCCCAACCAGATCTTCCATACCAACTTGATAATCTGCCAAAATATAAGCATCAACAATAATGTTACCAGCTCCATGGACATGTCCAGCAATAAAAATTATAGGAAGACACAAACAATTGAAAACCAAATATCTAAATAATCGAAGCGCAGGTGGGGAGGAGGCTCTCATAGTAATTATTTGCCAGGGCAACCCCCAAATTATTGCACCAAAAAAACGTACCCTTGATGCGCAAACAATCTCCCCACAATTGAACAGCCACAAGCTGTTTTCTTTTTTAAATGTCCCTCAGGAAAGCTGTGTTAATACAGCACACAAGCTCTTTACCCACATTCACCTACGGGTCCAACTACTTACTCCCGGCACTTCAAAGCTCACAGGAGATGAATCGGCAGCTGGCAACACTCCATAGCAAGTCGTTCCCGTAAAATGCGAGGCAGCAGAACCAAAAGTAACAGAGCTGGGCCAACTGGGAGGACACAAAACCCAGCCCAGGTGGCACCCACCGGGAACCAAAGACAGGACAGGAGGGCAGAGGGGGCCAACTAGGTGGACACAGAGGCGACCTAAGGGAGACAGACCCTGAGAATACTGGACCCAGGGCAGGGGGGGGGGTACTGAGGCACAGGCACATGGTGACGGGGCAGGGGGCATAAGTGGCATTGGCTTAGTGGTTAGCACTTCTGCCTCATAGCACCTGAGTTAAAAGGCAGGGAGTGCATTGGTGGCAGTAGGAGCAGCGGCATGTGCCGGACGGACACCTGCCACCTGACCATTTTTGCTGGAGGGAGACCAGGCTGGGAAAGAGGGAGTGATGCAGATGCCACCTGCACGTTCAATAAATGGCAATGTAGAGGTACCTTGGGTCTCTTTGTACGCAGCATGGCACAAGGGTGAGACACACAAAAAACAAACAACAAAACCCCCCCAAAAAAGGGGAACTAAGAAGCTGATGATATTTGGACATAGGCTTATTAGCGCAGTACAAGGGGAGCTGTATTTCCATTATACACATCAGACATATTTTCCATTCACTCCAAAGAAGAAAGAAAGGAGATAAGTAACATAAATTGTCTCACAAATAGCAAAATACTTTTTAATGCGAATTCCCAATCAGTGCCCAACCTCTCACTAAAGATTTTGTGCTTGAATGGATGCCAATCCCCGCAGTCATGTTCCAAAAACTAGTGGAAAATCTTCCCACAAGAATGGAGGCTGTTTATAGCTGCAAAGGGGAATTAACTAAATATTAGATATATGGTAGCCCATGGTATGTGTAACGAGATGTACAAACACTAACACAAACAATCCAGGCAGAAAGATAGGATAGAATACAAGGTAAAACTTTCACAGAGGGCTGTGCAAGGGAGGGGTGGGCAGCAGGCAAAACAAGTCAGGGCTAGCAGTAAGCACAGGTGGCATATCTAAACAAGAGGTCAGGACATGCGGGTGACAACCCTAGACAGGGATGCTTGGAAATGTCAAGGCAGGCTGCAAACTTCAGTGGTCAAGAATACAAGCAAAAGCTCATGACAGGCTGAGATCAGAACAAGGTCAATGACAAGCTAGATCAGTATATGTCAGGCAAGAGCACAACTTACGGTCAGTGACTTAACCAGTATTAGTGAAATAGAGGCAGATCACGACTTAGTGAGCATGTGATTGCACAAAGAGTGAACCTCTAAAGCTGGGTACACACTACAGGGTTTTTGTCCAATAATCGGCTCAAACAGCCGACATACAACCGCTCGTTCAAAAGTCGGGTCAGTGTGTGCAGTGACACGATGGTCGAAAGTCTGCCCAAATGGACGATTGTCGCCTCATTTGGTTGGTCGTACCGTTCAATTTTTTCTTTCCAAGACCCATTCTGTTGTGTAGTGTGTATAAGTTTCCGACCAATCCACGACAGTGAGTACGAAATTACAGTCATTGCTCACGACAACATGGCTGTAAAAAGTCGCTAACGGGGCGGCCACTCTTCCCTTTATCGTCTAAAACAAGGCTAGTGTGTATGCAGTCCATGGACCGAGCGATCGGACCATCGATCGGATGTAAAATCTCTCGGCATAAAAAGTTGGTGGAAAATTCTGTAGTGTGTACCCAGCTAAAGGAACTATGCAGTCGCTGCTACAGTAAGAAGTCAGATGACTGCTTGGAAATATCCTTGGCATACTGAGTAGCTAGTCAAAGTAGGAACAAATAAAGGCATCCTGCTGCACACAACAGGTTGTAGTTTGTTCACCATATAAGCTGGGCATACACTATTTTAAGGAACAGTCTACAGGGGTTTATTTTTACAAGTGTCTATAAACAGCTTTGCAAAAATAAAAGAATGCTCTGAGATCGCTCAAGATTCATGTTGAACATAGGTAATATTGCTAATCAGTGTTTAGTCTTTCATTAGTAGGTCTATTTAGGAGGGTGAAAAACAAGAATATTGCATACCAGCAAGATAATATATCCTCCATGTTAGGCTGGGTACACACTACAGCTTTTTCAGCCAATTACTCCATAAATAAACGTTTGGCCCTATATCACATTAGTGTGTATACTTGCACGATGAGCGACAGTAGTTCCAAAGTACCGATCGTCATTTCATTTGATTGGTCAGTAGAACAAAGTATCTAGTTCCAATCGCCTTCTGATCCTGCAGTGTGTATGCACTCACACGACTGTCGGCCAAGAAAGAGGAACCTGTAACTGTGTCTGTGTTGTTAAGTATAGAGAGTGCAGTAGGTAGAATAATTTGTCCGTTCATTCTGAGACTGAGTATTTCATTTCAAAGTTACAAAAGCTAACGAAATTTATAATGACATTGTGGAAAAGTCAATGCTTATTTTGTTCGATGCTGTCCCGGTGAGAGTGCTGTAGATGGAATAATTCGTCCATTCGTTCTAACACTGAATATTTTGTTTCAGAGTCACAGAAGCTAGCCAAATTTATAATGACACTGAAGAAAAGTCAAAGTTTATTTTGTGTGTAACTCAGTGTAACAGGAATGACCGACTACACTGCTCTTGGACCAGATGAAGAGCACAGATTGTGTATAGTGTGTACACATGAATTGGCAGACTGATTGGAACTTCAGTTGTTTGTAAAAACTTTAGTGATAACAAATTGGTCAAACGTTTTTGTAGTGTGTACCCAGCCTTACCCCAGTTCACCAAACAATCCCCCACATTTGGTTTGAGCTCTCTGGGGAGTTCCACCTTGTCCTAACATTCTGTCATATGCTGTACCTATTACATTACTAAAGTCCTCAATTAAATTAGCAAAGATTTTGTATAACAATGTTCATTACCTCACCTGAAATTTACGCATGAACAAAGAGATAAACATTTGCTGCTGAATACAACATAATATAATGTTCAGTCTTGGTAAATTGAATGCAGGGACTTCTATTTTCAGGTAAGAATGCTTGTCCACACACTGCCCTGATTCAATACAAGTCCCAACCTACGTTTGTCAGTTATGTACTACACACTGTCAGGATACCTTGTGACTGCAGCTAGGTGGCAGCATTTCACTATCCACATCTTGTAGTCTGCAAACTGACATGGAGATAAACTGAAGCTTGTTAACCCGTATCTTGGATTAATAGCTTTGCTTCTGGTGTATATAACGCTTTAGTGCAGGTTATTCAGTGTCTTAATTTACACCTACCTGACTTTTATCCTGTGTGTTCTTAGACACATCTAGTGGGTGATCCTGCGTACAAAGTGGCCTATAAAGTGGTCCTGTTCTATCTATCTATCTACATACATATATATATATATATATATATATATATATACACACACATCTATCCTGACGCTCGCCTCTGTTCTTCTGAATGGTTCATTGTATTATGTTTGTTTATTCTTTAGTCATATTTGCACATTTTGTTGCTTGTTTTTTTGTTTCACTCATTAAGCATTGCTTTATTGCATTTAGTAGTGTCTTCCTATGCATGACTGGGTGCACACTCAAACATAAAATTCCTTTAATCCATATGATCTCAAATGGGGAGATTGTGATACAAACATGAACGTTTGCAATTATGTATTTACTCATAACAAGTGATTGATAACAGTTTTAGTCAGTTATAGGTTATTTGACTTTGAACATTAAACCGCCCCATACACACATGAGTTTCTTTGCCAATTATACACAAGATTGGCAGAAAACTTGTAGTGCCACATGTATACAATATAAATAGTGCTACTATCATGAAATAATTAGCGTTGTTCAGTGTCGGACTGGGGCATGAAGGGCCCACCGGGGGACTGCAACACTAGGGGCCCACCAGAGGGGGTGTGGCCAGCCATCATAGAGGCGAGACCAGAAACTAAAGGGAGAGTGGTCAGCCCATGAAGGACAGCTAGCACCATAGTGTAGTATATAAAGAATGTAGTGTGCTCATCCTTCTCTTTTAAAATGACAGGCTGACTGCGCACTTAGTTACTAACCTGCTCATGCTCCTCTGGGCGGTTGGATATCCGGAACTCCTACTCTCAACTGCCCTGCTCAAAGTGAAAAACACACTAACACGCAGGTTCAGAGAGCCCAGACGTGGCTCTCTGCACCTGTGTGGTAGTATGTTTAGCGGGGGTGTTTGGAAAAAACGGGGGGGGGGGGGGATGAGTTGCGCTCTACCCCTACTGTTGCAAGAGCAGCATTAACGCAGGTTATCCCTCTCTACGAACTAATAATATACTGAAAGTTAAGCGCTCATTGACTTATGTATTATTCCAAGTGTAATGCTAATAATAAAATTTGTATTCTTTTATCTTGAATACAATTCGTATTTTTCTATATCTTGTATTAGGCTGTGAGCAAGAGGCTCGGTTCAATTAGTGGGATAACATTTAATGTTAGTTTTATCACAATTTATTGGATCCTGGTTAAAATACATAAAAATACATTAATATAGACAAATAAAATACTCCAATTAAACCACAGTATTTATATTATGAGGCATTGATTTCTATATACATACATATGGTATGGCATCAATTGAACATACATAAAAAATCAGACAAACCTAGGTATATATACCTGGACTAGTCTAGCTACTGGGAGGCAAATGGCAGTGGGTATAAATGCTGCATTGATCCACATATAACACAGTCACTGATATCTCAATAAAATAATGTTCATAGCATACAAGTCCAGTAGATGGGAATTGGTATTTCTTTAAGTCTCTGCTAGTGCAATATAAATATTCAGATCACTGTCCACATATATCACATGGTTATTGCTGCGATGCTTCCAAATTTAACTTTGTTTACTTGCAGTTTCGATGTATATAGAGATGGTGGCCGGGTACCCAGTGTGCTGAAATCAGAGGATGTTTCTCGTGGTCCGTGCTTGTTACTGTTGGAGAGGAAGGTGCCTGCGTTCCACTGTGGAACGCATCTGTCCCTTCCTGTTCTCGCGTATGTCCAAAAGATGAATTGTATGCAAGTCGGGAGTCAGCTGTTTTCTTAGCTCCTCCCTAACAATGGAGGGGGCGTGGCTATAATGTGGCGGGGCCTACCGGTGGATAGTCCTGCTGCCCTGCAGGCCAGTCCGAGCCTGGCGTTGTTCCCATCATAAATACGAATTGCCCTCACAAGCAATCAAATAGTATTGCCCACTTAATACAATTATATATTCATATTGCCTCTATATAATAATAATATAAAATTTCCTCCTTAATATAAAGAAACATGAAGTATGCCGGATAAGTTCTTTATAAAATTGTTTTGCTGCTTTAATCAATAAATATTGATTGCCCTCATAATTCATACTTTGTGGGTGCTTCCTCTAATGTTTTGAATTGCAAGACAGCTCAAACAGCGTGCTGTCTAAAAAAGCCTGCCTTTTTTTGGTCAATTTTGACTAAACGACCAGCGTATTGGGTGTTTTGAAACCGCCACACATTGCCAGCAGTTCATTCCTGCCTCAAAGCACCCTACAGTAAGTGCAGCAGTTTGGCACACTAGACTACTGGATTTTTAGCAAATATACCCCAAGGAGCTCATCAATTACTAATAGAAGACCATCAACATAGGAGGGATTCCTTATCACATGAGTTTGTATGTTCTCCCTGTGTTTCCGTGGGTTTCCTCCCACACAAAAACATACTATTAGGTTGATTGGCTGATATTAAACTGACCTTAGTCTCTCTTGGTTTTTGTGTATGTATGTTGGGAATTTAGACTGTAAGCTCCAATGGGGCAGGGACTGATGTTAGTGAGTTCTCTGTACAGTGCTGCTGTATTAGTGGTGCTATATAAATAGCCAGGGGCGCGGGTACTAATTACCCAGACCCGGACATGTCAGGCGGCCCTCACTGCCGACCACTTGTTTTTACAGCGTGGTGATGATGAAAGGGCACAGAAATGTGTGTATGATGGCACAGGGGGCTTGTGGCAATGTAGTGTGTGTGAGGTAGATGGGGGTTAATTAATGGGTGCTATTTTGTTTGCGGGGTGAGGTTGGGGCAATTTAATAGGGGGGACTATTAATTTAAGATGGGGTTGTTTGCGGGCTATTGATTGTGGGAGTGAGTTTGGACAGAATGAGGTCTCTTTATTAAATGTGACTATGAATTATTTAATGGCAGTGATGGTTGCGGGATATAGGTATATTTCTGAAATGTAAATACTATTAATCTATTGCTGGGACTGTTTGAAGGGAGGGAAAAAGGTTTATATATTAAATGGGAATACTATTATTTTAATGCTGAGGCTGGAGGAAGACCTAATTATGAATCGTGCGTGCTATTGATTTAACACTGGGGCTGGTTGGAATTTTCTAAATGTACCCATTTTTTTTTCCAAATAGGGCCCCCAACATTCCAGGACCCAGACAAGTTGCAACTAAAGACATCTGCAGCCACTGATGGTGAAAGTGACAAGAACAGGTGTGAGAGAGCAGGATAGTCTGTCAAATATTCTGATTCTATTGGGACAATCCCAGTTTTGGTGACTGGTCTGACCAATATAAGGGAAAAGGCCAAGTCTGTGAACTGCATTCTTTATATACTACACTATGGTGCTGTCCTATGTGGGCTTTCCACACTCCCTCTAGTGGTTTGGTTACGCCTCTCTAGTGGCTGGTCACACCACCTCTGGTGGGCCTCTTCCATCGTATTCCCCCCCTGTGCCTGTGAATTGGGGGCACTTATGTGAAGGATAATGTGATTGTGGGCACTTATGTGAGGCATAATATGAATTTGGGCACTTGTGTGGCATAAAATTAATTGGGGGCATTACTGTGGCATAGCATAAACTGGGGGCACTTATGTGTGGCATAAAATGAATTGGGGGCATTACTGTGGTGTAATATGAACTGGGGACTCTACTATGTCGTATGTTATGAATTGTGGGCAGGAATATTTACCACAGTGTTAACTGGGACTCTATTATGAGGGCACAACTAAGAGGCACTATGAGGTTACTGTCCTGAAAGTCAGGACTGCTGCCACTATAAGGGGGGCCCCATGAAGTTGCTAAAGCGGGGCCCTGAATTCCTCTTGGGAGCCCTGTAAATAGCTGCTGCTGCTGATTAATACAGAGCATGTACAAGACATTTAAGAACTTTATGTATACAACAGGCGGCAATCAATAAAAACATAACAGCGCTAACATTCTAAAATAGAAATGAGGCTCAAAAAAATCAATCTCCCTATGGCAGAATTAGATAAAACAAACTGGGAACAATTGTTCACTATAAACGTTTATTAATAATAATAATAATAATAATAAAAAAATACACATATATTTACAGCAACCTACCGATAATAGCATAAATCAAGACTGGTCTTAATTGAACCTCAAATAGGTTAAAGTCATTAAAAGGGCACCTGTCAAATTTAGATCCAGTGAATAAATATATAATATAGGGCAGTATAATCCCCCTTTCAATAACTTTCCAATGGTCCTGAGTCCTGACACGATAAATTGATGAGGCTTGTTCTCCACAATTATATACTAGTAGAATAGCCGGATCTTCGGCAGCACAGACCTTATGTTGTAAGTCACTTACTTGTAAACTTTCTTACCACAGCTCTGCATGGATAGATGTAACAACCAGCCAGAAAAGGAGACAATAGTAGACCCACGTCAGTCCACAGGTGTCATGTGTTGTCAGTTGATGTACATATGACTTAGACCATAGCACCGCCCAATGGCCACCGTAATAGGGTATTAATATCCAATATAACAATAAAAACTGACGTTGCATAAAAAAAACCCAACATCTGTAGCTTACTCTTACTCCTTGCTGTCGATGCGCTTTGTTTCGCTCTGCTAAACTTTATCAAGATAATGTATCCAAGATGTATCATACTCTTTAATTTAGTCTTCCTGCTGTACCTTGGAGGCATGTCCTCCACTGCTATACGGATGGTTCAATCTCTCCAGACAGCAGGACTTGCAGAACAACCAGAGGCTGGATAGCGTAGAAGATACAGAATGGTCTGTGCCACTAAGCCCTGAAGTGATCACACTATGTATACTTGTCTTTTGCTGCAAATTTCTGGAACCTAGTGAAATGATTTAATAACACTAGATCATGGGTGCAGGTGGCATCTATAAATTATGTGCATTTCAGGTGTGCATGGATGCCAGTGTCCTATTGTAGCACTTGTTTGGTCGGATATTGTTGTTGAGGGGAGTGGTAGTAAGTAAAATTTTGACAAAAACCTGGTTGAAAAATGAGTCTCTTATATCCCATTCACACTGCCACAAAAACCCGGATTTTTGTCAAGGCGGGCCCAAGCAACCCGGGTGTAGGCTCAGTGTGAAAGGGGGTCCCCGTGTCTACCTGGGTCTGATGACCCAGAAATTGGACCTGGGACTTTTGCAAGGTTATTCCTGTGTCGGTCCCAGATAGCCTTCAGCCTTCAGTCTGAACAGTGTGACCCAGGTTTATTTAACCCGTGTCTCATATAAAGGAGCTGATTGGGGGGATTAGGGACGGTGGAGGATGACATCATTTAAATGCTGCAGAGAAGAGAGAGGAGAAAGCATGGCACATTAGCAAGAGGAAGAGATGCGTGAGCTGCTGGTGATTAGAGGAGAGGAGGAAATAAAAAGGCAAATCACAGGCACTGTAAAAGATGCCACAATGTACTACAACATATCAAAAACTTTAACAGCCTGGGGGATCAAGTGCAGCCAGCAGCATGTTGTAAACAAGTTAAAGTCACTAAAAAAAACAGTACTAAAAAGTGCATGACCGCAACCGCAGAAAGAATGGTGCTGGCCATATCTGACGCCCCTTTTATGAACAGTGTAACATGGTCTTTAGGACATCCAATAGCACTGTCCTCCTTAAGCTGCCATGATGTGTACAGTCCAAAACCTGAAAGCACTCAATCTTGCGTGCCATCACTTGTGAATAGTGATGATTCACAGAAAGAATATGCAGAATCAGACGCCTCAAATGCGCACAAAGACAGTATGAATATGTGTACAGAACAATTGGCAGACTCACAACCTTTCCCAGCGACACAAGCTTTGCCAGAGACACAACCTTCGCCAGAGACACAACCACTGCCAGCAGAGCCAGCCGCTACGTTCAAACAGTAAGTTATTAACTTTAACACTTAAAGAGTAAATTAAATAAATATATGAAAGTTTAACATTAAAAAACTAAACTTGAAAATATATGAAAACATTAACATGTATATGATGCAGTGTGAAACAAGTGTGCAGGAGGGAGGAGGCCTCCAGCACATATTCGTTGCAACACTGCTATTTTCTTTTACAGCAATATTCATACATCCTTGGCCTTAATGTATTTCTTTTGTTTTTCCCATTTCTATATTATGTTCCTCAAGGGAAGAAAAGACTAAATAAGATGGAACAAGCTACAAAAGCCATGACCACAGTAATGGTTCAACGGCTCAAGGAAATGGATATGGCTATGGCGGCCCAAGAAGACGCACATCTCCAACGCTTCATGGATAATGAGCGCAAGTTGCAGGACTCTCATTACACAAGTAATGTGTATGCAGGAGCGATTTCTCAGGGAAAACTGAGAATTTGTGATGGCTTTCTTTGATTGCCTGGTGCCAAGAGTGCAAGGGCCTGCATAACCTCAACCACACTCTCCATACCACCTTGACGGGCCTTACCCCTTATATAACAGAGGGCAACATTTTTTTTCACCAAACTCAGGCACGTCACTAAACACCCCACGTCATCCTCCACAAATTCCTCCTCATAACCCTCAGTACCCGGTTACTCAACATAATCCTGAGTCAGTGGCGCACGCAGGGGGGGTTTCTGAGTCTCTAGAAACCCCCCCTGCGCTAACTAAGTGGCCACTGTCCTATACAGCACTTAGACAGCGCCGCGGCTACTGTATAGAACAGCGCTGGCGAAACGGAGCTGCTGCGCATGCGCAGCAGCTCTCTCTCTGGGTTTTTTTTTTGTTTTGTTTTTTGGGTTGGAGGGGGGAAACACCCCCCCCCGACAATCCTCCGTGCGCCCCTGTGAGTACCCACATAAGTTATAGGTAATGGAAGTATATACTATAAAGAATAATTATAATGTTACCTATATGTACAATGTTTGTATTATAAGCACTGGAAAAATGTTTAACCTTACACTACTGTTATTGGCACGTTTGTCAAAGCTGTATATATGTACTTTTTTTTTACACTTTTTTATTTGTATTGGTATATATGACTAAATATGTACCCTTTTCCAAAAACTTTTATATGTTGAATAAAAAAAATTTGGTCACCACCCACTTTAGCCTCATCTTTGTGTGCAAAAAAAAAAATCCCCTTTAAATTTGTTACGAGCCGCGGCGGTGCCCAGCCGCCGAGACTCTCCTCCCTCCGTCCCGGCCGTCGCTATGACGACCCGGGACATCACTTCCAGGGCCCAGCCGACCGTTGCCATAGCAACGGTCGGACGCTTGTCAGATCAGCGCCGCGTCCCGGCATTACAGGGCAGCCGGACGCGTGCGCAACAGGATGCAAGCCTGCGGGCTAATTAATTCAATTAAGGGGACAGCTTGGGTGCAATTTGAGAGCTGAGCTCTCATTGGTCCATTTCAGTATTTAAGGCAGGGAGGGCTTAGCCTCCCTGCCGGTTATAGCTTCCAGATTCCTGTGTTGCTGCCTGCTGCTGTACTCCTGGTGTTAAACCTTTGGATTATTGCCTGCCGTGTATGACCCCTGCCTGTTTCCTGGATTTGTCTTTTGCCTGTGCCCTTGACCTTTTGGCCTGTACCTCCGTTTCTGCTGATTTGCCCGTGACCTCGACCCTTGGCGTGTTTCCTGATGACCCCTGACCTCTGCCTGTTCTTTGGAATTACTGTATGCCATTATCCTCTGCTCCTGGGTTCCCCGCAGCTGGTACACGCCACACGACCCTCTGTAGTCTGCAGCCAAGTCTGTCCCCACCACTAGGGCTCCAGTGAACACCTGACTATCAGAGTAGACTCCGGGTGGTGTTGTACTGGTTGGAGGGGTTCCTGACAAAATTACCTCATCTTTTTCAGCCAACCATAGCCCCTCTTATGATGACTCATACTTATTGCCAGGACAGACCCATCTTCAGTATGAACGGGGTTAATCTGGGAATTTCCCGGGTTCAAGGTACAGTGTGAACAGGGTCTGATGAGCTGGAATGCTCGAAGATACAGCAAAAACTCGGCTTAACAAACCAATGATATTGCAGGGGGGGCAATGTGAAAGTGGTATAATTAATCCATAAACTTGTATAATATTTGTTGTTAAAGCCCCATAAAGATGCTTTTATGATTTTCCATACTGGACCATTATCACAATTGTTATGTTAATTAAAACCCTTGCTAACATGTGTCACAGGATAATTACAATATTCTCTGTATGTTGATGGGATTGTCATGGAAACAATTGTACAAACTTGCAAGAAGTGAGTCTCTATAACGGCATACAACATACTGAGTATATTGAGCATGTAATAAGAACTCCCGGCTTATAATACTATACAACTCTGTGATTATTCAACTGAGTCTTGAAAAGAGATGGTAAAGAACTCTAGACATTTCAAAGGTGGACATTATAAGGGGTGATAATCTTGACAAATGATAAAAAAAGCAAGATGAATATTCAAGACTGTTCAACACTCACTTATAACCAAAATATGTATTTTTAAACATTAGTGAAGTAAATTAGTGAATAGTGAATATAATTTAAAATATCAACATATTTAGAACATATTGGCGCTTAACCCCATGTAGCCAGAAAGAGGAGCTACTGAACTGAACTGAACTACAGAGCCCGTGGAGAGTCATACGGTCAAGGGAGAGTTAAGGTTATTATTTTTGATGTTACAGTTGTGGTAATAAAGCAATTCTTATACATATATACAGTATGTGCTTGTGTATGTATATTAGAATGTAATACTACATTATGGGGCTCCTATAGTCTGTGCCGTGACACAAATCCATAGTAAAACATTAATAAAAGGGAACATCTGGAGATGATTACTATAGTAAAGCAATCTATCCAAACAAGTTGAGATTCCAGAGATTAGTTGCAAAAATATAATTCTGGATGGACAAAAAAGCCATATAAAAATATATTGAAAAGCATGACAAAACAAAATGTTGTTTGAAAGGAAAACATTTTTCAATGTTATGCCTTATCTTTTGAGGAAGTCCAATAAATCTGGGAATTGTTTAATGCACTGCAGTAGCATCCCCTGAGAGGTCTACCCATGAGTCCTGCTCATGAATTTGGATGTCCTTAGAGTTGGATTCAATTCTATGATATGTGTCAAGCTATATTTTGTGGTAATAAATAATAAGTTGGCTGTAATGCATGCCGTAACATTGGAGACCTGAATATCTTCCATTCAGCCTGCTAAAATAAAACCAAGAAAATAGCTCCATGTGCAGACACTTAACTATGTAGCCACAAAAGAGCAAGCTTTAAATTTCCATTGCATCACATGAAGTCATTTCCCCAACAGTTCATGACCAGTCAACAGGTTACTGTAAAAGGTTAGTCAATGTACAAGCTTCAGACCAGTTCTAAACACAAAACTATATTTCACTAGAACATTTTACTATTCATACGGTGGGAAAGTCACTATTTCAGTGAGGATGTAATCATAAGAATAAAAAAGGTTCCAGGTTCACTCCTCCTGTCCATAAAGCAACCAGCTCTATTATTGTATTATTGATAGCCTAACCTAGTAGTGGCAAAAGGGGGGGGGGGGCAAGCAGTGTGGGGTCCAATCAAAAGAGCTTGACCAGCACTTCGCTATGGTGTACTATGGACACTATAACATGCACACTAGGGAAATGCATATTTTATGTAAATAAAGTAGACTTGCCCCTAACGTGGATTAATATAAAGTATGGCTGTAAGCCGGTGGTATAATAATGAACATTTCCAATTTAAATATCATGAGGAGAAAATGAGATCCAGATTCAGAGTGATAAAATGGGGAGGCTAAAACAAATGTTCAATGTCAAGCTTAATCCCCCAAAATGTATTTCATTACAGCCCTATGTGCACAAACTGCACAGACAAACATTCAAAAGGAGATATGAGATTCGATACTCTTTGTCCACATAACCCCACTGACTGGTGAACTCAATGATTTTCTGTTGTGCGATAGGAACACTGGACCAGATATTGAAATTCTTCTTCAACATATACATATTTTCATTAGATTTAAATATAGACTAAAAAACGGAAATGCAAATATATCCTAGTTGTGTATCTGACAATTGTGGGGCATTGCACTTCTATTGATAGGGCTTCTGAAAATGACAATTTGCTTTCCACTGTAAATCTACTTGACTAGATAAGGCAGACAGAAATATCCTTAATAATAGTAACATAAAATATGTCACTAATATGCAGATATAATTGATCTCATTACCCCAACATCTGCACCAGAGATCTGCAACAATAGTTTCGGAGGAGATTTCTGACAGCACAACATACACTAAATTTTACCAAATACATACATCTATACACTTGTGGAACATTGGCTGAAAAAATATATGGCACACATATTCATCCACTCTGGGAGCTTACATATACCAAAAAGTGGAATATCCACAGTAAAAGTAGTCTCCTCTGTCACATAACTGTCTGTGGTAGAGATAGTTTGAGTCAAGCTGCTGGCTGGGAAGGCTGAGATCAGTTGGTGTTAGGCTGGAAAATTTCTCCCGATGCGATATTTTTAACGATTTTACCAACGACTGAAAGTCCCAATCAACAAGCCGATTCATGTGTACACACTTACAAGATTTTACATGATATACTGTCAGATCTGTGATTTTCTGTGTCGTGAACATAGAGAACGTACTTTTCCAGGTAGAACTTGAATTTTCCAGGTAGGCCGGTGGCAAATGAGGTCGCTTCAGGCCATTTGATTTGTTTTATTTATTTTTTTTAAAAAAAAGTAATTTTTTTTCTTCCCGTCAGCGATATGCCTGTGGGGCTACAGGGTAGTGGTCCAAACGGATCATCCCTTCTACCTTCCCTCCAGTCCCCATAGAAGCAGAATGTAACATGGGACGAGCAGCACATGACAGGTGTTGTCCCATGTGCAGGCCCGGCGCTCCCATTAGGCAAGGTTAGGCACTTGCCTAGGGCGCCGGGCTCTGGAGGGCGCCTGGAGGGTGCCACAGAATGGTAAATTACTTTAAAACTGTGCGGCGACCGCTGACCATCCCTGTCACGGCCGCCGCACAGCATTCAGATGCACGGGGAGGGGGGAAGAGGCTATTGCTAACCACCGCCGCCTCTCTGCTCCGTCTCCTCCCCTTCACTCACTAGCAGGGCCGGATTAACCCTAGGGCTAACTAGGCTACAGCCCAGGGGCCCTGGGCATCCAGGGGGCCCTTGAAAGTGCTCAGCAGCAGTATTGATCGGTCGGGGGCGCCCGCGCCGCGATCAATGCTGCGGAGCACTTTAAATGCGGTCCTTCCCCGGCACGCTGTAGACTCCTTACTGAGGAGATCTCGTGAGTCTCACTCTCACGAGATCTCCTCAGTAAAGAGCGTACAGTGTGCCGGGGAAGGACTGCAATGCCAGGAGAAGGAGGTAAGTGCCCTGGGGACAGCTCAGCTCACCCGGGGGATGGCTCAGATAACGGGGAGGGGGCCCTCACGGGGGAATGGAGGTCCCCTTAGCCCAGGGGCCTCCATTCCCTTAATCTGGCCCTGCTCACTAGTGTCAGTGAGTGGAGGGGAGGAGACGGAGCAGAGAGGCGGCGGTGGTGAGACAAGGTAAGGAAAGACAGGGTGAGGGGGGAGGAGGGCGCCGATTTTTGCGGGGGGGGGGGGGCGCCGATTTTGTTAAAATACCTAGGGCGCCATGGACCCTAGCACCGGCCCTGCCCATGTGTGCTTGCAAAGCACAGAGAGAAGACTCCAATACAGCATGGCTCAAACAAGGTAAGCGTGGGGGAAAGGGAGGGGGGCTGCTAAACTACACTACTATACTGTGTGAGGGAAGGGGGGGCTGCTTAACTACACTACTATACTGTGTGAAGGAAGGGGGGGCTGCTAAACTACACTACTATACTGTGTGAGGGAAGAGGGGGCTGCTAAACTACACTACTATACTGTGTGAGGGGAACAGAATTTGCAGCAATGAATTCTGAACCACATAAACAAAAAATGTGTACTTGTGTACTGCTGATAATGCACAAGTCAGCTCATTTATTAAATTATTAAAATGCAACAGACAAAAATACAGTCTCAAAAATATAGCCTGGATATAAAAACATACACCTTTGATTGTTCGGTATTATCCCATTTAGAAATTAAGGTGAATTTTTCCAGGAAAGATTATTATTATTTGATCCTTCTATTACCATTTAATGAAATCTTCCATATAACTAAACCATCCAATATATTCAATATTTGCATCCCAAAATGATCCGGAGCAATCATGTTATTCATCCAAATAAGACTGTTTATTTACCAACAAAATAGTGGACCACTGTACATGATATTCCAAAGGCACACAGTACCAAAATTATACAATATCCTCAGTCGATTCTATAGGCTTATTGCAAGAAGTATATTAAGCAGTTCGTTTGGGCTGCATGCAGAGAAATTGCTTACTGGGATAGTGAAATTCACAGTCCGTCTTATCGCACAGCTTCGTGTGCATCCGGTAATGTTACTCACAGACCGCTGTAATCTTACAGCTGCTCTACAGCTACTCCTCTGCCTCACATAGAAATGTGTTTCCAGCTGCCCTTATGTTGTATGTGCACAGATACGGTAATTCCTTTAGTCTAATTCTCAGACCAATCTCTGATGATAGTATAGGTAGAGATCAAAATGGCTAAAGTGTATCACTTTTTTATGGCTCACAGACCTCAGGATTTTTCAGTAGCTTAGTCCAGACATCAAAATAAAATATAATAAACCAGACTGACGCGTTTCATCAGAGCGATTTCTTTAGAAACATATGGGCAGCTACAATTCCACCCTCTGTATAACCAGACCTAATTGACATCATATACACCTGAGTGCTTAACTATTACTTATCCGCAGAACACAAATTCATTTATTTCACTCATAAAATTCCTATCTACAGTCTATTCACACTATTTTTTTCCCATTAGAAGACATAAATATTATAATTAAAATAATATATATATATATATATATATATATATATATATATATAAAAAATACAAAAAGACTTGCCTATAAGGCGCCACAAAATGTCCGCAGTGCCGTGCACAATACAAGACGGTAGATCATACAGGGTAAAACAGAAGAGAACAATAAACGAGTATTAACAAGAGTCACAGGGCTCCAGGCATGACAATTATAGTGAGGCTGGAGCAGATGAATAGGTATGGAGACTGGTGGGAAGAGGGCCCTGCTCGCAAGAGCTAACATTTTAAGAGGAGGGCAGGCAGACAGCAGGCACAAACGGAGTCAGAAGGGATCAAGCATTGGAGGAGCAAGAAGGGACAGGGAAGAGAGAGGTGAAAAGAACGAGTATGGTGAGAGGGTTAGGTGGATGGCTGGTAGGCTTTAAGGAAGAGGTGAGTTTTGAGTGCCCGTTTGAAGGAGCACAGATTAGGGGACAGTTGGATGGAATGTTGAAGGTCGTTCCAATAGAGGGGGGCAGCACAGGAAAAATCTTGGATTCAGGAATGTGAAGAAGTAATCAGGGTAGAGGAGAGACGACGATCATTGGCCGAGCGCAGGGAGCGGGAGGGAGTGTGAATGGAGATATATAGAGCATCCTAATAGATGACATATAGAGCATATAGAAAAGGTTTATTATTGGTTCGCTATGAAAAGATCACTATTTCCATGTGCTTTATGCTTAGACAAGACAGCACGTGAGAGACATAAGACACAACATCAAAAATTTAAATATGCACGCCCACAAAGGGGTCGGTGTTGGAGGAACTAGTGGCAGAATTGTCAGACAGGTGGTTGTAAGTGCGTACACACTGTAGAATTGGTGCAACATCATATATTTATAGTGATTTTTTGTCCGTTTCTAAAATTAAATTAAACAATACAATGTGCTTTGGGAATATAAAACATGAATGTGGGAACGTATACACTAATGCGATATCGGACCTAACAGTCATTTATCATGTGATTGGCACAATAATCGGGTGAAAAACCTGTAGTGTGTACCTAGCTTTAGCCTTTTTGATGTTGACTTTTGCTAAGTTTCAGTTCCGTATGCTCCATGGTTGCAGGATGCTCAGTGCGTGAGTCCGTATGTCAGGGGAGCCCTCACTAATAGAGGCAAAGGAAGCGGTAGTCCTGGATCCCTCTTATCTCAGTTTGTCTGGAAACAATCTCCACTAACAATTTCCACTAATGGAGGATACCAACGGGCCCTCACCAACACCCTCTAGTTTGATTGCATCTCCATATATGCCTGTTAGGAGGCATATTTTTTTTTGCCTGTTGCTAAGGGCTTTTGTAAGGATACGTTCTAATGATGATGATGCCAGCATCAGCATGTATCTTTACTGCTAACATTAAATATAAATAAATATATTTTTAAAAAACAACAGCATTAGCAAACACCTGTCTCTAAATGTTTTATAAAATGGTCTTTATGTCAGCTTATTTCACTGATGATCACAGAAGCATTCCAATAGATAAACCCCATAGTTCATACTGTTAATAAAATGTTTGATGTTAGTTGTCTACCAAATTACATAAGACTGAAAATGCACCTTTTCATTATTACAGAAATTTCGCGTTTCTGAATTTGACTACATTTATAAAACACATGTGGGTTGGTAAGTAGGCAAGTTTTGGTATTTTATGAATGTGAATTGTTACAGTATTTTGTTTTGTATACATTTATATAAAAACAATACTTCATTTTGATTGTGATCACAACATTTTATTTCTCTCAATACACTACTAATGACAGGGTTGTGTATAGCGTTTATAAATAAGTGAAGTATTTTTTTCTACTTATTCCATGTCTAAGACATTTTTGCCCAAATACATCAGGTGTTTCTCCTGCTCCTTCACCATCCATTTGATTTCATCTTTTAACAGTATATCTTTTGGGGCCATTAAGTTTGTGGAGTGTTGGTAGTTTAATGAACTTCATTTTGTGACTGAATATGGTCTTGAAATCTGATCCTGAGATGCTATACCCCAGGATATTGTCTGGAGTTTGGACACATATGGGGTTTGTGTAGCTTTCATTAATGGTTTATATAGTGCTCAATTTAAGAGTTTGTTTTTATACATTTTGATTTCAGAAAACCTTGCAATGTTACCAAGTGGAAGGTTGCCCTATCAACAAAATTGTAGAGGGAATTCGGTAGTACTATTTATACTTTCTCCAGTGGGCAGCGCTACCTGGTCCCCTCCCCGCCAGACCGGATCATGTGATGCGGCAGCTCCTTGTCACTGATAGGCTGGTAGGAGGTAGAACAGATTTTGGACTCCCAAATTTTAAGAGGTTCCTTAAAATTCCTTGTGGACTGGAAGGGCTATGGGCCTGAGGAACGTTCCTGAGTTAAAGCCTCTGATCTTCACGCCCCCTGTCTTCTCAAACAATTCCATAGGAAATTTCCCAAGAAGCCTTTTTAGGGTGTTCAGAGTCCACCCTTATGGCAGGGGGTACTGTCATAAAACTTACTCATCCTTGCTCCAGCGCTTTCCGCTCTCTGCGATCAGAAGTGTCACTTTCGGGTATTGGCGGTCACATGATTGCTAAACTCAGGGCGGGGAATTTGAACTGCTGGCTATTTAAACCTCACTCTGACACTCGGTGAACGTTGGAGCAACTGGTATGCTTCCTGGCACCTGATTCCTCGTCGATCTCTGTGACTTCTCTGATCTGATTCCCATGTACCAGTTCTGCCTGTTTGACCTTTCCTCTGCGTTTGTGTACCGACTCGGCTTGCTGACTATCCACCACAGTTATCTAGTGTTACTGGATATATTGTAAAGTTTAGAATAATTATTATGAAATGCTGCTGATATCTCGGCCAAGGAGTGGCATATCTTCTTATATCATATCTTATATTGTTTTTGATGTGCGGGTTATAAGTCTAAACTCTTTGAGATCTCGGATCTCAGGCCAGAAGTTTGCCTGACTTGTGCCCCCACATCTAGAACCGACTGCGGCATTTACTGAGGTCAAGTTTCACTTTATCTGATAACAACTTATTCAATCCCACTCTCATCTTAGCCAGTTCAAAAAGTATAACTGTGTCTGGTTCGCATTGGTTTGGCTCATTTTTGGATTTCTCTTAGTTCTACTGAGCTGCTGGAATATTTCCTCCCCCAGAGTCTTAAGTCTGCCGAGCTTGGCACTACTCCTCCCAGAGGCAAGGAGTCTAACGAAGCAGATGGTTTTAAATCAGGGACCCCGGCAAAGAGGTTTGAACTTTGTGGCCTGTGCTCCGCAGGTCACAGCTCTCTGAGTGAGTACCTGGTGAGATCTTTTGAGAGAACACAGATGCTTGGAAGAGGCTAATAGCAGTTGAGCCAGAGAGAGCTGCTGACAATGTACAGAGTGGAACAGCATGCATAGAAGAGATAGTCTGCGGACAGGTAACCACTGGAATAGTAGAGAACAGGGAGCCACGTCCTAGCACAAGCAGGGCTGCTGACTAAAAGAACAGGCACAAAGGACTGATGGGAGGTACTTTAAATAAAGAGAATAATAAATGAGTCTCCAATGAATGAGGAAGAGATCATAAGAGGATCCATGGCGGTCAGCAGGAGCGGAATGCAGTGATTAGTGGCAGGCAGTAAACTCGCCGGACTTCGGAGAGGAAAACCAGAAGTCCAGAGTGTGGCACCCGCGTACTCTCCAAAGGGGCGTGGCCACATAATATTGGGGGCGTGGTCAACATGGGCATGGCTGCACTTCTTTGGACATGACATATTGGTGGAAATTGCTATATTGGTGGCAATGTGACACGCAGACACCGCGCAGCGCACATTGCCCACAATTATGATCTCTGCTCATTTTCCCTCACACCCTATAGAGGTGCGAGGAAAAATGGGAGGAGATTTCTGTCAAATCTCCGTCGCATAGTGTCTCACGGACGTTCCTGGAGACACTTCTCAGCTAACTGAATTCCCCCATTATGTATTAAAATGGTGTTACTATTGTCCTACCTGTTATTGCAGCTTTCACAACCTAGTACTGGATTTTTGCATGGATCTTGGAATGTTGGGAGCTGTTGAAAAATCTAAATATGGAAAAGTGAGTAATTAGTGAACACTGTACATAACACAGATCATGCAGTATATAATACATACATTATAATAAAATATTACATTTATCACACCCTTCCCAGCCACATCATGCCACACCTTAACTGCATCACGCCACCCCCTGCCACATCACCCATCATGTCACCCCCCAGACACATCATGACACCCCTCAGCTACATCACACATCATGCCACATCATGCCACCCCCCCCAGACACATCACACCACCCCTCAGCTACATCACCGGGCACATTATGACCCCTCCAAGACATTTTACAACCCCCTCGACACATTACAACCCTTCAAGACACATTATAACCCCCCTGACACATTATGGCACCCCCAAACACATTATAACCCCCCAGTCCACTGTACTTACCTATGCTGCTGACAGAAAATGTCCTGCAGAGCAAGCTAGGAGCTCAAAATCTCACAAGATCTGGCTCCTGGCTTACTCTTTACTATAGTGCTCCTGTGGGGCCCCCCAGGCAGCCCGAGCCCAGATAAGTTATAACCGCCCCACCCCCCTCTCTGCGCCACTGCTGCAGGAGCTTACACATTGTCAACCATCTTACCACTACATCCAACCACATTGCTCAACCACAGTGCCACCTCAAATGTATAAGATTTCTATTTATGAAATACAATCACTCTACAACACAGTCACATATAATCATATAAACACATATAATCAAAACTACCACATTAATCATTAAACCAAACAAGCAAGTAGTTACACCTTATAACTATATTCCATTTAAATACACATTTGTATTAATGCAAACGCCCTAATCTCAGCCTTATTCTACCATCTACAAACCAAACTGAAATGATCACAAAATTATATATATCCAGATTCAACCATCTTCCATTTAATCCATTCAAACTGCATTATAGCATTCATTTTCACATACTAACCAGCACTAAATTGCCTTCCACATCACATATATAGACCTCCATGGCATTCTAATTACAGTTTCCCTCATGTTCCCCTGGGAGCTGTGGCGGCATGTCCTATCCGGGTTAAAGCAGGGAAGCAAGAAGACTTTACTTCCTCTTGTTACATGATATCAAAACCTTTCTTCTCGGTGGAGCTAACCTGCCAGAGGAAGTTGTCACAGCATTTCAAATGCTAATCCAAGCAGCAATTCAATACCAAGAGGTGGGGGGGAGAGTTTTATGCAGAGTCACTTCTCTGATTCAAGCATGGCAGAATCTGATAAATTATATTACAAAATGGAATATCTTTATCACTCACACATGTCTCTGTAGCGCCCCCTGCGGGGAAACAGGACAGACGCAACACAAACAAACTTACCTTATAAACGATGGTCACCTCCAGTCCGCCTCCGATATCCCAGCTGCCATCCGATCCCAGCAGATCCGCAGCCGCAACCCTTGTCACCTCCAACCACGTCCCTCTAAGAAAGAGACAGAGATTACGGCCGTGCCTACCAGGTAAGGGCTGTCCGAGAATACAGCAAAGAAAGAGGACACAGTCAGTCCAAGCTCACTTGCCGCCTCCTCACTTTGCTCTTGCCAAGACGCGGGGGACTACAGGCACTTAAGACCAGGACTAGTCCCAGGACTAATCCCGCCTCAAGTACCTCACACACCTGCCGGTGAGGGCCTAACCGAAAGGGGAAATCGAGCGTGATACTCACCGGGACACTCCCACTTCCGATCCGATTCTCCTGCACCTTCCCGACACCTGCGGAGGACAAGAACACACAGCCTCTCTCTACACTCTCAGTGAGACTAATATGGCACCCACAAAACTGGACTGACTACAACAGCGACCCGACCCTAACAACACTCTAATGGTCGGCAACGCAACTACGTCAAACAACTATGTCTACCTAGGTGTGGTGCACTAACGGAACTGCTCACTTACACACTATGGGGAACACCAGCCGGTGTTCACGGACTAAACCGGAGGGCGGTTCCTAACCCCCTCACCTGGTCTAACCAAGGAGACTGTCTCCTCACTATGGGGTCACCCACAGACCCTAAGGACCGGTTGCTTTAAGCCCGGCCAAGGCTCAGTGGAACAGCCCACTAACCCACGGGCCGACTGCCGCACGGAACAGCCGATCGAAACTGAACCGCCCGACTGCCTGTACTCGGGTATCTCACACGTGTCCTTACATCCGGAGCCACAGGTCCACCTGCACGGAACCGGCTTTGGGAACCCTCAACCAGAACCACGGGCCACCCCTGGAACTGCCTTAAGGTGTGCTGCACTGCCACCAACTCACTTAGCCACCCCCTCTGGGAACCAGTGTGACCCCGGGGACCTAAGGGACGGGAAAACTACGTGTGTTCTCCTCTGACTATGTGTACACTGGTAACTACACTTGTTCCCCACAGCACGGGTTAGCACAGAAAAACACAGGAACAAGAGCCTACCTTTAATGGGGGCCTGACGTCTTGCCCCTGGACACAGTTATGTAGCACACCCCAAAATACAGTAATACAGTACTTTGCACGCTACTTACCAGAGCACACCGCTGCTAGCCAACCAGCCGGTTGCTACAGCACCCACAGGAGCCTCCGCTCTACTGTACCTCCTAACTCTGTGTTATCACCTCACACAGGACCGCGCCTACACTCACGAGGCTCTCACGCCTCTACCACACCATCACCAGGGCCGTCTGCCCTTCACACCATGGGCCTCTGCCCAGCTACACACAGAGCCTCGTGCTCTGTTTAATGGGCCTCAGCCCCCTCTCTAACTCAGGGCTCTGAGCCCACTAACTAGGGCCTTGTGCCCTGCTACCTAGGGGCACTAGCCCCTGCCTACTGAGGCCTGTGGCCTCCCTGACTAACTGAGGGCCTTGTGCCCGTAAAAGACTATGGACAATCAGCCCCTAACCAGGCCCTGTGGCCTTCCTATGGCCTCTAGGCCACTAACTACCTAAGGGCCTTGTGCCCTTGTACCTGGGGCTCTCACGCCCCCTGCCTAACTAACAGGGGCTTGTCCCCTTTATCAAAAGTATTATGGCCTACTGGCCCACTAACTCATAGGGGCCTAGTGCCCAGGTTCCCGGGCCTTGTGCCCGACCGTGGCCACAGGCCTAGTGCCAGGAATCTCAGCTTGCCACACCGTCTTCCTCTTCTTTCTCCGGGTCTTCCAGACCCTCCAGCCGGCGGCGCCACTTCTCCCGTTCGGCACGGGTCTTCTGTCTTCTCTGGAGGTGGGGGCGCTCTCAGCCCTTACAAGGGCTCCCCGCCGACGATCTCCGCTGCTGGTCTTCTTCCACTCCGGACGTCCCACAACGTCCTTCTCCCTCCGCCGCCGGACTCCTTCTGGCAAAATGGCGCCACCCGGCGACTTATATAGTCGCCGGCGTGACGTCATCAGCCGGCGCAAGCGCTGATTGGCTCGCGTCAGCGCCAATCTTTTGAATGGCCTGGCGCGAGCCACGATTGGCTCGCGTATCCGGCAGCTGATTGGCCAGCGGGGAAAGATGAGCCCTGATTGGCTCATCCTTCCTCCGTGGATGGGACCTGCAGGAAAGAAGCCATGATACTCACCGCTGGATCGATGGACGGGTGAGTAACCTCCTTCTTCTTTCTTTACCCTCTTGCTGGGCACAGGAAACAAAAACATCTTCAGCCCCTCCAGGGGCGCAACGATGCCGGAAGTCTTCGCCCTCTTCACGGGCACCGGGCACATCTCTACACCTCCTCTGCCCAAATGCTTATACTTACACATGCTCCCTCCCCATCACATGACTGCTTCTCTCATAGGGGTGAGACACCTGTTCTACTTCCCCAAATTTCATACATATCATATATAAGTCTTGCAAGTCAGCTAAGTGGAAATTAAAACTCACCCTAAAGAAATGAAAATAGTAATATGGTAAAACAATAACCTGTTCTTGAATGGAAAAATTGATGCTAAAAATTGATTGCTCCTCCAAACTATCACCATCAATGTTTTTGCAGCACCTTTTAAAGAGCTGCAGTCTTTATGTGTCAGCATCCATGGGGGCCTCACGTGATGTGAGCCTGCGTGCACTTCTGGGAGGCGCTGGAGCAGACTTTATCATTGTGAAATAGTTTATGTTAGATGATAACATCCCAGTAGGTACCTTACACTTACCTAATATTCCCTAAAGAGTCCTCCTATTTGTAGTAACTTTTTTGCATTACATTTTGCTGTTTTATTATTACATTTTCTACTTTATCTTTGTACTGCATAAATGTTTGGCTACTTACCTGTTACATCCATGTAGAATAGAAAGAAAGATTTTTAAATAACAAATGTTGCACCAAAACAGTGTTCTTATCTACAGAATGCATTCCAGTTAGTTAGACATTAGTAATTTACAGTCCCAGTCCACATATCTGGGCAAGAGGAATGTAGTTATAGGACACTTACAGCCCACCTGGAAAGACTAATCTACCTAGATCCTAGGTAAGAGTATGTGGTGGGATTCATGTGCTGTGTCTGCAGCTGGAGGATGGGGTGCTATAGAAGCCATCTCCCAATGATGATAACCATGGAGATATGAGAGGATATGTTTCTGTAACTCAATGCTGAGTTCACTGTTGCTTTTATACATAAAGAATGCAAAATAAAAACTCTGATCAAAGAAAGATTGCAGAAGTATACAGAGTAATAATAGGAAGTGGTTGCTGTATAAATAAATTAAATAAGAAACACACATGCCCCCTCCCCATCACATTACCCTTTCTTCTTACCTTTTTCTCCACCAGTGATTTCCAGCAGCCTCCTGCGCTGTTTACCATGTGACTGCTGCAACCACATGACCTGGTGATGTCACACTCTGAAGTGAATCTTGCCACTACCTTACAAGAGATGTGGTGTAGGCAGCCTGTGCGGTCGCATACTACTCACTGCGGTAGTATCATCCTTCCATAGAATATTGTACTACAAGCTGTAGTACAATATTCTATGAATGAATGATGCTGCTGCATTCAGTAGTATGCGATGTGACTGCCTATGCACGGACTGCATAGGCTGCCTGCACCACATCAATTGTAAGGCAGTAGCTAAATCCACTTCAGAGTGTGACATCCCCACTGGACCACCAAGCGAGCCCCCACCCCTCCCTGAGGAAACAATAAACCTGTCCCACTTACTGCTGGCAAAGCTGAAGAAGTGGGGCGGAGAAGTGCCGATATGTCATACTGGCACATACCGCCCCACTTCGAGCAATGCTTCACATGCCATGTCATCGTCCTTCAGATCAATTTTTAATGATCTGTTTCCATCCATAGGACTACTGTTGGCTTGGTGTGGTTTGGGTGATTGTCTGTTCTGTACACATCTGTGACAGTATTGTTTGTGAAGACACCAGCAGTGTTGCTGTTCTTGATATACAACTAACATGACGTTTTCATTTTCATGAATTGCACACACACATATACACATATACAGAAACACACAAACAATACTTTGGCGCCTGCCTTCATACTTTAAAGAACATTGACAGCACACATGCAGTCACTTATTGAAATCACAAGGTATGGATGTATCTCACAGACTGGCCAATTATTGTATATATACAATACTGTTCACTCACATTCTTTACTTACTGTATATAAATGTACAAGTTAACCCGTGCATGATACTCATGCATTCTAGTCAAATCAAGCTTCCCGACGTAAGCGCCCTTTTTTAACGTGGTTTTGTCCACATGTCATTACCTCATCATTCTTCTCCATCACCTCATCCTTCATCTTTATCGCCACATCTATCCAGATGTCTATCCAGACACAGGGATCTCTCTCAGCGGTCCTGAGTATCACACTCCTCTCACTCTGTCACCCCCGGCAACCACCAACCACTCCCCACTGTCACCCCCGGCAACTACCAACCACTCCCAACTGTCACTTCTCCTTCAAGAAATATATATATATTTTTTTTTAAATCTTTATAAACACTTTTAACAATTAACAAATTAAATTAACAAATTAAAAACATCTTAGTATACCAAATTTCAGCCCTTTCTGAATTTTTTTTCCCACACACACTAAGAATTTAGTAGGTCAGTGTATAATTTCGCCCAGCAGGTGGCGCTGCAGCTTGGTTTTATTTTTTCCACACACAGATAGACTAACACACGCCACTAGCCATTTATACTATAGATAGTACTGTCCAAACAATACAATTTCTTATTCTCTCTTATTCCGCTGACTGCATTTATCACTGGTATGATCAATTTGAGTGCCTTCACACTTGATTGCTAAGAGACACAAGACGGAACAGTCTTAACATAAACAAAATGGCAGGATATTGCTTGACACGTAGGAGCCAAAAATGAAAAAAATCTGTTCATTTTAGACTTGGATAAAAATCATAGCCATGTTTCTGAAATCTGATCACTTTCGCCTAACGTGGTGACAGAACATTGGAAACGCTTTCATGACTTGTCAGCCAAAAGAAAAACATGCTGACGATTTAGCCATTGTTTCCCACTTCTGATTTTAAACTCATCCACAATGGAGAATACTTCAAAGCTTTCTAGAGGTTTGTTTTTTTCGGCTATATACCTCTGAAAGGATTCAAAGTATAGTGCAAGAATGTTTAATATTGCCAGAGATATCTAGAAAGTGAATGATGACATTTCTAGGTGATCAATAATAAATGTAGTGAAAACATAAGAGCATAGCTGTCGAACTATAGGTAATTCTTTGAACTCCAAAGGAGGTAATATAAAGGACAAGTTGGCATATCATTTTTGTTAACCTTTGGTAAAATGTAATATACAGTAATGCAGCATACAGTAAGTTGAATAATGTACAAAGTAATTTGCACATTTCATTTTACCCTTAGTAGAAGCACACGGTTGCAGACAGCTGAGTATTGTCTCTATACATGGTCTGATCAGTGGTGGTATCTCTGATTGAGCAAGTTAAATTCGATAAATTCAGAAATAATGACCATGAGTTATGGTGGTTAATATGAATGATTCAGTGTTCCCTTGGCTCTGTCCACCAGACTCTGTGATTGTAGATGAAAGGAACGCCACTGGGTATTTTCCTTCCCAATCACTTTAACTGTGGGCAGAGAGTGAACTTTTATAGTAAACACCTGTTTTACTGTGTTTTCTAACAGGAGGGTGGTAAGCTTTGAGCTGGGTATTTCCAGTTACTGCAGGTCAGAAGATCAGCTGCAGACTGTAGATTGTGCTATAACCTTTGCTGTACTGCAATAACCAAATTTATAGGAACTATATTAAGTAGCAGTGGTGGTTTTCTGCAGTGATCTTCTCAATTGAGAAATGACAACTCTGCACAGCACGTTGGCAGCTATACCGCTTGTTTGTCACATGATCGACACCCTGACAATGAGGATATGACACAAAGGGCTTCGGGTGTTCAGGAGTGGCGTGATTGCATCCCGGCATCATGTTTGATTTCTTCCAGGTCCCAAAAGATTACAGTTATGGTAAATGCCACGGGAACCTGTCATGGGCCCCTCAACTAATGTTTCCCCTGTGCTCCTCTGTGGACAGCCCTGCTGGAAGCACATCTAGGGGCATATTTACTAAACTGCGGGTTTGAAAAAGTGGAGATTTTGCCTATAGCAACCAATCAGATTCTAATGACATTTATTTATTGAATCACTAATCAAGCTTTTACATAGACTAAGATGCCCGTACATGGTCAGACATCAATGTGCAATATGTATAAATGTGGATTAGATATGGACTAAAGATGAGACTGAATGTCTAGATCCTACAGGGCACAATTAGGGCCTCATTTAGAGTTGGACGCAAGTTACACTGAAATTGTAAGTGTAGAATGGATTCCGCATTTTACACAGTATTTTGAGTGGCACTTAGAATACTGTGCAAATTGCACAAACACGCCTCTTTATCTGCCGGCGTGCAAGTATACCATGTATACCGCCTTGTAATAATTAAATAAATAAAAAATAATGTAAAAAAAAATAAAAAAAAATGCCCCCCCAAACAGCACAAGGTTTGGTTATGCTGTTTGGGACAGGGTGCACACCTTTTCTTTTAAAACATTTTTTTACTTTGTTTTTTTAATAGACCAAGGTCTCTTGCACCAGCTGAAAGCACTCGCAAAAGATACGTCTCCTAGAGACCTATCTGTGGTTGCTTTCAATTCAAAATAGCATGTAAAGAGCCTGAAGACGCCTTTACATTGCTAGGCTCGCCCACTACCTTCCCCGTTCCACCTCTCTAAGCGCAGAGAGGTGCAGTGTGGAGATCTGTCTCAGCAGAGTGCAAACTTTGGCCAAAAGTGCTTTTTGCGCTGATAATAAGGACTTGCATCTGACTCTAAATGAGGCCCTTAGTGTGGTTGGATGATCTGCACACATCAATCAACTGTATTTACAAGCAATTATGCTTACCCTATAACAAACCCAATGTAGAGGGCACTGTTGAGTCAGTAATAAGGAGACAGTCAATTCCAAGCTCATGTCTTTTATTGTCAGAAGTGCAAGAAACACAGCAGCAGAAACAGGTGCACAGCATTCATGTTAATAGCAACAGGTGCAAAACAAGAAAATATACAGCAGCAAATAGCTTAGGTGGTAATAGGAGACTGGACATTAAGTCCTAGTTCACAAGAACAATTTATCCTCTTGCTAGACCATATCAGACCTGGTTATTATGCCTTATGAAGGACATTATATACTGAAGGGGTTCCTCACTTATTCATCTTCATCCTGCTAAACCAAATCAGATATGTTTAGGATTAGTAGCTGTCTTATATACTATAAATGAGCTACTGATAATGTTTACATGTACATGTAAACATTACATCCCCATATGTTGACAGAATTTCAGATATTTGGCATTTTACTTATGTTTGCTATGCAGCCGAATGCAACTATTTGTTCTCTATGCTCATCTATTGTGTCCTTAAAAAAAAACCTGATACACATATGCACAAAATCAAGTTTTAATATATGTGCAATTTGCTAATATATTATTTAAATCACTTTGACAGTTATGTTGAGAACATATTCAAATTATATGGGATTACAGGAACATAAACACTGTTTTTGGTGACAGCATTTAAAAGCCCTTCCTATATTTTGTTAATTACTTTTCAGAATGTTCTTGAGCTTTCTGTTTGATTATATTCTCCTACTTGAATAAGAGGCACTTCGTAAACAATGTATGTAACCCTTAAATACATTAGACAAATTATTTTTCCCTCCAAAAGTTGTCAAAATATTTGTCCTACAAAATGATTTATGACTGAGATGCTCAGGTTCGCTTCCCCGAGAACCAAACACACCTGAACTTAGCAGATCCAAGTACCGAGATGAGCCGAGCTGGCTCGGTACTGTCGCGCGCCCTCGGAATTGAAAACGAGGCAAAACATCATTGTTACGTCGTCGGATCTCGCGGGCATTAATTTCTATAAGTACCACCCTCCACGGCGGTCCAGCGCCATTTCACAGAGGGACACAGAAGGGGTAGCACAGTTCCTGACAGTCTCTAGAGCAGTTGGGCAGCGTCATAGGTAGAAAAGAAAAAGGAGGAGTAGCAGTGTTCTTCAGGTGACATTCAGGAGAGCTTCAATGCTCCATTGCTAATTGTCATTGCTGAAATACAAATAATAGGGCTGGCAGGCTTGGTCTTGTAAATCTGCAGCCACCTTGTACTGTGTTATATAGGTAAAACACAAAGAGGATAGCTCCATTACTCCATTGCTAATTGTCATTGCTGAAATACAAATAATAGGGCTGGCAGGCTTGGTCTTGTAAATCTGCAGTCACATTGTACTGTGTTATATAGGTAAAACACAAAGAGGAGAGCTCCATTACTCCATTGCTAATTGTCATTGCTGAAATACAAATAATAGGGCTGACAGTATTGTTCTTAATCTGCAGTCACATTGTACTGTGTTATCAAAATGGATTCACAGCAGTACACAGAAGACCAGGAGCACCAAGCAGCTGCTGGCACCAGTCATGATGATAGTAATCCCTCTACGTCATCTGCTAAAGCCTATGTTAAAGTGCATAGTGTTTTTAAGTCAGGGAAACAAAATTGTAAAAAAACACCTTTTACCTTGGTCAAGAAAAAAAGACCTGTAATCCAGGCAAAGTTATCTGCAGAAAAAAATAAAATTGGCAACATGCCATTCTACACACGCAGTGGCAAGGAAAGAATGAGGCCTTCGCCTTTCTCTAAGAGTGCTAGTTCTGCAACTGTCACTGAGGCATCTTCTTGTAAGGTCAGTCATGACCAAGCAAGACCTTGTCATTCGGACTCCAAAAGTGGTGTCCAAATACTTTTACGTGTAAAAGCCGAGGTGGAAGAAAACAGTAAGGCATTAGAGGAAAATGTATGTTCAGATTCAGAAATTATACAAATCCCTGAGGAGAATCTATCCACAAGTGCTATGTGTAATCCTGACCTGTCTGATAGTGTACCCATAAAAAAGGCCCCTTCCAGCATTTCTGCAGATGTGTGCATGAACAGCCCAAGTGTAGCTGGTGACAAATTGAGGATGCCACTTTGGGATTGCAACAGGATGAGGGGTATATTTGTGTAACTGATGAGGGTGCTAATGAGGATGTTGATGAGGATAATGCTGGTTGTGTAAGTCCTGCAACAGTGGAAGCAGTTCTTGCACGTGATAAGAAGAAGGCCATTGTCATGAATGGGCATAAGACCAAAAAAATCCACCTCTTATGTGTGGTATTATTTTTATCCAAATATTTACAGTTGTCTAGCCATTTGTAGCATTTGTAAAGCCACAGTAAAGTAAGCATGGATGTCTAAATAGACGTGTATATGTATTACCTTCCAATTTGCTACTGTTTCATCAGTATTGCACAAAGTATTTGTAATCTGCACTTTACATCAAAGGTACCTAACTATGTTATAATTTTTTTGGAAATTGGGGCTGATTTAAAGCTCAGTGATGAACTTGCTTTTTGCTGTGAATTGCAATGGCTCTTTTTAGTGCATTGTCTGGCACCCTGGATTGGTCAGGGTCTGATAAAAGTACGCATCCCAGGGGAGGGCAGCGCTCGTCGCCAAGTATTAGCTGTAGAATAACCACAGTTATCCAAGGAATGGGTGGAGCGATCAAATGAACCATAACTGATTTCATGATGCAAGGACAATTCCATCTTGCATCACTTTTCTTTTCTGCCACTGCGGTGTGACCAATGTTTCCTAGATGTGCTATGAACTGTCGTGTGTTTGTGTCATTGCATCCAGCCAGGTCGCTGCAGTCTTTGTTTGAACGTGTATGAAAATTAGAGATGGTCACTGACCCCCGTGTTTTGGTTTTGGATTCGGTTTTGGATCTGGATTACCGTCGTGTTTTGGTTTTGGTTTTGCAAAACCGCCTTTGCGTGTTTTGGTTTTGGTTTTGTTTGGTTTTGTTTTGCAATTTGTTAAAAAAATTACATTTATTGGTGCTAAAATAACATAATTTAGGTATTATTTTGTAGCTACATTATTTTTAACCTCAGTAACACTAATTTCCAGTCATTTTTTATTCATATTTGTCACAATATGATTTTCATACACTTGAAAAGAAAAATTGCTGCAGTTTTTGCCAGTGATAACAAAAAGGCCATTGTCATGCCTGGGCATAAGACCAAAAATCCACCTCTTAAGTGTGGAATTATTTTTACACAAATCCTGGCAAGAGATGTCTATCCATTTGTAGGGTTTTCAAAGCCACACTCAGTAGAGGTAGGGACCTTAACCATCTGGGATCCTCATCCATGTTTCGTCATTTTTCAGTGAGTTCTTGGAAAACTGTTGGGAAAATCAGAAACTTCGGTTAAAAAAAATAACAACAAGCAGTCCAGCGTAATCTACCTCCCTTCTCTCTTCTACATCCCAGCACCTGCATTCTTCCCCCCCAACACCTACATAATCAATATCCCCTGAACCAACAATTGGCAGTTAAACAATCCTCTGCAAGAGTAAGCAAGAATGAAACCTGTCACCCAGTCGCAAAGCGGATCACAGACGCCCTGGGTACTATGCTAGTGTTAGATCTGCGTCCAATGTCCACTATTAATACAGTTGGTTTAAGACATTTAATTGAGGTGTTCTGTCCTTGTTAGCAAATGTCATCACTATACCATTTTACTAGAAAAGCTAATTCTCTCCTGTACCGGAAAGTTCCTAGAAATTTAATTATTGGGCGACAAAATGGCATTCTACCCACTGTACACTTAACCACAGATATGTGTACAAGCGGAACTGGGCAAACTAAAGATTATATGACTGTGAAAGCCCACTGGGCTGGTCATTCGCCTTCCCCAGCCTGGACAGCAGCAGCATGTACCCAGGTACGTCACATTTTTGAGAAGTAGGCTACTCTGTGTATCAGCGGCTTCAGTAAGAGGCATACAGCTGACAAACTGTTCCAAAAACTAATGGATGTCATTGAAAGATGGCTAATCCTGCTTGGACTCTCCTGAGGATATGTAATTTCTGATTACGACCCCAATATTGGTCAAGCATTACAGCGGGGTTGAATTCCATCACATTTCCTGTTTTGCACACACTATTAACTTGGTGTTACAGAACTTTTTAAAAATGGCATGCAGGAGATGCTGTTTGTGTCCAGAAACATTTAGGGTCAATTTCTGGTTTCTGCAACAGCATGTAGGAGAATGCAGCAGCTGCAAGAAGAGGGGAATATACTTTAGTCCAGCGAAGTAGTTACCTGTGAAGAAAGTGCAGACACGGTTAGCTTGAGTCAAGTGATTGCCTTAATAATACATTTTGAAAAGGTGCTACATAAAATTATAGTGTGCAATAAAACAAAGTAAATGTGCTAACTATATTTTAATTGTAGATTAAATACTTAATTTTCTTTGCAAGGATCCCAGACTTATCAACATCTTGTTGGGATGTCTTCTCCTTCAGTTTCTCTGGCAACTGCTTGTTGTAAAAGAAATTGCTTTCCCAAGACACCCAGTGGTGATGCAGATGAGTCCGCTCAACATTTTGATATTTGCTGTGCTGTAAAAGAATTGTCCAAAAATCGTGACAGCTCTGCCCTAAAATCAACTAGTCATTCCCTTTGGAAGGCCATTATCAGCAATTACATCATACACAGACTTATATGATGGTGGGATGAATTAGTATTGTTTGAGGAAGATTATCACTAAACCCTGCCACCTCTCCTGTTTCGCAGTGAGCTATGGTACAATAAAATGTAACTGCAGATTTAGACCAAGACTGTCAGCCCTATTATTTCTATTTCAGCAATTACAATTAGCAATGGAGCAATGGAGGTCTTCTCTTTGGGTGTTACCCATATAACGCAGCACAATTTGCCTGCAAATTCTACAGACAAGCCTGCTTGTCTTCCTCTTCATCAATGACTCTTAGCAATTAAGCACTCGTCTTTGGGTGTATATTACACCCAAACCTTATTAGTGCAAATTACTAAAAATACAGTTTAATCCCTGATAGGCCCTCCACCATCCTTTGCATGTTAATAGTAGGATTGGTTGGAGTTATGGTCAAGGTCACACATTTTTTTGACAAATCCTTCAAACCAGCCCAGATGTCAAACTGTTGTGGTCTGCCACCTGCGTCATCCCTGCTTGTGTTTGGAAAGTGCATATTGGTGCCAGAGCCTCACGTGCCAGAACTGCTCCCACTGGTGCCACACTGCTGCAGGACTTACACAATCAACCGCATCCTCATCGTCGGATACCCAAATCTCCCCCACATCCTCTTCTAAAGACAAAGTGTCATCCTCACTTGGTGTATCACCGGCTACACTCGGGCTGTTCAGGCACACATCAGTAGAACTGCTGAAACGTCCCTTCTTTATGGGTACACTAACAGAATGCTCACGATTAGACATCCCACTGTTGGATGGACTCTCCACAGGGATTGGTGTCATTTGTGAATCAGAGCAAACATTATCCTCTAATGCCTTACTGTTATCTTGCAGCTCGGCTTTGACGTGTAACAGTAGTTGTGCACCACTTGTAGGCTCAGTAACATTTTTGTATCTGCCACTAATAGCCAAAGGTGAAGGCCTCATTCTCTCTTTGCCACTGCGTGTGTAGAATGGCATGTTGGCAATTTTTTTTTTTATCAGCACTTAACTTTTGCTCAGTAACACTTCTTTTTCGCTACAACACAGTAAATTTTTTTGGGGTTTTGGCTTTTTGGACTGATTTGGAAACACTGTGTAGTTTGACATCGCCTTGCCCAGATGACGTACTGGGAACACTAACATCAGGACTGGTGACAGAACCTGGTTGCTCATTCTGATCATATGTGGACTGCTTTAAATCCATTCTGAGCGGAAAGCACCTGTAGTGGTAAAAATTATTTGGTAAGATACTGCTGACAGATATGACTTTTGACAGCCAGAAATATTTATGCACAATTATGGGGGACACCCCAAAAGCACTGAGGAGTGCTAAAAATTATTTGGTAAGATACTGCTGACAGATATGACTTTTGACAGCCAGAAATATTTATGCACAATTATGGGGGACACCCCAAAAGCACTGAGGAGTGCTAAAAATGATTTGGTAGATACTGCTGACAGATATGACTTTTGACAGCCAGAAATATTTATGCACAATAATGGGGGACACCCCAAACGCACTGAGGAGTGCTAAAAATTATTTGGTAGACACTGCTGACAGATATGACTTTTGACAGCCAGAAATATTTATGCACAATTATGGGGGACACCCCAAACGCACTGAGGAGTGCTAAAAATTATTTGGTATACACTGCTGACAGATATGACTTTTGACAGCCAGAAAAATTTATGCACTATTATGGGGGACACCCCAAAAGCACTGGGGAGTGCTAAATATTAAGAAAAAATAAAATAAACCTCTATCCTCCTCTCTTCTCTAGCGATTTTTGTTACAGCAATTGGAATAAGAATATTGTATTCTCTGTTCCTGCTCTAATCAGCCTGTGACTACACCCAGCTCTCTCCCTCTGTCAAATGGCGATGGATTGCTGTAGAGGCAGGTATTTATAATCTTGAAGTATCGCGAGAACCGAGCCACGAGATCCGACGACGTCACAATGACGTTCGGCCTCGATTTGGATTCGGAGCGGGCGGGAGAGTACCGAGCTACTCAGCTCGGTACTCGAATACCCAAAGTTCAGGTGGGTTCGGTTTTCGGGGAACCGGACCCGCCCATCTCTAATGAAAATAATATTGTGACCTGTGAGGTTGTCAAAATTCACTGCAAATGACTTTGAAATTAGTGTTATTGAGGTTAATAATACTGTAGGGGGGAAATAAAGCAAAAATATGTGATTTTACAAAAAAATAGGGATTTTAGAATAAAAATTGGGATCCAAACCCAAAACCAAAACACGCAAGGGCGGTTTTGCCAAAACCAAAACACGAAGTTAATCCAGATCCAAGACCAAAACCAAAATCAGATCACAGGGGTCAGTGAACATCTCTATTTACGAATGTGCCCTACACAATCCTTCAATAGCTGGTAAATGACCATGTATCTATCAGTATATAAGTTACTAAGTTACTTTATGAATGTAATGCTGGTGTTTTTTTAATTTGCGCTCTGCTAATATATCACTTCTGGTCTACACTTATTATATACTTGCCTACTTTCAGTAGGCGACGTCTGGGAGAGGGGCGTGACTAATGGGTGCGAGGTGAAATTACTTTTTGTCGCGGGGGCGGGGCCAAAATGACGCGATTCTCTGTGAATCGCGTCATTTTAACAAGGGAATTACAGGATGCGGGAGTCTGACCCGAATTTCGGGAGTCTCCTGGACTTTCCGGGAGAGTTGGCAAGTATGACTTATTAATGGCCATGTTAACTGTGGGGAGAAGTGTTTAATGACATTTTAGATTGAATTACCCTAATATTTTTCTCACAAAATATCATCACTTCAAATAGACAAAACACTTTAATATAAAGTTTTACATTTACTCTCATAATAATACCAAATAATATTTTTGAATTGCTCAAACAAGACTTAGATCTCATAGATCTCCATTATATAGTACCATTACTGTGGATATTGCAGGCACCTTCGAAACTGATGCAAAGTGAATTGAATGATTGTCAGAAAGTTTATGTGCACAGGTCCATTCTCTTACCAAGGTTTAAAGACCTGCAAATGTCTGTGTGAAAATGAAGTCAAATGAAAAGAAAAACAAACAAGCACATATTAATACTTTCCAAATTTTGGCCCCCACTAGTATCAGTTACTGTAGATGAAATGTGACCATTGTCATAACAGACTGGAAGGTTTGCATAGCTGCTGAAAATAAATAAAGGTTCTGGCATAGTACCTGAACAAAGAATAAACTTCTAACTCCAATGACTTCAGTCTTCAGTAATGGGAATGTCTTTCTCATGCCATTCCCACATTTTCATCACTCATTTTACAACTTGCTCATTGTGAGGCACTTTCCTTGCTTTCATCGCAAGTCATGACACTATTGCAATGACAAAGACTCACTAAATCATTGACGTTAATGAGGCCGGTCTGCTGGGCATCTAAAATGTCAGGTTTTTAATGAGAGATTCCTAACTTTTTAAGCACTCTGCGGCTAATGGGGCTTGGTAAAAGCCTCCCCCCTATTTTTGCAGTGTTCTGAAATATTAAATAAAGCCTTTGTCATTTCACTTAGTCGACAAATCTCAAACGACTGTGTTGAACAATACTTGCCAAAAACCAATGAAGGCTATAGGAGATAAATCTGGATCTTGTGTAGATTTACATGTAGGACTAGGCCTTGATTGCTTAGACTAATCTTCCATCTAGGTACACACTGAATTATTTTCCGACTGATGTGTTATCTACAACAACTTTCCCTTCGACCGAAGGTCTGATAGTTTGGACGATAAATGCGTACACACTAGTCACGTTGCAGACGATTAACGAAAGACCGACCGTCCGGGAAAAGACTTTTCACCACCATATTGTCGTGAGTAAAGATTAGAAATTTTTACACACTTAAACGACTATGTAATGATATCCCCAAGAGATTTAAATAAAGGGTAGAGCATGTTTAATAGTAACCACCCCAAACCTCATAAAAAAGCAAAGGCAACACGTTTTCTTCATGCATCCACTAGCATGTGTACATTGTACGTTCCTTGTTATAAGACTACACTGATAAAGGTTTATAATTAAACTGGCAGACATATGCTATACGCATTAATGCAATGGACACCTGCAATTGCTTTACCACTAGAAGCACCTAATTACAAAATGAGTGACGTGCAGACACCGCACCATGTGGGACTGGTAGAGGCATCAGAAATTAACATACACACGCCCCCAAAGAAGTCGCAGTTCGAGGAACTATCGGCACTTTGGTTGAGGATCGATCGGAAAATGATACACACTACATGATCGTTAGGTGAATTGGTTGGAAAATATTAAACAGTACGACCAACCAAATGAGCCGACAATTGACACTGTGGCACGACTTACGACCATCATGTCACTATACACACTAACCTGACTTCCCACCGAACGATCGTATATCAGCTGATTTGCCAATTATTGGCCGAAATTGCTTCAGTGTGTATCTAGCCTTAGAGCTAAAAAAAACCTAAAGTATAAATTGAAAAAAATGCGGGCTTGCAGTGCAAATTGCGCATTGTGATGTAATGTGCCTATTTTTCCATGAATGAACTCATTTATATGAGGAACTACATCATCATTAGCTATTTATATAGGGTCAATAATTCTGCAGTGCTATACAGAGAACTCACATCAGTCCTTGCCCCATTGGAGCTTACTGTCGAAATTCCATAACATACACACACACAGACAGAGAGAAACTAAGGTCAATTTTAATAGCAGCCAATTAACCTACCAGTATGATTTTGGAGTGTGGGAGGAAACCCACGCAAACACAGGGAGAACATACAAACTCCACACAGATAAGGCCATGTTCAGGAATCAAACTCATAACCCCAGTGCTGTGAGTCAGAAGTACTAACCACTAAGCCACCATGCATGAATTAGTGGACTAAGAACGCAGTGACTGTGGGGGTACAAAACTTTACATCCGGCTCATGCCTTGCTGAATGTTAGCCAAGTACACTCATGTTACTCCCACTTGAAACAAGAAATGTTTTTTCAGAGTTGAGGTATTAAATTTGAATTTAAGAGATGGAGAGAACACATTTATATTCTCATTTATGTAAACTGCAAACCCTTTTTCTCTCTGTAAAGGGATTTTTCTCAGGCTCGCTTTATACAGGAAAGCCAAATTGTAGGTGCATTTCTACTAATGTAATAAAAACATTCATATATACAAATGGCACATGTAAAAAAGACAGTCCTGGGTGTCCCCTCACTCTCATGATTAATATATTACATCAATGATGCTCCTCAACCTCAGGTGGTCTAAAAGTGTGTATAGGCTGAACTTAGTTTAAAGTGATGTATTTATTCTTTCCACTATGCTCATTCTTGGCCCACAATTGTGTAAAATTGTCAAAGAGTGATTTTGTGGTGGTCGGGTACTGATGGGAAATCCTTCCCTTACCTTGTCCTCCAGACACGAGTCAGGTTCTTTTCTCTTTTGGATATCCGGTGGTAAGGAGATAAATACTTCAATGAAAGGGACAAGGATTGGTCAAACAACTTGGGTTTATTGAGAATGCGGTAAGGATAGTTTCGGTAAGACACCGCGCCACTGACCCCTACAGCTCAATAGTAATGACAAAATAATGCGTCTGATCAGCATAGAGCACAATAGCATTTAACATATAACATATACCTGGTGAGTATAAGGCAGAATAACGATAACATCTTTAATACATATTGTCTAATAAGGCACACTGGTAATCACAGTTACTAGTTTCACGTTAACAATATCTGACTGGTGATGATGCAATAACCATCAATAATAACCCATCAAGACTCTTGCGGTCACTACCGTGCCCACTAGAGGGCTACTTCTTATTCAGGTGTTTGGGGTACCGTGCTATTCCCTATGGGTCAAGCACCCCACTTATAGCATCTACTGCTGAGTTAACTTGAATTGCAGCGGTACCACTAACACTGAATGTCACACCTTCAATATTAATAAATCAATTCTTAGGTAAATCACATAACATTAACATCATCTAAAACATTTGGTGCACCAATATTATCCCCGGTAACGTTACCATATTTTCCACTCAGTCCTGGGCTGACCTGTGCACAAGAATTTGGGTAGTTTTCCAATGTCCTGCAGAGGTTTCCATCAAGGGTTAAGTATTATAGTAGAAAGCAGAGCTGTTGCTCATTTCAGCCACAAGATGGCGCTGTTCTCTCAACAGTCAATGAATCTCTATCAGCACATGTACTCTGCAGCAGGGTATAATGTCCAGATATCAGCACAAAAACAGGATATAGCTGAAACGACCGTCTTAATTGTTCCCTGCAGCCTGTGTAAGGGTATGATCTGGGGGAAAAGCTCTCACAATCCTTCCTTGTACAAGAATGCAATGTCAGTTTTGGATAGATTCTCTCATCCCTTTTCCCTCTGACACTGGGGTGTGTGTGCAATACACTGCAGGCTGAGGTTTTACCTTGAAAAGAGTTCTGTAGTTAGTGAATACTGTCTTTGGCGCCCCGCTGCGTGTCCCCAGCTATTCTCTGTCTGCTTTGCTGGTAATATCACAGTTCTGGCAGCAGCTTATCTTCTCTCTGCTCAGCTGCACATCCTCCCCCTTGTTCCTTCTACCATGCTGCTCTCTCTCTCTCCCTTCCTGCACAACCTCTTCCTGTTACTCCCCCAGCCAATCAGGGCCTTCATCCTCCTCCTGTCAATCACTCCTGGGCACAAGTTTTCAGGAGCACAATTAACCCCTTGTAGCCCTGCATTTTAAAAGCATTTATGCACTCCTCTGTGCTGTTCAACAGGGCTTTGGGGTACCACATTCACCCCCGCTTTTTCAGGTGCGTGTCCTCACGCATTAAGACATAAAGGTGGATGTTCTTTATCAACTAAAATCACACATCTGCAACAGTTATAATGGCAAACATTTTCAATGACAGCAGTTTTAATATACATTATATACAACAGTTTCAGTAGATCTCTAATCCTGATACCGCCAATAGTAGCTCGAAAGGGTCAGTGGGCAGCTGAGGCAAAGTCCCTTCGCCATCGTCTGGCTCTTCGTCCCAGTCATCACTTGATGTTTCTTCTGGCCCTTGGTCTGGCCTTGGGCGGAGCTTGATATGGGTTCGGCCGTAATCACATACGGGTTCAACTTCCACTTGGGATCCAACTTACTCCAGGGTCGATTATTCTTCTTGAGGACGATGCTCCTTTCTGGCAGCCGATAGGCCAGCGCATCCCGGTCGCAGTCTTTCTTCTGCCGTTTGTAGAAGAACGGAGGAGGGCGCCTGCGCTGAACAAGTCTCTGCTGAGGGGACACTTCCTCTGCTCTCACTCCCTCGCTCACTTGCTCTGCACTTACTTCTCCACGAGATTCTACAGCATTCTTTCCTCTTGGCCGGTAGAAACGTCTGCGGAACCTTCGTTGGTAGGCTGCAAATCTGCTTCCTTTTACTGGTACACCACCAGGGCCAGTCAGGTTTGCTGCCTCGGCACCCTTCTCTCCGTCCACAACACCAAATTCCACAGTCTGGTGGACAAAGACTACTTCTTTGGTGTCATTTCTGTTGATGAAGCCATATCCATTCCGCACATTAAACCACTTGACAGTGCCCAAAACCTTTACATGGGGACCAGCGGACTTTTGATGACCTTGTAGGAGCCGAACAGTATGTTGAAAGGCCTGATGACCAGGGGACGCCGCTCGGGTTAATTTACCCTTCAAAGTCGCCACTAGCTCATCCGGGCATCTTTGCAGCACATTCATCCCCAGGATGATGGGGGCTATGTTCCCTTCACAGGGTGCGGTGACGAGACAGCCTTGTCTTGGCAACAAGGTCGCTCCGATCTGGATGTCCGCTTCCCAATACCCTTCACACGCAATCTCGAGGCCGTTACTGGCGGTCAGCCACAGCCAGGTTGGGGGTGGTGATAACAGCTGCTCTTTGCCCTAATACTTGTGGAATGTAGGTAGCCGGATGGTCGTAATCTGCGACCCCATGTCAAGCATAGCCAGGGTCTCCACTCCATTAATTGTAACGGGTAACGTGGGACATTGTCCGATGAACTGGGGCCTCCAGTTTTCTGGATCCGGATCTATTCCCGGGGCTCGCCCTGAGATTCGGCCATCAATCTCGGGGTGTCGGAGTCAAATGTTCGTTTTGGTCGCAGTTTCGTTCTATGTGTCCTATCCCATGGCATCGGCCGCATATCAAGAGCCCTTGATTATCGAATTGGTTGGGCGATCGCCGTACATACTCGCGAGGTGGTTCCCACCTGCCTCGGGCTGGTCTTTGTCTTTCGGGCCTCCACTCTGGTTCCCCGTAGGTGGGTGCCGGTGGCCTCGCCATTTGGCGCATCTCTCGCTGAATTTCTGCCATTCCGACGGCCAGCTCCTCCATTTGCTCTTTGAGCGTTTGCATTGGGTCTCCGGTGGGATACTGACCGCTCTGTATTACCGATTCTTGGGCCTGTGTTGATTTTTCTGTGCTGCTTGCCATGGCTCCCCTCGAGCTTGCGCTTTCTCTGAAGCCTATCAATTCTGGGTATTCTTCCTCCCTTCTCCGTTGGTTACCGACAATGGCGATGGCGGTCTCTTTAAACTCTCAGAAGGTTTTGCCTGGCATCTGTGCCTTCATCAGTCGTAGCTGAATCTTAACGCTTTCTTGGGCGACTCCTTCTATGAACTGTAAGCTCAGGCCTTCGTCCGCGTTTCGTACTTCCTCTTTGTCCACTGCCTGAATGGCTCTTAGCATCTCTTGTAGGCTCAGGGCATAGTCCCGCAGTGTCTCGTTCGGTTGTTGCTTGCGAGCATATAGTTTCATCTTCAGCTCCGGAAGAGTTCTTGTCTCAAACGTTGTGGATTTTTTTTTTTAAAACTTGTGCCGCTTCTTTCTTGTCGTCCCTCGGCCATGAGATTACTTCTCTGAGCGCCGACCCTGTGAGTTGCCCTATTACGATCTCCACTTTCTGCTGTTCATTCAATGGGTATAGCCGAAACATGGATTCCAGTTTGATCTCGAATTCTGTGAATGAAGTCTACTGTAGCTTGCCGTCGTCTCCGCTGTACTTTGGGAGCCATGGGGCCCCGAAATAGTATGGTAGGGTTATGGGCATATTTGGTGCTGCTGCTGGGGCGGCCTGTTCTGGGTTTTGTGGCCCTGCCGGTTGCTGATCCATTTTTCACTGAGGGTATTACTCTCCTGATGCACTCGGATCCTGTTCGTGACGCCAAACTTTATGTGGTGGTCGGATACTGATGGGAATCCTTCCCTTACCTTGTCCTCCAGACACGAGTCAGGTTCTTTTCTCTTTTGGATATCCGGTGGTCAGGAGATAAATACTTTAATGAAAGGGACAAAGATTGGTCAAACAACTTGATTTTATTGAGAATGCGGTAAGGATAGTTTTGGTAAGCCACCGCGCCACTGACCCCTACAGCTCAATAGTAATGACAAAATAATGCGTCTGATCAGCATAGAGCACAATAGCATTTAACATATAACATACACCTGGTGAGTATAAGGCAGAATAACGATAACATCTTCAATAAACATTGTCTAATAAGACACACTGGTAATCACAGTTACTACTTTCACGTTAACAATATCTGACTGGTGATGATGCAATAACCATCAATAATAACCCATCAAGACTCTTGCGGTCACTACCGTGCCCACTAGAGGGCTACTTCTTATTCAGGTGTTTGGGGTACCGTGCTATTCCCTATGGGTCAGGTGCCCCACTTTTAGCATCTACTGCTGAGTTAACTTGAATTGCAGCGGTACCACTAACACTGAATGTCACACCTTCAATATTAATAAATCAATTCTTAGGTAGATCACATAACATTAACATCATCTAAAACATTTGGTGCACCAATATTATCCCCGGTAACGTTACCATATTTTCCACTCAGTCCTGGGCTGACCTGTGCACAGGAATTTTGGTAGTGTTCCAATGTCCTGCAGAGGTTTCTATCAAGGGTTAAGTATTATAGTAGAAAGCAGAGCTGTTGCTCATTTCAGCCACAAGATGGCGCTGTTCTCTCAACAGTCAATGAATCTCTATCAGCACATGTACTCTGCAGCAGGGTATAATGTCCAGATATCAGCACAAAAACAGGATATAGCTGAAACGACCGTCTTAATTGTTCCCTGCAGCCTGTGTAAGGGTATGATCTGGGGGAAAAGCTCTCACAATCCTTCCTTGTACAAGAATGCAATGTCAGTTTTGGATAGATTCTCTCATCACTTTTCCCTCTGACACTGGGGTGTGTGTACAATACACTGCAGGCTGAGGTTTTACCTTGAAAAGAGTTCTGTAGTTAGTGAATACTGTCTTTGGCGCCCCGCTGCGTGTCCCCAGCTGTTCTCCGTCCGCTTTGCTGGCAATGTCACAGTTCTGGCAGCAGCTTATCTTCTCTCTGCTCGGCTGCACATCCTCCCCCTTGTTCCTTCTACCATGCTGCTCTCTCTCTCTCCCTTCCTGCACAACCTCTTCCTGTTACTCCCCCAGCCAATCAGGGCCTTCATCCTCCTCCTGTCAATCACTCCTGGGCACAAGTTTTCAGGAGCACAATTAACCCCTTGTAGCCCTGCATTTTAAAAGCATTTATGCACTCCTCTGTGCTGTTCAACAGGGCTTTGGGGTACCACAATCTCTCTAGGAGCACTTCCCAAAGACATAATGTGTTTGTACACCTATGCATGCATTAAGTGGACATATAAGAGCATTTGCACATAATCTGCATTTTTTCCAGTTCTTAAATAACTGCAGCCATCTTAATATATCACCCTACACCAGTGGTTTCCAAACTTTCTCAGTTTGAGGCACCCTTAGGGTCACCATAATCTTTCCAAGGCACCCTTAAGCCAAAATAATTACCGGGTAGTCCCGCTTTTTTAAGTATTTGGGTCAAAATGACGTAAGATGTATTTAGGTCCCTTCATCATATCACTGCGCCCCTTCACCATATTACTCTGTACCCTTCTTCGCCATCTCACTCTCTCTGTCGCCCTTCAGCGTGTCTCGCTGTCCCCCTCCTTCAGCGTCTCTCTCTGCCCCCCTCCTTCAGCATCTCTCTCTGTCCCCCTCCTTCAGCGTGTGTCTCTCTCTGTCCCCCCCTTCAGCATGTGTCTCTCTCTCTGTCCCCCCCTTCAGCATGTGTGTATCTCTCTGTCCACCCCCTTCAGCGTGTGTGTCTCTCTCTCTGTCCCTCTTCAGCGTGTGTCTCTCTCTATGTCCCCCTTCAGCGTGTGTCTCTCTCTCTCTGTCCCCCTTCAGGGTGTGTCTCTCTCTCTCTGTCCCCCCTCAGCGTGTGTCTCTCTCTGTCCCCCTTCAGCGTGTGTCTCTCTCTGTCCCCCTTCAGCGTGTGTCTCTCTCTATGTCCCCCTTCAGCGTGTGTCTGTCTCTCTCTCTGTCCTCCTTCAGCGTGTGTCTCTCTCTCTGTCCCCCTTCAGCGTGTGTCTCTCTCTCTGCCCCCCTTGAGCGTGTGTCTCTCTCTCTCTGTCCCCCTTCAGCGTGTGTGTCTCTCTCTCAGTCCCCCTTCAGCGTGTGTCTCTCTCTCTCTCTGTCCCCCTTCAGCGTGTGTGTCTCTCTCTGTCCCCCTTCAGCATGTGTCTCTCTCTATGTCCCCCTTCAGCGTGTGTCTGTCTCTCTCTCTGTCCTCCTTCAGCGTGTGTCTCTCTCTCTGTCCCCCTTCAGCGTGTGTCTCTCTCTCTGTCCCCCTTCAGCGTGTGTGTCTCTCTCTCTCTGTCCCCCTTCAGCGTGTGTCTCTCTCTCTCTGTCCCCCTTCAGCGTGTGTCTCTCTCTGTCCCCCTACAGCATGTGTCTCTCTCTGTCCACCTTCAGCGTGTGTGTCTCTCTCTCTGTCCCCCTTCAGCGTGTGTCTCTCTCTCTGTCCCCCTTCAGCGTGTGTCTCTTTCTCTGTCCCCCTTCAGCGTGTGTCTCTCTCTGTCCCCCTTCAGCGTGTGTGTCTCTCTCTCTGTCCCCTTTCAGCGTGTATCTCTCTCTCTGTCCCCCTTCAGTGTGTGTCTCTCTCCCTGTCCCTCTTCAGCATGTGTCTCTCTCCCTGTCCCTCTTCAGCGTGTGTCTCTCTCTCTGTCCCCCTTCAGCGTGTGTCTCTCTCTCTGTCCCCCGTCAGCGTGTGTCTCTCTCTCTGTCCCCCGTCAGCGTGTGTCTCTCTCTGTCCCCCTTCAGCGTGTGTCTCTCTCTATGTCCCCCTTCAGCGTGTGTCTGTCTCTCTCTCTGTCCTCCTTCAGCGTGTGTCTCTCTCTCTCTGTCCCCCTTCAGCATGTGTCTCTCTCTCTGTCCCCCTTCAGCGTGTGTCTCTCTCTCTCTGTCCCCCTTCAGCGTGTGTCTCTCTCTCTCAGTCCCCCTTCAGCGTGTGTCTCTCTCTCTCTGTCCCCCTTCAGCGTGTGTGTCTCTCTCTGTCCCCCTTCAGCGTGTGTCTCTCTCTATGTCCCCCTTCAGCGTGTGTCTGTCTCTCTCTCTGTCCTCCTTCAGCGTGTGTCTCTCTCTCTGTCCCCCTTCAGCGTGTGTGTCTCTCTCTGTCCCCCTTCAGCGTGTGTGTCTCTCTCTCTCTCTGTCCACCTTCAGCGTGTGTGTCTCTCTCTCTGTTCCCCTTCAGCGTGTGTCTCTCTCTCTGTCCCCCTTCAGTGTGTGTCTCTCTCTCTGTCCCCCTTCAGCGTGTGTCTCTCTCTGTCCCCCTTCAGCGTGTGTGTCTCTCTCTCTGTCCCCTTTCAGCGTGTATCTCTCTCTCTGTCCCCCTTCAGTGTGTGTCTCTCTCCCTGTCCCTCTTCAGCATGTGTCTCTCTCCCTGTCCCTCTTCAGCGTGTGTCTCTCTCTCTGTCCCCCTTCAGCGTGTGTCTCTCTCTCTGTCCCCCGTCAGTGTGTGTCTCTCTCTCTGTCCCCCATCAACGTGTGTCTCTCTCTCTGTCCCCCTTCAGAGTGTGCCTCTCTCTGTCCCCCTTCAGCGTGTGTCTCTCTCTCTCTGTCCCCCTTCAGCATGTGTCTCTCTCTCTCTGTCCCCCTTCAGCGTGTGTGTCTCTCTCTCTGTCCCCCTTCAGCGTGTGTCTCTCTCTGTCCCCCTTCAGCGTGTGTCTCTCTCTCTGTCCCCCTTCAGCGTGTGTCTCTCTCTGCCCCCTTTCAGCGTGTGTCTCTCTCTCTCTCTGTCCCCCTTCAGCGTGTGTCTCTCTCTCAGTCCCCCTTCAGCGTGTGTCTCTCTCTCTCTCTGTCCCCCTTCAGCGTGTGTGTCTCTCTCTCTGTCCCCCTTCAGCGTGTGTCTCTCTCTCTGTCCCCCTTCAGCGTGTGTGTCTCTCTCTCTGTCCCCCTTCAGCGTGTGTCTCTCTCTCTGTCCCCCTTCAGCGTGTGTGTCTCTCTCTGTGCCCACCTTCACTCCCCTTTACTTACCTTCTTTCCTGACATCTTCTCTGCTGCTGCTCCTCACTGAGGCTGGACGGACGTGATGACGTCATGCCCGGCAGTCAGTGCGGAGGATGATTTGGCGCTGGATGATTGGTAAGTTTTTTTTTTTGTTTGTTTTCCTCTTCTTTTTATTGCTAAGGATCACGGCATCCCAGGGAGCCGCGGCGCACACTTTGGGAACCGCTGCCCTACACTGTCAACCTATTTCGTCCCAACTTCTCCGATCCCTCTCCCCCACTGCATGCCCATCTCTAGCTCATCTGTTTAACCTTTTTCTCTCGACGGGCACATTTCCCTCCTCCTTTAAACAATCCTTAAGAAACCATCACTCCATGCAGCCCCTCTCTCCAACTACCACCTTATTTATCCCCAATCTTTTGCCTTCAAACTACTTGATTGACTTTTGTACAAACTTCTATCTCACTTTCTCTCCTCTCACTCCACTCTCAACTCCCTTCAGTTGGGCTTCCACCCCCAACAGTGAGACCAGGGCCTGATTGAGGGTCACAGCCGCTCTAGGCTAGTACACCAGTTGCCGCCCCGCCAACCACTGTGTGTGTAAAAAACATTATATATATATATATATATATATATATATATATATATATATACATATAGTCAAGTCCATAAATATTGGGGCATTGACATAATCCAGTATTAATCCAGTATTGTAAATGTATTTTTAAAAAAACCCATATGGGCTAAAAGCCTGTCACTCTAACTGATAGAGAGCGGCTCAACCCCCCCCCCCCTCCCCCCCCCCTTCCCCCCCACACACACGCACACACAATATTGCCTTTACCAGCCTAGGCTATGAGTGCCAATGCTGGTAACAATTTTTTATTTTGGGGATGAGGTGGGATGTTTTTTTTTACTTTTTATTAATTTATTTGTTTTAAACATTAAAATGGCATTCATCATTATAAAATCATCATTATAAAATTGATGATGACGAAAGGTGTCTCTAATGTATGGGATGGGATATATTAGGCAGCAAGTGAACAGTCAGTTCTTGAACTTGATGTGTTGGGATCCAAATTGTGATGGTTAGATGGGTGTTCCCGATATGCAGTGGTCTGATGAATCACATTTTCTTTTATATCATAAGGACATCCTGTGGATGGCTGGGTGCGTCATTTCCTAGGGAAGAGATGGCACCAGGATGCACTATGGGAAGAAGGCGAACCGATGGATGCAGTGTGATGCTTTGGGCAATGTTCTGCTGTGAAATCTGGGTCCTGGCATTCAGGTTGATGTTACTAACATGTACTAGCTACTAAATATTGTTGCAGACCCCTTCATGGCAACGGTATTCCCTGATGGCAGTGGCCTCTTTTCAGCTAAATGCACCCTTCCACACTGCATAAATTGTTCAGGGATGGTTTGAGGAACATGACAAAGAGTTCAAGGTGTTGACCTGGCCTCCAAATTCCCTAGATAACAATCCTATCAAACATCTGTGGGATTTGCTGGAAAAACAAGTCCGAGTCATGGAGGTCAAGTGGTATAAATGTATATTCATGCAGTAGATGCTTTTACCGTAGTAGTATGCTGAGTCGTATCTAAAGATATGTGCATCTCTGGATGCAACCCTAAATGTGTCTCCTTTTTTTTTTTGTAACACAGTTTTGATGAAAAATGTGTTCAACACTTCAACAGACCCTTAATATACAGATTACTTGCAAATTATATGTCATCATAGGTAGCCATACCCTAATAGTATAATGTTTGTTTTTACAAACTACGTATATGTTGTAGATCAGAACAGTTTTCCAAATTATTGTCCCCCTATGTATTTTCAAAATCGTAATCAGCATTGTAATTATTTGCACCAATCTCCTGGCACTTTTTTTTATCCTAATTGTATTGTTCTGTCTAACTGTTTCCGTATTTGTTTCACTTTTGTATTTGTTTATTTATCTGCATCAATCAACAGAGTGATGTAATAAAGCACTGGTCAAAGTCAGTTTATGGAAATAAACAAGAACAAATAAAAATAGTCTGTTGAAGTCTCATTTCTATTTCTAGATTGCAGAGATCCCATGGAACAGGCATTTACTGCATTGAAACAGAGTGTTGGAATCAAACACCAATGCATCAGTGCAGCAAGATCAGTGGTTCCCAACTCATGTCCTCCAGCCCCTCTAAACGACCAAGGGGTAAATGTATCAAAGTGCAAGTTTGCCAGCGTGTTTAAATCACGGCAAATCGCGGGTGTTTACCCGCGAGTTTTGAAAAAAAAACCTGAAATGTATCAAGCTGCGATTTTGACACTGATGTTCAAAATTGCTGGTCATCTCTGGCGATTTTGTGCGATGTAAACACTCCCGAGTTTAGCTAACTCTCTTGGGGTAAATGTATCAAAGTGCGATTTTGCAACTCCAGCGATTTTCTGAGGAGAGTTGAAACTCGCTGATGTATGAAGCTGAGATTTCATGCAAAATCGCCAGAGTTCTGCTTCTGTCAAAATCGCTATTTGCAAAATCGCCAGAGATCAAACTCCCCACTGTTTGCCACTGCAGCTATACAGCTCTCAAATGTATGAAGCTGCGAGTTAGCAAACTCATGCTTGATAGCAGCGTGTTGTATAAACACATCACTGTTACACTGCCCTGGCAGTGTTAAAACTGTAAAGAATAGATAAAAGTTTTTTAAAAAAAAAGCGTGAGGTCCCCCCGCTATTCATGCTTAACCCTAGTGCTGCCATTTTGTTTTGTGGAACTACAAGTCCCAGCCAGCCAGGTTGCCAAAAACAGTGTGGCCATGCTGCTGCTTGTATAACTACAAGCACCAGCATACCCACGGCAGCCAGGGCATGTTGGCACTTGGAGAACCACAAGTGCCAACATGCCCTGACATCCCTGGCTTGCTGGGACTTGTAGTTCCACAAAACAAAATGGCGTCTCTTTATTTTTTTCAATCTTTCTCACCGTATTACCTTACTACCCACAGCCCAGGGGTAGTAGGAAGAGCCCTAGTGCTGTCAGCCTAGGGTTGGTTAGTCATTATGGCAGGGGGACCCCTGCCGTGTGTCCCACTGCTATAGTGCCGCCAACCCTGGCTGGTTTGCCTAGTGCTGGTAAAGTGAAAATCGGGGGGACCCCACGCAAAATTTTTCCCCGATTTTCACGGGACCAGCACTAGTCAGGCAGCACTAGGGTTAAGCATGAATAGCGGCGGGACCTCACGCTTTTTTTTTTTTTCAACTTTTATCTATTCTTTACAGTTTTAACACTGCCAGGGCAGTGTAACAGTGATGTGTTTATACAACACGCTGCTATCAAGCAGCGTGTTGTATCTGGCGTGTTTTGAAGCAAACTCTCCTGAGTTTGCTAACTCGCAGCTTCATACATTTGAGAGCTGTATAGCTGCAGTGGCAAACAGTCGGGAGTTTGATCTCTGGCGATTTTGCAAATAGCGATTTTGACAGAAGCATAACTCTGGCGATTTTGCATGAAATCTCAGCTTCATACATCAGCGAGTTTCAACTCTCCCGAGAAAATCGCTGGAGTTGCAAAATCGCACTTTGATACATTTACCCCCAGGTTTGAAAGACACCCATGCTAGAGCACAGATGGCTGAATTATAAAGACTGAGGGCTTGATTCATTAAGGAACTTAAATTAAGAAGTTTCTTATTTAAGTCTCCTGGACAAAGCCGTGTTAGAATGCAAGGGGCGAAAATTAGTTTTCTGTTTTGCACATAAGTTAAGGTGAGTTCTGGCTCCTGACTCCTGGCTCTGCATTAAGGTGAGTTCTGGCTCCTGACCCCTGGCTTTGCATTATGGTGACTTCTGGCTCCTGACCCCTGGCTCTGCATTAAGATGAGTTCTGGCTCCTGACCCCTGGCTCTGCATTATGGTGACTTCTGGCTCCTGACCCCTGGCTCTGCATTATGGTGACTTCTGGCTCCTGACCCCTGGCTCTGCATTATGGTGACTTCTGGCTCCTGACCCCTGGCTCCTGACCCCTGGCTCTGCATTAAGATGAGTTCTGGCTCCTGACCCCTGACTCTGCATTAAGGTGAGTTCTGGCTACTGACCCCTGGCTCTGCATTAAGGTGAGTTCTGGCTCCTGACCCCTGGCTCTGCATTACGGTGAGTTCTGGCTACTGACCCCTGGCTCTGCATTAAGGTGAGTTCTGGCTCCTGATCCCTGGCTCTGCATTAAGGTGAGTTCTGGCTCCTGATCCCTTGCTCTGCATTAAGGTGAGTTCTGGCTCCTGACTCCTGGCTCTGCATCTCCATTGGTGTTGGTTCTTGATTCTGGCTTCTGATTATGATGATTACTGGCACAGACTACTCAGCTTGGTTTACTTACCTTACTCTCAGTTCATCATTTCTTCCATCCACACAGAGGGGCTCCAGGCCTCTCTCAGTAGTGCCGCTGGTCTTTCTGAGTGCTCATCTCTTTGTGCTTTTTGGACTTTGTTACCTTTGTTCAGTCTGTCTGCATACCTGTCACATATATACCAGTGACTGTTTACTATTCTGAATCAGTGTCAGAGATACTTCTGTATTACCAGTGACTGTCTACTGCCAGAGATATTGTAATACATTGTGTATATCCATAGTACTCTGAATGTTATTATTGTCAGTACAGTACTATGACTCTGTCATTATTTCCTGTCTGTTGCTGAGTTTTAAAAAAAAAAACATCTATTGTTGCAACACAACCTCATTCTTCCTACCAGTGTATTCCTAACAGATGGGTCCATTGGGCCATTGCAATTCCTTGACTCATGTAGAATATAAGAAGTGTAACAATACCAGCAAAGACAATATAGGATAAAAAAGGAGTCTACCCTCTTAACAAGTGAGATGCTCCATATCAGGTTTGCATAAGGCAAATCCCATAAATATGTCACATAGAGATGTACTGAGAGCAAATCCATGTGGGCACAGTATGAAGGCAGTTTTAATAATTATGAAAGTTCATGGGGACTTTGAGGGAGTTATGCAACAGTGACCTCCAGTGGATGAAAATCAGAATAATAATTATGTTGAAGTAGATTGCACCTATGCCAAAACAGTTTCCTAAGTATTGTAGAGACGATAACTACCAGTATACTAATTTCTTCCAAAATGCCTTTGAAGAGCAGATAAGTGAATATCTGTGGTGATGCCAGCAGACTGACAATTGTATAATGCATCCAATAAGTCTATCCCACTCTGTTCAATTCTAAATATTGACAGTAATTGCACATTAAGGTAAAATTACAATGAAATCTGATTTTATACTTTAGATGTATTTGGACTCTATCTGTCCTTAGGAAAACGAAAGTCCCCAGATTTGGCTCCAGAACAAAATACCACTACAGTAGTCAGGAATGGTAAGCCATACCTCCCAACATTTCAGTCTCGAGTAGCGGAGCAGGGGCGGGGCCACATCACAGTGGGGGAGTGGCCACATTGCTATGGGGGCATGGCCACACGCTCAGAGGATTTGATTAGTATTCTCCCTTCCTCTCCAAACCCTGCAGCACCTGGTGCGCTGAACGTAAGATACCTCCCAACATTCCCACCCCTGGGACAAACATGTACCTGGGCAAGACAGAGCCCTAAAATCATTGCTGTCCTGCTGAAATCAAGACAGTTGGGAGGCTTGGTAAGCATCTGGGAGGCAAATGTTGGTTCTGCATGTACAGTTTGAGCGAGGCCCAAAAGCCAAAATGTCAGACTCAGGAACATGACGTTTTGCATGGTTGATAGCTGCACTAAATTACGCTTACAGTAGAATAAATTAATTAGTTTTCACTTATTTCCATTTTCTTTTTTCAACTTTATTTTAACGTCCACACATTTAGTTTTCCCCTTTTGAGTGTTTCGCTGAGAACTATGTTATGTGGCATGGCATTGGTACACCCTCCTAAAACTTCTCTTTCTTTGTAGCTAGAGTCAGCCCCTGAAGGAAGCTTTGTCAGTTCCCTGCGTGAACGGATGTCCATAGTTTTGGAGTGAAGGTCATTGTTCTTATACTTACAATTTTACTGAATTTGCTAATCAACAACTTTTTAAAATCATTCTCATCATCAACATTTATTTATATAGGGCTGCAAATTCCATAGCGCTTTACAATTGGGAACAAACACAGTAATAAAACAATAAGGGGTAACACAGACAGAGGGCTAGACTTACTAAACGGCGGTTTGCTCAAACCGCCGCTTTTTGGCTATTCTTCTGGAAGTTTTGTAACCGGCGGATTTACTAAAGCCCAAACCGCTGTTAAAACGCCCAGAAATTACATTTTTCAAGCCCACCCCTTTACAAACCTCCATCCTGATTTTAACAATGATGAACATACAAACAGCCGAATTTGCTAAACTGGGGTTTTCAAAACTGCCGTCAAACAGCCACAAAACAGCCATCCAAATGACCAAAATGAAAGAGATGGTTGTGAAAGGCCAGATTACTTAAACTGCTGCTGTTTGAGCTATTTTGCCATTCAAAACATAAGAGAAAGCACCATTGACATTATAATTATTTGGAAAATCATTATTTATTGATTAAGGGACAAAATTAATTTATTATTGTCTTATGAGAGAATATTTTTTTTTATATTTTTTTAAGGGGGCACTATTATAGCATTACATTATGTGGGAAATGTGAATATATAATATTATTAACTCATTGTTAATGGTGCATATAATTATTTATGTTGCACAATTTGTCTGAATAATATAATAATTAAATGATTTTGTCTCCTTAATATTATGAATTTTTTTCACTTCATAAGTTAATATTTATTTCATTTTGCCCCTTAATCAATAAATAATGATTTGCCCAAATAATTTAAGTGTCGGTGGTGCTTTCTCTTATGTTCTGAATGGCAAAATAGTTCAAACAGCATGTATAAGCTATCCAGTCATTCTGAAGCTGGTATTAAAACCGTCCTGTCCTGTCTTTTGGATGGCGGTTTTAATGGCGGTTTGGACAAAACCACTGGTGGTTTAGCTTTTTCAATCCGCCATATATCGCCAGTCATTTTAAATTGAAGCCTCAAACCGCCCTATAGTAAATGTGGTGGTTTGGACCACTAAACCTCCGGCGATGGGTGGCGGTTTCAAACCTCCACCAAACTCTATTCTTAGTAAATCAAGCCCAGAGAGTTTGGAGAACCCGGGTAGCAAGCTTACAATCTATGGGATACATTTTTGTTTCAAATTCACAAACTTATTCTATAATGAGAAACACTAATATTTGTAAAAACTCAGTTTGGCAAATGTTAGATTATTTCCACTTAGTTATTAATACCCAGTGTCATATTTATAGTATATATCTATCTACACTTAGTGAGTGCAGAGGGTCTTTTGCAGAATGTGTTCACGCTCCTCTTGCACCCCAGTTTAGCATGTTTTATTAAAAACGGGTTTTGTGACCAAATTCCTATTGTAGTTCCCCTCCATATCCAACTCAGGTGATTCTCTAGGTGTTCAACTGCTATTGCTTGGGATGTATTTACCTTTAAAAGCGATGTGCAGGTAAGACTTAACCCAAATAAAATTATAGCATTAATCATGCTAATATTTATAGGACTTACCATATATTGTGGCATGGGGACCCTTCTGGCGATTCGCACACAAGCAACTTCTTGCTTTGTTCTTTGCTTTTATTGTTATGATGGCAAAGTAACTTATAACACACAGTTCCAACACTTCACAATCACTTCTTGTGACTTTAACGCTAAGAGTCCAACTACCAACTTGTTCAGCATCGGTCACACTTACATTATGAACAACTCAAGCTTAAATACTTTACACTCCTCCTAGCTTGATGGACAGGTGACACTCCCACCTGGTCTTTAGAAAATCCACAGGAATCACACGCTTTGTAGACATTAAATGTTCATCCAACAATTGGGTTCAAACCTTTGGAAAAAGGGTGAGGTATTCTGGCAATGCAAGATTATTACTGTGGTGTACCTGGCATATTACAATAAACCTTAAGCCCACTGGGGGCACCCTCTCATCGGAAGTGCAAAAAAGGTTAAATCAGGGAAGGAGCCAGCACGCATTCCTTTTGGGAACAATGACGATGACATTGTGTATCTTATCTTCCAACTCTAAGGAGCCATCCACACCAGGTGTTCTGGCAAACTCGGGATCTTACCCTAAACTAAAACACCCCCCCGTACATAAGGACCACTTGTCCAACGGCTGCACATTCAGACACTATTGAACCTCAGCATAGTTCTGTGTGTCTTGCTCTGATGTGTGCCTGCAGAAAGTAGGTTGACACTCAAGCTTGACCATTGTCTTGCAGCAGCAGGAATCATCAGAGTGGTGAAATGGACAGAGTCAGACCATTAAAGCTCCTGGGTGGTGATCTGATTAATGGACAAATATTACCTACGTTTGTTATCCTGTGCAGTTTTATATATTTTAAAAAAAATTATAGCCACTTTCAGGAGATCTTTTTATTAATAAAAGATAGTGTTCTGGTTTCTAGAAATGTGCCAAGGTATAGAAATAGTTTGTAACCACATTAGTGGTTCAGAGCAAAGAAGGGGGAAGACTATAAGCTTGGTAGTGTCGGAACAATGCTGGAATCACTCTTGGTTAAGTGCAGATGCACCCCTCACAGGATGGCATGGGCATTGAGCAGGCAGGACACCCAATATTCTGATACATGAAATAACAATGTGATTTAAATGCCATATTTAATTATGAACTGACTAAGAAACTGGGCGACTGGAATCCATTAAATTTTCTTTTATCCTTCCCTCATTTTGGCTACATTTTATATTTTACATAAAGCACTTAAAAATCAATAATAGACCAATAGTTTCAGGGAATTAATGATCAATATTGTTAGTGCATTTTTTTATTGTACAGATGGGGCACTTACTTAACAGTGCCCCCGTCCACTAGTTAATGAAAGGAGCAGGGATGGTTAACAATACAAGTGGACCATGGCATGTAGATCAGGAGCATACTCTGTGGTTTAAGGGTCACCTGTTTGGGCCATATGCGTACAAAAACCTCGCTCTATCTGTACATATTACTATGTGTTCCCCATTGTAACATTACAGATGTCCTTAGAAAACAGGAACGCAAAAAATGCAGAGATGATCTTGAAGGACTGATTAGTCCTGAAGCACTTTACATCACTATTGTCAGTGATAAACTTCTCATGGCAGTTCTTTTTTTAGCTCCATGCTAGAAAACTTTCAGGTACATAATGATTATATACATTTATTTTTGTTTGTCCTTACACATAATTTTTTTTTCGCAAAACATACCAATAGCTCAGGGGAACTGTGATGACAGTTCATTTGTGCCAACTCAGTGGACAAACTAGAGCTCCAGACAGCACAATAGAGCCCCAGACTACATGAGAAACATGCAGAGCCAGTTAGACACTGCAATTAACTACAAAAAGCCCATGAGAAACTGACATTTGTCAGAATGTAGTAGAAGGCTCCAGGGGATTCTTGAAAAAAAAGGAGAGGAGCCAAAAATGGACTGCTGGAGGCTAGTGGGTGTTTGCTGTGATTTGTGCTGTGTTACTACTGCATGGAGAATCTACCCACAAGGAGTCTCTGAGTGCTGCTGCTGGACTGTTGCTTTGACAGATGGTTGCAGCTAAAGTTTCAGCTTTAAAAACCAGCCCAAAAGGAAGCATCTTTGGAGTAAAGGAAAAGACCAGCCCTGACAATGCCTATTAGATGGATCTTAGCAGGACTCATATAAAGACAGATAAGTTTATGGTTTATTTTACTTTGCTATGTTCAATGTATTAAAGTGAAACAAGTGAGACATCAAGCTGTGTTATTAAAATCTCTGACCGGGACTGTAACTGCTATTGAGATGTTATGGTGCTGTCTGAAGGAAATCTGCTGCATGTAAAGTTTATCTGCAAGCTGACGCTGAGTGCTAGGGACATAGAGAGAAATCATTTGTCACAAGAGCTTGTCTATATTGCATCAGAAGTTTGATCCTATTGTGAAACTGCCTAAAATGGTTGCTGAGGAGGTAATTGTAAGTTGTTTAACTCTACAGTTGCTGGGGGAGATCTGCTTATTCCATTAGGGATAGATTCCTTACAGTGGAAATTTTGTTTTGTGCAGAATTACTGTTTCTTACACCGAGCTCAGGTGTCATGTATGCATCAAGTCGATTACTAATTTCACACTTTACAAGGTAATAAGCTTCATTTATCCAGCTGAAACTTTGCTTGATATGCACATTACAATTTACCTCTGGAGTTCTGTCTATTGTAAAATGACCCTAGTCTACAGACATTTCTTCTAAAAATATAACCTGATCAAGTTGGATTAACCCTTGTTGCATCTCTACTGATTGTGTGATAAGTGTAATCTGTATAACTGCACTAAAAGTCTATTGTGATTGATTTGTCTAGATAATCTGCAGCATTTAGAGTAATTGTCTAGTTAATCAGTTGTCTTTCAAAAATATTTATCCAGTGAAACCCATTTCACTGAAGCACTAGTGCCTCACTTCCCAGTGAAAAATATATATTTAGTGACTTAAATTGTAGTGATTTATGTTTGCATATTGCTTATATTGTTGAAACAAGAATCCTAAATTGTTATTTATTTTGAGATATGTTGAATATCATTGTATATTGAAGGTCTTGTGGTATTATTTCCCTACATTACTGCTACTTATCTGCTGTTATGGGAAAACCTTACACATTAAGCAAAGAGAATAAGCCCACAAGTTTATGTAGATTTAACTATGTGTCCCTTGTTTCATTCACACTACTCAACACTACTGGGGGTCATTTGCCTCTCTACTGTACCCCTGGGCCTATGGAATCCTATCTTACACTACTTCTGGGGTGTCAACCATCCGCCTCGTTACAACATGATCCAATGACTCAGACCAAGGTGGACTCCTTGAATCCAACACAAGGTGACCAACTGTTGGAAAGCAGGGAAACAAGGCATAATGCAGCACCACACAGCTTCAAATGCTGTCACAATCTTACCTGCTCCACACTCCTGTGTTGCTGATTTCCTCTGCCTCTGTGTTAGCTCAGCACTTCCTGGTTTGGACGGTCACATGATCGTGCCTGGGAGGCAACATATTCATCTGCACAGTATATAAAGCTCACTGTCACACATTGCACCAGCTAACCTGCATTTTGCTCACTGTTCTTAACTGTTTGCCTTGTTCTCACTTCCTGCATTCACTTGCTTCACTTGCACTCATCTTTTCAAAACTTCCTGCATTCCCTTGATTGGCTAATTGCCTGTCAGCTCTGTTTATTTAAATCACCTGTTTCTCTACTAAGTTGCCAGATCTTCAGGTCTCCTTACCTGTTAGGACACTGTTCTCTCTGGCTCCCGTCTGCACATTGGTATCCTGTCTTACCTATTCCACGATCAAGACCTGTGGTATTATTGCAAGAACCTTGTGCCTCATCATCGGTCCAGTTCTCAAGCTATTTGCTTTCCAGGGATCTCAGTGCATCAGTTCTCTGCAGTTCACCACTTCTCAGTTGATATACTGTGTTACCTGTTCCACGATCAAGACCTGCGGTATTGTTGCAGGTACCTTGTGCCTCATAATCACTCCTGTTCTTAGCTTTTTGCTTTCTAAAGACCTCAACGCTTCAGTTCACTGCCGTTCACCTGAACCTCTGCATTTATTGTCCAGCAGTCCTGCTCCACTCCACGGTTCTATCTCACCCTGCTCTATCTCCCTTAGAGGACTGCGACCTGTGGCTAGAGAGCAGCTAAGTCCATATTCCTTTGTGGGGATCCATGGTGAATACCTCTCTACCGTTAGACTCTGCACTTCTCTGGGGGTAAGTCTATCTAGAGCAGGGCTTCGAGGTCTACTCCAAACTCAGGCTCCGTGACACTCACTTTGTCACTGCAGCACTGTCAGAGCAAAGGGTATCCATAACCAGACTGACTCCTTGTCATGCTGTATTGCTGCTGACCTTGGCTTCCCTTATGAGTCCTTTCTGGATAGTGCTTCTGCCTGTTAACCTCTTGTGTACCAGTCCTTGCTTGTGACCACTCTCTCTCAGATCCTGATTTTGTTCTGCACTATTGCCTGTGTTCCAGATCCTGGTCTGTTATTGGTTTTCTCTACTGCTTACTGATTTTGTACCCCGCTACCACCAGTGTATCAGTACTCGGCTAGTTGACATGCTTTCAGGTTTTCCGTTATCTCTGCTGTTTTACGCCTAGTAACTGATCAGAGGTCCACAACCTGCGTGTTCCCGTCCTCAAATGTCCAGCCTGCTTTGCGACAGTTCTTGGTGAAGACCGGGGGGCACATTAGACTCCATGCGCCTGTTTGGCCAGGGCTAAACCAGGCTAATACGTATATATATCACCCCAGGGCTCTGCTCGTGACACAATTGTTACAAATGCAAAATACACTTTATTTTTGACCTGTAAGGTTTTTTAGAATCAGTTTTGAACATTTGAATGTAGTGCTGTAGAGAAAAAACCATAGGTACACCCCAATCTTGTTTTACCTTACTGGCAATAACACTAAGTCACATTTTCTCAATCCCATATCACTTTATATAACCATATATTTAGATTCATAATCATCATTATCTATTTATTTATATAGTGCCACTAATTCCGCAGCGCTGTACAGAGAACTCATTCACATCAGTCCCTCCATTGGAACTTACAATCTAAATCCCCTAACTAACACAGACAGAGAGAGAGACTAAGGGCAATTTTATAGCAGCCAATTAACTGGAGCACTGGAGCAAATTGGAGCACCCGGAGGAAACCCACGCAAACACGGGGAAAACATACAAACTCCACATAGATAAGGCCATGGTCAGAAATCGAACTCATGACCCCAGTGCTGTGAGTCAGAAGTGCTAACCACTAAGCCACCATCACATAATAAGACTAAGCAACAAATGTATATATTAAGTTAGAATGGTCCTAATAAAACCAAAGTTATCTCAATGCTGAGACTTAGGGTGTTAAAGTACCGAGCTTGCTGAGCCACGTCTCACTCTGAGAAAATAATTTATCCAAATTGTTACTTCTCCAGTTGCTTTTAATATCATAAAAACCACAATTTTCCCTGTCTCTCTGGTTCCTGTTATTGTGCAATAGCAAAATGATTTGATCAACTGTTTAAGCATTTCTGTATTTCAGGATGAGCTTAAGGCACTTCCTGATCTCAGCTAGTATTTTGGAATTTAGAATAATAATGAATGTGACTATCTTCTTTTGTCAAATCCAAAAATTCCTGTAATGTACTATTTACAGGCATCTCTTCTTGAAAATCAAACCAACCTTTCTAACTATATACAGTCAGTAAGTAGTTGGAGCTTGAGAATTTAGTTTTGCGCAGCTCTTTAGAGAAGCTAGTGTAGTAGTAAAGACATTTAGTATAAGTATTGGAGGGGACACTAAACAAAAGCAAGCCGTGGATTTGTAAGTCAATATTTTAAATTTATACATTCTCCTTTTGGTATCCATTAACCTTGATATCATCTGACTTTGGTAGCCTAAAGTACTCCAGTTATTTTATTTTGCATATTATTATTTCTCCTATTGCCATTAAGTGAACACATATGACTGTTTTAAGTATAGACAGTACAAGTAAATTGATTTAATAACTTACTGTGTGGTTATTGGCAAATCTTGCATTGACAAGGGAAGGTACTAGGGCCCAGCTGTTCAGGCTCCCTGTAGATTCCTATTTTCTGTCTGCTCCTACATACATTTTGTCACAGTGAGGGTTGATGTTGCCAGCACACCAGGCTACTTTAGTGCACAAATGGTGTTTGCCCTAGACTGCTCCCTGCTAGCTTGAACCAAGGGTTTCTAAATATTAAAAACACTTTTTACTGACAAACTTTTTACTGACAATTTTACAAAAAAAACTGTGACTATCATTTTTTTATTGACACATTATCATCAATGTAAAAATCTGTCTAAACCTGAGAGTAGAATCACTACATTAAACAAAATGAGAGTAAGGAATTGTAAGCAATGGGCTCAGAACCCTACACAATCTCAGAACCATTGGTGTAACACTTCTGTGTAATTGCGACAGGAGGGGGACACCTCAGTGGTTGTAGTGGACATTTAGAAGTGGTGGTATGAAATGTAATGGGGATGGAAGTGAATGGAATGTTATACTTTTACAGTGAAGGCAGTAAGAGATGTGGCGGTATGGCATACCACAGTATACAACCCCACTTGACCATTGGGACACCCTTTAACTGACCTCAATAGTTTTCCTATTGATGATTGAACATGTTGCTACTTTTTTACTGTCATCAAATTTACAGATTGTTGGCAACCCTGCCTGCACCTCATCCCTTGCAGGGAAAGCAAGGGCAGGAGAGACGCAACGCAGCAAGCTGACACAGATGAGACCAGTGAATCTACCTTGCTCATGATGACAGATCTGGTGTAGTGAGCTCAGATCACACGGATATGGAACCCCTCCCCCTTCCCCACTGTACACACAAAACATAGAAGTCCTTTTTGAAGACTGGTTTATATTTTGCCATATGCGGCTATAGGGGCACATTTAACAAATGACGGTATTGCATTATCGTGCACTTACCGTGAAAATAGGTGAAGGAAGTCTGCAATTGATATTTATGACAGCTCCGTTCGACTGTTCAATCTTCAAAACCACTAATTTTCGCTGCAGTTCGTTTTTTCTAACAGTCACCATTCAACAGAATGGTGACTGCTCCTGGCCGCAATCTAACAAGTCCCGAAAAAACATTTTTTTCGGGAACTTGTCATGTTATTGAAGCTGACGTACATGAGGAAATCTAATGCTGTCAGCTCTGCTCCGGAGAGCAGAGCTGGACAGCGCATGTGTGGAGGGATCACATGATCCCTCCCTGTCACTCACAGCTCTCTCTCTGCAACGCTAGTTGCAGAGACAGAGAGGGGATCTGTGTACTGGACATGCGCACTTGAAGAGTGAGGAGAAGACCTGAAGACAGCGCTTCCGAAGAGGGGGGTAAGTATGTTTTTTTTTATCACTGAAACAGCAGTTTTTCGGAACTGCTGTTTCTCTGCACGGCTGTACATAAATGTGAGAAGTAGTTCAATCCTTATCATTGCGATAAGGATTGAAAACTACTTTTCACTTTATGTGAATAATGATAAATGTGCCCCATAGACTTTCAATTTTCTACCAACCTTGTTACTGTCTGTTTTGTATTTGTTTTTGCTACTCGAAAAAAGCGAATAAAGAAATATTATAGGAAAAAAACACAGAAGCCCTGGGCCCCTATGACGAAGTTTCACTGAGCAAGACCCTAAGTTTTATAACATATTACCTTTCTACACTTATAAATGAACATTTGTTTTTGTGAAAAAGATCTGTTAACATATCAAATAGAATCAATTATCTCTATGTATCTATCGCTCCTCCATTCACCTGGCAGAAGCCAGACCAGGAGAGATGATGTTTAGAACGACGTCCGTGTGCACGAGACCTTACTGGTTTGACAGCTGTAGGAGCCTTGTTAAATGAAAAAAGATGAAACATTAAGGATCACTTAACCCTATGTTGCCTGTCAAAGGAATGTTTTCTCAACAAGGAAGTGGAGTTGAAAATATTGACGGCAGTCTACTGTGCCCAAAAAACAAAAACAGACGGAAGTGATTGCAACCAATAGCAACATTTCCCAGAGACAAAGTTCACAAAGAATATAACGCAAATCATATGTGTCAATCTGTTGGATTCCCTATTCGGCAATCAGAAAATGTGAGGTGTTGTACATAGCTTTTTCTTTGTCACTTCCTAAAAGTATTTCAAGGAACCCACAGTCCCATTTTGACAAGCCCATAAGACGTGGTGGTCGAGGATATACAGATTAATAGAAGATAAAGAAAATGACCATATAAACAGTTCCCATTTTATAGACTTATTGACATATTTGCCCGGAACATCTGGGAGACTCCCTAAATCAGGGTGTTTTCCCGGATCCAACTCTCTTTCCTAGTAAAGTGAGCAATACTGTGGGTTTGATTACGTGATTCACAGCGAATCATCATGACCCCACCCCTGCTGCACAAATCACATGGCCACACCCTCAGACACATCTCTCCGCAAGGGTTCTGGAAGAATTCTGGTACTCACCCATCAGAGAGTGTCATTGTTACTCAGCATCACCCAGATTCGAGTGCTAGAAAACCTGAAACTGTATAAAGTCATGCGGGAAGCCTGTGTCATCTGCAGTAAGCGGGCAACTGGAAAAAACTGATATTGAAGAACTTACATAGAAACTAAGTGCTGGTGCCACTCTCAGACACAGGATTACCCCAGTTTTACTAAGTAGAGGGAGGACAAAACATGTAACAGCATAATGATAATAATAATAATTATAGTCCAGCCTAAATTATAATTTTCATTTCAACATGCTACAAAATGAGTGTTTACAGAATCGAGTAAATTAAATGCAGCAATAGTAAAACTTTTATTTAGTTATTTATAATACTAAGTTGTGTATCTTTAGAAAATTACCAATGAACAAGAATAACAATTACAGTTTAATCAGATGGGGCTGCAAGTGAAAAAAAGACAACACTTCATATACCACAATAAAAAATAATGAATGGAAAGGAGGGAAGATGATATATAGTTTATATACAGTCATATACTGTTATCTTAATTATTTACAATATTATAAAAGCAATATTTTACAACTCTTCAGGTACTGCGCTGCAGATATTACAAAAAACCTAAGTGCATGGAGTCTAAATAGTCTTGTGACATTTAAAATCCCTTTTTTACAATGGAAACTACACTTAATTTACATTAAACTGTTCTGGAGGATGGGGGGTATTGGAGTGGGTGTAAAGTACCCAGGCCTTTCCCGTGTGCCCAGCGCTGGTGATTAGGTGAGGGTGGAAAGGGCTCCAGCCCCATCCACTGCCCATCAGAGCCAAGTTATTGGAGGGGGAGAGTGACTGCGCTATTTCAGAGGCAGTGCGCCCATCCCAGCCCAGGGATAAAGGACTTTTAAAAGCAGCCGCAATGGGGCCCAGGAATCCTCTCTGTGACTCTTCAGGTAGCTGGATGATATTGGGGCCTCTTAGCATATTTATTACATATAGGATCAGAACAGTAATATTAAAAACCTAAAAATGATCTAAGCGGTTTTCAGACATCTTGCTTTGTTTAAGGCTGCAAAATATCATTGCAATCAGCCAGTATCACAGCATAGCTAAACAACATGACAAAGATCCAAAATATTAACTTAAAAAAGTTAAATTAACTTGAGATGATTGCACTAAACTTGCCCAAATGCTGTGGCTATCGCCTATTTAAATGATCTGAAATTTTAACAAATTTGTGATTTGTTAAATATATAGCACATGTTCAATTGATCAATAAAAGCATTATAAAAAACAATGTTTCAGGTGAAATGTCAAAAATCACTGAAAATGTAACTAAATGATATAAAACTCTAATTATAATGTTAGATGGCATGTTTAATACTTCCATGATGACCCTTTCTATGTCAGCTAGCCAACATGAAGAATTGTCAGATAGGTATTTCATTTGTACAACTAAGGAGATATTAGGGGCTTGTGACATCACTTGTTCTGTGAGCTCCTTTATGCGATGGTGATGTCTTTGCATACCAAAACGGTGCCTCTGTTCAGCTGTAAATCATGTGATCATAGTGGACCTTAAGCATTAAAGAGTAAAAGCATTTCCTGTCTTTGACCCAATGTAAAGTCCACAAAAATGGTGCTTTTTGTTTGTGAGCAGAGTGAGATAGTTCTCAGAGTGCAAATAAGCTGAATTTTATGACTGCACCATAGACATGTAAGTGTGCCTTTTAACCGAGCTCAAGGCGCAAACTGCAGATGTGCTCACATGAAAGCAGATGTGCTCACATGAAAGCAATGTTTAATGTTGAAGACCAAACACATGAAGACAGGCAGCACTTTTGTTTTTCCATTCCATTGGTGTGACATATTATGAGAGAACACACATAGGCACTGCTCACACATGATTTGCACAATTCCACAGCAGGTGTGTTGTGCACAGGACGAGGATATAATCCCGACTCAGGGTGGTTGCAATATTAGACACATTTAAACAATTTATGGGGTGAATATATCTATGCCAATTGGCACACAAGTAGGTTATTGCCCACTGTAAATTATTGTATTATTAAGTTTACTTGTCTCCCATTGGCAGCACAAAGTATTCATTTCGTTTCCAAAGCTCTATGTGCAAACACAAAGTGTGTTTTCATCTCGCTGTAACCTAATAAAAGAATTTTCTTTCAACATTCCTTTTTCTACATGTTAATTTTTAATAATAATAATAATAATAAAAAAATATTAATGTTTGGTATGACATCACTTCCTGCCTTTCATAAAGCAATTACTGTCAAACTCTGGTGCACAGTGATATAATGTTTAATTTATAAACGTAGATAACATTCAGTACTCATTCCTGCACATAACCACAGGCATAAAATGATCACCCAAAGTCTTTTGTTCTAGTACTAAACAGCTGTCAGTATAAAAAAAATACAAAAAGAACTGTAGATATATTGTTTAAAGTACACTTGTCAAAGGATGTGATGAAAACTCATGTTCTGAAAAATGTTGCAAATTGGAATTGCCTCCAACAAACTCTAATGATCCTGTATTCTGTAAAAACAAATTAAAATAAAAAAAATATATATGTATGAACAGTCAACAAGTCTGCATCTGGTAAATACTTTTCTACATTTTAATTCTTGGCCATCATAAAAATATTTGGATTTTTTTTGTTTTCATAATATTTACAAGTTTTTTTTCAATAATAATACAAATAATAATAATAATCATAAAAAGCCATCGCCCCAGCCTTTTTTTTTTTTTGTTATATTTCAGAAAGGATGGGTTCCCAAATAAGGGAGAAAGGTGCAAAAAGACTAGCCCCAGTGCTGAAAGAGTTAATGAATGGAAGCACTAGCACTGCAGCTTGCGGATACTGCGAGAGATCCTTTTAAACTCCCGTTGGCCCTTCTGCCATCGCTTCACCGAGGTGATGACCAGCTCCCCTCCAAGCTTTTGTCCCATCACTAAATAAGGAGCATTAATGTCGTTCATCTCATCGCAGGTACACTGTAGGCCGTCCTTAAGCCACAGCACGGTCTTCTTCAAATCCCTTTCTGTCACCCCATTTAGTTTATAAATGGTTTTGCTCTTTGTCTCCGGGATGATTTTAGTGTCCCCATTGATGTAGGCGATCTCCTTCACTTTTATCTTCAAGGCTAATGAGGGCAAAAAGAGGGGGGAGGAGAGGGAGAGATGGGTGAGAAAAAGATTGAGAGAGACAGGCCCATTAGTACTCAGAAAAGCCAATATGGGGTGGGATGTGTTGCTAATGAAACTGTCAGGCCCTGACACAATTACAGCAGGTGGCTCCATTTTTAAACCACAAAGGGCATTTAAGGCATTTTATGTCAAAGCCTTATGTCTTAAACCCTGCAGTGCCTTTCTAGGTACAGGTCTACAGATATTCCACTTAATGTACTGGACTTAGACTTGTCTATAAAAAAAAAAAATCTAAGCAAGCTTTGGATATTCGTTCATTAAATCGTTTTAGTCATTTGGAAACATGTTACTAATGTATCTGTGAGGTGAGCTTCAAATAACATTAAAGTTAACCAAAACTATACAGAAGTATCATTAAAGTAACTTAAGATACAAGTAGAATTCAGGCTACATAGAAGTGCAAAAATATTTACTGAGAAACGTTTGGACTTTTCATATTATGTACATGGCTTGGTCCTATGTTGTACTATCTCACATGGCTTGGTCCTATGTTGTACTATCTCACATGGCTTGGTCCTATGTTGTACTATCTCCCAGATTAGCAGCACTTTTTGTGATGATCCCTCCATCTCTTTCTAAAACAATTGTATTACTTAAAATAAAATTGTCCACAAAATGCTGGTACGTGCTTTATTTGTATACCACACTGCTAGGAAATGACAAGTTATGGGTCACTGAGTGTCAGGTAAGGTTGGTGAGTTACATATCATGCTACTTTCACGCTCCTACACATCTAAAGAGAATGTGGCAGTGTTCAGGAATCGGAGAACCCCCTAATATCATTTTGAGTCTGTGTCTTTACATTTTCGATTCAGAAAATCTGGGCATTGCCCCTTGTTGGAGGAATTGTATTAACAAGTCTGCTTGGGTATCTAAATTATTGCAAGTATCATTTCCAAAGACAAGTGTTTGAGATCACTAATGGGTCAAGCAGTACTGAGGCCCTAATTTTAAAAAAAACTACATTATAAATTCAGCCTTCTGATTTAAATAATAGCCCCCATACACTATATTTGATTTGCAGATTTGTGCCTGTGTAGCTTTAGCTTAGCAGCAGCATAACGGGACACATTTTAAACTAAACAGAAAATTATGTTTGCTGGTTCAGCTATCGGCCTGTAAGCTCAGCTGTCCGTAATGAATAAAGAGGTAATTGCAACAGTTACCCATTTTCAGCTGCTGCAGAATCTCTTTATCTCCAAAAAAGGAGAGCAGGGGGACGCTTTTCTATTATGCTATGCACAAACTGTTATGAGTTTTCTTTTTTCTTAAATCTCAAACCATGGTGAACATCTGTTCCAAATCTTAATTGAAACAAATGTAATATATTTACTATCTGTAAGTTATAATTAATACCATTCAGAGGTTACAAGCTACTTTGTGTTGTGGCAAACATAGAAAAGGAAAATTAGATTGCAATTTAGCTAAGCATTTTTTAAATGTAGATGAACTAACAAAATGTAAGTACAAATCATCCCTATGCTATGATCAAGTAAAGCTATATCCAATCATTTAATTTGTGTTCAGCAAGCAACTCTACTATACACAAGACACATGACCAATATAATATAAATCAGTGACCTGTAATAAATATACATTGAAAAATGCAAATAAAACAAACTGCTTTCTTTTAGTAAGATGGCTGTCTTTTAGCTTTTGAAAATGATTATTTTGTGTCTGGTGTACAATAACAGTTCTTAATTCAGTTTCCCAGAAAACACAACATGACTAAAGCATTTGTTGCATGGTCTGAAATCCTGTCTGCAAGTTTTAAGTCATTACAGCATTATAATTACTATGGAAATTTCATTGTCTGAGTATTTTAAACTAGCCAGTTGCTGTAATTTTTCTTTGTATGTGTTTCAGTATTAAAATGCCAGCTTGTTTTGATTTGTCAAGATTAATATCCTGTACACCCAAGGCCATGCTGTTTCATACAAGAACTACAATTGTACGTAAGTTATGGCTACACTATAACTCAACCATAGACTTATTTTATCATTCGCATCCAACTAATCAACATCTAACATCATTAATCAACTCTGCAGCAGTAAGGTTATGGTTGTATTTTGGGGGGGGGGGGGGGGGTTGCTCCCAACCCTTAGTTAAAAAAATAACTGTCTGATTTATGTTAGCAATACCTTTTGTTTCCTGTAATATAGGACATAGGGAAAAGCTTAAAAGTGCTGTTTATAAAATACTCCAACCTCACGTCAACTCACATCTACATCCTAATTGCATGTTACACCGACTGTATCCAAACAATCTGCACAGTCTGTCAATCATGTTACAACAACAAATTATACTCCACAGCTAAAAATGGGTCTCTTTCTATAGAGGGCTGCTTAATTGGTCCTACCACCAATAATTCAACATAGATTAATTTCATTTTCTGCCAAATGTATCTGAGGAGTTTATTTGTGAATGTGATTCAGTTCCATGACATGTAGATTTTCCCCTCCACTCAATGTTAAACAACTAGCTTTTATCAAGCTTCATGTAACATTAAATAAAATATATAACATTGTGAAAGCATGTATCTGTTTCTAGTTTTCAATTATTTAATGCACAGTCCTGATTTTTGTATATACTCTTAGAAGGAGCAAAACAAAAATTGCAAATTGACAACATTCCTTGGCACCCAAAAGAACCATAAACTGCTAATTATTATATTTATAAACATTTCATGCATCAGAGCACAAAATAAAAGTCAATACATATTATTGTGGATGTTCTTACCGAAATCATTTTTGCAGAGATTCTCAACAATGTCATTGTCATCCTCGTTGCTGTTTTTACAGGCGTCACAAACTTTTGGCGCTGCAAATAGAGAAGTGATTGTGAGAGTTGCGTAATGTTTGGATAACAGCAGGTGGCGCTAAGCACTAGGATGCTTTATCCAGCATCTTCACACAACGCAGATTTATAACCTAAATGCTTAAACTTAACGAGAAACTGGTCCAAACGCTGATTTTTCCCTTTATTTATACTGCTTACCTTACATGTTAATTCTATCCCATGAAGTACAGGAACGGTCATTTTTTTTTTATAATAAACATTTTAAACCATTCTCTTGATTTGTATTTACTTTTTGTTCGGTAAAATAACAAACTCAGATCAGTTCTCTGCCAGATAAACTATTTTGGCACAAGGGCACAGTGCTGAGGGCATTTGCTTTTAGAGCAACGGGCACCAAAAGTTTTTTTTTGTTCTGTTTTTGCCTTCCCTGGTTTGTCTTCAATGTTTGTTGGACACACATGAACTAAATTAGTACTGTATCCATTAATATCGTTACACAAAGCTATATGCCAATACAATTCGCGTATATGCATTAAAATATTAAATTCAAGTATTTAATAGCAGAGACTCATTATGATGAACATATGGATCTAAAAAGACAACCAAGCAGCAGATCCAGTACACCGTATAGCGCTAACCTATGCTGTAAATCTGTACATTTACACCAGTAGATACTGTACATTTACACAAGTAGATATACACATTTGCATGAAATGTAAGCAAAGATTAAACTCATAACTAGGTACCATTAGCTAGTATAAAATGGGTGCTAATTTAATTTTATATGTCACATAGGAATAATTAAGCATACTAGATATTATAATAAATAAGATGTATAATCATGCAGTTATAGCAGAGTACATTACCTTCTCTGGTAGCTGGTACTACGTAGTCAGTGCTGGCTGGTGGGATGCATAAGTCATTGTCCTGGGGAAAACGGCTGCAGTCCAGCATGTCTGGCCAGGGAAAGCCAAATGCAGACATGACCGGGGCGCAGCTGTCCTTCACCTGCTCACACAGGGACCGGCACGGCTTAATGGTCTCATCCAGGTCATCAATGCACACGGGTGCAAAGAGGGAGCACAGGAATTTCTTGGTATCGCGGTGGCACTGCTTCTGAATTAATGGGATCCAGGAGGACGCCTGCTGTAAGACTTCCTTCATAGTTTCATGGCCCAGGAGGTTGGGGAGCCTCATGTTGGGGTACTCAATGTCATGGCACAGAAGCAAGGTGGCGGGGATGGGTTTGCAGTTGCTCCTTTTATATGAAAATTCAGGCTGCCCAAATGGAAACAAGCCCCTTACCGAGTCCATGCAGTCAGAGGCAAGCAAGACGAGGAACAAGAAGTAGTAGGACTTCTGGCACATGATTAAAGGCTTGGGGATGAGAATAACGAGAGAGAAATTGTGCTTCTGCTGGCCAATGTGCTGATTGTGCTCCAGTGGAGAGGCAGACGCAGTGGATGAATGAGGAACCCCTCAGCCTTTCTCAGGTTACATGCAGATTTCCAGGGTCTGGCTCCCTCCACCTTGCACCAGAGGGGACAGACTGATCAGATGCTCCGCAAACAGAGTTTTCTTGATTTTGTATGCAAATCTAGTCAGTGGGAGGAGGATGCTGACAGTAATCAGAAAAGGATTGGTCGCTGCTGCTCATTTGGGAATTCTCCTTTGGCAGGGCAGCCTTAAAAGAAATGTTCGAATCAATGTAAAAATGTGAACAAAGCCTTACAAAGGGCTCACAAGTGCATTGTCTGCAGGCTAATAGAGTAAGCAGGCTCGGATCTAATATATGAAGCTTGCTGCTATAGGTGAGCCTCACAGAAACTCAGTCACAACTTTCCTCTCTTCATTTACCCATCTTATGCTGTATTTGTTCTTCTTCCTTTATAAAGAGCTGCAATAGTATTTGTTTTATATGTTACTTGTGAGATACACCTCTTTCATTTATTTAGATAACCGCTTATAGATCCCATTATGCGGTTCTCATTTAAGTCAATGTGAATGCTAATTGCTTATTATAATGAAGGTTTGGGTTAGTGTTGCGAATAACAGTAGGGGATTTTTTTCCTCCTAAGTGACTGTAAATAGATCACCGGGCACAACCCAAGTGTTTTGTTGTTAGTGAAACTCAATTACAGTTTCCAGTTTCAGGATATTAGCATAATGTGTTGTTAATAGTTTAATGCTGAATGGGGGTAAAAATAACACATCCACTAATTACTGGTAATTCCGATTTCACTATAAGTTTCGTTCAAAAGCATATATCCAGAAGTGATACATTATAATGTGAAAAAAATAACATCAGGTAATATATAGTATAACTTACTGTCCACATACATAGTAACATTGTTCTTTTATTTTATATTAATGTAATAGCTAATGTTCACTGCAACAAGTATAATGACTTTATGGTTCAATTTGCTACAAAGAATAAGCAGTGTCACTTGTCCGCTTTCTTCCTATTTGTCCTAAAATTATTGTGTCACATCACATCCTCTGCTGTCACTGTTCATGTGTACATGTATAGCTGCAATATAAGGTGTGTGTGCAAACAATTGTAATATAGAACAGCTTGTAATGTATAATGTAACTCATATGTGTACTGCAAATTATCAGATTGGAAGCAGTGTTATTGGGACATATTACTACTTGATACATGACAATTCCCTCCCAGATGTCAGTATTTTCTTTTCTCTACTTCTTACCAAAATAAGCCTCAAAGTAAATTGCACACAGTGAGGACGTATACTTTGCATTGTTCAATATGTGTACACTTATAGTTAAGCAGAGATTGTTATTTTTTGAGATATTAATCGTTATGAATGACTGCCCTAGATTTTGGCTGCTTCTCATGTACTTGATTTTTTATTTTATTAAGACAGATTCTTGACCATTTTTGGCTAAATAGTAACAAATGCCCCAGGGCTAATTTACTGAGCCTGTTTTCTCTTGGTCAGCTTTTAGGAAAACAGATACTGTGGTTAAAAGGAACTTTGATGGGAGAAGTGTACAGTGCTGGGAACACCCCAAAATAAGACCCTCACTCTATTATATGTAACCACTCCCACAAACTGTTTTGCCTGAGACATATGATCAGTAATGTCTACTGACATTTTTTTGTTAAAAGCTTAAAAATTCCCTTCAGTGTTTCAAAAAGTGAACATTGATTGGGGGACAGAACTCAGGTAAGAGTAATATTTTCAGTTTAAATCTATGTCTCCTAGTTACACTAAAATGATCAACAACTTAGTCTTCGGTGAAATTAGATTTTAGGGTAGAAAACAAACTTCAAGAGGATAAGCAGTTGCATGATATGACTCGTCAGTCATCTCTATCTGGTCCACCGTTCTTTCATCTTGGTTTGGAATAGAACATCCATCCACATATTTTTGTACCTCATAACTACACTGAATATGAATAGGAATTTGTTTCTTAATTCCAAATAGCAGATACTCAATACAGCCCTTCGTGGTGAAGCTGTCATTAGATTAAGAATTTAACTATTTGTAACTTGCAGAGCATACAGTTTAGAGACTGCAATGGTATAGGATTGTGACACTAGTTAAAATAATTTGAACCACTTCAGAACCTCTGAACACCTATTTATGTCCTATTATACATAAAGCAATGGATGACTGGTAATAATCATCTAGCACTGCTGGCAAGGAAGACATGGGTTAGCTCCCTGCAAGGTAAACATTATTATTAAATACACAATACTGTTCAAATGTTTTAGGCATGTGTGGAAAAATGCTGCAAAGTAAGAATGCTTTCAAAAATAGAAGTGCGAATAGATTATTTTTTTATCAATTAGCAAAATGCAGAGTGAAAGAACAGAAGAGAAATCAAAATCAAATCATTATTTGTTGTGACCACTTTGCCTTCAAAACAGCATCAATTCTTCTAGGTACATTTGCATAAAGTCAGGGATTTAGTAGGATTATAGTCAGGTGTATGATTTACCAATCATACCAAAGAGGTGATCATGATCATCATGTTCATATGTAGGTTGCAGTAATTCTTGAATAGCACATAGGATTGATGTGCCTCCAAACGAGTGCCCTGCACTCATTTTTGGCTAGATTTACTAAACTACTGGTTTGAACAAGTGGAAATGTTACCTATAGCAACCAATGAGATTCTAGCTGTTATATTGTAGAAAGTACTACATAACTGATAACTAGAATCTGATTGGTTGCTATAGGCAACATCTCCACTTTTTCAAACCTGCAGTTTAGTAAATATACCCCTTTGTGTCTGTTTATCTCTGGTCTTATCTCTGTTTAATCCCTTTAGCCCAAACTTTAGGATTATTGGAGATAGGACATTTGCATGTGTAGGCAGATGTAGTATATTATCAAGAAAATTAACAAACAAAACAACTTTTACAATTACCTCTGATCTTGTGTCCGACTTGGCATACAGTTCACCTATTCTCCATTGATTGCTAATAGATTCAGTTTAAAGGATAATTTCCAGGACTGAACACTACTCAGTAAAGTTACTATGTAAAACAATATAGACTGGTGTATCTATATGTCTGGCTTTCCCTATGGAATAATTCTAAAATAAAAAACATATTTTTCCAATGTGCTTCCGAAAGTAATCGTTAGGTGTCCAGATGAAAATAATATATAGCTTGTTGGGTAGACTAAAAGGTAAAAGATAGCTATGTAATAGATCTGTGCTATATAAACACTGGGTAATAATTTAAAAAGTTAAACATTTTTTTTTATATATTTGAGCTGGTGCATTGCAAAAAAAAAGTGAAACTTTGTCTGCTTGGTAAAACTAATTCTACCCAAATGTAAGAAAATAATTTGGGTGGAATTGGGGTGATAAATACAAATGTAAGATGATAACTACCTGCGTTGGCAAGGTTCCACCATCTAAGCCAGGCCTGGCCAACCCGTGGCTCTCCAGGTGTTGTGAAACTACAAGTCCCATCATGCTTTGTCAGTAGATAGCTAGCCGATAGCAGGCAGGGCACGCTGGGACTTGTAGTTTTACACCTGGAGAGCCACATGTTAGCCAGGCCTGATGTAAGCAGTACATTCAATTTTGGAGCCACTATATGTTGGTCCAATGGATCCGCTCTTTGGTTGTTTACTGCTGACAGTAAAGGTGATGGACGCACTTGGAGTAACCACTGTTTTTACTGCATCTTTGAGTAATCTGTGCAGTATTTGGCTATCAATGGAAGGCATGCCATATACACGTTAGTAAGAGGATAAACTCTCATTTTCCTAGTATACAAATATATTGTTCTCTAATTAACAGAGGAGAAAGACATGCTGGGTATGATGATAGTGGCTATTTGCTAAAGAATAGAATGGCATTTATTTGCTGTGTGAGAATGTGGTCATTGTACCATGTCACGCTGTCTGGTGCATATACGCCTTTAAAAGGCTATTTAAAAAAAAACCAAAAACAGACACATCCCAAATTAAGACACAACCAATTTTTTGTAGATCCACACCCACAAAAGTTTTTTAGCCTGAGATGTTCAATCAGTGTTTCGCCCAAATATAATCTCTGGTGAAACTTTAGCTCACCACCTAAAAGTTCCTTTCATGTGTTTCACAAAGAGAATATTAATCGAGCCACCTGGGAAAAAGAATGGCGGTGGGTATAAATTTACACCTACCCTAATCCTACTAAAATTTACAAAAACATTTTTTTCAAGAGCATAAACAGTTGCATGACACGACTCTTCTATAGATGCGATTCTTCTATAGAGAACATCCATTTTATATATTGTATGTCTCAGAACTTATTTAATTTGAAAAGTAACACATCTACTGATTCCTTCACTGATAACAGCAAAGTAGAAAGATATTCACATAAATAAATAACATAAAATAAAATAAAATAAAGAGTTGCAGAATTATCAGAAATCACAAAACACAGATATGTTTGTCTCCATAAGTGTTCTTGCAGTTGATTAGGTGGACTCTTCAATAAATATGGAGACACCCGTTTTGTTTTTGAGAGATAATAACCTATTTCTGCTCCCAGTGTTGCACCAAAGTTGATTTGTTAAGTATACTTGCAAATTAATAAATCAATTCATGTTTATAGCCAATGATGCCCATCCCTGAAGAGGACACTCTTAAAAAGAAAACTTTCCATACATTAAGATTGATCAGCACAGTTTTTAGGCATACAGAAGCAGGGGAAAGAGGGTAGGAGAGACTGCATGAAATGGTATATAGTAGGATTATTATGCTCATGATACCACACACTAATACTGTAATATCATTCCATATAATCGGAAAGTGTAGTACATGAATATATATGCACCCTGAGGGGTGCATATATAGTTAACATTTATTTTGTATATTCTACAAAATGTCAGTTAAGCTGGGTACACACTACACTGTTTTCGTCCAATAATCGGCTCAAACAGCCGACATACGACCGCTCGTTCAAAAGTCGGGTCAGTGTGTGCAGTGACACGATGGTCGAAAGTCTGCCCAAATGGACGATTATCGCCTCATTTGGTTGGTCGTACTGTTTAATATTTTCGTTCCAATCTCGTTTCCGCTGTGTAGTGTGTATAAACTTCCGACCGATCCACAACTGTGAGTACGAAATTACAGTAATTGCTCACGACAACATGGCTGTAAAAAGTCGCTAAAGGGACGTCCGCTCTTCCCTTTATCGTCCTAAACAAGGCTAGTGTGTATGCAGTCCATGGACCGAGCGATCGGACAATCGGTTGCATGTAAAATCGCTCGGCATAAAAAGTTGGCCGAAATTTCTGTAGTGTGTACCCAGCTTTAGAATCTGATTGGTTGCTATAGGCAACATCTCCACTTTTCAAACCCGCTAGAAACTCGCAGCTTGATAAATTTACCCCCAGAAGTAGGTTTTAAATGGCTGATTGGTCAACCTGGTGAGAAGACATCACCCATGCAAAAACATTGTGCATGTGTTTCTCTCATACAGGGACTCATGTAGAGTTGGACACAAATAGTGCTTCCAGCATATAAAACACTTTTTACTTCTGTGTATGCCCACAAAGCAGTAGTTACGGTTGCAGCCATATGCAGACTGAGCCACATACTACGCTGTGGCCCCTTTACAATTGAAGTGGAGGAATAGGGAAAAGAGGGGACATGTAAGGGCATGTTGGAGCAAATGCAACTTGTAGACTGAGACTCAAACGCATAGGAGCCTATCTTAAGATGGGAAACTTGAAGGTGCTTGGTCACTGGTGTAAGTTATGAACTAATAGTGATGACCATCACATAAGATACATCTGGTGCAACATACTCATATAACATGTGTCTTTTTTTGGGATGCAATTTCCATTTGTGTTTTAGAGGGGAATTGCATCCAAATTCACATAAAGATCACATTTCTTCAGGTGAAGTTATGTTTACATGATATTCTATATTTCGCGAAGCCTTGTTTTTATTTTGCTCTTCTATATATTATTATGCCATAACAATTGAACTAAACATAGTAAAGTGTTGTTAAAATATACTATTATTACTACTACTACTACTATATTTCTCTGTTTCCACCTCTGAGTCTCTCTCCCCCTCTTCCTCCCTTCCAGTCGGAGTCCCTCAGGGCTCTGTCCTTGGACCCTTACTATTCTCACTATACACCTCTTCTCTGGGTGCAATCATCAGCTCCTTCGGCCTCAAGTACCACCTTTATGCTAATGAGACTCAACTCTACCTTTCCTCTCCTGATCTCTCTCCCTCCCTTCTCTCCAGGGTATCCGCATGCCTCTCTGCCATCTCCTCCTGGATGTCCTCTAAATTTCTTAAACTCAATCTTGCTAAAACTGAACTCATTGTCTTTCCTCCCTCTCGTACCTCCTTCCCCTCTGACCTCTCTATCACTGTTGACAACTCCTCTATCTCCCCTGTTCCCCAACTCCGCTGCCTAGGTGTCATCCTCGACTCCTCTCTCTCCTTTGCCCCTCACATTCACTCTCTCGCCAAATCCTTCCGTTTCCAGCTTCGCAAAATTGCCCGCATTCGGCCCTTCCTCTCCCAGGATGCCACCAAATCTCTCTTCCACTCTCTGATTATCTCCCGCTTGGACTACTGCAACCTTCTCCTTATCGGCCTCCCCTCTCTCATCTCGCTCCCCTTAGATCTGTACTTAACGCCGCTGCTAGGCTTATTTTCCTCTCTCGCCGTTCCACCTCTGTATCCCCACTCTACTAAAGCCCTTCACTGGCTCCCCTTCCCCTACAGAATCCTTTTCAAGCTCCTCACTCTGACTTACAAGGCCCTCGCCAACTCCACTGCTCCCTACATCTCTAACCTTATCTCTATTCACACTCCCTCCCGCCCACTGCGATCGTCTCTCTTCCCCTCTGATTACCTCCTCTCACGCACGTATCCAAGACTTCTCCCGCACCACTCCCCTCCATTGGAACAAGCTCCCCCGCTCCATCAGAACTTCCCCTAATCTGTCCTCTTTCAAACGAACATTAAAAACCCACTTTTTCCTTAAAGCCTTCCAGTCTCATGCCTAAACTCCCACCGGTTGGCTACCTCTCTTTCTCATCCCTTCTTCCCTTCTCCCCCTTCCTCGACTCCGTCTCCGTTTCTCCTATCTCTCCGTCTCATCCATGTGTCTGTCTGTCTTCCCCTCCCTTTAGATTGTATGCTCCTTTGAGCGGGGCTCTCCTACCTCCTGTTTCCATCACTTTTAACTGCGCTCTCCAGCTACTCAGCTCACCTCCTCTCGGTCCCTCTGCCCTCTGTTTCCTCTCGCTTTTCTCCGCTCCCCTCAGTGACTCTCAACCTGTCATCCGTGCCCAGTGTCGGACTGGGGCATGAAGGACCCACCCAGGGCCGGATTAACGGAATGGAGGCCCCTGGGCTAATGGGGCCCCCATTCCCCCGTGAGGCCCCCCCCATTAGCAGCCTGGCCCCCCTGTTAGCTGACCGCCTCACCCCCCTCCAAGCACTTACCTTCTCCTCTCCTGTCACTGGAGTCCTCCTTCCGCGGCGCGCTGTAAGCTCCTTACTGAGGAGATCTCGTGACACTCTTGCGAGATCTCCTCAGTAAGGAGATTACTGAGCCCTGGAGAAGGAGGACTGCAGTGACAGAGCTCAGCATTGATCGGGCCGGGGGCGCCCCCGCCCCCGTCCCGATCAATACCTCTGCTGAACTCTGTCAAGGGCCCCCTGGATGCCCGAGGCCCCTGGGCTGTAGCCCAGTTAGACCTCGGGTTAATCCGGCCCTGGGCCCACCGGAGAATGGAACACTAGGGGCCCACCAAAGGAGGTGTGGTCAGCCATCATAGAGGCGGAACCAGACACTAGAGGGAGAGTGGTCAGTCCACGAAAGACAGCTAGCACCTTAGTGTAGGGAAACTACAAGCCCCAGCATGCTTTGCCAATATATAGCAGCTTATTGCTGTAAGGATATGCTGGGACTTGTAGTTTCACAACATCTGGAGTACCACAAGTTAGCCAAGCCTGCACTAGACTCAAAACATTTGACAGACTGTCCTACCTGTTGTTGTCACTTTTACCACCTGTGGCTGCTGGTTTCTTTAGTTGTGGCTTGTCTGGATCCAGTAATGTTGAGGGCCCTATTTGTAAAAAATAATGGGTACATTTAGAAATGCCAACCATCCCTGCCATTAAATCAACAGCACCCACATTCAATTATAGACCCAAACCACCTCAGCATTAAAGGTCCCATCACCCCCTCCCTATAGTGTTCTCTGTGCAGCCCCCCCTCACTAGAGTTTAGTATAGTCAGCCCCCCTATAGTCTAGTATAGATAGGCAGCCCCCCTATGCCTCATAGCAGTGCTATGCCACACGGTAGTGCCCACAGTGTTACGCCACGCAAGTGTCCCCGATTCATATTATGCCTGCAATAGTCCTCTCAATTCACACACATTATATATATATATATATATATATATATATATATATAGAGAGAGAGAGAGAGAGAGAGAGAGAACAGATGTAATGGGACACCCCATATACTTTTTACGATGAGCGCTACCTTAGTACTTTCTGGTAAAAATAAAAAGAAGGTGAAGAGGGTGATGCTGCCACTATTCCCAGGGGGTAGAGTATCCTGACAGTCCTCAAAAAAATGAAAATTTACAGGGTTTTATGGGATGGGCGCAAATCAGGGGGGAAGTGGGACACACAAGGATACAAACATACGCACCTATTTGGACTGTAATGTGTATCTAATACTGGGTGTGTGTAATGATCAACAAAGCTAAATTAATATCAAAACCAATACTAATAACATTGTAATCCAGTGTTATCAAGATAAAAACTGTAATACATAAATTAATTTTTAGCACAAACAATATAAACAACTGGTTAAAGTATACTTACCCAAAAGTTGATTGATGCAGCCTCTCTGATCTTCTCCCTTCAGCGGCGCGGGAACATCAGCTGACAGGGTGAGTGGGCGGGTCACATGATCGCAGCTGCGATTGCATGTGAAAGGTGAAAGATGACTGGCTGTCAGTGACAGCCAGTCATCCGCAGCAGCGGGGACGCCGGAGAGGAATGCGAGCACCCTGGTGTGAACAACGGGCCTCCAGGTAAGCTCCGCCCACATCTAAAAGGGGGTGTGGCCGTAAGGTAGCCAGGCCTACCGGTAATTTTACCGGTAGCCCTGTGGGCCAGTCCGACGCTGTCCGTGCCCACCCTCTTGGGCCATAGTTACCTGCCTATACTCACTTTTCCAGTGCCCACCCTCTCTTTCATGCTGTGCCTGAGCCCCCATTGTTATATTGCTTACTGTTACTTGTACTGTGCTGTTTCAACTTGTACTGTGCCATTGTTTGTCCTTGTACGGCGCTATGGATACTTTGTGGCGCCCTATAAATAAAAATTAATAATAATAATAATAATAATAATAATAATAATATATTATTACTACTATTAATAATTCCAAGCAAGTATTCTACTTGCCCACTGGTGTCCCTATTACATTGAAATTTCTGGATATTTTATTTGCCAATGATTTTGTTAAAATAGATGTTTTTGTTTAAAATAAAAATCTGTTAGAAGAGTTGTTCATTTTTCCGTTGGGTTTTGATTGAAGCTGCTATTAATAATGTATGATATAGGGAGCAGAGAGGCTTTGGAACATTCATAGCATAAAATCCAGCCACCCTCCTTCCTTTGTCATCATGTGACCACCAAGCAGCTTCATGACAGAGTGGCTCATGGGAGACATTTTATTTTTACAATGGCAGCCATACAAATCTGCCACACAGCTTGATTTTGCAAAGAGAACATTGAGTTACAGTAGAACCTCCTATAACGCAGCTTTATGCTAAAGAAGTCCAAAACTTGCTGTTTAAGTCAACAATTCCTCCTTCCTCTAAGGACTTTTTGCCATTTGTGCACAGTGATAGAAAAGTATTGTGATGCTAACATACACAACTGGCACTGACCAAGGACAGCCTGGATGATACTGGAAAGGAAACATCTTTTCTTAGGCTAATCAGGCCTGAAGGAACAGGTTATGTGAGATCAACAGAAGCGCTAAGTGCAAACATGTTCTTAGCAGTTAGTCGAACAACAATAACAACAACAGATAGGAGCTGCATACATTTACAAAATATTCTGGGAACATGGTGCTTATACCTTGTTTGAGCATTATGCCTATTATAATTTGGATTTTTCAACTTTTTGCAACTATCTTTAAAAATGTTAATTGTTGTATCCAAAGTCTGTTTTTAGCACTCTCTTCACCATTCAAAAACACAGAAAAAGCTTTATTAAATTACCCTCATAGTGACATTCATTATATGGGATAATACTACTGTAAGTGATAAGGATATTAAAAGCTAATATTGAGTCACAAGACTATAAGAGGTTGGAATGCTTCTATACAGGTCATAGAAGTCTGAGGAGACGTCTGATTCATAATAATTTACGGATGAGTTATCCCTTATGATTTACAAGTTTTCCTAATGTACACTAAATTGATGACATCAAAACTCATTGTTTATACAGATATTATTTACAGATGTTTATACAACTCGTAGCTTGTGTATTATAATATAATACATAATAGACAATAATACATATATGAATTTCTGTGCAAAACATTAGTAATGCTTTGTGATGTCAGAACACCACCAATTGTTAATTTATTCAGCACATGAGCCCATTCACAACACAGCTGCTATGTTCTTCATGTCCTGTCACATTTTGTCTTCAAGACACTTGCAAATTGTGTTGAATTATATCTACTTAGGAGAAGCAAGAGAAAATATTTTTTGGGGGAGAGCATAATAGCAACATCTATTGTTTTCCTTGTTGAAAGATCAGGAGAAGATAGATAGATTTGTGTATATTCCGCATAGAGAGGATACTGAAATCCAAAGGAGCTTATTTGTTTTCCAAGAGAAATGGTGTAGATAGAGAATAGCAGATGACCTAGGACTGAGCCTTGTGGCACTCCAACTGATAAAGGAAGCAGAGCAGAGGTGGATCCAGAGAAATTAACACTGACAGAGCGATTAGATAGGTAGGATGAGAACCAGGATAGGATAGTGCCTTCAAGACCTAGGGATTGTAGCGTTTGTATGAGGAGAGAGTGGTCAACAGTGTCAAATGCAACAGAGAGATCCAGGAAAATTAGAAGAGAGTAATGGTTATTACTTTTTGCTGTGATCAAATCATTGACAACCTTGGTCAGGGCAATCTCTGTGGAGTGTTGAGAGCGAAAGCCTGACTGAAGAGAATCCAGTAGGTTGTTTGCTGTAAGAAAGTGTGTGAGGCGAGTGTAGGCAATTCTCTCGAGAAGCTTGGAGGGACATGGGAGCTGAGAGATGGGGCGGTAATTTGAGAGAGAATTTGGGTCAGAATTTTGTTTTTTTTTAAAAATGGGAGTAATCACTGCATGCTTGAATAGTGATGGAAAAATACCAGTAGAAAGAGAGGGATTACAGATTTTAATTAGAGGGGGAATGAGTACAGGAGACAGGGACCTATTAATTTGTGAGGGAATGGGATCAAGAAGACAAGAGGTAGAGTAGAGAAGAGAGTAGAACCTTCCTCTTCATTTGTGGGATCAAATGATGAGAGAGTGCCAGAGGGTGCTACAAAGCAATTGAGCTGATTGCTTGTTGAGGGAGATGATACTGTTTCAAGTCTGATCTTATCAATTTTGTCCTTGAAATAGGAAGCAAGATCCTGGGCACTGATGGTAGTTGGAGGATTTGGGGTGGTAGGATTCAGAAGATATTTAAATGTGTTAAAAAGGTGTTTGGGGTTAGAAGCCTGAGCATAGATGAGAGATAGGAAGTATGTTTGTTTTGCAATGTCCAGAGCATTTCTATATGAGTGGTAGATACCAGTATATGTGATGAAATCATTAGAGGTACAAGATTTACGCCAGTGACGTTCTCCTTTACGAGAAAGTATTCGTAGATTTTGTGTTACTTTAGTGTTCCACGGTTGGCAAAGAAGTCTACTTGGAGTATGTAGTGTCGCTGATCAAGGGCAGTTGCTAGGGTTTGGTGAAAATGGGGTACTGCCCGATCAGGGGAGGAGAATGTAGAAATTGGGGAGAGAAGGTGTTGGAGAGAGGTGGTAAACTGTTGAAGATCAATAGAGTTGATATTCCTGCGGTTGTGAGGAGTCTTGGAAGAGTTTGACACTAAGGAGGGTAAAGAACTGGGGCTAAGCAAGTAGCTAATATGGTGATGATCCTAGAGGGGGAAAGGATTGTTAAGGAAATCAGAAACTCAGCATAGTCTAGAGAAAACAAGATCAAGACAGTGGCCATCCTGATGAGTAGCTGATTCAATCCACTGGGAGAGGTCAAGTGGGAATGTTAGAGAGAGGAGTTTGGAAGCAGCATTGGAATGTGAATTAGAAATAGGGATGTTGAAATCACCCAGGATGATGGTGGGGATGTCAGAGGATAAGAAGTGAGGGTGCCATGCAGAGAAGTGTTCAAGAAATTGTTGGTGTGGTCCAGGGGGGCGATAGATGACAGCAACACGCATAGAGAACGGGTTAAAAATCCTAACAGCATGTACTTCAAAAGATGTGAACGTGAGTGATGAGACATTTGGTAGAACTGTGAATGTGCACTGTGGGGAGAAAAGTAGTCCAAGCCCCCCTTCTTGTCTGCCTCCTGGTTTGGGGGTATGGGTGAAATGGAAACCACCATGTGAAAAGGATGCAGGTGAGGCAGCGTCTGATTGCATGAGCCATGTTTCTGTTATTGCTAGAAGGTTTAGGTTGTTTGAGAGGAAGAGATTGTGTACGGAGGTGAGTTTGTTACAAACAGAGCGTGCATTCCAAAGGGCACATTTAAAGGACTTTGGAAGAGAGGGGAGACAGGTGAATTGTTTGAGGTTTGCTGGATTTCTGTAGTGTTCAAATATATGCGTGTGGGAGAAGTGAGTGGGACCTGGATTAGGTGATATATCACCAGCTAATAGAAGCAGGGAGGAAAAAAGGTAGGAAAGATGATTGTAAGATGTGTGTCCTTTTAGTTTCTGGCGACAGGGTGAGGCTGTTAAAGTTATGGAAGTTAAATAGGAAAAGAGTTCATGTGTTTTTAAGTAGATGGTGAGTGAAGTAATGAAGGGGCAATGTGGACAAATATATCTGTTGCAGGATGGGTGAGGGATGATATAGTCCTAAAGATAATGCCATGAAAAGAGATAAAGAAAAATATTTTGGCCAGCATTGGGATTTATGAGTAAAATAGCAAAAATGAGGGAATTAAATGAATTAGCTAATTGCAATGTCCTGTGTAATCAGAGAAGTAGTGCAAAGCTAGGCTGCAGCAAATGTAGTTTATTCATGGATGTCTGGATAGTATAGAGCGGCGGTTCCCAAACTGTGCGCCGCGGCTCCCTGGGGTGCCGCGGCGCTGTCACAGGGGTGCCGCGATCGCCTAGAAAAAAAAAAGAAAATAGAAAAAACCCATCATCCAGCGCTGGATCCTCCTCCTCACTGACTGCAGGGGGCGTGACCTCATCCTGTCCGGCTGTCTCAGTGAGCAGCAGCAGAGAAGACGTCAGGGAAGAAGGTAAGTGAAGGGGGGCACTGAGAGACACGCTGAAGGGGACAGATAGACGCTGAAGGGGACAGAGAGAGGCTGAAGGGGACAGATAGACGCTGAAGGGGACAGAGAGACGCTGAAGGGGACAGAGAGAGGCTGAAGGGGACAGATAGACGCTGAAGGGGACAGAGAGACGCTGAAGGGGACAGAGAGAGGCTGAAGGGGACAGAGAGATGCTGAAGGGGACAGATAGACGCTGAAGGGGACAGAGAGAAGCTGAAGGGGACAGATAGACGCTGAAGGGGACAGAGAGACGCTGAAGGGGACAGAGAGAGGCTGAAGGGGACAGAGAGAGGCTGAAGGGGATAGAGAGACGCTGAAGGGGACAGAGAGAGGCTGAAGGGTACAGAGAGAGGCTGAAGGGGACAGAGAGACGCTGAAGGGGACAGAGAGAGGCTGAAGGGGACAGAGAGAGGCTGAAGGGGTCAGAGAGACGCTGAAGGGGACAGAGAGAGGCTGAAGGGGACAGAGAGACGCTGAAGGGGACAGATAGACGCTGAAGGGGACAGAGAGAGGCTGAAGGGGACAGAGAGAGGCTGAAGGGGGCAGAGAGACGCTGAAGGGGACAGAGAGAGGCTGAAGGGGACAGAGAGATGCTGAAGGGGACAGATAGACGCTGAAGGGGACAGAGAGAGGCTGAAGGGGACAGAGACACTGAAGGGGACAGAGAGACGCTGAAGGGGACAGAGAGAGGCTGAAGGGGACAGAGAGAGGCTGAAGGGGACAGAGAGATGCTGAAGGGGACAGAGAGAGGCTGAAGGGGACAGAGAGAGGCTGAAAAGGACAGAGAGAGGCTGAAGGGGACAGAGAGAGGCTGAAGGGGACAGAGAGAGGCTGAAGGGGGACACAGAGGCTGAAGGGGGCACAGAGCGACAGGCTGAAGGAGGGGGACAGAGAAACAGGCTGAAGGAGGGGGACAGAGACGCTGAAGGAGGGGGACAGAGAGAGACACTGAAGGAGGAGGGCAGAGAGACGCTGAAGGAGGGGGATAGAGAGACACTAAAGGAGGGGGACAGAGAGAGACACTGAAGGAGGGGGACAGAGAGAGACACTGAAGGAGGAGGGCAGAGAGACGCTGAAGGAGGGGGACAGAGAGACGCTGAAGGAGGAGGGCAGAGAGAGACGCTGAAAGAGAGGGACCGAGAGAGACGCTGAAGGGGGGTCAGAGGGAGATGGTGAAGAGGGGGACACAGGGTGTGAGATGGCAAAGAGGGGGACACAGAGTGATATGATAAAGGGGCACAATGGGATGGTGAAGGGGTCTAAATACATCTTACGTCATTTTGACCCAACTACTTAAAAAACGGGACTACCCAGTAATTATTTTTGCTTAGGGGTGCCTTGGAAAAATTATGGTGACCCTAAGGGTGCCTCGAGCTGAGAAAGTTTGGGAACCACTGGTATAGAGTAATGATGTGGGGAGCCATGTGAGGGAGTGGGTGGAAGTGTTGAATGGAGAGTAATAAAGAACAGGTGAATGAGTAGCTGAGTTCTGGCAGAGGCATGAGAGAGGAGAGTGGTTCAAAGTCAGTATCATGTCTTCCTACTTGTGATGGCAGACAAAGCCTTGAGTAGAATTGAAAGTACAATAATGAAATAGAGGACTAAAATAACTGTAGCATGAGTAGGGAGTGGCTGAACAAGTAGTACAGCAGGCTGCTTAAACAGGGGGGATTTTGCAGGGAATAGAAACAGACAGATAAAACAAACTTTCATGAGCTGAGTAGAAAATAAGGGCACACTCCAAAACAATCTTCATGTTGTGTGAAGCTTGTATTCAGGGAGAGATTAAAACATCAGGAGTAGAACATGGAGTTTCAGATGAATACTGACTGTTGTCCTTGTGTCGCTGTGGTAATAGGCAGAATGTTCTTCTCCTGTTTAACTCCGAATTATGCTATTTAATTTTTTTTGTACACTTAGAACTATACACACTAACTATGCAGCCATCACTAGCTTGCAGACATTCTACAATGAATATATAAGGTTAACAAACACATGTGATCAGTGTTCTTCTATCAATCCCTCAATAAACTCCCCCAACAAACACTAACAATAAAAGGTTTAAACAAACAAACAGTGAAAGGACAGCATACCATTAGAAATAAAAATGCACTTTGATAATTCAGTCCAAACACTGGTGCAATAAGGTTGAAGTAATTACCATTACACCTTTCTTCACTCTCTTTTACAAACAAAGAAATAGTATCAGTTATTTAGGAATAACAACTACCACACAGTCATGGAACTATTTGGAGAGGTCTAGCGGGTCATGTAGAGTTGAATGCAAAATGCGTTTTGTTGCATATAATGTGTTTTTTACTCCTGCGCATGTGTACAAAATTCTAGTTATGGTTAAGGTTACTGAAGATGAGGCTCCTAATCTACCCTCTGTGATCATTGCATTAATTCTTTTTTTGGTGGCACCTAGTAAAATTTTTTTGTGGAGATGAAAATGTGTAATGAACGTGATGTCATTCTCTCCACACACACACTGTTAGAATAAAACTCTCTATTGCAGAGCCAAGTAACCAGGACCGATGCAAGGATTTTTGGCACCATAGGCAAAGCTTTAACCTACCACCCCACCACCTCAAAAATATAGCCGCTTTGCACACCCTCACACACTTGACTTTTGTAAAACTCCTGGTTGGCAAGTTAAGGCTGCAGTCCAGATGCACTGATGTCTGATGCAGAACACTGCCCAAGGAGAAAACACAGGATTTCTAGAAGGGGAGTTTCCAAATGATAGATTTAAAAACAAAACAAAAAAAACTTGTGGCAATAAGCCAGTAACAGCCCACCCTCTCCCCATACATTAAACCAATACTACACCAACACTCTCTCCACATGTTACACCAATACCACTACCAGAGGCACAGATGAGGTGACAAAAGGACAGAAACTGACACAGACAGGAGAAGGGGAGACAGGGGGGGCACAGGCAGTAGAAGGAGACAGACTGGCACATAAGATGGCACAGACAGGGGAAAGATAGAAAAGCTGACGCAGACAGGGGAAGAGCAGAGTCTGGCACAAATGGGAGAATGGTAGAGAGGCTGTCACAGATGAGGAGGGCAAAGAGGCTGGTGCAGACATTGGTATGATGGAAGGGCAAAGAGGCTAGCATAGAAGGGGCAAGGGCAGAGAGGCTGGTGCAGAAAGATGGAGGGCAGAGGGGCTGGTGTAGACAGGTAGGGCAGAGAGACTGGCGCACATGAGGGAAGGGCAGATAGGCTGGCATAGATGGAGAAGGACAGAGAGGCTGGTGCAGATGAGGGAAGGGCAGTGAGGCTAGCATAGATGGGGAAGGGCAGAGTGGCTGGCACAGATGAGGGAAGAGCAGAGAGGCTGGCACAGATGGGGAAGGGCAGTGAGGCTGGTGCAGATGAGGGAAAGGCAAAGAGGCTGGCATAGATGGCATAGATGGGGAAGGGCAGAGAGGCTGGCACAGATGAGGGAAGAGCAGAGAGTCTGGCACACATAAAGGAAGGGCAGAGAAGGTAAGAAAGACTGTACATACAGAAAAGCATGATACTCTGTAGAAAAGTAGAATGCGTTTATCAAGACATACTTACCTTCAGTCCTAGGCTGCCAGCTCCATGTGCAGGGGCACTTCTGTTCAGCACCACAGTCCAGCAGAGGAGTACACGTGGGGTTCAGGGTACAACCCTGCAACAGCTGATGAAGCTGCCCACTCCGCAGTACCTCCCAAACACAGCATGTCTCCCTGCAGTTGGCTAAAAACAAACTGTCAGGCAATTCTCGCTGTGATTGGCTGGAGCTCACAGTGTCAGGACATTTCTGGCCTGTGGTTGGTTTGCTCTTGGTGTGACTGCTCAGTCAGCCGACAGCAAGATTGTATTCATAGGAACACCACTTCCAGATGAAGTGCGCTGATAAAATGGCGCTGGCACTGAACTTGGCAAAAGCATAAGTAACTTAAAATATTTTTAATTTTATACTTGTTCTGACTTTGCTTAGGGGGCAGGTGGTGCCCCCAAAAGCCTGTCATTCTAGGCAGCTGCCTAAAGCTGCATAATGTTAGCGCTGGGCCTGCAAGTAACATTTTACTGCCCACCTCACATAACTGGGAAGGATAGTCCAAATAGAGATACAGTTAATGAATCACAATCAAAATAATTTTCAAATGTCATTATCATAATCCTGCCAGCAAAGAAAGTGATTGTGATTAATCCCAAATAAATATAAGCTGTTCCTGTAGGATTTCCTTGCAGTTTTCTTGGTTGCATCGTACTGGGTTAGCCATGGTCCGCACGGAGCTTTCAAAAATCTATGGGATCTGATTGCTGAAAGGTATCAATCAGGAGAGGGATATAAAAGAAATTCAAAGCCATTATGTGTACCATGAAGACTATCATCAATAAGTGAGAAAATGTGGCACATCAAGGACCTTGTCAAAATCAGAACATCCCTTCAAAGTTGATGACAGGACAAGGAGAAACCTCATCAGGGAGCTACTAAGAGGCCTACAGCAACACTAAAGGAGTTGTAGGAATTTCTGTGAGGAACTGCTCACTCCCTGCATGTGACAAAGATCTCTTGTATTCTGCACATATCTGGGCTATGGGGTAGGGTTACAATTTCTCACAAAAAAGAACATCTGAACCTGCCGAAATTGTGCAACAAAATACTCTCAATCACACAAAATCATGTGGGAAAATGTCTTCTGATCTGATGAGACCAAGGTTGTACTTTCTTCCACACACCGTACCTACTGTGAAGCATGACGGTGGTAGCATCCTGCTTTGGGGCTGCTTCTCTTCAGCTGGAACAGGGGCCATGTCAGGATAGAGGGCATCATAAATAGCTCCAAATATCAAGATATTTTGGCACAAAACCTGCTGGCATCTGTCAGGAAACTGAAGAGGAAGTTCCCTTTCCAACATGATAAGATCCAAAGCACACATTAAAGTAAACCAAGGATCCATTGTTTACCGCTTTATAAATCCACTGGAAATCTTCTTTCCTGCTATAGCTCAAATGGAAATGACAAGTGAGAAAACAAAATAGACAACTGTAACTTGATATAATATTGCTAATGAATGAAGTACAATTGACTGTAAATGCTAATATGCAAACAATCAACCCAAGGTGGCTAGATAGTGCTGCTGGTGTCATCATTGTCAGCATGTATTGTTACACCAGGTCTTTAGTACACATGATAGGTACTCCTCCTAAGAAGCGTATCTGGACATGCGGTCAAGTCTAATTAGACACATTTGCATACACCGGGTTACACCTATGTGCACATGCCTTTACTCTACTCAACCTATGTCTGCCCACCCCCATTCCTGATGTAAAATGCCACAAGCCTAAGATTCTCTCTTATCTAAATACAGATACATTTTGGTATGCATGTGCCGTACAAAAATGTTTATTTTTATGACCAAGAGTTGGACTTATAGTCAAGTCTAAGCAAGGCTCTTTCTGTAATCAATTATTGCCCATTGCCACATGGGTAGTGTGGATCCAATATGTTTGTGATTAAATAAACTTATCTTTTATGCTGTCACTTTATTCTTAGTTTTCTACATGCTTTTCAGTAAGAATCCATATCAGCATACTGGGTGCTATGGCTGAGAATTCTGCACCACAAACTACTACTTCATTTTCTATTTGTGATTTATCGTTCTCAATTATCAGTTCTTGACAGCCATCATCAATATTTATCTGACTAGCACTACCTTCGTTAGCATCATTGTTTACTGTGCAAATCGTTTTTTGTATGGAGAGGCCAGCAGCATGCTCACCCTAATTATCCTGCTGCATATGGCTTAATTACCACTCTAGCCACAAAGGAATGAGTAAGTTGATGCTAATGCCACAATCATCTGTGCTAACAAACCTGGTCCCCTTATTAAAGGTGCGTAGCTGTTTACAAATATCCTCCACGAGATGCCATTGTCTTTGGAGAAAAAAAAATGTTTACTTGGGAAATCAGAGCTGATGTGGAAAATTGTTACAATTTTGTAACAGGCTAAGAGCATTTATTGCACAATACAGTAAGCTGAAATCTGATCTTCCTTCACTGTGAGCTGTACCTGTGTGGATTACATTCTCTATTGAGAACTATGGAGCTCGTTGGTGTGGCTCTGCACAAGTGAGCCAATCTGTGTTTCTACATATTTGGGGCCTTTGCTACAGATCTAGAGAACCTTATTATCATCATTGTGAAGCTTATTATGGGCAGCACAGTGGCTTAGTGGCTAGAACTTCTGCCTCACAGCACTGGGGTCATGAGTTCGACTCACGACCATGACTTTATCTCTGTGGAGTTTGTATGTTCTCCCCGTGTTTGTTTGGGTTTTCTCTGGGTGTTCTGGTTTCCTCCCACATTCCAAAAACATACTAGTAGGTTAATTCACTGCTATAAAATTGACCCTAGTCTCTCTCTCTCTGTCTGTCTTTGTGTGTGTGTATATGTATGTTAGGGAATTTAGACTGTAAGCTCCAATGGGGCAGGGACTGATGTGAGTGAGTTCTCTGTACAGCCCTGCGGAATTAGTAGTGCTATATAAATACCCGATGATGATGATTAGCTTCTAAAGTTTGGTTTACATTTGATTGCTATACGTGACAGACATTAATTGTGTTATTATACTAGCACATGAAATAGAGGAATGTTATAGAAGTCCAAGCCGAACTTGTGCTCTTTTCACAAGAATGATAAATTCTGCAGTTATGCCTTTGATTTTTTCAAGATATAGAGAATTTTATATATTGGTACAACATTTATTGCAATGAGAGCTACACAGATATTTACTATTCTTATTCAGTGGAGGAACATTGAGTGCTCCTATGCTATATAGATCCAACTTGATATAAGCTGTCATTGTTTTATGTATATTTTCTATTTTAAACCATATTTAAAATAAATATTGTTTTTAATGTATTCTTTATATTGTTGTTTTGTTTTTTTTGCAATATACTATTCTTTTTAATAGATGGTTTCATAATTTATGATTTTGAATTTCAGTGCAAATTAACGCAGTAGTTTTTCTCTTTCACTATTCAGTTCAATGGATTATTATTTATAATTTAACAAAGCTATTCCATAAAACCTGTCCTACTTCTTTGGAAAATTAATTTAACAAGTGTATAGCTATTCTTTACACTAGATGCTTAATGCTGATAAGGATTAAAGAAGGATTTATGCTAAATGTTACACGAGAGACTTACTGCTTGTAGAATTGTTAGAAATATGAAAAAGTTAATGTTTGTCTAGAAGCAAAAAAAAGAGATACAGTATTTATTAAAAAGAACACACAGGAAACTGAACGCATTATATAAGTAAATAACAGATGCGTGAAGAATTCAAATTCATCCACAAGTGTTTGAGCATGGCAAATATTAACAAAAATGTCAGCTAGAAGAATTGCTGTCGGCCACAATGTTATTGGGAGAGTCAATGCATTTCATAAGTCACTTGTCTTATTACTCATCTAATTGTGAACAAGACATCCTGGAGGTCAACCTTCCTGGAAGTGTAGATTACATTGAATGATTTGCATCAAGTAACTTTTTCTTGTGTGAATTGCAAATATTAGTGCATTTTCACTAAAGTGACACAAATGTGGTAGGTATACAATTTAGCACAGGTGCTTCTAGATCATGAAAGATTCAAACTTGTGCAACCCAAGATATTTCTCTCTTTCATACAATACAGAAAACATAACAAAACATATTACAAAATAAATAAATAAATAGGATACATTTTCTAAGTCCCCCTTATTTTTTTATTGTTTTTAAATAAAATGTATCATCTTATGAATATAATAATAATGAATAATAATGAACACTATAAATAGGGAGCCTTGGTCACATCATAAGATGATACATTTTCATGTAGCAACTTTACCATGAAAACGTTCTCATTGGTCTGAGCTATGTGAGGTTCAATATTTAGGGCATACTATTTATTATCAGTCCTACCACAGGGTCTATCTTCTTATTTTAATCACTTTTTCTTACTTTTACACTTTGATTTTATTTAATTTGCCTATTCTTCTCTGGTTGAAATTGATATTTTAACATTATCTAATAAAGTTTTGTTTTAGCCATTTGTGTCAACCCCTCGGGACCAGAGTGCTTCAAGATTCAATACTGGTCTTTCTTTTTTTCTGTGATTTTTAAATGTTGAATGAAGCACCCCCGCACATTATAGGAATATAACTTTAATAGTGAGGAAGATCTCTACGTGGTGCGGAGCCTATTTTCCTATTTTCCCCTTTCCCCTGTTCAACTATGAGTTACTCACTGTTTAACATGATTGTAGACTACACATTTTACAATTGTGTTGTTAGTTAGCCATGCTCCCAATTACATGTTCACTGTGCCTTGATAGTATCTGAATGGAACACGTCCAAAAGATGTTCATATCATTTTAAAAAAGCATGTATGAGACTGACATTGAAGGATTTCTTTTTATTCCTTCCTATCAATCGGGTTAATGGAACATGTGGATCTCATGACCCCATTATAGTTATTTCACCCTAATAAAGCTCTCACATTGTTTTTCCAAACAGCAGCAGCTTCCCTACGTTCACACAAGCTCAAAGTACTGTAAACCAGTTGAATAAAGGAAGAATGTTCTCTGTTCACTGACAAAATAAATAGATTTATGTGATTATTTAATGAAGTATGCACGGGAGATTTACAATAAGAGAATCTGCAGGTGAAAAATCCAACAGAAGATGAAATATTGGTCTCCCTGGCAGAGATGGTAGTTCACAGTGCCTGTGGTTTAGAACTGATTTTCTTTCCTAACAGGTTCCCACCACCATAATTTGGAAACTAAAGTTGATGACACTGAATATTCCCATTTGCATGTCTGCCCAGAATCTGTTTCTTTTTCTTGCATTTAAGCATTTTTTTGACCTTTTTGAGACATGCAGATTTACTTCTCTGTTTTATCTTTGAATGTAGAGAAAATCCAAAACAGACATGGTCAAAGTTACACATGGCACCAAACAGACACCATCATGTGAGACCAGTATATCACAAAATATTAAACATTTATTTTCATCCATTTAGGGCCTATTTGGAGTTTGACACTAGCTTGTTTTTTATGCATAAGATACAGATTTTTGTACAATGAATAGGTGTATGTATAGGTCCATATAAATAGTATATGAAGGTTATTCTGTGTATCCTTGACTTATATCTCATTATGCATGCAGAGGCAGAGTGAGGGATGGAAGGGGCCCAAAGCTTTATTAAGGACAGACACAAATATGGGAAGGGTGCATAAGATACAGATTTTTGTACAATGAATAGGTGTATGTATAGGTCCATATAAATAGTATATGAAGGTTATTCTGTGTATCCTTGACTTATATCTCATTATGCATGCAGAGGCAGAGTGAGGGATGGAAGGGGCCCAAAGCTTTATTAAGGACAGACACAAATATGGGAAGGGTGCATAAATAAGGCATGACATTCAATAACACTTCAAACAGTGAAAGGGGAATGGGTTGGAGGGGGTAAGGGAGAGGAAGCACAAGCCAAAAGTTTTAATGATAAAAAACACACAAAGGGAGGAGAAAGAGAAGAGGGAGACAACAATCAACCATCTTCCTCTTCTTCAGGACTGTCAAGGGCAGGGCCGGACTGGCCATCTGGCAATTCTGGCATTTGCCAGAAGGGCCGAATGCCAGATGGGCCGGTCTGCCCTGCACTAATTCTGAAGCGCCGGGTATTTTTTTTTTTCCATTCATCGCGCAGCCGCGCGATGACGTCACTCGCGGCCGCGTAGGACTAGGAGGAGCGGTTCCAGCGTGGGTGCATTCACATGGTGGTGGTGCACCATCAATAGCCAGCCCAGCCAAGCCAAGCCCAGCCAAGCCCAGCCAAGCCCAGCCAGCAGGTAATTAACACAAAAAAGTCAATAAAACAAAATATATGTAAATGGTTGCATATAGCATTAAGCATTCTCAAAAAAAACAACCATTCAGGAATATTTATTCAATGGTTGCTTTTTTTTTGAGAAAGCTAAATGGTATATGCATCCATTTACATATAGATTTTTTTCTGGAATGATTTGTTGATTCTTATTTTTCATTTTTCACTTTTGTGAATAAAAAAATATTAACTTTTATTATTGTGGTTTTTTTTTACATTTTTTGTTAATTTTTTAACACACAAATTTACAATATATTATATATATATATATATATATATATATATATGTATATGTGTGTATATATATATATATATGTATGTATGTATGTATGTATGTATGTATGTATGTATGTATGTGTGTGTGTGTGTGTATATATATATATATATATATATATATATATATATATATGTATGTATATATGTGTTTTTATATATATATGTATGTATATATATATAAAAAAAATAGTATAATTAGGAGGCACTCACAGGTTATTAAAATATTTATTCCTTTTTAATGTAATAAATATTTTAATAATCTGGAAAAGTCCTGTGAGTGCCTCCTAATTATACTATTTTTTACATTCATGCTATTGGAGTTCCTGCACCCAGGCTGGAGAAATATCTACATATATTTATATATATATATATATATATAAAATGATTTTGCTTGTTTGTTTAAGTTTTCTGTCCTTTCCTGAGAAACTTGCTAAAATACTATTTTAAGTAAGGGTGTGCACCAGGCACTTTTAGTGTTTTGGGTTTTGGGTTCTGATTAGCTTGAGGTTTTGGGTTCTGATTTGTTTTGCCAAAACACCTGAGGAAAAGTTTTGGTTCTGATTTAGGGTTTTGGGTTCTGATTTATTTTTAAAAAAGCATAAAAAGTGCTAAAATCTAGTTTTTTTGTTTGTTTTTCACTCCTACGCTATTATTAACCTCAATAACATTCAATAACAATCATTTCCACTCATTTCCAGTGTATTTGGAACACCTTACACTTCACAATATTGTTTTTAGTCCAAATCGTTGGACCCAGGTAGCTTTCTGGACTGCGTAGTGGAGTGGCCCCGGTACCCAATTTGGTACCGGGGCCACAATAAAAAAACCTTAAGTGGTCAGAATTTCCCTCTACAGATGGCTAATCCTACATCCTCTGCAGCATATAGAGGGTGTAGTTCTAGCGCGTCACTACCTCTTGTTAATTTAGATTGCAAGGCTTGTAAATACTTTGAATATAAAAAAAGCAGCCTGCACAGACGGTGAAGCTAGAAAGTGAAATTAAATGGACCACGTTACTTTGGTGGCTATCTATGCCCCCCCCCCCTGCCCTACACTTGTAGTTGAATATAAAAAAAGCAGCCTGCACAGACTGTGGAGCTAGAAAGGGAAATTAAATGGACCACGTTACTTTGGTGGCTATCTATGCCCCCCCCTTCCCCGCCTTACACTTGTAGTTGAATATAAAAAAAGCAGCCTGCATAGACTGTAGAACTAGAAATTCGAATATACAAAGAAATGGACAAAGGCAGTTTGGTATCTGTCTGCATCAGATCCCCTCTCCACTAGGAGTAAAATAGAAAACTATTCAGCCGTTATATAATCTAGAATATAAATAGAAATTGAGAAAGGCAATTTGGTATCTGTCTGCATCATAATCATCAACATCCTCATTAGCGCCCTCGTCACCTCCACAACTCTCCCCCTCATCTTCTTCTATTTCCAAAGTGGCATCCTCAATTTGGGTATCACCGGCTACACTCGGTCTATTAAGGCACACATCAGCAGAATGCTCACGAATACACATCCCACTGTTGGAACTAAACACTGAAGTATGAAGGTTATTCAGGTGACGTATAAGGGAGGATGTCCCTAGGTGGCCAAGATCCTTACCCCTGCTTATTTGAGCTTTACATAAGCTACATATGGCCATACATTTGTTGTCAGGATTTGGATAAAAATAACCGGACCGAAGAGGTGCATTTTTTGGTCTTCTGACCAGGCATGACGATGGGCTTTTTCATCCCATGGACAACAGCTGTTTCCCCCCCTGGTGCCTCATTTACAATAACCATATCAGCATCCTCATCATCAAGTTCCTCCACAGCGCCAGCTACATCAATAGCCTCCTCCCGGTGTACAACATTGACACCTTGATTATCCAAATCTGGATCTACACTGTGGGTGATCCTTCCAGCATATGCAGAGGGTGTGCTGCAAATGGTGGATGGAGTCACCTCTTCCCGTACAGTGATGGGAAGGTCATGCTTATCAACCACCAACACCCTTGGACTCGCCTTGGGGATTTGTGATGTCATCTGTTTAGAAGACAGAGTTGTTTGCTGTTTTGTTGTTGTTGCTGACAGCATAACTCTCTTCAATTTTTTTGAGAGGGGGGAGGAGGAGGGCTTAGATCCTTGGGTGAAGCTGAACCACTAGTCCTGAACACGGGGCAGGGCCTAAGCTGTTCCTTGCCACTCCATGTCGTAAATGGCATATTGGCAAGTTTTTGTTTCTCCTCAGATGTTTTTAATTTTCTTTTTTTGGAAATTTTAGTCAGCGTTGGGTTTTTGGATTTTACATGCCCTGTACTAGGAGATTGGGCATCGGCCTTGGCAGACGACGTTGATGGCATTTCATCGTCTATGTCATGACTAGTGGCAGCAGCTTCAGCATTAGGAGGAAGTGGGTCTTGGTCTTTCCCTACTTTATCCCCCAAATTTTGGTCCTCCATTATATGCAGCACACTTTGTATTACAGTACTATTTTTTATATACTGCAAGAACAGTGAACAATTTTTAATAGATTGCAGTATTAATGTTAATGGACTGCAATATTTTTTTTTAGACTTTTTAGAATATTTTTTTATAATTTTTTAAAAGGATTTATGGCGAATTATAATTTTTTGGGAAGATTTTTTAACACTTTTGAAATAAATATGCACTTAGCAGAACAAAGCACAGGACAAAACGCACCGCTGGACTCAGCAAGGACAGAGCACTGGACTGATGCACCACTGGACTCAGCAAGGACAGAGCACTGGACTGATGCACCACTGGACTCAGCAAGGACAGAGCACTGGACTGATGCACCACTGGACTCAGCAAGGACACAGCACTGGACTGATGCACCACTGGACTCAGCAAGGACAGAGCACTGGACTGATGCACCACTGGACTCAGCAAGGACACAGCACTGGACTGATGCACCACTGGACTCAGCAAGGACTTTTTTGATTTTTTTTTATATTAATTTAAAAGGATTTTTGTAGAATTTTTCTTTTTTTTTCTTTTTATGGAAGTATTTTTAATACTTTTGAAAGAAATATGCACTTTGCAGAACAAAGCACAGGACAAAATGCACCGCTGGACTCAGCAAGGACAGAGCACTGGACTGATGCACCACTGGACTCAGCAAGGACAGAGCACTGGACTGATGCACCACTGGACTCAGCAAGGACAGAGCACTGGACTGATGCACCACTGGACTCAGCAAGGACAGAGCACTGGACTGATGCACCACTGGACTCAGCAAGGACACAGCACTGGACTGATGCACCACTGGACTCAGCAGGACAGAGCACTGCCAAAAGCACCACTGGACTCAGCAGGACAGAGCACAGCACAGCACAAGAAATAGCAGGACAGAGGACCACCTAACACACCCTCCCTCTTCCCTGATCAATGCCCGAGTGAAGATGGTGGCGGCAAGCGGGGAATTTAAAGGTTCCGAGTATCGCGAGATCCGACAGCGGGATTATGACTCAGAGCCTCGTTTTAAGTTTCGGAATCGGCGGGAATACCCGGACAGTGCTCGGATCTGACTCGGATCTGCAATGTTCGGGGGGGCTCGGATTCCAGGAATCTGAGTGCACTCATCCTTAGTTTTAAGTAATTACAAAGGGTGTTTTTATCTTTGATACCCTATGTAGAGGGATTAATCAATATTATTATAGGTTGTCCCAGCGCTTGTTGTTTCGCTTTTATTTTTATCTTTGATGTCATTCCTTTAGGAAATATAGGTCCAGTAGTTAAAAGTCCGTAAACATGACGTAAAAAAATAAGAGTAAAATAATATAACAGGGGCAGACCTTATTGCACCAGATTTGACTTTACTCTTGTGGCAGCATTGAATGAATAGTTTGTCAGATGGCTGCTCAGCCACAAAGTGCTTAGCGTGGCAAAACTCACAAATACTGTTCATGTGACCACAGTTATAATCATTAATATTTGTTTCATTAAAGTTACTGACATGAAATTAATGTTTTTTTACCTATTCCAGAGTAGGAAATCTGCTATCTGTTTATATATTTTTATTATAGTATATATTTTTAACTATGTAGATTTTTTTATTAGATATTGTTTTGGGATGTTTATTATCTTGAGCGCTGCTTGCTTCAGCTTTTTTGTTCTGCATATTTAATTTTGGGAGTGGGAAATATCCTTAGAAATGCAGTTGCTGGGTCATTATTTGGATACATATTTATATATTATATAACTTATATAACTTAAAGTCTTCAGTTATCAGTCAATTTGATTGGCTAAAGTTGATGTCAAAATATTTTTTAAATAAGTTGAACCGCTATGAAAAGATGAGAAATCTGTATTATGGGCAGGTGTAAATTCTTGATGATTATTGTCCCCAGAATTATGTGATTGGCTGTTTGCAAATACACTTATGACAGTGAATTGTGATTTATTTATTGCTTAACCATATAGCATGCTTTTATTGTTTGGGACACAAGATAGGGAGTTGTGAGGGCTTTTAATAATAAAAAAAAAGTAAGCATTTTACATGCAATGCATTATATTAATTTAAGTGAATTAAAATATGGTTGCAAGTGGCCTGTAAAGGTCTGTGTCCTGTTCATGGCGTAAACCAGATGCATATGTTGCTGTTCAGGCTGACACACATAATTAGATAGTTGCCCCCTGTATATGGTTGTGAATTATGTGTTTTTACTTTGTATTTCGCACTTGTGATTTGGGGAGCACATACAGGCAGCTCTGCATCATGCTCATTATGGCAAGTTTTGTGTACTTTCTTGTCTGATAAATAAATAAAACTGATAAATGTTGGTACACAGAGATATAAATGTTTATTCTTAAATTGACGCTTCTGTCTGATTTATGGTCCTCTGTTTACAACAGACCTATTTTCTATGATGTTGTCAAAAATTCCATAAATGAGCTCTCATGTATTTACAATATCTTGACCAGAATGAAGAGCATTTTAAGTTTATAGTTAATTGCATACTCTATCTTTTTCATTTTGGCCCTTGTCAAAGACACTCATATATGCTTGCCCATTTTTCCTCCTTAGTGCTTTATTTACCGTAGCTAGGGGACATCTTTATTACACGTGTCACGTTTGTGTCTTTTTAAGCTTTGAGTACATTTCACATAGAAATGCACTGTGTGGCAAATTGTGTGGCTAATAGTGTGGCTGTGTGGCTAATAGTGTGTCTGTTTGGCAAATAATCTGTGTGGCTAATAGTGTGTCTGTGTGGCAAATCGTGTGGCTAATAGCGTGTCTGTGTGGCAAATAGCGTGTCTGTGTGGCAAATAGCGTGTCTGTGTCGCTAATAGTGTGTGTGGCTAATAGTGTGTCTGTGTCGCTAATAGTGTGTGTGGCTAATAGTGTGTCTGTGTGAACAATTGTGTGGCTAATAGTGTGTCTGTGTGGCAAATTGTGTGGCTAATAGCGTAGCTGTGTGGGTAATAGCGTGTCTGTGTGGCTAATAGTGTTTCTGTGTGGCCTCATTTTGCTATAGTGTGCGTTTGGCCATGTTCACATAGTGTGCGTGTGTGTACGCGCGTGCAGTATTTTAATATAATATGTGAGGGAAGGGAGGATCTTAATATAGTGTGGGAGGTAGGCTATTTAATGGTGGAGTGAAGGTGGGGGCTAATTATTTAAGGTGAGGTGAAGGAACCTTTAATTTAATGCTGGGGTGGTTTAGGGCTATCAGTTGAATATGGGGCTGATTTTAGGGAGGAGGGCTATTTATTAAATGTGAATATGAATTATTTATTGTCGGGGATGGTTGTGAAAAATGGCTATATTTATTAAACTTTAATGCTATTTAATTTATTGCTGTTTGGAGGGAGGGAAATATGTTTTGAATAAATGGGTATACTGTTAATTTAATGTTGGGGCTGGTTGGAGGGAAATAGGTCTACTTATTAAATGTGAATATTATTATTGTGGGGACTGGAGGGAGGCCTAATTATAAAACGTGAGTGCTATTGTTTTAACACCGGGGAGTTTTCTAAATCTCATGTATTCATTTTTTTTTTCAAAATAGGGCATCCAATATTCCAAGAATGAACTGAGCTAAAGAAACCAGCTGCTACAAGTGGTGAAAGTGACCAAAACAGGTAGGAGAGAGCAGGACAGTCTGCCAACTGTCCTGAATCTGGTGGGGCAGTCCTGAATTTGGGTGAATGTCTCCCTTAGTCAGGATTTGTTCCGACTGCAAGGACAGTTGGGAGATATGTCCCGCTTTGCAACGTACTGCTTGTGAAGGCAAAGCTGTGTGCTTCTAACAGTAGTGCCTGTGTATTTGTCTAAAATGATAAATAAATGTATTATTATAATGTATGTATCCATGCCCCATGTTGGCCACACCCACAACACAATGAGGTCACGCCCTGATTGGCAACTCCGCTGTGCGGTGGCACATGTTTTCTTTCCTGCTGGGGCTAAGGTGGGCCTGTGTACCTTAAATGCCAGGGCTGATTTTTAGTCCCAGTCTGGCCCTGGTCAAGGGTGTTATAGTCTCTTAACAGCGACAGTCCTGGATGGTCATCTTCTCCTGCTTTAAAATGAGGCGAGCCACATAGCATCCTTAAAACAGTTTATAAGGCTCCTGGCCTCCTGGATTTCCCCAATGGTGTGGGTCCCAGGAAATAATCCATAAAATACCGAATGGTATGAAAGGCAAGTACTGGGCACACTGTCCTTAAGTTCATGTTCCAAGGCATCCAATAGTGCATGTGCAGTGGGGCAGTCCCAAAAAATATGCTGTTCTGTTTCCCTTCTGGTGATACAAAAGGGGCAGTGAACATATCTGCACAGGTTTCGGGAGCGCATGAATGTCTTGAGAGGCAGACTTCCCTGGATAGCCATGCATGCAATGTTTTTATGTCTATTAGTCAACCTCTTAGAGGCCACATTCTGCCACACGTGTTTTGCTGTAGCAACAGGGAGCTCTGGAATAGACTCCATAATATATTTTGCTCTGATAAGCTTGTGGACAGTTTTTGGCTTCCACAAGTCTGCTCTCTCACAAATTGTCCAACATCCAGGAAAAAACCAAGGTGTAGTCCAGTTGTAAGGGTAGGAGCTGTCCCACTTGTCCCAACCAAGGTTCCTCCAAAGAGGCTGAAGAAAAAAGCGAGACATGGACTTCCCAGCAGAGAAAATGTTCTTTTCAATAAGAGTTCTGCGGATGCAGTTACAAACAAAGAAGGCTCACAGCATGGTGGGGATATCCGGGATCCCTTTCCCACCTTTGAGGGGCTCCTTGTACATAACCAACCACTTCACTATGTCCATTTTGGAGCCTTAGATGAAGTGCAAGACTGTCCTCATGATGGTCTTGCAGACGGCAGCAAGAGGTGACCAAGCTTGGGCCGTGTACTGCAGAACGGGAAGGATCTCGTTGCGCAGCACCAGTGCTTTCCCTTCGATGGTGAGGTCTCCAAGACTCCACAGGCCAATCTTTTGTCTGACTGTCGCCAGTCTCTCTTCCCAACACTTCAGGGCAGCCTTCTCTACACCAAACCAAACTCCAAGAGTTTTGATGAAGTCCGACTTGATTGTGAAAGGGAATGCAGCGGGAGATGACAGGTAGCACTGCCCAAAGAGCTTCGCCTCTGACTTCCTGCAGTTGACCTTTGCCCCGGAAGCTCGGACAAAGTTCTCGCAGGTCTGGACGAGTGCTGTCACCGAACGCTAGTGAGCGTAGAAGACACTGATGTCGTCCATGTAGAGCAAACACATGGCCTCTAGTTGGTCTGGACCTGGTGCGGTATCTCTGAATTCCATCTGATGCACATCGCAAACAGCTCAACAAAAAGAAGAGGGGAAAGAGGGCATTACAGAAAAGGGGTCAGTCTTCCAGCTGTTCACCAACACTGAGCTGTAAATATCAAGGTACATCAGGTTAACATAAGAACAAAACATATCACCCAAGCCAAACCTGCACAAAACCCTACTCATAAAATGATGAGAAACACGATCAAAGGCCTTCTCCTCATCAAGACTGACCAGGACCACGTGTGCATGGCGATCTTTGATGTAATGGACCGTGTCCCTCGGCAGCACAAGGCTGCATGCAATCCTGCATCCAGGAATGCCACAAGTCTGATCCGGATGAACAATCTGCCCAATGACAACCTTTAGCCTGTCGGCTTGTACCATTGCGAGGATCTTGTAGTCCATGATCAGGAGAGAAATGGGCCGCCAATTTTTAAGGTCACATCTCTCCCCCTTGTGCTTATACAGGATCGTGATCAGTCCCTCACTCAGAGTAGGAGGCATTCTGCCCTCCACCACTATCTCCCCGTACAGCTCTAGCAGGTCCAGGCCAATGAGGTCCCACAGCGCTACATAGAGCTCCGCTGGGAGACCGTCACTGCCCAGGGTCCTACACGGCCTAAAGAATCTAGTGGTAGAGTGCAGCTCTCCCAACGTCAGGGGGGCGTCCATGGCTTCTTTACCTGCAGGATCAATAGTGTTAGTGATACCTGACAGGAACAATTCAGAAACATCAGTGTCGATGGTCTTAGGGGAGTAGAGGTTGCTGTAGTAGTCTGTGATGACTCCCATGACACCCTCTTTCCCCTTTCTGGGAACGCCGGTCTCGTCCTGCAGCTCAGTCAGGGACCTGTGGCCGGAGGGGAGTTTTCTAAAAAAGAAAGAGTAACATTTCTCACCCTTTTCCAGGTTCTCCACCTTGGAACGGAAGACGATGCGCCTGGACACCTTGAAGTGCCATTTCAGGCCCTAATTGGCCTCCGCCAAATTATCCTTCACAAAGTTGGAGATCCAACAGGGACTGCAGCTGTCGTTGCAGCCTCCTGAAGTTTCTCTTCCTCTCACACGCCTGTTGTCTTCCCTTAGCCTGAAAAAAACTGCGAATCCTGACCTTGACATATTCCCACCAGTTAGACATGCAATTAAAATACAATTTATAATTTTTCCACATGATATAGGCATCCCTCAGCTGCTCCAATGCATCCTCCCTCTCCAGCAGAGCACAATTCAATTTCCAGGAGCCTGGGCCGGGAGGAAAACCATGGCCCAGAACCCCCTCGAAAAGAATGGCCCGAGAATAAGCAGGGAACCATGACATGCCTGTTCTGCCTTACCACTCTCGAGGTAAACAAAAAGTCTATCTGGGGATGCATTGAGCCATCGGGGCGGCTCCAAGTATAATTTATAGAGTCAGCCCCCATGGATCCCACTGCATCCCGAAAGGATACTTCAGCTACCATCTTCTGTAACAACCTAGAAGAAACATCAAGTTTAGCAGTGCTGTTAGTACTACGTCCTCGTTCCTCTATAGGACAGTTAAAATCCCCAGCCATCACTACTGTCCTGGTGGTCGTGAGCTGGGCCCGCAGGGTCTGGAAAAGCTCCAAATGCTCCTTCTTACCAGGGGATGCATACACACAGATTAGCCTGATAGGCTCACCCACCCAAGAGTCATCTATGATAAACAATCTGCCGCAGACAAACTCCTGAACGGAATCCAGTGTGAAGGGGCTTTCCCTGAAAAGTATGCGACTACCGCAGACTTATAGTCACTTCCCCCAGACCAATAGGAGGGCCCATGAGTCCGCTGCCTTCCCAGATATATAAAGAGCTAGAGAAAGGCAAAGAACATTCCTGCAACATGTAAACATTACATTTCTGACTGTCAAGGAAGGTAAACACAGACTGATGTCTAATTTTATCCTTCACACTCACATTAAAGGTAAAAAGAGGAAAAATTAGCCATTAGTTGGGAGAAAAAAGAAAGCACATACAATACATCAGTTACCATCCTTGACAGGTGGGTCTTGGCCCGGTCTGCCCGTGTCCCCATGTTGAGATGGGAACAGACCTCTCTCTTCCAGCTGATCGAAAAGGCAGATGTCGGGCAGCTGCAGGAATTCGTCCACATCCAACTCCTCCTCCATTTCAGAATCCTGAGCTGGAGCATGGGCCAGCTTTTGGGCTGGCTCATGCTCCATCCACTAGTATGTTTGGAAGTGACGCCTTGGGAGTTTAAACTGGGCAATGTCGGGCCCCCCTCACCTCAGTTCCCCATAGTGGCGGAACCTGTTCTAGTGACCAGGGCTGGACTGACCATCTGGCACTTCTGGCAAATGCCAGAAGGGCCGATGGCTTGATGGGCCAATCCAGCCACCCGAGCAGCAGCACCTCCCTGCATGCTGCTCAGTGGATGGAGAATCAGTGACGTGCGGCCGATGCAAGTAATCACATGGGACGGCACCTGTCACGTGCTTACTGTGATTACTTGCATAGGCTGCATGTCACTGAATCTCCGTCCGCCGAGCAGCACGCATGGAGGTGCTGCTGCTCGGGTGGGCATGCGGACAACTGGATCAAGAAGTGAAGCAGACTGCGCACGCGCTATGTAACAAGGTATGTATGTATGTATGTATGTTGTTAATGTAGTATATGTGTGCTCTCTCCTGCTAACGAGAGCTGGATTAACACTCGGGGTGCCCGAGGTATTTAAGACAGGGGGCCCCTATTATGCAACATGGTTAGCATTTTAGACAAATGTTAGACAAATACACAGGCAACACTGTGTTCAATACTGTTAGTTGCATGCAGCTCTGCATTCACAGGCAGTACAGTGTGAAGTGGGACATACCTCCCAACTGTCCTTGTAGTTGGACCAAATCTCACTAAACGAGACAGTCACCAAAATTCGGGACAGTTGGCAGACAGCAGAACCGGATTTACACCTCATGGGGCCCTAGGCAAAATATTGGTTTGGGCCCCCCTCAGTGGCCCCTCACACTACACGTTTTAGTGCCCTGGGCGAGAGAGACCACTGGCGCCCCCCCCAATCTTCATGGGTGTAGATGCTGCCTCCCGATGGCGGTGCATTACCAAAGAAAACGTCGCCATCCTACTCTGGGTTCGTGCCTAGCCTTTTACAAGTGCTATACAGTTCGCTGGACTGACTATTCCCGTGCACCCAGCCCTGATATTAAATTAACAGCACCCATGTCTATTAATTAGCGAGTGAACACTTGAAGCCACCCTACCCTTCATCAGTCCTAAAATTGATTGAATAGCATTCGCAGTTAATAAATATGCATATTTCCTCCCACCAACCAGACATTAAATTAATAGCATTCCCAAGTCCTATTTCCTCCAACCAGACCCAATATCAAGCTATTAGCATACACATTTTCAACACATTTAATAAAGGCTATTATTGCTATTGCAGACATTACCTCCTCTTGACTATATATATATATATATATATATATATATATATATATATAAATATATATATATCTATCTGTAAACTATTATTTAACTATATACCTTATCGCTGATACACTAGCTCAGCAAATATTTTGTCACATTCTAAATTTTAATTTTACTGTCTAGATAAAATTATTACCAAAGTGTCACTTAAGGTATATTCTGTATAGAAAATATTTGCACAGACGTTGTTGGCAGTAATGCCTCGCATGTTACAGTGTTTATAGACTATTGGAGAGCAGCAATGCCAGTCACTCATTCTTGGCTTTTTCATATCACAAAGTAATATCTGCCCCTCTAGCATTGAGTGAAGACATGCCACGGACTACATTGTACAGTCACAATCCAGAAAACCTGTGATAACGTGGCTGATATGTGATAAGAAGTCCGTCACTGTGTGTCGTATGAATTTGTACTCTCCATTCACCACACCTCAATGTCAGACAGAAATCTTGCACCTTTGGATGGGTGTGCTACAAATTTGTCTAAAGGCAGATAATCCAGTGATTTGCTGTGAAAAATAAAAAGTTCATGTCTGATGAATTGTATCATTTTTTTTAAACTTCTCTGGGTCCTACAGATCACTTTAATGTATTTTTAAGTGATGTATTTTACCCAGAATCAGCAAAGTACAACAATGGACTTCATTTAGTAACATGGAGCAATGAGGTACAGCAACAGAAAGCAACTAATCACATGTCTGCTAGTGTAGTGATGCTAAGAATAGCTAATATCTGAATTTGATAAAAGAATCAATAAGGATTGTCAGCTATCATATCACCTTACCCTTTTATGGTGTATTTTTTCTCTGTTTTTTGTTTGTTTTTTTAAAAGTGAATGCTTCACTTTATCCGTTATTTCTGCCTCAGTACCCTTTCCCCGTCCCCCTCCCTCGCTTTCTCCGCTCCCCCTTAAATACTCTGGACTTACTTTGGGACTCTTCTTAGCGCTGCCCCTTCCTGGCTCCTCTTTACTGACAGCTTCATGACATCCTCAGCGAAACTGCAGTGAGCAGAGAGCCGGACAAAGTTGCAGTCTCTGTTTTGACGACAGGCAGGTGCTGCTTCAGGAGGGATTTGGTTTGGGCATATAGCGGGCGGCCGTAGTGCCCCCATGGTCTTGTGGGAGGGAGATGACCAGCCACACTAGCCCCTCCCTGTCTCGTGGCACCTGACCCTCACCTCCCCCCGACTCGTGGGGGGAGAGGGGGGGTGCCGCGAGTCGAGGGAGGTGCCGTTTTATTATTTCCACTTGTCCCCCCCAGCTAGGCCCCCTGAGAGCCGCTAGGCCCTAGGCAGGTGCCTAGGTTGCCCTGGCAGACAGTCCTGCTCTCTCCTACCTGTTCTTGTCACTTTCCCCACCTGTGGCTGCTGGTGTCTTTAGTTGTTGCTTGTCTGGATCCTGGAATGTTGGAGGCCCTATTTGGAAAAAAAAATGGATACATGTAATTTAAAAAACTCCAACCAGCCCTGGTGTTTAATCAATACAACCCATGTTTTATATTTAGGCCACCCTCCAGGCTCCACATTAAAATACTAGTATTCACATATTTCCCTGCCTCCTAAAGACCCCAGCAATAAATTAAATAGCATTTACGTTTAAGAAATAGACATATTTCTCGCAACCACTGCCTTTAAATAATGCATATTCACATTTAATAAATAGACGTTATTTTTTTTTCCCAAACAGCCCAACTTTCAATTAATAGCCCCCAAACCACCCCAGCATTAAATTAAAGGTCCAATCATCCCTTCTTAAATTTCTAGGACCCAATATTAAATTAAAGTGACCCAAATCGCCCCACAAATAAAATAGCACCAATTAAAGAATTCGCTCCCACCTATACTCCAGCATTAAATTAATAGCCTCCCTCCCACGTTATATTAACACTCTCCCCCTTCCCTCATGCCCTGATAACCATGTTACATAATATGGGCCCTGCTGTCTTAAATACCCTGGGCCCCCTGAGCCTAAATCCAGCTCTGGTTAGGGAAAGCTAGCTGATAGTTGCTCCCGGTCCTTGGACAGGACACAGCCTGCAGAGCAAGCCGAGGAGCTCTAAGTATCACAAGATTTGGTAATCTCGTGAGACTAAGAGCTTTCCTGCTCATTCTACAGGAAGTTCCCACCCTGATGGATGTCAGCAGCACCAGAAGCATAGATAAGTACAGTGGGTTGGGGGTGTCATAATGTGGCTGGGAGGGCGTGATAAATGTAATGTTTTATTACAATATATGTATCAATGCCCCATGTTGACTTCACCCCCAACACAATGTTGTCACGCCCCTTTTCAGCACCGCCGCTGCGCGGCAGCCCACGGTTTATTTGCTACTCGTCTATGGAGGGGAGATCCAAAAGTTCCCAAATTTCTCTTGCTGGTCCTGTACATACCATTATCTGATACCATAATTGCCAACCCTCCCTGAATGTCAGGGAGACTCCCCGAAATAGGGGTGATCTCCCTCACTCCCTGAAGAGTCTGGCATTCTCCCTGATGCAGAGCCAGTCAGTACAAGACGTGGTTGTCTTCCCCATCTGTGGCATGATGACACAGTTCCGAAATTGAGTCCTATGTCCACATATTGATGCCTATGGAGGTGGCAATTTTCATGAAGACCAAGATTTAATCAAAGACTGACAGGTAAGACAACATGACTTCAGTAATGGAGACAGAAATGTAAAAAGACACTTCAGTCTCTAGAGATTCATTAGCTGCTTTTCTTTAACGCATAGTTGCCTATCCTGAAATGTCCGGGAGACTCCCGCATTTCTGGGAGACCTCCCGGGCTCCCGAGATAGCAGGGGAACCTCCCGGGTCTCGCCCCCGCAATGGATAAGTGGCGGGGTGGAGCTTAGTGGTGCAAATATTGTGTCATCTTAGCTCCATTAATGTGATTCGTCAAGCCCTGCCCCCGCACACCCATCTCACCCGCGATGTCCCTGAAGCCAACGAGGTAAAGTTGGCAAGTATGTCTGATACTGGTGAGCCCTATGTTGCAAATAGAGAGTCAAGCTGCGCATAATACATTTGTATCTCACGGGACATCGTATAACAATGACCTTTGCAGAAAGTGCTGTAATATTATTATTATCTGGAACAGAGTTAAGCATGTGTGCTTTAAATGCCAGAGCTAATTTTTAGTCCCAGTCTGGGCTTGCTAGTGTCGGTAGTTCTGCCACTGAATATAAGAGAGATCTTGGGACTACTGTCAAGGCATTATTTAGGTCTCAGTTAGATTCAATTTAGAGACCACAAATTATAATACTAGAATAGAGAAGATCCAAAGAACTGCAAAAGGACTGTTTCTAGCCACTGCTCCAGAGATAGCGTAAAAGCTTGCAGGTGCACTTTATATTTCAAAGTGCATTTCGAATAATGTAATTAATACATAAACACACAAAACTGAAACAAGTAATAAAGACTTTACCAATGTCCCCTCACTCTTGTGATCAGTCTAAATAAGCCTAAACTGAGCAATATTTTTGGAGAAAAATGGAGAAATGTAACTTAGGGGTCTATTTATGACCCTTTGTTTTTTCACTTGATACTTTTCAATCCTTATCTCCTTGATAAGGATTGAAAAGTAACGGCTATGTATTAAAAAAACTTCTCAGGGACAGCAGTGCCGATAGACTGCTGTCCCTGAGAAGTGACTCACCTGATCATCGCAGTCTTTTCTCAAGTTTAAAGGCTGCGGTGATCTTCTCTTTTTTTTTTTTCTTTTTTTTTTCTTTTTTGTTAGTGCGCATGCACCGACTGAAAAGTTGGTGCATGCGCACTAGCATCCTGAACGGCAAACTGTAGGATGAGTGACAGGGAGGGATCACATGATCCCTTCACACATGCGCTGTCCAGCTCTGCTCTTCAGAACAGAGCTGGACAGCGCGAAAGTTTTCAGATATGTTAATGTACGCCAGCTTCAGATGGCGCCAGCTTCAGATGGCGTACATTAACATGTAAAAAAAGAGAAAATGTTCTCTAGTTAGCCTTTAATACATAGCGGTTCTGAGCACTTCCCATAGACTGTTATGGGGAGTGCTCAGAAAAACGATAGCAAATGCAAAGCAGCAGATATCTCTGATATCTGCTGCGATGCTTCAATAATACATAGCAGTTTTCGGGTGTTTAACACAGGAAAAATCCTTGATAAATAGACCCCTTAATGAGGTGGGTAGCAGAAATACATTTTAAACACTGTTTTCTCTTTTTTTGCCATGCACATTGCTGTTGGAGATTCACAGAGCAATGAGCCCAGATGCTATCAGCTTGCATGCTATGACAAAGCTTTGGCAATTGCACACCAGAAAAACCTCTTTAAAATAGAGACCGTCTGTCCCTGGGACTATGAGTAAATGTGAAGATGCAGGGATACTCTTAGGGGGAGATTTAATTCCCTGCACTGTTCTTTAGAACAACGTTACTAATTACTTACGTTACTAACATTATTACTGTTACTACGGTAATTGATGCTTGTTTTTACTTGTTTAAGCTCCCTGAGCAGCAAGTAAAAATCTGTGTTAAAATTACCGTACTAACGGTAATGATGCACACAACCCGGGGAATGGAATCTCCCCCTTATTGTCCTACACCCAATAATTAATCAGTAAAGCATTTACAAATCGTAAAGCTGCTGGTACCACCATTTTTTATGTAATGCACGATATACACGAAATAGCATCAGAGTCGCTAAGATTTTGGCACCAGAATAGGAGGCGAAAAAGTCCAGCGGGTAAAGGTATCAAGGTCCGAATTTTTCAGTGATTTAAAATCGTGGAAAATCAGAGGAGATAACAGACGATTTGAGTCCCAAAGTGGCTATATGTATTAAGTAGCGCTGTTCATCTCTCATGATTTGTGCCGATTTCAAACTCTCCCGTGTTTAGCAAACTCGCCAGTGTTTAGCTGAAAATCGCCATTTGCAAACCAATACTGATTTCTGATTGATTGAAAGTTTAACATGGCAAACTCTGGCGATTTTTTTCCTTTTGTGGAACTACAGGTTGCAGCAAAGCATGGGTGTCAGGCCTTGTTGACACTTGTAGTTCTCCAAGTGCCAGCATGACCTGTGGTTATGCTGGTGCTTGTAGTTCATGCTCATACTGTTTAGGGCAGCCCAGCCTGGCTGGGACTTGTAGTATCACAAAGAAAAATGACATCTGTTTTTTTTGTTTTACATTCTATCAACATTTTTGCCCTACACCCAACGCACAGGGCTGTAGGAAGAGCCTTCAGCACTGGGATGGTTATTTCTAAAGGGAGGCCCGCTGTTTTTTTTTCTGTGGACCCCACTCCCTAGGGAATCCAGCCCAGTGCTTAACAGCCTGGGATTGGTTTGCCATTATGGCAGGGGGGCCCCTTCCACGTGTCCTTCTGCTATACTGCCACCCACCACGGCTGGTTTGCTTAGTGCTGGTTGCCTGAAAATCGGTTGGACCCCATGCAAATTTTTTCCTGATTTTTGTGCAACCAGCAGTAGGCTGGCAACACTAGGGTTAATAGTGCTTTTTTTTTTAAAAAAAAAAATAATCATCTATTTTAAAACTTTAGACAGCCGCTGAGACCTGCGGCTGTATAGACTGGCAGTGTAGAGATTCAGGCAAATTTGCATAATCGCAGCTTCATACATTTGGAGATTTGTATAGCTATTGTGAGGAAAAATCGGGACAACATTTTGCCTCGAGTTTGAAACCAGCGATTGTTAAAAAACCTTATCTCCAGCGATTTTACATGGAATAGCAGGTTAATACATCGGTGAGCAGTGGCGGATCCAGAGGGGGGGGCTATCTGGGCAATTGCCCCCCCCCCCAGCAGGGGCTTGCTGCCCGCGGCTGCACACTATGTGCAAGTCCGTTCGGCAGCACACTCTCCCTGCCTGTCTCTGCCGAACAGACCTGCACACAGGGCCGGATTAACCATAGGGCTAACTGGGCTACAGCCCAGGGGCCTCGGGCATCCAGGCAGGGCTGTCTCTCCCATTGGGCACAATGGGCAGGTACCCGGGGGCACTGCAGCCCAGGGGGCCCGTCAGAGGCAGCGCGAAAAAAAAAATCCTGAAAAAAAAAAAAAGAAGAAAATACTTACCTTGCGGTCAGCTGGCGATCCGGCTCCCTCCTTGGTCTCCTCCTCCGTGCGGCGCTCGCAGTGCATGTTGGGCGTGACATCATCACGCCCGCCCGACATCCATTGCGGAGCGCAGCACGGAGGAGGAGACCAGGGAGGGAGCTGGATCGCCAGCTGACCGCAAGGTAAATATTTTCTTCTTTTTTTTTTTCAGGATTTTTTTTTTTGCGCTGCCTCTGACGGGCCCCCTGGGCTGCAGGGCCCATATATATATATAATCACTTTATATATATATATATATATATATATATATATATATAGGGGCCCCGGTGCACTGCTTTGCCCGGGGGCCCAAAATGTTGTTAAGAGGGCCCTGCATCCAGGGGGCCCTTGAAAGAGCTCAGCAGCAGTATTGATCGGTCGGGGGCGCCCCCAGCGTGATCAGTGCTGCTGAGCACTTTCACTGCAGTCCTTCCCCGGCGAGCTGTAGTCTCCTTACTCACGAGATCTCCTCAGTAAAGAGCGTACAGCGCTGGGGAAGGAGGAGAAGGGGGGGGGGGGCGCGGCTCGGATCACCGGGGGGAGGGGCCTCACGGGGAAATGGAGGCCCCCTTAGCCCAGGGGCCTCCATATAGTCACCAGAGGTTATTCCAAACCTCTAAAACATGTCCTAAGAACAATCCAGGTATGGAGAACTGGTGTAGTGCTTATGTGAGAAACTTGCACTGCACCACACCTGGAGCCATTTGCCCATGTTACAGCCTGTTTGATGTAAAGATTCTCACTGACCCCCGTGAAGTGGTTTTGGTTTTGGATCTGGATTAGCTTTGTGTTTTGGTTTTGGCAAAACCACCTTCGTGTGTTTTGGTTTTGGTTTTGGATCTACACCCCCAACACCTTCATCATAAATATCCTCACAAGTGATCGGAGTTAGTCCTGCATCCAAGTTGCTAATGCAAGATGGCTCCTTCCCTATCCAGGACTCCTCAGAAGAATCCTTGTGCGTTAGGCCCACTGCTGCTGCTCCTGCTGCTGGGGGTGAATCTTCAACCCAGAAGCAGACCAAGAAGAAGTCTACTAGTAGTTTACAACAATTGACTGTTAAACTATCCTTTGCAAGAGGAAGCAAGTATGAAAGCTGTCACCCAGTCGCAAAGCGGATCACAGACGTCATGGCGACTATGCTAGTATTAGATCTGCGTACAATATCCATTATTAATGCAGCTGGTGTTAGACAATTACTTGAGGTCTTGTGTCCCAGTTACCAAATTCCGTCACTACACTATTTTACTTGAAAAGCTATTCCTCACCTCTACCAGAAGGTACGTAAAAATGTAATTATCGGGCTACAAAATGTCTACCCACGGTACACTTAACCACAGATATGTGGGCAAGAGAAACTGGGCAAACTAAATATTATATGTCTGTGACTGCCCACTGGGTTGGTGATTCACCTTCACCAGCAGGAACAGCAGCAGCATGTACCCAAGTACGTCACATTTTTCTGAGGCAGGCTACTCTGCTTCACTAAGAGGCATATTATTATTATTATTATTATCGTAGATTTGTAAGGCACCACAGTGCTCCACAGCGCTCCACAGCGTCATACAGTATGGAAGACAAGGACATACATAAAACAAGACATACGTAAAAAAAACACAGACAAGCAGACAAAATGAATGGAGACATGAAAACAAAGGTTATGGAGCACCCTGCTCATTAGAGAGCTTAAATTCTAAAGGGAAGAGGGCACAGCTGAAACAAAGGGAGCGGCTGTGGCTCAGAGTGGGGATTGGGATTGTTGTGAGGGTGCATTAATGTGAATAGTGTTATCGAAGATAAGGTCACCTCTAAAAAAGAGATGGGTTTTCAAAGAGCATCTAAAGATTTGAAAGCTGTGGGAAAGTTTGATTGAGCATGAATTTGGGGAGCAGCATGGGAGAAGTCTTGAAGGCGGGAGGGAGAGGTGGTTATCAGAGACGAGACAAGGCACAAGTCAGAGGTAATACCGCTGACAACCTGTTTGAAAAACTAAGGGATGTCATTGCAACATGGCTTATGCTGCTTGGACTCTCCTGAGGATATGTAATTTCTGATAGCGCCACCAAAATTGTTAGAGCATTACAGTGTGGGGAATTCCATCACATTTTCTGTTTTGCTCACACAATCAACTTGGTGGTACAGAACTTTTTAAAAAAGGACAACGACATTCAGGAGATGCTGTCTGTGTCCTGAAATATTTAGGGTCATTTTCGGGATTGTGCAATAGCATGTAGGAGAATGCAGCAGCTGCAAGAAGAATGCATTTGAGGGGAATATACTTTAGTCCAGCGAAGTAGTCACCTGTGAAGAGAGTGCAGACACTGTTAACTTGAGTCAAGGGATTCTGCTAATTAGACTTTTTGAGAAGCAGCCAGAGAAATTGAAGGAGGAAATGAAACAAAGCAAATCCGCTAACTATATTGTAATTGTAGATTAAGTTCTTAATTTGCTACGCTAGGATCCAAGAGTTATCAACATCTTGAAATCGGATCACTACATTTTGCCAACTGTGTTTGATCCTAGGTTTAAGAGCTATATCTTTATTTACCACTGTCCCAGATCACAAGAGATCCAATGAGCTCCTGGTCAGCAGGCTGACAGCTCAAGTGGTACATGACACAATGACATCTCTTCCTTCAGTTTCTCTGCCAACTGCTTCTAGGAAAAAACTAAGCTTTCCCAAGACACCCAGTGGTGATGGAGATGAGTCAGCACAACATTTTGACATTTGGGTTGGTCTAAAAGAATTGCCCAAAAATCATGACAGCTCTGCCATAAAATGAACTACAAATTCCATGAGGAAGGCCATTATCGGTAATTACATCAAAGTACACAGACTTCTGTGATTGTGGATTCCAGCAGGGATAAATTAGTATTGTTTGAGGAAGATGTACACAATGATGAGGGTGAATATGATTACAGTGTAGATTGCAGGTGCTGAAATCTAGCTAAGAGAAGGAGCTACCTGATGCTGGTATGCTTGGTAATATTTTGGGTAGAATGGCATCTTGGCAATTTTATGTTTTTCTACAGTAAACTTTTTTAGAGAGGTTTTTTTCTTTAAAAAGGTACAAGCTTTTTATTTACATTTTTGTTTTCTTGACTTAAAACCACTATGCACTTGACCATAGGCTTTAGCACATGAGGTAGAGGGATTAGTATCATCATGACTGAGACTGGAGAGTGACAACAACAATGTCACCCCTCCTGTTTCTGTATGAGCTATGACACAGTAGAATGTCAGTGGAGACTTTTAAGAACACTGACAGACCTATTATTACAATTTCTGTTTCAGCACTGAACCCTGCCACATCTCCTGTTTCTTAATGAGCTATTGCACAGCAAAATGTAACTGCAGATTTAGACCAAGCCAGCCAGCCCTATAATTTCTATTTCAGTAATTTTGCAATGGAGCTCTCCTCTTTGTGTGTAACCTATATAACACTGTGCAATTTGACTGCAATTTCAGAAGAAAATACTGCCAGCCCTAGTATTTGTATCTCAGCAATGATTCTTAGCAATGGAGCACTCCTCTTTGTGTGTAACCTATATAACACCGTACAATTTGACTGCAAATTCAGAAGAAAAGACTGCCAGCCCTAGTATTTGTATTTCAGCAATGACTCTTAGCAATGGAGCACTCATCTTTGTGTGTAACCTATATAAAAACGTACACTTTGAATTCAAATTCAGAAGACAAGCCTGCTAGCCGTAGTATTTGTATTTCAGCAATGACAATTAGCAATGGAGCAATGGAGCTCTCCTCTTTGTCTGTTACCTATATAACACAGTAGAATGTGACTGCAGAATTACACCAAGCCTGCCAGCACTTGTATTTGTATTTCAGCAATGACAATTAGCAATGGAGCTCTCCTGAATGTCACTGTAGACTTTGTTGAACACTGCTACCTCTTCCTCTTTCAATTCTATCTATGTTGCTGCCCAACTGCTCTACAGAGTGTGCAACCCTTTCTGTGTCCCTCTGTGAAATGGCGCTAGATTGGCGTGGAGGGCGGTACTTATAGATTTCGAAAGTACCGAGCCGACTTGGCTCGGTACTTGGATATGCTAAGTTTGGGTGTGTTCGGTTCTCGGGGAACTGAGCCTGAGCATCTCTAATTTGATGCAGTGATACAGCCCAGTGGGTCTACTCCCCTCATCCTTTGCACTTAATAGGGCTTAGTGCTCAGTGGACTACTCTGGCTCTTTTCCATTGCACTTATTTTTGCCCATTCAAGGGAATGCATTTCTCGGTGTGCAATAAATCTCAATTTGCTCCTAGAACTGCATGTATTAACAGACATATTATCTTCTTCATGGTACTGTTGTTGGTACTACTACTCCCATTATAGATTTCTTCGTCAATATTGTTAGTCTTCAGAGTTGCTACTATTTTTACTATTGATATTAAGGTTGTAATACTACCTATTGTTACAACTTCTTCTACAAATTCAGGGCCATTTTATGCTACAGAATGTTCACTTGCCCGTGGTAGTTTTTTTCTTTTTCATACATTTCTTCTTTATTCAATTTGCATCAGGGTTTGACTAAAAGTAATGCTCCTTTATACTACCATGCTAGCCTGTGATTTAAGAAAAGAGTATATTTAGTAACAGGGTATTGCTATACCTCCTCATTCTTCATATTTAGAGTCAAGTACTTACCCTGCTTCCAGAGTTGTTTAAAGTATCTTAACTGTGATTCTGTGTATTCCCATTGTTACTGATATTCATTCACTCACTGGCATTGAGTACTTCCTATGTTAATTGTCTTCAGATATTGTTATATCATATTTTCTTATCAAGTATAATACTGTTCATTATTGTTCAGATCAAAGTAATTTGATTTATTGTATCTTTGTTATTATATGTTTCCCATCTTGTGGTTACATTAGTGTTCATCTTTTATCAGAGGTTAAATGTGTAGTATATCACCCATTACTATTCTGGTTAAAACCATTACTAAATATGTCAAGTGTCTCATCCACTTTACCAGGAGCATGTGTGTGTGTGTGTGTGCCTGTGTCTCCACAAGTTACAGAAAAATACTCCCGATGCGATATCGTTAACAATTTTACCAACAACTGAAAGTCCCGACCAGCATGTCGATTCATGTGTACACACTATGCACATTTTACAAGATTTACCCTCAGATCTGTGCTCTTTATCTGTCATAACCGTCAGCTGAAAAGATTGTGACTCTGTAAAGTCTATGGAGATCCTGATCGTGAGTGCATACAGACTGCAGAATTGGAACATCATTCCATTATTCACCAGGATTTTTAGTCCGTTTATAAAATCAAATCAAAAGATATTATATGCTTTGGAGAGATGATCGTTTATCGTGTGATTAATCTGATAATCGGGTGAAAAACCTGTAGTGTGTACCCAGCCTTATTAAGGTCAACCCCTAGTGGACATTTCTATAATCTACATCCTGGAGAAAGACCATGACTCCGGTGGGGCTACTGCATTTGAGAACTTAAGAGAAGGTGACAGTACCATAATCGTGAGGTTTATCACCCTGTGCCTACCAGGTGGATTGAGGTACACACGACGCAGGGGCTACATATATACAGTATATTTTAGGTTAATTTGTTTTCTAACTACATTGACCATAGTGTGTCTGTGGGGTGGAGAATTTAGATTGTAAATTCCACTGTGGCAGGGTTCAATTGAAATTAATAAATATTCTCTGTACAGCACTGCATATGTTGGTGCCATACAAATAAAGAGTAATAATAGTAATAATAATAACAACACAATCCCTACCAGTAGTCTTGTTAATTTCCTTTTGGGAGAAGATTCAGAAACTCCGCTGTGTCCTAATGACCTTTCTGCCACCCTTTATATTGTTGACCTCTCATTTCTCACTGACACTCTCTTTTCTCCTGGCATTCATGCTATTTCTTTATCTTGCCTCTTACATTGTTCTTCTTTGTTGCTTCCCATACTGCCTCCGCATCAGTTTCTCTACCTGTCATGTTACTGTATACTGATTACTAATTCTTCCTTTACTTCATTTGTTTCCGCTCCAAGCTGAAAGAGTTATATATTAACTTTATGTGGATTCTGGCCCCTGATTTGGTCTCAAAACTCAAAAGTGTTTTTTTATATTTATTGAAAACTGTGTTCTATTGTTTAACCACTTGCCTACAAAAAACAGCAGCCTGGTGGCTCCTTTATTCTGCTAAAAATAATAAAAACTATAATGTGATGAGAACTGTTCCGCTCAGAGCCCCGGAGCAGAATGGCTGTGAAATGGATTGACTAGCAGGACTAATAGCTGCTCGGCCAATCACAAGTATTTTCTGATGCTGGCTGCTTGCGTCTTGCTGGGTGGCAATTGACCCGCCTGGTCAATTGAGGACACATCCATTTAGCGTCAGCGCTGTGAACAGAGCAGTTCTCATCCCATCATAGGATTTTTTATTTTATTTCCTTGTATTAAAAAAAAACATATTCCCATTGGACTACAGTACAAAAGCTGCCACTTTAGACATCAGCGGTTACTATGGCACATACAGCCCAGTGGTGCGGAAGAGCCCTATTGTACCCAAACCACTGGCAGTTGAAAGGACAAGTACTGATTTGGAAAAATAGCTTTCTGATTTAAAACCACTGTAAAATCATGTTATATTGACTTCAGTTGTACTATATAAGGCTGGGAACTTCCTTATATTAGTTGGTATGTGTTTCAGGAGCTAGTGAGAGAGACAGAGCAGGAGATGAGTGTAGTGTAGTGTACTGTAACAGGAGATTTGTGATTTAACTTGATTTCTGAAAGCTGTCTTGCACATATGTATTGTTATGTTAATTCTCTGTCTGTTTATTCATTTTTTGGTCCATCATTTTTTGTTTCATTTTTGTCTTTACTATTTGTGTGTTGTGAGTGTCAGAGTTGTCGGTCTTTATTTCTCTGTATTGTGTGCTATTATACTGATGGCCAGTGGGAGGAAAGTGGATGAGGCCAGGGATAGCTGTGAGGAGAGAGAGATTCCCTTGGGGCTGAAGGTAGAAGAGGAGGGTGGAGAGAAGTAATTCTGTCTGAAATGTCAGGTTTGTCATGAAGAGAACTGTGCACTAATTTACAGAATTATACCATGCAATGAAAGTATTGTGGACAACATCGCTGCCAAAACATCTATTGCCTGAAAACGCCAGCTGTAATCAGGGGCGTGCACAGCTGTTACTGCTGCTGGGACTTTAAAAAGAAGCACTTAGAACTGCCACAAGCACTAACACGCAGGGAGAGTCAGAAATCATCCTTCATGTAGTTAAGGATCAATATTTTCCGCCTGTGCAGAAAGAACATCAGCCTACTGAGGAACCCATAGTCAGTCCAAGCTGTCTAACATGGCTACTGCTATATGGAAGTTCCATGAGTTACAGAAAAAAATAATGGAAAGAAAAAATGCTCTCATACGCAGCACAAGACAGTGTATGCGCAAATGTTAGTATCGACTGAAATATCTGAGAATAGAAACTCAAATGTACTCTGTGGTATTGATAGAAACTTAGTAGAGATATTAATTCTCTAACTCTCTTTAACTGGTGCAGTCAGAGAGACAACTTCTCAGATGAGCTCTCCCTCTGTCTAAAATGAATGTGGTTTACTTGTACACGTACCTGGTCAATCAATATATCCCAAAGGTAACCAGCCCAGCAACTGTTGTATATTGTATCAGCGGGCACTACTCCAACGAGGCACACTGTGCGGACTGAATGTGTGGTGAGGGGGAATGTGGAGGGAGAGAAGGAGGGAGAGGACAACGTACAGTACATGCACATATAATGCCTGATTCATTAGGGCACGCATTCTGAGTGCAACCCGCGTTCAGAATTACTTGCCGATATTTAGTCTTTGCATGCACCTGAAATCATCAAAGCATGGATCTCAAGATCCGAACCCTGTTGAACTTGGGTGCAGGGCTGCTCTACTACACAGGATGCTGCAGGTACATACGTACCTGTCATACATACCTGTAGCGAGGTCTATTTATATCATGGGAGATTTCCAATGCTGTTATGGGAAAATCCCCACCTGTATAAATAGACTTTGCTTCTGTTAATTCTGCGGCGGGTGATCTTCCATAGACGATCATAGTGCGTTCGTTCTAAATGGCTTTTTATGTTACCAAGACGGATCCTTTGGATTATTTTGGGGTATTTTAGACCAAATAAAAATAAGAATATTTTCAAGAATATTTAGAATATTGTTTAGGTTTAGTTTAACTACTCCAGGACAGGATGTTATTTTCTTTAACTACTACAGGACCTGTGTAATTTTATGTTTTTTCATGGCTGGTTTCAAGCCTAATGGAGTAAAAGCTTACAAGATTGAATTGTTGAAGATATCAGATGGTAAGTGGAGAGCACATATTAATCTTTGCAGTCCAGGCACTGTATTGGAGCATGATGTCAATGGCTTCAAATCATCTCTCACCTGGTCCTAAAGATGCAGGAGGTTTGTGCACTTCAACCTAAATATTTGCACAACCTAATCTGAGAGGAAGTGCAGGGTCAATGGTGCACAGGATACACGTGCTCTGCGAGACCTGCGCGGACCCTAGTGCTGGTGATGCTTTTACTGCTCTGCAGAAAATCTAAGAGCATGTGCTCTGCAATTAATCTTTCTAATATATTAACCACATTTTGCATCTTGCTACTCCCACAGCATGACAGATTTGGAGCTCTTTTTATAGGGATCATAGGCCTGCAATGGTCTTATGCTATTTATTCTTATCATGGCTAAAAGTCAGGACAGCGATTTGTAATGTGGCGCTATTGAAAATTACGTTTTTCCAGGATGTTTCTACCATACATCAGCGGTTTTCAAATCACACCAAAAAAATTAGCAGAAAACTGGTGCATGAGAATACCCTCTGCGTCAACCAGGCGCAAGGGGCAAATAGTGGGATGTAATTGCACAAACTGCATTTTTAAATCTGAAGGAGGCACTAAAAGCTGCTTCTCTATTTTAAGAGAAAAACATGTATCTACTGCCTGCTAATGAAATTGGATGTATGCAAACAGGATCTAGTAGAAGCGGCATTTACAGCCCTATTACTCGTGGAAGTTTAAAATAAACAACACATACTTGGCAAACTTTGGAGATCTCTCCTCTGGGAGGAGAGAGCTCGCTGCTGCGTCCTGGGGGCGTGGCTATGTGAATCACATCATTAGGCCCCACCCCTCTGCTAAACTATACTATAATACAGCAGGGGGTGGGTTCAGGGTGACTCAATTAGCCCCCCATTCCACTAGCGAAGTGGGCAGGATGTGGGAGGTTGCCCTGCTCTCCCGGACTAGGCAACTATGATATTTGGTATTGCTATGCAGAGTATTAGACTATTTTAGATGAATTCATGGGTTTCACTAGTTTAATTATAGAAGAATCTTGTTTAAAAATTATTCAATCCAATTGTGCCTACCCATCAGGTTTTGTCTTTAATAAAACTGCCGTTTTAAAAAAAATTATGGCAAAGCACACAGAAACGTCAGTTTGTCGGAACCGCCGCTTAGTAAATATATCCCAATGTGTCAAATGGTGTGCTCCATAGACCTCTAAAATGTGGCCAGTAATTGAGGCATAGTCAGTAATGGTTGAGACCCACTCCTCTCCCCATTGGATCCCGTGACTTTGTTGCCCTAAGTCTTTATCAGATTACCCTGTAGTTGTACTATCACTATCAATATGGGTCCATATAAATATAAACTTTCTGTTTCCCCAAAACACTCCCTCATAATCCCAATATTCAACCACCTGCAATTTAAACCATGATGGTTTCCCCAGTCTTTTGGACCTTGGTTAGGTGGTGGCATTAATCCTCATGGTCAATCATTTCCAGCTTTTGCAGAGCTACAATCACAAGTTGCTATTCCAATCTTTTTTTTTTTTACCAACAACTCCAACTTAAGCACTTTTACAGTCCAGTTATAGTTTGATTAAGCAGTCATCACTTTACGACGATTAAGGCTTTTTGCTTAAAACAGGTTTCCACCAAATGTTTAATTTTGACATTATATAATGAACTTGTAAAGCCAAAAGACAGATGACCTTGAGGAAACCATAGACAACGAACACTGGTCTGTAATGAAAGAGAATACAGTCAGCAGTTCGTTCTGCGTCAAAATAAAAAAAAATGACTATAACTTTTAATTTACATTAGTACTATTTAAGAGCAAGGGTACATAAAATGAATTCCTGTTTCACATGCTTAGTGGCACCGGCGTTCTGCTGTCGGGGCTTGTCCCATTTGATTGCAGTGCCCCAATTTAATTCCTTTTTGGATAGATGTTAAAACTAAATTCTGGACTTAGATATTTTCTCCTCCAACTAGGTGTCACGTCAGCTACTCATCACCAAAATAGAGTGATCAGACTTGCCATGTCCACAGTCACCTGCCAACTAGCAGCAGACTGGAATCCCCAGCCAAGCAAGCAATCCTGAATAGAATTTGGTATGTTCACCAAATTAAATTTGTGGCTAGCATCATCCATAATACCTCAAGGCATTTTGTAAGACATGTGAGCAAATGGGTGATTTACTTTAACACCCCATAGTCATCATGGATTTCTTTCCTAAGCAGGTTGCTCACCACATTATATCTATGGCCTCATTGTTTAAATTTCCCCCAAACAAGTTCCCTCTTTGTCAAATTATTAATTGCTTTACTAAGGTAATGTTGTTATATTGTGACCTGTTTACACTGTCGATATCTTGTCAGGTATCCATTCTGTTGACCTGAGTATAAATATTTTTTTTAAAATGGCTTGGTCATGAATGGCGGGGAAGAACCTCCTGGTTACAAAGTAGTTCAATTGGATTACTCACATTGCTGGGAGATAGATGTCATACCAGGTTGGTCCCACAAACTTTTACAGAGAATCCGACCAGTTGGTTATTTTTTTCAAAACTTTATATGTGAAATAAATGGCTTCCCTGAATAAAACAGTATAATAATATGTAATAATACATTACACTTTTTGAAGATAAATATTTTAGTGTTGTTTTCTTCTTTCTTGTCAACTGCATTTCAGAGCTGTAGGCCTCACATTGTGAATGAGGTGACTGCTCCCCCGGGGTGGTCCATCCACAAGACCTCAGAGGTGTAGGCCTCACATTGTGAATGAGGTGACGGCTCCCCCGGGGTGGTTCATCCACAAGACCTCAGAGGTGTAGGCCTCACATTGTGAATGAGGTGACTGCTCCCCCGGGGTGGTCTACTCCCCCATCCACAAGACCTCATAGCTGAATGGGAACTCATGCATGCTCATTGTTACATACAGTTTGCATGAAAGCCTGATGACTTAAGCACCAGGTGCCTCATGACTATTCATACAGCCAGTGCTTATGTCAAATACATGGAGGCATGCACCGGAGGACCAAGGGAAATGATGTCTAGGTAAGTTAAAAAGGACATTGTAGTTTACTATTATTGTTCTATTTATCATTATCATTCCTGTCTAAAACCTTTACAATTCTTGGATATAATTTAAAGCTATGGGACTGATATTTATGCCACCTTGACTTGTGTATTTACTGAGCTAACCCTTATACCACCTACCATATCCATGCTTTAATGGTGCAGTGCTGCAAAATATACCGGCATGATACAAATAGAGGATGATAATAATACAATAATAACATCTGCTAGGCAGCTAAATGTAAGCTACTATTTTTTGTTATCAGCTTTGCCAATTTTAAGGAAGCCACTGCGGTCGTTTTTAGGAGGCTTACAGACAGTAACTGCTGTTCATATGGACAAGATCTCCTCCATTACAACTTTACCTGAAATATATCCAGTTCTGATAGGCACCTGGAATATGTACAGTACATTTGCGAATGTTACTAGAAGGTCTCTTATATAAGCCTGCAGTTTTGGTTTACTGGTCGTTCAAAAACATAAAAGTTGGACAGCACGGTGGTCTAGTGGTTAGCACTTCTGCCTCACAGCACTGGGGTCATGAGTTCAATTCCCGACCATGGCCTTATCTGTGTGGAGTTTGTATGTTCTCCCCGCGTTTGCGTGGGTTTCCACTGGGTGCTCCAGTTTCCTCCCACACTCCAAAAACATACTGGTAGGTTAATTGGCTGCTATCAAATTGACCCTAGTCTCTCACTCTCTGTCTGTCTGTCTGTCTGTGTATGTATGTTAGGGAATTTAGACTGTAAGCTCCAATGGGGCAGGGACTGATGTGAATGAGTTCTCTGTACAGTGCTGCGGAATTAGTGGCGCTATATAAATAAATGGTGATGATGATGATAATGATAAAAGTTCATGTAGGGCTAACTGTGCTGTGTATAATTATTTGGATCACTTCCATAACTCAAATACTTATCCTTTATTGCCTGGAATACTGTAAATTGATGTCTATTGACGCTGCCTCATATTTATTGCTCCCTGTTTCTGTGAAGATCATTTATTTACAGTAAAATATACACTGTGTAGGACATCTACATCTGTTTTGTTGGACGCCAGAAAAAATTAGGGCATAGGGCTAATAACACAAAACTGCCTAGAATCGTATCGTTCCCTCATCCTCATCAACATTTATTTATATAGCGTCAGCAAATTCTGTAGCACTTTACAATTGGGATCAATAAAACATTACTGGGTAATACAGACAGACAGAGAGGTAAGAAGACCCTGCTCACAAGCTTATAATCTATGGGACAATGGGCGTGTGATACATGAGGTTAAGGGCTACATATTTGCCTCCTCTTTTCTTAAATTTAACATTCCCTTCTTACTCTTGAAATACTAATCGTTTTGCCCCAATTCTATTTCATTTGGATAAGGTGACATCAGGAGCCCCTTTTATTGGTGAAATATATAATCTGTTTACCAGAGCATCTTCACGTGCAAATGATAAAAGTAATACAAAAGTGCTATATAATAAACAAAAACTGCATCATTACAAAGCTATCACTATAGTATAAGTTTATAAGAAAAACATTTTAATCTACTAAAATAATTTAAGGCTTCAGTTTTTATTCAGTCTTGCATAACATAAACATAGCATAAAAATATATTTTGATATTCAATTTCCTTTTCATTAATTAATCATAAATACCAGACTGTAGTCAGTTTCTGTGTCAATAATTTCCATTGTGCAAGAATTGTAGGATGCAGATTACTTTCACAAATGCAAATTACTGCTGAAAAGATTGCAGAAGATGTTCAGCTGTTTATTTTTGCCTGCAGCATTTCCTGATTGTGTTGTTTTGTTGCGGTTTTCAAGTAAAGAATTACTTCCAGTTTGTTAAATTACCGACTTATTGATCATAAAAAAGTTTTGTTCCATGGTTAGCAATCACTTACATCCCTAGAAGCAATCTAGTGCCCGCAGAATGTTGTGAGCTACAAGATTCTGATGTTACACTGGCTGATCTGACACTTTTACTGCTCGCTAGAGATAAGCACAATGGGCCTAATTTTGAGTTAGGAGAAAAGCAAAGAAAAGGAGCAAATTTGCACCTGGGCAAAAGTATGTTGCATTAGAGAGGGAGGTAAATTTAAAATGTGGGGACAGATTTAAAGTTGGGGTAGGGCATGTCCTAAATCAACTTTAAGTTCAGTGCAAAAATAAACCTATCAAGTATTTGTGTGCTACACGAAAAAAAAGCCAGTATTTCCCTTGAGTGCAAAAAAACAAGTCAATTAGTACCCCTTGTATTGTAACATGGTTTGTCCAGGTGCAAAGTTACTCCTTTCTTTGCATTGCTCCTAACTCAAAATCAGGCCCCGTGTGTGAAGTTCCAGTGATACAATCTTTCAGTTCTGCTTTTGTTTCACTGATCTACTCAGTATCATTCCACACTGCAGATTGCGTTTCTTACCTTTTTTGTCTGCTTCATATATGCTTGTTTTGTTTTTATGTATAACTTATTTTTATGTATGATTTGTTTTATTCATGATTTTTATATACTGATTGCAGGTGCTACAGATTTTTGTGGTGCCTTTCTAATAAACTGCGGTGATGAGAATGATTTTCCAGAACATAAAGCAAAAGGAATAGTGAGCATACTAGCCTGCCATGGAATTATGTTTTTGTCTATCTTCCTGCCACAATATTTTTTGATAGTGAAGATAGAGAGCTAAAATGATACAAATGTTAGACAAGTAAGATTCCAGTAGCAAATTATTACATTTGTTGTACTCAGTATAATTAGGAAGAATAACCTAATCTTTGAGAATATATCTAAATGTATTAATTTGTGGTTTAAAACCTCCAATTTGGATTTGCATTTTTTTTATTTTAAATAATTAGATTATGTATTTAATATACATATACAGTGATGACTGAATTTCATATACTTAATAATTCAGCATTTCAATTTGCAAGTTAGTATGATATTGATTATCTCTCAGTGGCGCATGCAGGGGGGGTTTCTGGGTCTCCAGAAACCCCTCCCCTCCACTAAAGAAGTGCCCCTGCACTATCCAGCAGCCGCGGCGCTGACAAAGAAGCGTCCACGGTGGTGCGGCTGCTGGATAGTACAGTACTGCCGAAACGGAGCACGCATGCGCAGCAGCTTTCACTTTTTTCTCTTGTTATTTTGGGAAGGGGGGGGGAACCCCCCTTAAAAATCCTGCGTGCGCCCCTGTCTCTGTTCATTAATTATGTGCATTTAGGGCATTTGCTTTGTTTCCTCAGGGTTTACATGGTGTCTTATTTAAATACATACAAACAAAGAGACAAAATATGAAGTGTTTGTATTGTTATATTTATTGACTTTTTATTGTTATTGAAACATTTGCATACACATGTATATATTAATTACAGCAAATGTTGTCATTATAATGTAAGGTTAATCAGGATTCATTTTATATAGTGGATATGTGTAATATAGACAGCACAGTATGGTGGCACAGTGGTTCTAGTTTAATTTTGACCAGGGTACTATCTGTGTGGAGATTGTATGTTCTCCCCATGTTTGCATGTGGTATTCTCTGAGTATTCTGGTTTCCCCTTACAGTTCAAAAATATACTGGCAATTTAATTGGTTCCCTATGAAATTGCAAACCAGTAGGTACCCCCTCAGTCAGCTTCACCCATATGATGACTGGTGAAGGTTGATTATATAAAATGATCCAAGAAGCCATAGCTCAGTCAGAGGAACAAACACATTTCCCCTTATGAGTAGTTTTATTCCAAAATAGCAAAAGTATTAAATATCCATCCCCCTTCCTTGGGCAACCTTGATTCTGTTTTACATATTCACTATGAAATTGACCTTGGTGTGCTTATGTTTGTGTGTCTATGATAGGGAAATTACACTGTAAGCTCCATCGGGACCCATCTGAATGAATACATTCTCTGTATAGCTGTATATTATGTTGGCACATTATTGATAAATCATAATAATAAAATGAAAGGCTATTAAGTAATAATTAATTAATCAGGTAAGTCAATCATAGTACTGGACGCATATGATGGAGATGTAAATAAAAGGCCCATTTTGATGATTTGAAGATGGTGAATGACCACTGAAATCAGTGTATTTAGTATGTTACCAATAAAAAATGTGTTTGAATATAAGAAATATTTGTGATCTGATGCATCAATAACAGCGTGAGTCTAGTGAGTCTACAGCATAGTATGGCACAGGTTATACTCAGGGTCTTAACAACATTATGGGCCCCCGGGCAAAGCAGTGCACCGGGGCCCCTAGATATAGATATAGATATAGATATATAGATGTATACAGATACAGATATAGATATATAGAGATAGAGATAGATAGATGTACTTGCTCAGTGACCAGTGTAGGTTTTTTTGCAGGTTTTTTTCTTTTGCAGGATTATTTATTCTCATTAAGAGCCGTGCCTATGGGGCCCCCTTGCCCGTGGGGCCCCCGGGCAGCTGCCCATTGTGCCCAATGGAAAATATGGCCCTGGTTATACTGTCCTTATTGTCCAACAGTTTTACCCACATGATACCTTCCCACCCCCCAAAAGGTCCCAGCTCCCTCTGCACGCGTTCACTCCAATAAACAGCCTCTGTTTCACGCTTAATTGGGAATGAAACTAATGAGATATTTATGACCCTTTGGTAGTTTTTTCCCACGTACTTAACACACTAGACCCCACTTAAAATAAGCTTGGATCGCCCCTCCTTTTAAACTTTATTTCTAATACGACCACTTTCCTCTGATATAGTGAAAGAAATAAGGGAACACAACTTCTCTGGATCTTATCTCCTCTTATAAACAGTCCATTATTATGTAAAAGTCTCACACACTGTTTTGTTTTTTACTTTTCAAATAAAAAACAGCTGTTTGGCTCCAGGCAGCATAATTATTAGCATAAGGTGGGACGTAGAAATGATAGTCAATGACATTCTAACCTGAGTCTGGGCCACTGATCACAGACACACAGACACACACGCACGTGAGCACGCATACACACATATATAATGTATACAGAAATATTTAATACATATATCTTGGTGTAATTTATGTTACTTTTTATTAGTCTTTTTTAACCACTCAGCTATGAACACACTTTATCTCTGTTTATATATGTTATATGTGCATCACAATGATGTATTATTTTAAAGTCTTACATTAATCAAAAACAAAAGATGTTCCAAGTCAAAAATGTACAACAGTTTATAAACATTGAGACACATAAAACGCCTCTATGTTTTCAATTACAATATTATTACTTAAAATGATTTTTATGTTTACATTTATAGAAAACATATTTAAAGTTAATCACTAATTCAGAATTGTTTTTTCTGTTGTACCTCATTAAATTAAGGTAACTGAAGCCACATGAGCTTTAGATACCTTACAGGTTTGAATCGTTGTCATTTCCTTTCTTCTACATCATAGGGTGGCTGAAGTACGCAATGCCCTGGGGCTCTGTGATCCCCAAAAAGGTAGCACTTGTTAGTCTGGAAATACATATAGAACTGCTGAGATTGAGACACGTAAATCAACTGAGACGACCCATGTAAATCAACCTTTTGTGCCTCTAACTCTTTGGAATATGTGGCAGTAAATCTGTCACATGGAACAGAGCCCCATTCAGTATTTTTCCTTGGACTGGGAACAATGTATAAAAAGTAGGTTAAGGTTAATGAGACCTAAGACTGCATATAGTTCTATACCTGGAGCTTTAACCCTCACAGTTCTTCTGTCCTCATATAGACAGTAACATTCCTAACAGTGATAGGTACTCCAGCTGCTGCTAAGCTACCTCCCCCATGATGCTCACAGGTGAATGACAAGACCTGATGGTGACCTTTTGAGTAGCTGCTAGCATTTTGCTAGATTTCAGTCAATTGCCTATTGTGAATTGTCTCAGTGCCACACGAACCACCTTTTGCTCTCATTAGCTGAAATATATATTCAACAAACAGATTCCACCCACTTTCGTATAACATGTTTGAAAAATGGCATTTTTACCCAGAACAGCATTTAAGACAAACTTATCTTCATTTATCAACAGAAAAGTATCAACTGATGTAAGCTTAATTATTAGAGGGCGCCTGCTGTGTAACTAGTGCAGCTACAGAATGTTGTAAGTAAAAGCTGTGGCGAGTTGGCGAGACGAGTACAGTGGTAGACTTTCTTTGTTTTTGTTTAAATGGATTCAATTTCTTGTATATGATTTCTTGTATCAATTACAGTTTTACAATTTTGACATATTTCTACTCATTTTTGACAACTTGTTTAATTTACTGCATAAGGCTACACACATGTGAAATGTTAGCATTCTCAAAGTTTGAAGAAGACATGAAAACACAAACACACTTTACAATGTAAAACTTATATTGAAATACTTGAAGCTTTACACAATTTGATTTGCAATAAACGCTTCCGTCTCAGCATAAAGAATAGAGCATGTGAAGCGTATAACAATAGATAGTATAATTTTCTCCTAGCCATCACCATACACAAGGAAATAAATTGATTGATAGTTCATTTTCTAACTCTAGGTAGATCACTATTTATTTTTCCATTGATGGTTATATTTCAAGAACAAAATTTCCTGCAAGAGGAACAAGGAAAGTTTGTGTCCTACTATAAGCCACCAAATGGAATCTATTGTACTTGTATACGTGGCATGAAATAGTAGACTTACGTGTTCCCTGAGTTTCTTTATTAATAATAATGAATGAATTTGAAAAAGAATGACCTGTAGTAAAATGAGGAACATTTAATGAAGAATAATTTGGCAATCATGTCCATTGTATAGCGTGATTGTACAATGATGAGTAACACCAAGCTAATTAAACATTTCCACCTTGTGTGGTATTATTGAATAATATCATTATTCTATCATCTGTGCCTCAATTAATAAATTGTTGTGTGAAATAAATAGATTATCTTAGATATTATTTAAGTCTGCCCCTATTGATAGTCTTTTACCTTTCATGTATGTTATTGTACACATGGACAATACATATAATCATGGTATCAATACTGCAAATGGATCAACATTTATGAGAATAAACTTATACTGTACTTTGCTTTTACCTGTTTTTATGTCTTATGTGTTATTATGACAGCAGGGTGGCCTCACAGCACTGGGGTCATGAGTTCAATTCCCGACCATGGCCTTATCTGTGTGGAGTTTGTATGTTCTCCCCGTGTTTGCGTGGGTTTCCTCCGGGTGCTCCGGTTTCCTCCCACAATCCAAAAATATATTAGTAGGTTAATTGGCTGCTATCAAATTGACCTTAGTCTCTCTCAGTCTGTCTGTGTTTATGTATGTTAGGGAAATTAGACTGTAAGCTCCAATGGGGCAGGGACTGATGTGAATGAGTTCTCTGTACAGCGCTGCGGAATTAGTGGTGCTATATGAGTAGCTGATGATGATTTCAATATACTGTATAGAAGCCTGATTATCAGACACTGATCCGGAATGTCTTACATGGACTGATCCTAACTTTTAGTATACTGTCAGGTGGGCAAAATGTGTATACACACCATCTTCTGATTTGGATTGCCTTTGTTTTACAGCTTGAACTAGGAGATTTAGGTCTCATTCACCGTTCCTTTTACCACACTGCAGACCAAAAAAAAGAAGAATGATAAAAGAAAGCAGACAATGCTTAATAATCATTAAGGATAATGATGGCACACTGAGAAGAGAATACAATTCAACATCCCTGGTGAGGAGGGAGTGTGGGACCCCTCTGCCCGCTCTATTGCACAGTGACAGCCAGATTCAATTCAATGTCCCTCTGAGTATTGACCTCACTAGACACTTTTACTCCTCCCAATCTAGGCTCTTGTAGCTCAGCTCTTCATTCCTTAGCTGATGAAACATTGTAATTCCACATATATCATACTAAATTGTATATAGACCAGTGCTGAACTATCAGTAGTCTATACTAGATTCCTGCTATACAACGTACCTTGAAAAGAGAGCCTATGTGTGCCAAAAACAATTTTACTGTTTTCTTCTACCAATCGCATAGCTTGCTGCATACATTGTGATGATGTACCTTTATTCTGGGAAATTCATAATTTTGCTTTGGGAACACCAAAAAGACTGAAATCCAACAAACTCTGAGCTGTGACACATCTCTATGATAAAAACAAAATGCAAATAATAATTAACTGCAAAAGTGTTACTTGCAGGTTACTTCTTTCAATATAGAATGCTGTGCATGGGAAAATATGTCTCCTTTCTAAGTTCCCCTAGAAACCTAACTGCTTACAAATAAAAGGGCAAAATAATGGCTAAGTGCATTTTTTTCCTGTTCTTCCCTGTAATATCCAAATAAAGTAAACAAATGTACCCCAATATGTTACCAAACAGAAGTACAATTTGTCCCAAGAAATAAAAAAGTTATTGATGATGATGATGATAATTTCCAGCATAAGTGGCTAATATAGAAAATGTGAAACCTGTTTTGGTCCTATGAACTGAAACTATATTTGTACAGAATGGGTTAAAAGACAAGTCAGACGCAAAACCTGGGAAACAACAAATGTACAAGCAACAAACATCTGACAGATCAATCACTAGCTCATGCACACATGCACATTTTTTTGTTCTTTGAAGAATGGCACTGGTAAACTTACAGTGCACTTTCCTGAAAGCTGTTTTTACCTCACACTAATGCATGCACGGCTATCAGTCTCAGTAAGAATGCCAGGGGTTATTTCATTTACCAAAGCAGATAATGAAATAAAAATACAAACACATTTACAAAGGCAACAGGAAACTTGCACATTAACATACAAAATAAGATATTTTCACCACTGGGCTTCCAAGTGAGAAATCTCACTAGCTGTCAATCACACCCAAGGCATCAATTTCTTATCTATCAAGTTGTCACTTGATATAGTCCACTTATCCAGCTCAAAAAGCTACAAATGTCATCAATGAACAGCCAATGATAAAGGATGGGTTGGAATTTCAGCAGTTACTCATGCTAGGCAAAGGATGCTAATACCACCACAATCACACATCCCTATAAAGTGTTATTTTTTGGTAAAATATAAAAAGAGCAGGTTATAAACACATTTACATATTAACATTGAACAAAACTGTAATGAATCTGCAAAATAAACTAGTTCAACTGTTGCAAACAAAATCCATTTACCAGCTCAAAGCTAATCTGTGCAGTGACTAAGCTTCAATCTTTGAGGTCCACTGAATTTTGTTAAGGGCTGGCAGGGGTAAAAAAAACTACAATTCCATCTGTTGTTTTGCCTTTATTGTATTGACTTTAGTCTTATCTGATGGCAATAAATTCCCAGGGAAGGAGAACACCAGCTCAGACAGTGACCTCTGTTTGAAAAACCAGACAAAAGAGCATTTACTGTAGACATCCACAACTGTTCTCTGTATTCTCAATTGACCCATATGTGCATTTATTATAAAAACCCTGACCCTGCAATTAGGAGATTTTCGTTTGAGGGAATCTCAGAAAAGGCTGCAACAGACCAGTGGAGCAATAAATTGTTGTTGTTTTAACACACTGAAGAAAAAAAAATAAGTCAAGAATTAAGTAAAAATGTTATCAACCTATAGTTAAGTAAAGCAGAAACTATTACTACACAAATTAAGGATCAATTCCAGTTTAGTTTAGCAAGATACAAAATATGTTATTTTTTTTTGTTATGTACATTTGCAGCTTTTCTTCAATATTTCCAAACATACCCATTTATTACTCTACATTGATACCATTTTATATTGTATCTTTTTTCCTAGTTTGGTTAATGTCAGGTTTTAAGGAGGTGACATTTTTTTAATACTTATTCTGTATGAATGAGAAGCCTGAACAAGGATATTCTGGTTGACTGGCAGGTTGGCTTATATACTTCATAGTTGGCTACTCTTTGGGATGTCCGGGAAACTCACAAATTTCTGGGAGTCCTCCCAGACCTCAGGAGAGCGAGGGAACCTCCCGGTTTCTAATCGCCACCTATAGTAAGTGGCAGGGGGCGGGGCTTACGTCACGAATCACGCATCATTGTGGCCCCGCCTCCTGCTGTAATTGGCCATAAACAGTGATTGATGGTTGGGGGGGCCAAATGATGTGCCCGTCGGGTTTTGCTCCAAAAACGCCCACCTCCCGCTGATCTCTCGGAGGAGTCCTTGCCAATGTAGGCAAGTATGATATACTTGTGCAGTGATACTCCAGACTATACAACAGGCAGGGGAATGCTGGCAAATTTTAGCCCGGGAAGCAAAACTGGACTCAGCAATCTATTAGGTATATTTAAAAAAAAAATGCTGGTGGCCCAGACCAATATATCCCACTATGGGACCGGCCAGAGGGGCACATGCCCCCCGCCCCCAACTCAGCCTCCCCCTGACACCAATTTAGTTTCATGGGAGGGACAAGGTGTACATTTTGTATATATCAAGGCATTCCTGTTTTTATCGGTAAGCACATGGTGTTTTACCTGTGAATATTGACCTGCGATTTACACAACAATATCAGTGGTGGATATCAGCAAATTTCTGATAATTCCAACTAAATCATATGTTGCATTTAGATATAAAAAATATGCAATTTGGACCAGTGTATAAAAAATGAAAGCTAGAAACAAGAACATTTAAATGAAGTGAGTCAGGTGTGATAGCAGGCCTAGTGTAATGGTAACATTTTACCTTTTGTACTGTGAAATCGACCTTATAAATAGAAAAGTTCACACATATCAGATGTACAGGCAAAGCGTAAGCTGCACCTGCATATATAGAATCTGCCCTGTAAGACTTGCTCTTTGTGCATGACCCCCATAATCTAAATACTCCACTTTGTTGACATATTGCCCCAATGTTAATATGTAACCAAACAATTATATTATTTAGCAAAGTCATACCTGTCATAAAAGTAATAATAGTATTAATAATAAGAGTAAGAAGTCATACAAAACTTTCTAGGTCAACTCTCCAGGAATTGTGTCCATCTAGGCTTATCTACAATAAAAAAACAACAGAAAGGAATTGATCTTTCAGATTACTATCTTCTTTGTAAAGTCATCCTTTAAATGCAGGATCTCTTATCAACAATGATAAATAACTGTTATAATCCAGGCCTGAAGAGGTGGCAGATTAAACCCTAGATCTCCATTATCCACCCACCACTAGTTCAGCTGGCTGTTAGAATGTCAGTCTAGTGTGGACTTCAATCAAGCATTGTGTAGATCTTTTAAAAAGCATTCGATGATCAGTACAAAAAGCCTTGGTTCTGCATCCTTGCACTTAGATGGCCTGGCCAGCGCACATCAAGGTGTACGTCTATTCCCAGGCAATGCCAAAGCAAATTAGAATTGTGGCTAGGCTTTCATTTGCCCTGGGAAAATCTGTAAATACCATATGAAACGCTCAATCTCCTCCCCTCTTAACTCTTTTGTGTAGTGGAAATGGCCGTGCACCACTCCGCACAGCAAGGAACGCCGCTAAAAATGTAAAAATATAAAACAATAAAGTACAAAAAGGCGCATCAGGCAAACATTGAACCAAAATAATCTCAGTTCTCGATACCCTAGATAAGTATATATGAAGTCAATCATAAAATATATATTCTCTTTCTTTTTTCTCTTTATCTTCTTTTTAATTTTCCATTGAGAAAGTATAATAGTCCTCCTCTAGGACAAAAATGTTCTCTTGAAGCTCTACAATGTTTCATCCAACAGATGATAACTCCAAACGGTATACACGATGTTAAATGTGGAAGGAAAGAAAACAAAAACCGGGTGAATGATCGTTCAATCACCAATCGTATGCACCCAGAAATAGCACTATCAATGTGTGTTAATATTTTTCCCGGACCAACATCCTGATCATGTTATTTGGTCAAGGCCAGTGCTAGAGATATGTAGGCCTTCTCTGTTCCTCAAATAAAAATGCCTTCTTGCAATAGTGTTTTAAAACATCATAATCATTTATTGCATCAGGCAATATAGATATAGATATAAAAATAGATTTACAAATAGATATACTACATTCATTTTAGGGGTTCTCCATTCATGTGATATAAATAAAATTAAATGGGATGTAGTTAAAAAGTCGACAGTGAAAATGTTTACACCAAACTGTCTACTGTCATAAGATCGACAGTCATAAGGTCAACACAGTTAAAAAGTTGACAGAATGTCTATATGTTCTTAATGTATTTATAGTTAAAAGGTTGACATTTAAAATGTAGATAAGGTTCTTAAATAGAGAGCCAAATGTATGTTGACATAAATCACTATACTAAAAAAAAGGCAATATATGTAAATGTAAAAAAATCTTCCAAAAACGAAGGAATTGTAAACAAAAAAATGGAGTGGCACCCCCCCTAAACAGCTTAACCAACCCTAATGCCGCAAGTCGAGGCTGGTATTAAAAAAATCGGGGAGACCTTAAGCCCCTCCCCCGATTATACTACTACCAACACTAGGCTTTGCCAGCCTGTGCTGGTGGCACTATAGAAGGGAAAGCCACGGTGTGGGGTCCCCCTGCCATAATGCCAAACCATCCCCAGGCAGCTGGTCAGCAGGGGCTCTTGCCACACCAATGACCGGTGGGCTGGCAAAGCCTAGTGCTGGTAGCAGTAAAATCGGGAGAACCACATGCTCTTTGTCCCTCTATGTTTGTTTCACTTTCTTCCATTTTTTTTTTTTTTTACACGTGATGGATGGAGAGGATCATGTGACACATATACTCATATGACACCCTCATTGTCCAGGTAAACCCTGCCACTACTGAGCCTCTCAGATTAACATTTGTAAAAGCACAAAGGGTGTTCAATGATTGCAAGTAAGGGGTCACATATCTACACCATTTTGACATCAGTGATGTGAGGTTTTAATTGTATTGTCAGAAGTCTTTATTTTTTTCTGAGGGGTAAGAATTAGGTTTATTTTTACTCACTACGAATACAGTTTCTGATTTGATCTATGAACCATAAAGTAATTTAAAATATGGTATATGGGAAAAATACTAAATTAAAACTAAAATTTGGCAAATTGTCTCACTCATCTCTGTCTCCTGTGATAAAGTATTTTAGATAATATTGAATTATTAAACAAATTGTTAAAAATCATATTGATTTTGCTCAAGATTTAAGGAACCAAAATGTCAAATCACTGCTTGTACCATAAACGTTTTCTTCTTATAGAGTACAGGTCATTAAGATTCTTAAATGTCAGTGATGCTAAAGGGGTTATCAGTATTACACTCTTACCTTATCACGTTTATCAAGTAGAATAAATAAGAATACCAAGTAAGTTAAATAAGAAAATATTCTGTATTTAAAGAAAAGTAGCTAACTGTACAAAGAAAGCACTTACAGGAAATTTTATATCTTAAATTTAGTGCTGGCACTGCTCAATGATATCAGGGAATTGACCTGCTACTGAAAATGGCAATGAAAATCTAATTGAATTTAATTGGAACATTATTGGACACAAATGAGGTCTGTAAAAGATCATAGCAGACTGCTATCGGCCTGCTGTGTGGTTAACTTTCAATTACACTAACAGGTCCCTCCATATTACACAGTACATCATTTTTTTTTATTAAAATGCTTAATAGCTGATATCTTTACTTCCTTTAACCTCTTAACCTTATTTTAACTATTTTTGAATAAATGACACAACACCTTAGTGTGGCAAAATTAACAGAGTTTATTTTGAAGGTATGGTGGTGGAGAAACAAAGCAGTCAGTTTGACATCCGCCAGGATGCCCCAGCAGTAACCATGGGACACCCGCAGATGGGGGTTCAACCACACACACACCCAGGGTGCACATATCTACCTTATATGGGGCATTTGCCTCGGGCACTACAGAACCCACAACCCTTCTGGGCTAACGGAATGCAATCACAAACCGACCTGCATGGGCGGAACTTGGACCGAGACTATAGCTGACTCCATCGAAGAGCGGCGGGTTAAGGGTGCCTGCTACTGTAATGTGCGCCGTAACCACTGGCCACTGACTGCACTGTGTTTCCAGGCCACACTCGGAACCCATAGGACCCGAGGCCCGCCACCAACACACCCTATTGTCCTACCCTATCAATGCTAAACTCCTGTAAATATTCCCTATAAACCAAACCATGTCCTCATCGATCTTATGAACACCACCCGCCTATAGTGAAGGGGGTTCTAAAATCTAATGAGCGGATGCTAAAACTACAAGCCTTTTAGAGACGAGTGAACCGGACTACCACAGAAATACCTTTCTTCCTGCCTTTGACCTATCCAATTAACCACTACCGACCACAAAATGAAGATGTGATCCTTGCTGCCGAATGCAGCACAGCCCAATGAACGTATGAGTGACCTAGCACCCAAATATGTCACAGGGTCCAGAGGTCTGTAATGGCAGGAAAGCACATCAAAACATAATCATACATAAGCAACAGTAGTCAACTTTCCTAGTTATTGGAAATGAAATGAAAAGGAAAAAGAGCAAGAAAAGGAAGCATTAAGACTCGTTGAGACCATGCATACTCCGCACCCACAGCAGCACATCCTACCAGAGGTGCACATGCACACAAAAACTAAAGAGGGAAACAAAGAGTGGAGCAGAAACACAAGTGAAGGTAAACCCATAAAACCTTGTGGCGCCAAGTGCCAATCGGGCCCACTTTTTTTAGGAAAAAATGGACAAATCCCTTTGCGCCCTGCCTCCAAAGGCAACAAGCAGCTGAAACCCTGTGTCACCACAGCAGAGAATAAGCGAGGAGAAAAGGCATGGAAGAAAAGAAGGCTGTACATAACACTTATACACATTAGATTTCCACCTCCAAGCTCTTGACATAGCAGGCCCAGCCGCACCAGCAACCGTTGCAGATGTGGCAGTCCTGATTCAGAAGGGATTGATGCCGGAATGAACTATCCAGGCCTAGCGCGACCAAAATATGCTTGCATACCACCAAAACTGCTATTTGGAGGAGAGAACCATCAAAGGCCCCCAGCCATGGGACCCCAGAGTCAAGCCGCAGGCAAACGAACTCCCTCATTGTTGCCATCAACTAACAGCGAAACCATACTTTGGGAACATAGTAAACCAGAACCCTCTACCAAGCTGGCCGGATTTGGATCACCTCCCTCGACAGCATAGAGGAGGATCATCATCATCATAATTTATTTATATAGCGGCAGCAAATTCCGTAGCGCTTTACAATTGGGAACAAACATTGATAAGACAATACTGGGTAATACATACAGACAGAGAGGTAAGAGAACCCTGCTCGCAATCTTACAATCTATAGGACAATGGGATTCAGAAACACAAGGGTATGTGCTACATCCTATTGCACAATGGACCAGCTAGAACGCAAAGGTAAAAGTATTGAGTGGGCTGTGTGTGTTGCAATGTTGGTCAGATGGTTGTTGTCTTGTGTTAGCAGTGTAGAGGATGGTAATAGAGTAATCTAGGGAAATTAAGATGGTGGTTGAGGAATATCATAACCTTGTCTGAAGAGGTGGGTTTTCAGTGAACGCTTGAAGGTTTGAAGACTAGAGGAAAGTCTTACTGTGCGAGGGAGGGAATTCCACAAAATGGGTGCAGCCCGAAAAAAGTCCTGTAACCGAGACTGGGAGGATGTGATGAGAGTGGTAGAGAGACACAGATCTTGTGTAGAACAGAGGTGTCGAGTTGGGAGATATTTCGAGACAAGTCAGGAAATGTATGTCGGTGAAATTTTGTTGATGGCCTTGTATGTTAGTAGAAGAATTTTATATTGGTTGAAATACAGGCAGCCAATGTAGAGATTGACAGAGTGGCTGAGCAGAGGAATAACGGTTAGTAAGGAAAATCAAACTAGCCGCTGCGTGCAAAATAGACTTTGGGAAGACCAGTAAGGAGGGAATTGCAATAGTCGATGCGGGAGATGATTAATGCATGAATTAATGTTTTTGCGGATACACCACATGCTGTGTTTGCATCCCTGACAAAGGAGCAAACTTAGAAGAGGCAATTAGTTTCCTCACCCAGAAGGCACAAATATAAAATGACACAAGCAGCGCAACCTAATGCGACCTCATGCGCATCCCGTGCCCTTTGAAACAGCTTCCATTAATTTTACAAGAGAGAATTTACTAATGGGACACCTCTGTTCAGGGGGTACCGGGCGTTTCTTTGCCCAACCTTTCAAAACCCTGGACATAGCAAAACTTCTGGCTTAGTCATCCTTCCCGCACAGCCTAGCGAAGAATGATATTCCCATCAGAGCTCCTGCCAGAGTTAATCTGGATTTACTGGATTGAAACCCCCCGAAACCAATGTTAGCCTGCGCTTGTGCCCATCTTGATTAGCGCTCTGTCCACAACTCTGGAAAGTGCACCACTCTTACCAAAACCACACAATACTTTTTCCGTGTGGCAGGAGCACCGGATGATTCGGCCAGACCCTCTATGTCGGCTTGACAATCTGCCTTACCTGAACGCGGGACCAGGGGAACCCATTAGGGAGGCCCCGGGAACCAGAGATCTAAACCTATTCCCTTAGCCACTATTCTCAACACCGGTATCGTGCCGGGCCTGGGGGCAGATGTCTTACGACAAAACAGCGCAATATCAACCTGCGATATGGTAATAATCGGAGGCGAAGAAGCCCATGATCGTTTAATGGCCTGCACTACTCCGAGGCTATCGCTCCGGAAAACTACTGGTTATCCAACAAACACATCCACCCAAAGCTACAGAGCCACCACTATTGGCAGATAGCTAGGAGCCTAAAATTAGCAGCTCAAGCCCAGCTGGACTGCACCCATTCGCCAGGCCAAGGTTCAGCACACCAGTTCGCTGCAAAATAGGCCCCAAAACCTACCGTCCTGGCTGCATCCGTAAAGAGTTCCAACTCCCAGCTAGAGACAGTGGCACCAGCCAAAAATGCACCCCGTTACAATCCTGCCAGAACAGATCCCAAACTGCCAAATCCACTCACACCAGGGTAGAAAGATGGATACGACAGAGAGGCGCTTGCGTCCATCCATCGCCTGTATCCACTTACCGACAGAATAAACGACCCATGGGAATCACCCGATCACAGCAATCGAAAAACCCCAGTATGGATTGAGTCCGCCTCAAAGACACTCATGAGGTGTCAAGCTCCTCAGCTATCTGGGTGCGCAGCTTACCCTACCGTTTAAAGGGGAGCAGACAATGCCCTGAGCCTTGTTGTTTGATATTCTGTCTGCCCAAGCGCGACTGGGACACCCAGTGAATGGAAAGAGCCTCTTACCGAAAACACAATTTTTTTCATAGTGGGCCCGAACCGGGCCCCATGACCAGAAATCATCCCAGTACTGGCAACCCCATGACAGCCTGTGCCCCCACAGATGCACCAGTGTAGAAAGGAAATTACACCCTCAATTAAATGCGCATTAGACTGTGTGTCCCATATGTAGGCACTTGCCCACATAACAGTCATCATCTATCCTGAATTCCATGAAGGGAAACAATTCGGGATGGCCCGGCAGCGAACGGAAAACCGACAAAATATCGACCATTCGCCAGCAACGCTCTGGAACCAAAAAGCCGCTCCCCATGTCTAGCACAGCTTCCAAAAGACTGGCATACAACACAGCAAAACTTCTCAGGGACAGCAACACTCACAGATGCACCGTGAGGGAATGACAGGTGTGAGATCAGCCTGAATTTTCCTATCGCCTTTCAGGAACCACCCCCACTGGGAAAACCACCAAGTCCTGGTAAGGGGGGATCTGAATAAAAAAAGGGGGGGGCGCACATATGCCCCCAACGCAATCTCCAAACGAACTTTGTCCACCAGCACCTCAGGATAATAAACTGGCAGAATTCAGAATACTACCTCGGCCGTCTTAACCAAGCCCCCATTAGGAAACCTGATTCCCGTAGAAAACCCAGCCCCTAGAAATTTCTGCCTACCCCTTGAGTGAGTAGCAATCAAGCCATCGGCTTAGGCTAACCCCAGTAATTGGTGATCCTACCTAACGCAGGGCTGGAAGAGGCTGATTACTCGCTCCTCCCCCTCCTGACTGCTTAGACAAGTGTGGGAGAAACTGCATGCCGCTCCGTTTGGGTAACTAGTTTTGTCAAAGGGATAAGAGCAGTCCAGGCAGAGAAAGAAGCATCAAAAATATGTATGCACCCTTACACCAGTGTTATAGAACTCACAGCGAGCTTCATCCCCGCCACCTCGTGAAGGCGCCTCGCATACTGTCTTCTTAGCTCGCTTAAATACAGCGAACATGTCTATGCACCTACCTTTCACAATCCTGTCCTGGACAGAAACTTGAACCCTCTAAAATATGGCCGTGCTAGCGCAAGGTGCCATTCTCGGCCCCGGAGAGATGGGAAACTCCCTAAAAACAACGCCCGCTCAACCCAGCGCATTAGAAAATGCTTGCGCAAATCCTTAACAAGATTCTGGGAGCAGTCCCCAGAGCCAGAGGATGCAGTACTGAGTTATAGCCATCACACAACAAAGGCTGTAACCAGGTAAATCATATATATTGATCTCACCTTGTAGAAGGGAACCGCTCTCAGGGCCGCTAAACTGACCTTCCACTCCTGAACGTGTTGCGGTATGTCCTCCACTGCTCACGGACCTGGCAAACCAGTCCACCACGGCGGCTCCGGGATCTGCTGGGAGAGACATGTTACTGACAGAAGCCTGAGACAGGGAGCCACAAGCTGTAGGCCTCTGCCTCTAACCTCTCCTGTACACTATCTGTGAACCCTGTGCTACCCGCCAGATCGGTCACCAGATTGACTGTCCCCTTTAGCGCGATTATGCCCAGACCTGCTCCTGGAGCGAGACCTAGCTACAATGTCAGTACTTTGCCTCTCACCTATAGAACCACTGGTAGGAATGTGACTTATGCTGAGGGGTATTCGTTGGTGGGGGGGAGCTGGAAGAGAAAAAAACAACAAAAAAACGATACTCACGTGATCGCGCGGCGCCATGTCCCTCCTCTCCTCTTCTCCATTCACACTGACTGCCGGGCGTGATGTCATCAAGTCACGCCCGTCAGTCAGTGAGGAGCGCCGCAGCCAGCATGAAGAAAGAAGACAGAAAAGGAGACAGAAGAAAAGAAAAAAAAGGAAAAAAGTTTACAAAAGGTAAGTAAAGAAACGGAGAGGCAAGGGGAGGAAAACAGAGAGGGACAGTACTATAAAGAAAGAGGAGAGAGAAACAGAGGAGGAAAAAAAGCATAGAGCCACAGAGGAATAAAATAAAAAGTGGAAAAGAGGAACAGAGGAGAAAAAAAAGTGGGAGAGAGGAACAGAGGAGAAAAAAAAGTGGGAAAGAGGAACAGTGGAGGAAAAAAGTGAGAAAGAGGAACAGAGGAGGAAAAAAGTGGGAAAGAGGAACAGAGGAGGAAAAAAAAAGTGGGAGAGAGGAACAGAGGAGAAAAAAAAGTGGGAAAGAGGAAAACTGGAGGAAAAAATAGTGGGAAAGAGGAACAGAGGAGAAAAAAAGTGAGAAAGAGGAACAGAGGAGGAAAAAAAAGTGGGAGAGAGGAACTGAGGAGAAAAAAAAGTGGGAAAGAGGAAAACTGGAGGAAAAAATAGTGGGAAAGAGGAACAGAGGAGAAAAAAAGTGGGAAAGAGGAACAGAGGAGGAAAAAAGTGGGAAAGAGGAACAGAGGAGGAAAAAAAAGTGGGAGAGAGGAACAGAGGAGAAAAAAAAGTGGGAAAGAGGAACAGTGGAGGAAAAATTAGTGGGAAAGAGGAACAGAGGAGAAAAAAAAAGTGGGAGAGAGGAACTGAGGAGAAAAAAAAGTGGGAAAGAGGAAAACTGGAGGAAAAAATAGTGGGAAAGAGGAACAGAGGAGAAAAAAAGTGGGAAAGAGGAACAGAGGAGGAAAAAAAGTGGGAAAGAGGAACAGAGGAGGAAAAAAAAGTGGGAGAGAGGAACAGAGGTGAAAAAAAAGTGGGAAAGAGGAACAGAGGAGAAAAAAAAGTGGGAAAGAGGAACAGTGGAGGAAAAAAGTGAGAAAGAGGAACAGAGGAGGAAAAAAGTGGGAAAGAGGAACAGAGGAGGAAAAAACAGTGGGAGAGAGGAACAGAGGAGAAAAAAAAGTGGGAAAGAGGAAAACTGGAGGAAAAAATAGTGGGAAAGAGGAACAGAGGAGAAAAAAAGTGAGAAGGAGGAACAGAGGAGGAAAAAAAAGTGGGAGAGAGGAACTGAGGAGAAAAAAAAGTGGGAAAGAGGAAAACTGGAGGAAAAAATAGTGGGAAAGAGGAACAGAGGAGAAAAAAAGTGGGAAAGAGGAACAGAGGAGGAAAAAAAGTGGGAAAGAGGAACAGAGGAGGAAAAAAAAGTGGGAGAGAGGAACAGAGGAGAAAAAAAAGTGGGAAAGAGGAACAGTGGAGGAAAAATTAGTGGGAAAGAGGAACAGAGGAGAAAAAAAGTGGGAAAGAGGAACAATGGAGGAAAAAAAAGTGGGAGAGAGGAACAGAGGAGAAAAAAATGTGGGAAAAAGGAACAGAGGAGGAAAAAAAGTGGGAAAGAGGAACAGAGGAGGAAAAAAAAGTGGGAAAGAGGAACAGAGGAGAAAAAAAAGTGGGAAAGAGGAACAGAGGAGGAAAAAAAGTGGGAAAGAGGAACAGAGGAGAAAAAAAAGTGGGAAAGAGGAACAGAGGAGGAAAAAAAGTGGGAAAGAGGAACAGAGGAGGAAAAAAAAGTGGGAGAGAGGAACAGAGGAGAAAAAAAGTGGGAAAGAGGAACAGAGGAGGAAAAAAAGTGGGAAAGAGGAACAGAGGAGGAAAAAAAAGTGGGAGAGAGGAACAGAGGAGAAAAAAAAGTGGGAAAGAGGAACAGAGGAGGAAAATAAGTGGGAAAGAGGAACAGTGGAGGAAAAAAAGGAGAGAGGAACAGAGGAGAAAAAAAGGTTTGGGGGCTATTGAATGTTGGGGTTAGTTTAGGGAGAATGAGGTCTATTTATTAAATGTGACTATGAATTATTTAATGGCAGTGATGGGTGCAAGAAATAGGTACTGCTGGGGCTGTTTGCAGGAAGGATAGGTTTATTTATTAAATGTGAATAGTATTATTTTAATGTTGTGGCTGGAGGAAGGCCTAATTATTAATCGTGAGTGCTATTGATTTAACGCCGGGGCTGGCTTTAATTTTCTAAATGTAGCCATTTTTTTTTCAAAATAGGTCCTTCAACATTCCTGGATCTGGACAAGTCACAACTAAAGAAACCAGCAGCCACAGGTGGAGAAAGTGAGAAGAACAGGTAGGAGAGAGCAGCACAGTGTGTGAAATGTTGTGATTCTAGTAGGGACAATGGCAATTTTTGGTGAATGTTGTGCCCAATGTAAGGTGTAGGCCAAGACTGAACTGTTTGTGTACACACTGCATTCTTTGTATACTACACTGTGGTGGTAGATGTCCTGAAAGTCAGGAGTGCTTGAACATATGTGACGCTCCGGCGAATTGAGAGTCTAGTGATTTTGCTGCTAGCCACGCCCGAATGGCGCATTTGCCACGCCCCCAAATGCATGAGCACACCTCCGAAAAATTTTGCACCGCCGTTAGGCTAGCCACGCCCCAACGGCGCATTGCCATGCCCCTTAATGTATTACTAAACACCAAAAAAAGTTGGGGGCTACTCGACTATGAGGGGGGCCCCATGAATTTGTTGTACCCGGGCCCTGAATTCTTCTTGGCAGCCCTGCATATAACCCAGGTTCAGATTTAAATTTCTGCCCTCCTAGGCCACTGTTAATGTTTTACTCCACAATCCTCTTGTGCAATCTGTTGTTCAAACCTCTACCCTTCCCATGTGTATAATATAAATAGTAACATAAGCAGCCCTTATAGAATCCATGTGTTCACTGTTTGCAAAATGTATAATATAAATAATTATAATACAAATAATAGCAAGCAAATTGAGCTGTTTTGCTGTCATTCCAGGAGTGATGTGGCCTTTCCACATATTCAGGTCTGTTTAAAAATATCTGAGTGCGTGTGTTTAATGTTATTCCTTTAAACCATTTGTTTGCTTTTTACTTTTTGAAATGTTTTTATGTATTTTATTCAAGACCATGCATTAACAGTGAAGATCACGAGCAATGCATTGAAGCAAGAAGCTATCACTTACAATCCTGAGATTCCAGAAAAAGTAGACAGCATTGGAGCTGTACCCTGCTGCATGAAGAGTTTGGCACGTCCAGACTATACAGTGACTTGGGCCACGTGCCCTTTCCCTGCCCAGGACTCCCCCCTTTCAAGTAGGGAGTAGTAACAGCCGTGCATTAAAGCATAGAAAAGGGCTGTTTAACCAGATGTATCTGCATATACATTCATCTACTGGATTTAAACATTGCTACTGAATTACATCAAATTAACATGCTGCAAGCAGTGATCTCAAACAAGAAAGAACAAGTGCCTGGAGTGATTAATTGAGTCTACACAATTTGGATGCAGTTTTGTCTACTATATGGGACTTGAACTGCTGAACGCAGCTGGCACTGGTAGCTAAATGTTATAATTATAATCAAATGTACACTGTGAGCTAGCGGTCATTGGCTATTGTACGGTAGCATACTACTATCACTGGTGTGGTTAATTATTTGTATGTGAACATGGTACTCAGGGCTCATGGATCATGCAAGGCGCTCACCACTGGATGCAGTAGGAACTGTACGGTGACTCATGCACTTTAAAGAATCATATGTTCATTTTTACAGTGTACCATCTGCAAATAACATAAGTCAGTGGAATGAGGCAATTTTTTATACTGCCAGCACCAACACAGGTATCCCCGCAAATATATTTTTCCCTATTGCATCATCTGTGACTTTACATTTGAATTAAGCAGATACACTGCTGTATTGTTTCCTGATATGAGAACCTGAAGACATTCCCTTAAGTTTGAAAGTCTTGTTCTGGTGATTGGTATAATATTTGCTGTGTAACATCATCCTAGCCACGGTTACACAGTAGGATATGTGCATTTTGTAGTTTTGGGTATAGAATATCTAATGTAGATAGCTATTGCACTTTTATGATTGTATAAGTGTCTACATATGCACATTGTATTATAGTGTTATGTGTGTTAGTTTTAACTTCTGGTTTAATTATTTTTTTATATATACATTTTTTTAGTATTACAGTGATTTTAGAGACTTGAATATAGTTTCATATTTGAGAATACTTACTGACTTTTATTGTTTATAGTTTTGCTAAAAGTGTTTTTTTGGGTGACTTGCAGCTCCCCTATAACAGCTGCTTAGACCATAGAGTTCATCTAACGTTACGTTTGTTTTTGTTTTTTTTCTCCTGTTCATAAGAAACATTCTGCTTTAAAATGTAGTTAATCTAATATAATTATAAGTATGTTGACTTTTCAGATATGTGTTTAATGTGTAGTTGTAGTAGTAGTATGACAAGTCCACTTCCATGCTTTGACATCAAAGGTCATAAAATAAAAATATTTACATAAACTTTTGTATAAATTATAATGTTAATGTATGGTTCACAGTTATTGTGCAGAGAATAACAAGAGAATCTATATACGCTGTGTTAAAAACAACACAAACATTTTAAAATAATCAATAATGTCTACATTTAGATCTAAATATAGATAAGCTCCAGTACAAACATGGGAAAGAGGTTTAGTATTAGCTCTGGCATACACAAAGGCTTACAAAATGCATCCACTCTCTTCCCAGTTACACCACTTCATACTGCCGCCCCGGCAATATTCCGGGTTGTTAACCCGGGATATTGCCGGGGCACAGGGCAGTATAGATAAGAAGATTACCGGGTCGGGCGGGTTCATACTGCACCTGCCCGCCCCGGGTTTTAGAAAAAAAAAAAGGTGTAAAAAAATGTTTTAATTAAAAAAAAATACATAACAAATGTTTACTTAACTTATTTTCAGCCAGCGGTGTCTTCGCTGCGTTGCCGGCTGTCAGGGGGACCTCTGGGTACTAAAATGACATCATTTCTAGTCCATTTTTTTACTTTGCCATTTTTTTTTTTTACAGTATGAATGGTGAGACCCGGGAATTACCCAGGTTGCACCATTCATACTGCAGGCGAGCGGGGTCCAACCCGGGAATTACCCCTCGCAAAATCCCGGGTCTAAGTCCCGGGATTTTAGACCCGGGATTTTGTGGTTGGACTATTCATACTTCACCAAGACCCGGGTTTTTCAGCGTGCCTCTGCAAAAACCCGGGTTTACAGGTACCAGCTCCTGTCTCCAGTGCAGTGTAAGGCCACAGAAAACACCTTGAGAGAGTGACTAATTCTTTATATTTTATATTTGTTCCTTAAATATAGACTGTTAAGAGACAATGTATAAAATGTTGCTTAAACAAATGTAACCCCCAACGCTTACCAGTCCAGGGAAATTCATGTACTGGGACAGGCAGTCAGAAGCTTAGTTAGTCTGATGCCCTTGTTAGTCTGAAGTAGAGATGGTCACTGACCCCCGTGTTTTGGTTTTGGATTCGGTTTTGGATCTGGATTACCGTCGTGTTTTGGTTTTGGTTTTGGTTTTGCAAAACCGCCATTGCGTGTTTTGGTTTTGGTTTTGGTTTTGTTTGGTTTTGTTTTGCTTTTTTTTGGGAAAATCCATGTTTTTGGGCCTAAATTAACCCAATTTAGTGCTCCAACTGTTTTAGAGACAAGTAATCTAATTGTTGAGGTAATAAATCATCCAAAAAAACAGGTTAATTCTTCGTTGGTAGGCCTTCATTTATTCTACACACAAAACAGATTGTCTTCCTCTCCATCTATGCATATTGGCAATGCAGCCATCGTCTTTGAATGTATATTACACCCTACACTTATAGTTAAATATGTAAAGAAATGGAAAAAGCCAGTTTGGTTTCTGTCTCTCAAGGCCTCCCTCCACTTGTATAAAATACCAAAAAATTCAGCCATTATAGACTGTACAATATTAATTGACATGGAGAAAGCCAGTTTGGTTTCTGTCTCTCTAGGCCCCCCTCCACTTGTATAAAATACCAAAAAATTCAGCCATTATAGACTGTACAATATTAATTGACATGGAGAAAGCCAGTTTGGTTTCTGTCTCTCTAGGCCCCCCTCCACTTGTATAAAATACCAAAACATTCAGCCATTATAGACTGTACAATATTAATTGACATGGAGAAAGCCAGTTTGGTTTCTGTCTCTCTAGGCCCCCCTCCACTTGTATAAAATACCCAAAAATTCAGCCATTATAGACTGTACAATATTAATTGACATGGAGAAAGCCAGTTTGGTTTCTGTCTCTCTAGGCCCCCCTCCACTTGTATAAAATACCCAAAAATTCAGCCATTATAGACTGTACAATATTATGAAAAATGGACAAAGCCAGTTTAGGGTCACTCTGTCTATGACACCCTACCTTTAAGGATAAATTGCCCTAACAGCAGCCTTTCAAGATGGTATGTGATATGGAAATGCCACAAGTCCCTTTCCTCTTTGGGGGTAGATTGCACCCTACACTTACATAGAAAGTTTTAAAAAGATGTTATCGGCATCATCTTCAGCTTAATCCTCACCCTCATCAGTGTGTACGTCATCATCACAGACTATCAATTCATCGCCGCTTGAATCCGTCATTAGAGAACAGTCAGTGCTTGGATGTCTTGGATGGTGAAGGCCTTCCTCGTGGAAGATGTAGTTCATTTTTATGAACATCATTTTCTCCACATTTTTGGGAAGTAACCTTCTATGGCGATCACTGACTAAGTTCACTGCTGTGCTGAACACTCGTTCAGAGTACACACTGGAGGGTGGGCAGCTTAGGTATTGCAAAGCAAGTTTGTACATGGGTTTCCAAATGGCCTGCTTTTCTTCCCAGTAAGGAAAGGGACTGTCTGACATTTCCATATCAACTACCTCTTGAAAGTAATCCTCCACCATCCTTTGCATGTTTATACTCGTATTGGATGGAGTTATGGGCAAAGTGACACATTTTTTTGAAAAATCCTTCAAACCAGCCCAGATGTTAAATTGTTCTGGTCTGTCCCCTGCGTCTTCCCTGCTTCTTTTTTGGAAATTTAATTTTTTACGAGCAGCAGCTTGAGAAAGTGAAGGAGGACACGTCGTCAAGCCGAGGCCCAGTTCAGCGGCCAACTTGCTGAGCAATAGCTCCTTGCAAAAGTTCACAATTTGCTCATTTACAAGTAAAGACTCAATGTAGGTTTTAAACCTTGGATCAAGCACAGTGGCCAAAACGTACTGATCCGAGTTCAAGATCTTAATAACTCGAGGATCATTGTGAAGCAAATTAAGTACTTGATAGACAAGGCCAACATACTTTGCTGAATTGCTTGCTTTCAGCTCCTCCTTCATTTTCTCAAGCTGCTTTTCCAATAGTCTAATTAAAGGAATGACTTGGCTCAAACTAGCAGAGTCTGCACTCACCTCACACGTCACAACTTCAAATGGTTTCAGCACCTTGCACAGCACTGAAAGGATTCCCCACTGTGCAAGAGTGAAATACATCCCCCCTCCTTTCCCAATGTCATGGCTTGTGCAATATGCTTGGATGGCTTTGCGCTGTTCCTCCATCCTCTGAAGCATGTACAGGGTGGAATTCCACCGAGTTACCACCTCTTGCTTAAGTTGGTGGCAGGGCAAGTTAAACTGCTCTTGGAGCTGCTGTAATCTCCTACATGCTGTGACTGAATGCCTGAAATGGCCTGAAATTTTACGGGCCACCGAAAGCATCTCCTGCACCTCACGGTTATTTCGTAGGAAGCTCTGCACCACCAAGTTGATGGTGTGAGCAAAACAGGGAATATGTTGGAAATCACCCAGCTGTAATGCTCGCACTATATTGTTGGCGTTATCTGAAATGACATACCCTGGGGAGAGTCTGAGTGGTATAAGCCATGCATCAATCACATCTCTCAGTTTGCGTAACAAATTGTCAGCCGTATGCCTGTTAGTGAAGCCGGTGATACAAAGAGTGGCCTGCCTGTGACAAATGTTACGTAGTGGTGTACATGCTGCTGCTGTTTCTGCTGGTGAAGGTGAATGACCAACCCAGTGGGCTGTCACAGTCATATAGTCTTTGGTTTGGTCACTTCCACTTGTCCACATATCTGTGGTTAAGTGAACAGTGGGCAGAATGGCATTTTATTAGCGCAATCTCTACATTTTTACACACTTTTTGGTATAGTTGTGGAATAGCTTTACGGGAGAAATGGTGTCGCGATGGAATTCTGTAACGCGGACACAAAACCTCAATTAATTGTGAAAAACCAGCTGCGTTTATTGTGGAGATTGGACGCAGATCTAACACTAGTATTGCAGCCATGGCGTCTGTGATTCGCTTGGCGACTGGGTGACTGCTGTCATATTTGCTTCCCCTCGCAAATGATTGTTTCACAGTTAATTGCTGAAATGTAGGACTGCTCATTTTATTAACCTGCCTCTGGGATGACGATTCACCCCCAGCAGCAGCAACAGCAGCAGCAGGACTAACGCTTTCTTCAGAGGAATCAATAATAGTGCTGGAGTCATCCAGGCTTAAGTGGGATGCCGGGCTAACTCCGAGCGCTACTGAGGATATTGATGAGGATGGTGTAGTGGGTGTATTTTGTAGCCGTCGGTATGTCGGTGAGCAGAGGGTCTTAGCTGATGAGGGAGTGCTTGTATTCTTTTGGGAAGAACTTTCAGCTTTTCCCAACACTTTGCCATGAACTCTTGTTAAATGGCGTAACATAGACGAGGTTCCAAGATGGTTAAGGTCCCTCCCTCGACTGACTGTGGCTTGACATACACTACAAATGGCTATACAATTGTTGTCTGGATTTGGGTAGAAATAATTCCACACATAAGAAGTGGATTTTTTTGTTTTATGCCCAGGCATGACAATGGCCTTTTACTTGTCACGTGCCAGAACTGCTGCCACCGGTGCAGGACTTACACAAACAACCTCATCCTCATCAACATCCTCATTAGCGCCCTCATCGCCTACACAAATCTCCCCCTCATCCTCTTCTAATTCCAAAGTGGCATCCTCAATTTGGGTATCACCGGCTACACTCGGGCTATTAAGGCACACATCAGCAGAATGCTCATGATTAGACATCCCACTGTTGGATGGACTCTCCACAGGGATTGTTGTCATTTGTGAATCAGAGCAAATATTCTCCTGTAATGCCTCACTGTTATCTTGCAGCTCGGCTTTGACGCGTAACAGTAGTTGTGCACCGATTGTAGGCTGGGTAAATTTTTGGGATCTGCCACTAATAGCCAAAGGTGAAGGCCTCATTCTCTCTTTGCCACTGCGTGTGTAGAATGGCATGCTTGCAATTTTTTTTTTATCGTCACTTAACTTTTGCTCAGTTACACTTCTTTTTCGCTTCAATACAGTAAATTTTTTTGGGTTTTTGTTTTTTGCACTAATTTGAAAACACTCTGTTGTTTGACATCGCCTTGGCCAGATGACGTACTGGGAACACTAACATCAGGACTGGTGACAGAACCTGGTTGCTCATTCAGATCATATGTGGACTGCTTTGAATCCATTCTGAGCGCAAACCACTGGGGAGTGCTAAAAATTATTTGGTAGATACTGCTGACAGATATGACTTTTGACAGCCAGAAATATTAATGCACAATTAGGGAGGACACCCCAAAAGCACTGAGGAGTGCTAAAAATTATTTAGTAGATACTGCTGACAGATATGACTTTTGACAGCCAGAAATATTAATGCACAATTAGGGAGGACACCCCAAAAGCACTGAGGAGTGCTAAAAATGATTTAGTAGATACTGCTGACAGTTATGACTTTTGACAGCCAGAAATATTTATGCACAATTATGGGGGACACCCCAAAAGCGCTGGGGAGTGCCAAATATTAAGAAAAAATAATAAACCTCTATCCTCCTTTCTGCACTAGCGATTTTGGTTAGAGCAATTGCAAGAACAAAATTGTATTCTCTGTCCCTGCTCTAATTACCCTATGACTACACCCTGCTCTCTCCCTCTGTCAAATGGTGATGGATTGCTGTGGAGGCGTGTATTTATAAAGTTGAAGTATCGCGAGAACCGAGCCCCGAGATCCGACGACGTCACGATGACGTTCGACCTCGATTTGTATTCGGAACGGGCGGGAGAGTACCGAGCTGCTCAGCTCGGTACTCGGATACCCAAAGTTCGGGTGGGTTTGGTTCTCGGAGAACCGGACCCGCCCATCTCTAGTCTGAAGGGTAAGACTGTGAGTGTACAGCAGGGTGATGGGTGTGTGAGATTACCTACTGAAGGTAATATAACACTAATGTGGGGATGCCTATGAAAGGACTTTTTAGTAGAGCTGAGCCCCACTACAGGTAATGGGGGGATCTGTGTTTGAGGAGGTCATTCTGCATAACCATTCTGCATAAGCACTCTGTAATGTGTCCATCTGTGTGATGCATTTCGTGTTTAACCTGAGGCAAAACACAGTATCGGACCCCATATCAAAATGTGGGGGAGAGCCCAGTGATGCCTCTACATGCTTTTGGACACTGCTTCCAGAAGTGCATAGCGGGGGCTTCTTTTGCACATGCGTAAAATGGGCCTTCACTGCGCAAGGGCTGGAGCAGTGCATACTCAGAAGCGTATCGTCTGGCCACATAGCTCATGCAGTGACAGCAGTTACTCCACTTTGTTTAATACTTGCTTAGAACACAGCTGCTGAATGGTTTCATTGCCACAATAGTGCAGTTCAGTCAGCCATCTTATGTCATTGAACCATTTTTCCAACATCCCCACAAGCACTTGGCTAAATATATTCCACTTTTCCCGCAGGTATGGTTTTCCTTAGTAGGTTGTAATTTGTGTAAAAACTTGGACAGGGGTTTCAAGTAGACTCTACTACCCAGAAGAGGCAGCTCAGGTGGAGGTACTACACCAGGATTTAACCAATGATGGGGTAATACAGAAATTCTTTGACATTCAGAGACCCAAGGTTATTTACCCCAGTGACCTAGAATTTGGAGGTCTCATTGCAGTGCTATTAGATACAGAAGCCCCTATAGAGAGGGAGTGCATAACACAACATCATCCTGGTTTCAAGGGAGTGGAAACACTGATGGAAGGAATATGGCACAAGGAAGCCCCTGTGGGATATATTTTTTATTCAAGTTCCAAGTCCATCCTCTAGGTGTACAGACTGGTCACTGCTGCCCGCACGTAAACAAGATGCTCATTGAAAGTGGGTCTGAGGTTTCTATCATATTTGAGAAGTGGTACAGGGTATATATCTAGGTCGCTCAGTCCACACATAAAGCACAGATGTGTCTACTAAGCAACCAAAACTATCCTTATCTTGAATATTTAAAAATCTATTTGAAGTTCCCTAACTAAGTCTCTGGAGGTGAGTGTGATTTGCCTTTCATAGCAATAGTCTGTCCAGAGGCCGAAACAGCAGTGACCAGCCTGTACACCCAGAGGATGGACTTGGAACTTGAATAAAAAAATATCCCACAGGGGCTTCCTTGTGCCATATTCCTTCCATCAGTGTCTCCACTAAGTGCCAATAAGTGCCTGCTGTCATTGTCATAAATGGCAGCATAATTGGGCATCTCATTCAGTGGTATTGAGAGGTTGGAAGATAAGACTAACATAAGCCACTGTCCTACCAGAAGAAAGAGATAGTGGAAATAGTGGAGAGGCATGAGTTGCGGCATAAGAATTTTTGAGCGCTGATTCCCCCAAGAAAGGACATGTCATATTTGGCTGATGGATTCAGCCTTTTCCTTAGGAAACTAAGGGGTATATTTACTAAACTTTGGGTTTGAAAAAGTGGAGATGTTGCCTATAGCAACCAATCAGATTCTAGTTATCATTTATTTTGTACATTCTACAAAATGATAGCTAGAATCTGATTGGTTGTAAAGGCAACATTTCCACTTTTTTAAACCCAAAGTTTAGTAAATATACTCCTGAGACTCTGGGCTAATAGCTGTGTTTGAACACTGGATAAGATGGAATTCTGAGAAGTATTTTAGGGAGAGGTCATGGAGGTTATCACCACATGAATATGGAGATCATCCAATAAACCCTTTGAGGCATGCTAGAAACTGCATTAAAATGGGAATATGAGCGAACAATCACACTGAACAAAATAACTGTGTTAAATCAATATACCATCCTCAGAGTAGATGAGGCCCTCGACTTCTTTAAAAGATGCCAGTGGGTCTTAGTGCTTAACCTGTGCAGTGACTACTATTTGTCAGGTGCCGTCACTGCTTCTCCTCACTTGCAGAGGGACCACCTGCTTCCTGCTTCCTGGCTGCGTCTAGTTTCTGATAAAGCTCTGGCTGTCCATCCTCCCCTTCTGAGCATGCTGGCTTCCTAACCACTCTCCTGGATTAACCCTTTGTACTTCGCATCCTGCTTGGCTTGACCTCGGACTGTCTGACAATTCTTATTCAGCAGTTACTTTGTTGTAAGCTGGCTTGAATAACTGTGACCTGTGCATCTCTTTCAGTGAAACCCATACCTCCTTGCGGGGGTCCCTGGCAAAAACCAGAGTTAGACTCCATGCCTCCAAGTTTAGCTGTGTCAATACCAGCAAGTAGTCATTTTTCTTACCAAGTTTGTGATAGTATACACTGGCCATGTCTACAGATGGTACCGGTGAACCCTCTACCCATGATCTCCTACTCCATCTAGCACACCGGGTTGAACATTAGGAATTTGACCAGGTCCAGCTCCTTCAATGTGTACAAGGGGTTGTCTTCCGCCTAGATTTGTTACAAGTTTCCTTGGCGGTCTTCCAGTCCATGGCCATTACCGTTTTTGGGGCAACTCTTCCCTCCTCGGTTCCTACAGCTGCTGCTTCTTCTATTCTACGAATTCCCCCTCCTGAGAAGCTTGAGGGAGATTGCAAGAATTGCAGAGGTTTAATGTAATACAGGCTCCTTTTCCTCTGTGCGGATCAAAGTGAAATTTATTATCTCTCTGCTGTCCGGCCAAGCCCTTGCGTGGGCCTCTCCACTATGGGAATGTAATGACCCTCTCCTACAGAGATCCTCCTCGTTCATTAAAACTTTTTGTAAGATTTTTAACAAGCCTGGTTGGTTTACTCCACAGCTGCCAGCCCGTTGAACCTGTGTCAAGGTCCCCTTTCTGTCAGAAAATATGCAATCCATTTTCGCATTCCTGGTATCAAAATGAAAATGGAACAATGAGGTGCTTGTGGCTACCCTCTGGCAAAACCTCACAGACCGCATCAAGGATGAATTGGTGACCAGAGAACTACCTGCTGACCTTGATGCTCTCATCTTTTTATGTAACAGAATTAATTTACATTTTAGGGAACTTACACAGGAGAGAACTACAGCAAGGCATTTCACACTCTACTTAGCCCCCACTTTCAGAACCCAGTGCTGTCACCTCGTGACAGCACTGGGTTATATGTTTTGTCTCTCATTAAGCCATTTTGCAAATATCCCCACAAGTACTTAACTAGCAGATATGTCAGATACCCCCACCCCCACCCAGTGTAGGTGTGATTTCCTAACTGTGTAAGCATGTGTAGAGTTAAGCAGGGGTTTCAGAACCTGGTAGAAAAAGAAGACTCTACAACCCAAAGGACTCCAAGTGAGATTCTTGTGAAGGCACTGCGGCAGGAGATGGATGTGAAATCACTTCCATCACCAGGGATGGACCATGGCATTACTTGGCCCCATAGCAAAATTTGGGTGAGGTTCTGGCAATGCTGATCACAAGGTCCCCTGCTCAGTAACATTTAGTGCTCCATGTGCTTGCCCTGTGCATGATTAGAAGTGGAACTCTGTTCGTCTCAGCATGCAGAAATGCACAGTGAAGTTCCATTTGGAACTTCGCGGTGCATTTGGAATTTATGCAAGTTTCTGGCAAAACAGCTTTTCAACACATTGTATCCCCAGCCTTTTTAAGTTATGATTATTTTAATTTCATTACTCTAACCCCTGCCTTATTCTTATGGCTAGCTATGGCTTCTGCTTTGATTTATGTACCCCTATGTCTTTTGTGGAGGTCACTTATAAAGCATGCCCAACAAGGTTTTGAACCAGTGCGCTTCGTTGGCCCATTCCGTCGAACATCAAAGTGCACGACTACTCTCCACAAACTAAAAGTGTACCAACTTCCCTGTATAGCACCAACCCTTTCAATCAAATAAGATTATTACTTTTTTATTTATTTAAAGGAAATATCTTTAAAAGAGATTCAAGGGATAGGAAGAGCAGATTTTTTTTTTTTTTTGGGATTTGATCATTGTATACCTTTGGAGGGGGTGGAAATCAAGTGTTGATCTATTCTTTCAGTGGAACCACTTTTGCACCGTCCAGGTGCACCTTATGGGGGGGACACTTCTAAGTTCATTTCAGCCGAAGCAATACAATAATTCAAATACATAAAAGTAACACACATAATGAAAATACTAATAATGTCCCCTCACTCTGAAAGCAGGTAGTCCAAAACTGACTGTGGGCACCATGTGCATGTCCACATTGACCCACAATCTAAAAGAGGCAGCTCCCAAGCTGAAATGAAGGCTTTCTGTGGGCTTTACCCTTGATATGCAAGAGGAAGATAATTAGGTATGCACAGAAACCTATAGCACTCCTGCATATTTTTAAGGTTTTATAGAACTTTAATACAGTGAAGTAGTTTTTTCAGACCTTTGGTTATGTATGAATTTACATAAAAAGTTAAATGACAGAGTCAAAGTGTCACTGACTACAGAAGTGAGCGCATGCTAATGCCAAGAAAGCATCATTATTATTATTATTTTTAATATAGCAACTTTTTTTCCAATAGGATTTAAATCACTTTACATTGTTGCAGAGTGTGAGGCAGCCATCATGGGTGTGCTCAGATGCTATTCTATGAATTATTCACATTATTAATGCATGGAGGGAACCGTGTCACTGCAATGTACAAAAGACATCTCATTTTACCTTGACAAAGCAAGTTACTGCAGTTCATACTCATGCTCACTAACATTTATGCAAAAATGAAGGATGGGCATAAATAAACAGGTCATAATTCCCATGTAAATTGTTATTCTAGTCTTTTCTGTCTTCAGTGGGTCTCAGTTAATTAACAAGTTAAAAGGCTTCATGCTGGGTGTGCAGCAGCTGTACATCCATAGTGGACACAATTGTTGTTTGTCTGCGACCAATATAACTTTTAGTAGAGCTATATTTAGCAAATATTCACTTCACGTGTTATTTTGCTAAATAAAGTTTCTCTTGCATCTGGAAAGAATCTATTTTTATGAAATGATGTAGTCTAGGGACTATCTTTATTGATCTATTGATTTTATAATTTCTGTTTATATTTTAATAAAATACCCATGCTCAGAATTGTTATACAGTGCAATTTTACTGATTAGCTGGTTGGCTGAAGTGATGGTATCTAAGTAACCTTTTATAATGATTTGACACAAAGATTTTGCCTGTTGTCCTGGTGCAGCTAGAGAGACATCAAAAGGTGGATATATGATATAGTATATGAATAATATATAATTTTATATTGACCATGCAAGCATTATTGCAGCTCCTATTGCAGTTCCTATTACTAAAAAATGTAAATATATTTTGTATGCCTATGTAGACTAAAATGTGTGTATATTTCACTGTGCACCTATAAATAAGGATAAATTCTGTATCTTACTGCTGTTCATAGATTTATGTCAATGGTGACTGATCCTTACTCAGAACAGATGTTATTTAACATGGACTGGTTATGCTAGTCATATAGCAAGTGACTCAATTCCAGGAACCTGGCTGACAATGAAATCTTGTGACATTGCATTTGAAGGAACTCCAAGGAAGCTCTAGGGAAGACCACAAAATATAAAGTTTAAGAGTGTGGACTGTTGACCGACCATGGAGTATGTGTAGATGAGATGCTTCCGCTGTTTGGGGTATATATTTGTTTTGGATGAACTAACTGTTCTTAGTTTTGCAATTGGGGTAATATGTGCTCCTGTTCCATTATATGGGGCCTATGAACATTCCTCTCTTACAACCCCTCCAGTTTCTTAGTTGTTACTTCAATATAGGCCTCATCAATAGATGGCCTTCTGATATCTGACACCTAAACTACTCAAATGGGCCACTTAACTGTTATTATGGATAATCGCTAATGTAGGCACTTTTGTTATTCCGATGTTTATGCTTTCTATAAGTGAGACTTTACTGCATGCTACATGGGCTCATAAAATCAACAGAGTACCTTCCACATATGATAAAATGCAATTACAATTTACTATGTAGCCCAGTGGCTGAATTTATAATAAGATATTTTGAAATAGGGAGCATTTCTTAAAGCCTCAGACTCCCACTGCTGAAATCCAAAGTATATTTTCAATAATATTCCCACCCACCAACAAGAGCATACCTGACATTTCTTTCTCTGTTGATAACATGACCATAAATCCCACCCCACAAGCTCGCTTCCTAGGTGTAATCCTTGACTCACACCTATCCTTTGTTCCCCACATTGACTCTATATCTAAATCATGTTACATACATCTAAAAAACATCTGCAGAATACGCACATATCTCACACAAGACACTGCAAAAACCTTAATTCATGCACTTATCATCTCCCGCATTGACTATTGCAATTCCCTCCTTACTGGTCTTCCCCAAAACAGACTCAAACCCCTAAAATCTATTTTGCACGCTACGGCTAGATTGATTTTCCTTGCAAATCATTATTCCTCTGCTGAATCACTCTGTATGTCTCTACACTGGTTGCCTGGTTTCTACCGAATCCAATATAAAATACTTTTACTAACCTACAAGGCCATCAACAAGGCTGCACCAACATACATCTCCTCTCTTGTCTCAAAATATCTCCCAACTCGGCAACTCCGTTCTGCACAAGATCTACGTCTCTCATCCACCCACATTACATCCTTCCATTCGCAGTTACAGGACTTTTTTTTCGGGTTGCACCCACTCTATGGAATTCTCTCCCTCGCACAATAAGACTCTCCTCTGGTCTACAAACTTTCAAGCGTTCTCTGAAAACCCACCTTTCCCACCTCCTACTGACTCTTTGACTATATTATTCGTATTGAATTAATTTATTTTTACTATCAGTTTGCCCCTTAGGGTCATATGTCTCTGCTCAACTATCTGAGGCCTACAAACTCTTCTTTCAACTCCTCGAAAATTTGGTATTTCAGGTTAAACAGAGCAGAGATCTCACCATGGACTTCATCAATTTCACACATAGACCAATTCAAGAAGCTGCCGAACTTTTATTATAGGATATTGCTGCCATCTATTGTTTGGGTTCACAGATCAACTCTATGTCCTCAACCCTCCCCCGATTCATTGACTATTCTCTCAGGTTAAACAGTGAAGTGACCACATCTACCTATGGACTTCTGACTATTGAAACTATACTATGATATTAAACTGTATGCATATTATTATGTTATATTTAGAACAAAAGAAAGTGCTCATAGTGTAGTAACTCAATTTTACATCTATAATAGAGTAGAAAATTGCATACTAGAATGAAATGAATAACCATTGTTAGGGAATTAAGACTGTAAGCTCCAATGTGGCAGGGACTGATGTGAGTGACAAATATCCTCTGTACAGCGCTGCAGAATTAGTGGTGCTATATAAATAGCAGATGATGATGATGATGATGAGAAACAGCCCATCAGAAGCAAACCGCCCTTGCGTGTTTTGGTTTTGGATCCCTATTTTTTCTTTTTTTATAAAATCACATCATTTTGCTTTTTTTCCCCCTACATTATTTTTAACCTAATTAACACTACTTTCAACTCATTTGCAGTCAATTTTGACCATCACACAGGTCACAATATTATTTTCATACACTTTCGAACAAAGACTGCAGCGACCTGGCTGGATACTAAGCGACAGAGCAATGACTCAAACACACGGCAGTTCATAGCACATCTAGAACACATTGTCACACAGCAGTGGCAGAAAAGAAAAGTGGTGCAAGATGGATCATGAAATCAGTTATGGTTCATTTGATCGCTCCACCCGTACTTGGATAACTGTGGCAATTCTACAGCTAATACATGGTAACGAACACTGACCTCCGCCCCCGGGATGCGGGCTTTTATCAGACGCAGACCAATCCAGGGTGCCAGACAACACACTAAAAAGACCCATTGTAATTCACAGCAAAAAGCAAGTTAATCACTGAGCTTCGAATCAGCCCCAATTCCTAAAAAATTATAATATAGTTAGATACCTTTAACGTAAAGTGCAGATTACAAACACTTTGTGCAATACTGATGAATCAGCAGCAAAGTGGAAGGTAATACATACATGTCTATTTAGACATCCATGCTTGCATTACTGTGGCTTTACAAATGCTACAAATGGCTAGACAACTGTTGTGAGGATATGGGTAAAAATAATTCCACACAAGAGGTGGATTTTTTGGTCTTATGCACAGGCATGGCAATGGCCTTCTTCTTATCACGTGCAAGAACTGCTTCCACTGGTGCAGGACTTACACAACCAACATCATCCTCATCAAAATTCTCATTGGCGCCCTCCTCAGGTACACAAATATCCCCCTCATCCTGTTGCAATTCCAAAGTGGCATCCTCAATTTGTGTATCACCGGCTACACATTTGCACACATTTGCAGAAATGCTGAAAGGGGCCTTCTTTATGGGTACACTATCAGACAGGTCAAGATTACACATAGCACTTGTGGATAGACTCTCCTCAGGGATATGTGTCATTTCTGAATCGGAACATACATTTTCCTCTAATGCCTTACTGTTTTTTTCCAGTTTGGTTTTTACACGTAAAAGTATTTGGACACCACTTTTGGAGTCCGAATGACAAGCTCTTGCTTGGTCATGACTGACCTTACAAGAAGATGCCTCAGTGACAGTTGCAGAACTAGCACTCATAGAGAAAGACAAATGCCTCATTCTTTCCTTGCCACTGCGTGTGTAGAATGGCATGTTGGCAATTTTTTTTTTTCATGCAGATAACTTTGCCTGGATTACAGGTCTTTTTTTCTTGACCAGGGTAAAAGGTGTTTTTTTACAATTTTGTTTCCCTGACTTAAAAACACTATGCACTTTAACATAGGCTTTAGCAGATGATGTAGAGGGATTACTGTCATCATGACTGGTGCCAGCAGCTGCTTGGTGGTCCTGGTCTTCTGTGTACTGCTGTGAATGTATTTTGATTATACAGTACAATGTGACTGCAGATTAAGAACAACACTGTCAGCCCTATTATCACATATCTCCCCAATACAAGGGGCTCTATACTCTCACCTGCCAAACGTGGGGATCCCCACTGGCGCCAGGCGCCACGTCTGTCCGATAGTGGTGGCCATCTTGATTCTGGATCTGCGCATGCCAGATAGAACTCCTCCTCCCTGCTTCCATTCATCCAGCCTGTCATCTCCTGTATTTCTGCATGACTGACTCAGCTCTGCTCATTCCTGGCTATCAACTCACAGAGTTACCATCCTTTCCAGCACCTCAGCTCAGCTGCACCAGTGAGTCTAATTTACAGTTCTCAGCTCACAGAGCTCTCTTACCTGTTCCTGTATCTCTGCATGACTGACTCAGCTCTACTCATTCCTGGATATCAACTCACATTGTTACTATCCTTTCCAGCATCTCAGCTCAGCTGCTCATTCTGGGATATCAACTCACAGAGTTACCATTCTTTCCAGCACCTCAGCTCAACTGCTCCAGTGTGTCTAATCTACAGTTCTCAGCTCACAGAGCTCTCCTACCGGTTCCTGTATTTCTGCATGTCTAACTCAGCTCTGCTTAATCCTGGATATCAGCTCATAGAGTTTACTATCCTTTCCAGCACCTCAGATCAACTGTTCAGTGTGACTAATATACAAGATCTCTGCTCTCTGAGTCCCCCTACTTTTACCTGTATTTCTGCATGACAAACCTAGGAACCATGTTTCCTGCCGTTAATCGTGACACCTATTATTTCTATTTCAGCAATGACAATTAGCAATGGAGCAATGGAGCTCTCCTCTTTGTGTTTTACCTATATAACACAGTACAATGTGACTGCAGATTTAGAAAACCAAGCCTGCCAGACCTATAATTTCTATTTCAACAATGACAATTAGCAATGGAGCTCTCCCCTTTATATGTTACCTATATAACACAGTACAATGTGACTGCAGATTTAGAAGACCAAGCCTGCCAGACCTATTATTTGTATTTCAGCAATGACAATTAGCAATGGAGTAATGGAGCTCTCCTCTTTGTATGTTACCTATATAACACAGTACAATGTGACTGCAGATTTAGAAGGCCAAGCCTACCAGACCTACTATTTATATTTCAGCAATGACAATTAGCAATGGAGCAATGGAGTTCTGTTCTTTGTATGTTACCTAAATAACACAGTACAATGTGACTGCAGATTTAGAAGACCTAGCCTGCCAGACCTATTATTTCTTTTTCAGCAATGACAATTAGCAATGGAGCAATGGAGCTCTCCTGAATGTCACTGGAGACATTGAAGAACACTGCTACCCCTCCTCTTTCTTTTCTACCTATGACGCTGCCCAACTGCACTAGAGACTGCGAAGAACTTTGCTACCCCTTCTGTGTCTCTCTGTGAAATGGCGCTGGATCGCCATGGGGGGTAGTACTTATAGAACCCAAAACTCACGAGATCCGAGACCTGACGACGTAACAATGATCTTTTGCCTTATTTTCAATTCCAAGGGTGCACGTAAGTTCCGAGACGGCTTGGCTCGGTACTCCGATCTGCTAAGTTCGGGTGTGTTCTGTTCTTGGGGAACCGAGCCTGAGCATCTCTACTGTATATGTATGTAGGTGTATATATATATATATATATATATATATATATACTGTGGCAATGGGAGTGCTCTCAGAGTGCAATTAGCTATGGAGCTAACAGTCTGCAGGTAAAAGGCTGCAGACCAAGTCATACACAGGTGTAAAGTAAAAAAGTAAATATAAAATGTGATTTACTTACATGCTTAAAAGTGTTTATTTCCACAGCTAACAGCAGAGCTGATAAGGGTGTCTGTACTGAATAGGCGTTACAGAGCACCTGAGGAGATGAGGTTGGAGATGTAAAGACAGTGAAGATGGAGAGGGCTTTGAAGGTGAGGGTGGGTATCTTGAAGAGGATTCTGTGATGTAGGGTGACCCAGTGCAATGCTTGACAGAGAGGAAAGGCAGATGTAGACTGTAGAGAAGATGATTAGTCGGGCTGCAGCATTGAGTATGGACTGAAGAGTGCAGGGAAAGCCAAGGATTATGCTGCAGTCATCAAGGCGGGAGATGATCAGAGAATGGATGAGAGTTTTAGTGACATCAATGGAGAGTAAGCTAATAATTTGATTCACCTGTTAACTACATATTATGCAGACATTATAAATATTTACTGACACTATATTATATATTAGCAATTAACGACAATTAGACCTTTAGCTTTACTAAACGTTTTTATTTTTCAGATATTCTGGAGTTTGCAGTTGTCCCTTAATTTCAGTTGTTGTTCATTGTTGGCTATTTGGTATTGAGTCAATTAGTAGGGTTATTTTAGTTATACATTTTACTGTAGGTAGGGAAAAGTTTTGGGAGAAACCTTCTGACGTTTTGCTTGTAATATGGTGGGCAGCTCAACGCCACGTGTCCAGTGAAGAAAATACCTACACCCTTCATTTGATGAGCAACTTCCATAAGATCTAAGCCTGCTGTTCCTTATGCAGCTCAATTCTGATCAAGCCAGAAGGACAACTTGTAAAAAATGGGTGACAAGGTACCTGTGGGATTAAGAGATCCTTGTCTGTCCACTGATTGTAAGTATTACATAATTCCAGTGTGTATGCATGTGTACCGGAATCAGAATTGTCCAAAACTGTAGCATGGGTACCCATATCACTGAGCCTAGGGAGGAAGAGGGTGCTCTGTAAGTTAGTCTCCAAGAGGACACACTTATAGTGATAGATACAAGAAGTTCACAGTCTCATCCCTATACATAGGAAAGTGTATGAGATCATGAGTGCAGGAGACACTCTGGCTGGCAGGCTAGGCAGAGGGTGGATGTGCCTTCTTCTGTCCCTGGACTAGCAAAGAGCAAAACTTTCAGCTCATATGTTAGGTTGGATGTATCTCAAGATGTTTCTATAGCATACAGTGTGCAGGGTTTTTTACGGAAGCCGTACTTACACTTACATACACAAACACAGGATTAGCTTGTAAGTGTAATAAAACTTTGCAAAGATTTGTTTTCATAGGAAAATGCATTTGCTATCATGTTTCACATAATACAGCAGATATAACCTTTGCTTCTCATGTATGGAAGAAAGAGAAAAAAAATGTAAACACAGACACAAATCCTATAATATATGCGCGATTATTGAAGAAACCACCCAACAGCTTCAGAGGTCAAATCGCAATCGGTCAATCAGAAGCATTTGGCTAGTGCTGGGCATCATCATCATCATCATCATCATCATCATCATCATCATCATCAGCCTGCATTTTCACCAGCCCCCAGACCTCATTAACTTTTCTTTCTCTCCCACTCCCCAATCACTTGTATTACTTCACCAGTCCCCACCCACCTTTTCGTCCCTCTGATTCCCATTTTGTTTCAATACCTTTGCTTTCCCCAAAAACAAGGTTAGTTTTCAATCCCAACAGAGTTCCCCTAAGTCTTCTCTTCCTCTAAGCCATTTGCACTTTCCCCCTGCCCTTGGTCTTTTCATCACATACACTGAGACTTCAATTAATGAAACATATGATAAGGTGTATATGTAGATGTATATATTCAGTCCAATGATTATATTGCATTAAGTTTTTTACAAATGTCTTTTGAAGTATATATATTTATTAAGAAATTTATATATATTATTATGTCTTATCATAAATATATGAATTCCAGTCTTTATTGTGGAATTTTCTGAAGATATTATATGAGGTGTTGCAACACATTATAAAGGAAATGTTCAAAATGATTCGTCTTTCTGCAATCCATCTCCAATAATGCTCTTGTTCTTTTCCAGTACATGTGGCGTCAGTATCTGTTGCCAAACTGAAATTTCAGAATTATGCTCAGAGTTGTGTTTCAATCTCATTATAAGTGTCCTCCTGGTATGCAGACCAAGATATCATTGCTTTTACTTAGCCTCGCATGCACTTTGATCTGATTTATAAAATGGTCTACAGCACACATCTGGCAATTGCCAAGTGCATGATATGCACTTTGCACATGCCACTGATATATACATACCACCTCTAAAGGATGTATGTATGGTATATGCCACTTACAATCATTATTTTATTAACACCATTCATTCTCTTTCTAAAAGAAAGTATTGTGAAGCTTAAATACAATATATACTAGATTACAAATTAGGGTCATGGAAATTAGTAGTGCATAACCTTTTGGCCTATTACGTGCCCCTGCAGCCATTTCTCTCTGCTCTAAAGTTAACAGAGATGTGCAATAAGCACAAAATCAACTAACAGGTAGCAGCCTTTACTTCCATAGGTTACTAGCAAAGCTCTTATACTTAGAGGCACTGAGAGCTATCTTAGGCCCTGGTGTAGTCTCTTCTTGGGTGCCCTCTCGGGTGCCTTAGCATAAGCCAGTGCTACGTGTTCAGCCTAGAGATGTAGCCCTGTGAACCCCACTAGACTGCGCACACAGCCTCGGCAAAAGCCTGTGCTCTACACGCAGCCTAAGAAGGGAGTGATCATGTGGACAAATAGAAAGCTATTGGTCCGTGCAATCACTTTATCCCATCCACAATCCTGCTTAGATAGGTCCTTAGATGGGTAGCTCCTGGTCCATCTGTCTCCATACATCCACCATAATCAGTACCAGTGATACTTGATACATTACACTCCCTCAGAACTCTTCTCCCATTTATACTGGGCTCCAGCAATGAATCATCAATATCACCACATTTTCCTCGGTTGCCCAAGCACAGCCTTGGTGTTACCTGTTTCTTATCCTCCTTTACTCCTCACATCCAATCTCTCTCAACTACATCTTAAAAATATTGGTAGAAAGTGCCCTTTTCTCACAAAACATGCAACCAAAACTCTTAACCATTCTGTAATCATATCTGCTACAACCTCTTGCTATATGGCATTTCCTTCACCCATCTATTCCCACTTAAATTTGCCCTAAATACTGTGGCAAGACTGATCTTCCTCTCTCTCCGCTAGACATCCACTGCTCCACTATGCATAATCCCCACATACTCCAGAATACAATTCAAACTATTACCTTGGGGCTGATGTATCAAACCTTCTAAAAAGGAAAAGTGGCCCATAACAACCACTCAGATTCTAGCTATCAATTATTTGGTACATTCTGGAAGGATAACAGAGGGCAGTATTTGGCCCGAAATAGCATAAACCCCAATGTTGTTTATATTATAGAAAAAGCATTGAGCTTGTCACGAGTTAATTTAATATGGAGGGGTTGAAAATGATTAGCCAATCACTTTTAGGGCTAAGGGAGGGGTTACGCTAGGGAAGACTTATAAGGGAGGTAAGTGAGAGTTAGATTTTTCATGCCTTATGGAAAGTTCCTGGTGAGTATAGCCTGACTGACCTAGTTGGTAAGTATTGGTGGATAGTGATTTTACTATGCACTTATTTAACATTTTTCTCTGTATCTCACTGTAAATTTTTAGTTTGTCCTTTATTCTATATGTTTCTCTTATCAATTTCTTCTTTAACTCTTAAATATTTATGCTACTATAGGTTTCATTTTATATTCGCTATTTCCTTTTTCTCACTTTTAATTTTTCCTTTCTCTTTTTTTTTCTCTTCTTGTTGTTATTTTGCCAAATTTTCTTTCCCCCCTTTCTATACTTTTATTTTCTCTGCCTTGGTCCTGCCTCCTGAATATGTCCTCCTCTATGCTGCGCCTTAGGAGATCCCGGGTTCCTCCACATCAACTCATTGAGGCTGCCCAGGGTCCTCCTTCTGAAACCATGTGGCAAGTCCACTCAACGGGCTCGCTGTGAACTGCCCTCTTACTCCCTTCGCTTGCTGCGATTCGGCTGAGCAAGGGGAGGCTGCCACTTGCACTGCAGGCCATTGTGCGCAAATGACCCGACCTGTCCCATCGGCTATTACATCTGTGGGAGTTCATAGAACGGTTGACGTTGCTCTCCCTGACACCAATGAGGTAGGCGCATAGTCCAGGTTCTCCTTTGAATTAACTAATGACTCAGGTACAGGGGGTGTCAACAACATAATTAGATACCGGGATGCCCATCTACTCGGCAGTGTTTCTGTAACCCCTTCATTGTTGTTAGTGGGAGAGGAGGCACAATATTTACACCCCCCATCCCTGCTCAGGTTGATGTAGCTGTACATGTTCAGGTAAATATTTAGAATAATTCTGATGTGTCCAGAATTTTTGTCCCCATGCTACAGAATAGCTTTTCTAGACTGCTTCCCCCATTGTCATTCAGTCCTATGGTTGCTATGTCTGGTGCTCCCCAACTTCTGTTTTGTCAGCACCCCTCCCTGTGCAAGTTTCACGTACTATTGCCCCAGTGATTGTTCTTACGGCCTTGTCCAGTTCATTGACTGCTCCTTTCACCTTGGTTATCCCCTCTGCGCATTCAGTTGAATATAATTCTTCCCAATTTCCCATTGCGCCAGCTACATCTGGCACTATGTCACAACATTACACCATGTTAACCCCTTTCCCTTCCTTGGCGGCTTTTGCACATGCTCAGCATAGCGCATTTTCCTGATCCACTAGTTAGTCGGCCAGCGGTCCTGTTTCTGCTGTGCTTGCGCAAAACAATTTTCCTTTGCAGGGTTTAGGTGCAAGTTGGTTCCCATTTGGACCAAATGTTTCTCTTTTTTTGCTAATTATCTGGGCCAAACATTTGGATTTTCTACCGTTTCAGAACACGTTAATGTACATGACCCTTATTTTTCTCATTCTTCTTTATTGCCCAATCCCATGTTGAGCTCTGGCATTTTGCAAAATCCTTGTAGAGCTCTTGGCACAGGTTCAGGCCAGTTGCAGGGTCCAAATTTGTTGTTGGCTAGCGTTGTGCCTACTGGTCACATAGTGTCATTTATGCTTTCAACTTTAAAGCAAACAAGGTCTCAATTACATGTCTTTAGTTTTACACCATCTGTGCATGTGGCAAATAGTGGTGTGCCATTGGGCACTGGTAGAGTAGGTCATGGGCTTGGTTATGCATCCACCCTGGTGGCTCCTCTGATAGCTTCCCACACTGTTGTGCCCATGCTGCTCATTATAAGTTCACAATCCAGTCAGACTGTAATTGCTGGGTCATCTGGCTTAGAGCCCTTTATTTTATTGGCAATTTCAACTAGTCAACGAGGTATCGGAGGCATTGCACAGCTCGTATCGAGGCAGCATCTACGTCGGCTCAAGGGTCTTCGTTTGAGATGACTAGAGATGTGCACAGGGAATCGAGTACAACTGGTGAGCATGTCTATTATGTGGTCTTGGGTGATAGCCTGGATCTTGGCTCTTCTTCAGACAGTGATGTTACTGTACAGTCACAAAGCAATAATGAGAGATTGATCTGGCTTCTTGAGAGAAAGTTGGGTGGTCCCCGCCGCCATGCCAGGGATGCTGGGGAGATCACTCTTGGCAAAGTACTTGTGCAAATACATGGGTCCTTTGGGACATTAAAAGAAAGGTACGTAATAGAATTTGCAATGGTACATTTTTTGACATGCTCACCATTACTAGTAAGACCGCCCTGGCTGCTGCAAAAATCTCGTTCTGGTATTTCTCAAATTGGTTGGAGTGTATACTTGTGTTTTGCAGCATGCTATTTGGAGACCAGGTCTGAGGAGCATAGGAATGTGATACAAGAGATGTACATGCGCTCCAAAGGGAGCATGTGAAAGAGGTATGACAAGGCTTTTCATAAACTTGTTGGGCTACGGGTAACTTATTTTTTATGTAAGGATATGGAAGTCTGGCTAGAGGTGACAAAGTCTAGAGCGGGAATGTCTGATACACATGTCGTGAGGCAAGGATAAGCCCCGGCGAGACATAGTTCGTCCTTTCAAGAACATGGCAGATGTTTTGCCTATAATGGAGGACATTGTGACAGGGGGCAGTCCTGTCGATTTAAACATGTCTGTTTGTCAGTGGTGGAGGACATCAGAGGAGAAAGTACACTAATAAGTCTGCCACTGACTGACCCAGTGCAAGGACACCGGCTCGTTAAGACCTTTCCCCAGTTGTTTTGCCTGAATTGCACAAGTGGTTGGGTTGGTATCCCAGTAGATGAGTAGCCAAATTTTTATGGGAAGGTTTTGTTAGTGAGGTTGAGCTGCCAATTAATGCTCAGATTCAGGTGGAAGCAGATAGAAATTTGAAATCTGCAAGGGAAATGCCACTAGTGGTTCAAGAAAAAGTGGATAAAGAAGTTAGCTTAGGCAGAGTGTGTGGCCCCTTTTCTTCCGCTCCTTTACAGGGTTTGGTTGTTTCACCTGTGGGGGTTGTTCCCAAAAAGCAGCAAGGAAAGTTCAAACTAATACAACACTTGTCACACCCTCCTGGATGTCTGTGAATAATGCAATTGCGGATGATGTATGTAGAGTGTCTTATCAATCATTTGAGGATGCTTTGAAGCTTGTGCAGCAGTGTGGGTCTGCCGCGTTTCTTGCGAAGCTTGATATAGAGTCTATCTTTAGACTTCTGCCTGTGCATCTTTTTTCATTTAAATATATGGGTTTGCATTTGCCAAATGATAAAGTAGTAAAGTTGAGGCCTATGTTAGAGTTGTTTTTATTGCTCTGCAAAGTTAAGTTGAAGCAGGTTAAGTCCCTTCTTGGTTTGCTTAATTTTGCATGATGAGTTATTCTAATGGATATAGTTTTTTGTTGTAAAATGGAGAGAGCTACGGCAGGTGCGGAAAAAAGTTATCACTTCATTAGGCTGTCTGAGGAAATCAGGGAAGATTTAATTATGTGGATTCTTTTTGTGCAGCAATTCACTGGGATTTCTTTGTGGACTCCTCCTCCTGCCAATAATGAGGAGGTTCATCCCTTGCGGGTATTTCTTTCTTTTTGCAGTTAAAGGGTCTTTGCGATGTTACCAAATCTTTTTTAGTGCGCATGGCTTTAAAAGGCTTGGCTAGACTTTCCACGGTGCAGGATGATAGAAGGAGACCTATTTACAAAGTATAGTTGGGTCATTTATTGGTTGTTCATCTGGACATAGCTAGCGATATCTTTGAGGTTGTCCTTTTCCGATTTGGTGGCAACTGGCAAGTTGTCAGCTTGTTCTGGTTTTATGTATAAAAATGTGGTGTTTAGGGGGGATGCTATAATTTGTAAGATCCACAGGTCTAAGACAGACCCACTCAGATGTTGGATTACTTTGCAAAAATTTGAAATCCACTTTATGCCCGGTGAGGTTGGATTCATTGTATCGGAGTATGGAGCCAGGACATGGCAGTTATTGGCTTAGACATCGAGATGGCTCGCCGCTAATAAAATTGCGATTCAATACAGTATTCAAAAACTGTTTAGTTACCCTTGATTTGAGCATCATCATCATATTCATCATCACCATTTATTTATATAGCGCCACTATTTCCGCAGTGCTGTACAGAGAACTCACTCACACCAGTCCCTGGCCCATTGGGTCTTACAGTTTAAATTCCCTAACACTCACACACACACCCAGACACACAGACACACAGACTAGGCAGAGCCGTAACTTAGAAATCTAGCGCCTGGGGCGAGAAAGACAAATGCCTCCCCCCTAGCCCTCAATTTTAACCAAATGAACCTAAAATAATCCTAAATTGTGCCCCCTTCAGCGTTGCGCCCTGGGCGGTCGCCCCGCCCTAGTTACGGCCCTGAGACTAGGGTCAATTTGTTAACAGCCAATTAACCTACCAGTAGGTTTTTGGAGTGTGGGAGGAAACCGGAGCAACCGGAGGAAACCCACGCAAACATGGGGAGAACATACAAACTCCTCACAGATCAGGCCATGGACAGGAATTGAACTCATGACCCCGTAACCTGCAATACTCAGGGCAGCATGGTGCTAACCACTTAGCCACCGTGCTGCCCTGAGTATTGCAGGTTACGGGTCTCATTCGTTTAGAATTGGTGCGGCTACTGTGGAAGCTTCTGAGGGTAATTTGTCACAATGTATTATAGCTTTAGGTAGGTGGAGGTCAGGCTGTTTTAAAAAATTACATCAGTTGCAGTGCTTTAATTAGTTGTTATGTTTCTAGCTAGGTTGACCTATGACATGAGTCTTGTTAAAAAGAGGGATTTTCCATTATTTTAAATCTAATAGGGGGTCTGATTGGCTGGTGGCTTCCTGAAGTTTTCGGTTTAACCTCCATATGGGTGAACTGATGCATGCACAGTAAGTGCTTTTGGTGTGCTTTTTATTTGTTTATGTTACATGTATGCTTTAATGTCTGTTCCATGTCTTTTCACCTCCATCTTTTTAGGTACACGGGGGGATGTCTAGTCAGTTTGGCTTGTGGGCCATTCATTTATTTTATGGGCCAGTAAAAGTTGTCCAGCTCGAGACTCGAACATTTTTCCTCAAGCTAGATCTGTTCAATGGCTGGATTTTAGGGGGCTTCGCTGGTCCTAATTGTTGAATATCCTTTTTGTCAGTGAGTCTTAAGTTTAGGTGTCCAGGAACTTTAATTATTCATTTGGGTGGGAATGATTTGGGTAAGCTGACGGGCCTGGATCTCATTGCCTAAATTAAATCAGATGTTGCAGTCATTAAATCCCAATAGCCCTCTGTTAGGTTTATTTTGTCGGATATTATTCCCAGAATAAGATGGAGAGGGGTTGTTAATCCGACCCACAATGAAAAGGCCAGTTCTAAAGTGAATAAAGCAGTGAGGAAGTTATTTGAGAGGTCTAGGGAGGTGCTGTGATTAGTTACCCAGACATTAAGGCCAAATTCACTCAATTTTATAGGGCAGATGGGGTACATTTGTCTGATGTTGGTGTTGCATATTTTGCTGAGCAAATTGATCGCTTACTTGTTCTGTGTTGAGTCAATGGGCCTCAGCTAATGACCCAATTTTTAGTTCAGGAAGTTTATGGTTTATGGATATGGCTGAAGTCTGATTGATCTTGCTATTTAATGACCACCATTCTGATTAAAAATTAATTTTCAATAAAATTTTGTACCCTGTCATATGCCAAACAAGTGTCTTTTACTGTATTTTATGGTGACAAGGTAACTTGGTCAGTGAAATAATGTAAAAGGGAAGAGAAAAGTTAAAAAACACCTCCACTTTTCCTTTTTAGAAGGTTTGATAAATGTACTCCATATCTGGAAAATCTTCCCCTCACTCCCTCTTAAATATATCCCTGACTGATGTATCACCCCCTCTCTGATAACCTATCACTCACACATACAAGACTTCTCCCAGCTACTAATGGCGTATGAAATTCCCTAATATGCCGTGCCATGCTAGACTCCACTCACAACTTCCTCATAACCACCCAAGTGTCCACTCTGAGCCACACTCGCTCCTCATGTCTCAGCCATGTCCTTTTATCGTTACATTGTAAGCTCTCTCATTTTTTTCATGTCTGCATTTATTTTGTCTATCTTTGTCTATCTGTTTTATGCACAAGCAGTTTTCCTTACTGTCTGGTGTTGTGGAGCACTGGGGCACCTTGCAAACCAATGATAACCATAATAATAATCATAGTAGTAATAACAGTACAGGGGGCTCTATAGCACCCTGAAAACTGACTGGGTTTATTATCATGGTAATTACGGCATTATATGGACATTAATACTATTATGCTCAGCATTGAAGCTAAATCACACCTTTGAGAAGATTGATAGTTGAGAGGGGAGGTGCATGGTGGAAGAGAGACTATAAATATCCATCCATTAGCTGCAGTTGAACACGATCTACACTCTATGGACAAAAGTATTTGAACGCTTGATCACTACACCAACAGGGACTGTAATGACATTGTATTCAAATACATATACTTTAACATGGCATTGGCCCCCCTATTGCAGTGATAACAGCTTCCACTCTTCTTGGAAGGCTTTCCACAAGATGGCGTGATTCTGTGGGAATTTGTGCCCTTTCATTCTGTAAAGCATTTATGAGGTCAGGCACTGATGTTGTACGAGAAGGCCTGGTTCGCAATCTCCGTTCTAGTTCATCCCAATGGTGTTTGATAGGGTTGAGGTCAGGGCTCTGTGTGGGCCAGTCAAGATCTTTCACACCAAACTCATCAAACCATGTTTTTGTAGTCCTTGCTTTGCGCACTGGGACAAAGTTATGTTGGGATAGAAAAGGCTCTTCCCCAAACTGTTGCCGCAAGGTTGGAAGCATTGTCCAAAATGACTTGGTATGCTGAAGCATTAAGATTGCTCTTCACTGGAGATAAAGGGCCTAGCCCAAATCCTGAAATGCAGCCCCATACCATTATCCCTGCTCCACCAAACTTCACAGTTGGCATAATGCAGTCAGGCAAGTAATGGTCTCCCGGCATCCGCCAAACCCAGACTTGCCCATCTGATTGCCAAACAGAGATGCGTTATTTGTCACTTCACAGAACAAGTTTCCATTGCTCCACAGTCCAGTGTCACTGTGCTTTTCACCACTCCTTCCGACACTTGGCATTAGTCTTAGTGATGTGAGGCTTGCATGCAGCTGCTCGGCCATGGAAACCCATTCCATTAAGCTTCCGCCGCACAGTTTTTGTGCTTACGATAATGCCAGTGGAATGTCAGATTTTTTTCAGCTATGGAATCAGCAGAGCATTGGCGATTTTTACGCACCATGCGCCTTTAGCAGTCATTGACCCAGCTATGTGATTTTACATGGTCTTCCGCTTCATGGCTGAGTTGCTGTTGTTCCTTAATACTTCCACCTTCTACTAATATCACTTACAGTTGACCGTGGAATATCCAGCAGGGATGAAATTTCATGAACCGTCTTATTGCAAAGGTGGGATCCTATCACAATACCTTGCATGAAGTCACTGAGCTCTTCAGAACGACCCATTTTGTATCACAAATGTTTGCAAATGAAGACTGCATGGCTAGGTGCTTGATTTAAAACACCTCTGGCAATGGGTCTAATTGAAACACTTCAATTCAATAATTAACAGGTGTGGCCAAATACTTTTGTCCATATAGTGTATGAGAGCATAGGAATCTGAGAGAATGAGTACACGCTAATGTGAAACCCGTGTAAGATAGGGAATGCAGAACCCAAGTACCCCAATATAGAGAATCACCCAAGATTACAAGATATGTTACTTAGATATGTACTGCTAGTGAGGAGAGGGGGAGCATTAATTATTCGCCCAGATCATATTGAAATTGAAGAAAAGTTAAGTGGGGAACACCCATTAAATAAGTAGCAAGTGTTAGCTCCTGTAAGAAGTAACCTTTTGTTGCCTGACAAGCTTAATAGTGGAATGGTATGATAAAGATGTAATTCATTTTAAACAGTAGACTGTGCTGAAGAGACTTATGATACAGAGCCTTGTGAGATGTGAACACTTCACTTGTCTCACCAATACTGCATCACCTTTGTAGCACTTGCACGTACAGGGACTGTTGTATGTTTATTCTTACCCACATGATCCTGAGAAGGAAGAAACTTAGCTTCAGCTCAACAGCAATGTCAGGTTAGGAGTCATGGAAGAGACAGTGTCACACAACTAACATATTTACTGAAACTTCACACTCACGAGAAAATTATATGTCATGGTTTTATAATTAAACTGCAGTTATGCCATTTCATGTAAAAGAAACTTGTCTGAATATCTCATGTAAACCTGTCTACCAAAGTCAAAACCTACTTAATCCAGTGCAACCTATGGAAGCGTCACCTTCTTGCTGTGACAGATCTTAACTGTTGAGTGGAATCCTGGACCAATAGTGGCTTCTCTGGGATCTCCCCGAGGTCAATGGTCTCCACAATTAGCAGTAATGCCGAACAAGAAGAGACAGTGGGTACTGAATGGATCACATGTGTTTCCCATAGAAAGGTGCAAGTAGTTACAGGGGTAGGGTGTTACATGAAAGAGTAAATGTATGGAGGGACCCAGATAGGAGGTTTCCCAATCCCAATGGGTAGAGCCTCTGATTGGCAAAAAGACGATTGGCTTTTCTCGCATCAAGATGATGATCTCTCTAGGTTGCAGTGAGCAGAGAATTATTTCCATTCTATACACTTGATAGTGTATATAATTGAAATAATTCTCTGTATAGAACTTAAATAAAACAATAAAGAAAGATATATACTTTTAGATGGATAAAACAGATCTGTTGCCTCCACCACGCCATTGTAAGTGCATTCTGGCCAACCTTTAAAACTCATTTAAATATCTCATGCGACTAAACAAAATCTATTTTTTTGCACATGGGTGTATTACAAGGAGCACATCTGCACCATGCCCACAAAATGTTGCACCTCGCAGTCAGTGGCATCTTGGAACCGCAATTCATGGCTTTGCCCACATAAATAGGAACATCAGCACAAAAATGTTGTTGTTTCATTGATAATGGTTATATAGACAACAACAAATTCAGTATTAGTTTATGCCTGCAACAGAACTCCAGGTATATTTTCTTTATCACAGGGCTGGCATAAGAGATGAGTCTGCTGCTTTGGGCACCACAGGCACCAGGGCGCAGGTTTAGTACTGAATTTTCCTTCATATCAGTAGCAAGAGAACCGACTTCAATGTAAAGTCTTCACCTGTCCATCACAGTAGTGTATATTCCCTCATATTTCATGACTTACTAAATGTATTTATAGTGATTGGCACACACAATATGCTGCAGCATGTACTGACACATTTTTATGTATGGAGAGATGTACGAGGTTTGTCTATTAAATAACGAGACTGATTAAATAACTCACCTTTATTTATGGGTATTACAAATTTAATGTTTGTCCCCTTCAATGTACTCCCCATTTGCACTAATACATCGTTGTAGTCTTATTTTCCACTGGTCGAAGGCATGGAGCAAATAAATTTCTGTCACTTGTTTCAACATATCTGCCGGTTTCTTTTTTACAGCATCAACTGACTCAAAATGTGTCCCTTTAAGCACTGATTTAACTTTTGGGAAAGGATAAAAATCGCAAGGTGCTAAATTGGGCGAATATGGAGGATGTTCATGTGTAGTAATGTGTTTGTCGATCAAAAACTGCTCACAGAAAGTACTGTGTGAGCAGGCGCATTGTTCTGAAAGAAACCATTTTTCCACAGTTGCAGCCGTTTCTCTCTGACTCTTTCTCTTAGATTTTGCAAAACTTCCTTATAATAATGCTGATTAACTGTTGTGCCTTCTGGAACCCATTCTTCCAAAATTACACCCTTGATATAGAAAAAAACAATGAGCATTGCTTTGAATTTTCACTTGCTTTGACAAGCTTTTTTCATTCTTGGTTATGATGGTGTTTTCCAGTGCATTGACTGTCTTTTGGTTTCAGGATCGTACTGGAAGATCCAGGTCTCATCACAAGTGATTACTTTATGAAACAGGTTTGGATCAAGTCAAGTTGCTGCAGAAGGTCAACACAACATTCCTTGCGACGTTCTTTTTGCTCTGGTGTGAGAACCCTTGGGACCATCATTGCACAAACTTTCGTCATGTTAAGATCCTCATGCAAAATTTTCCATACGGTGTGTTTGTCAATGAGTCGGCGGTCTTTTCGAACAATCTGACTGATTTTTACTACATTTTCTTCAGTTCTTGAAGTGCAAGGTTGTCCAGGGCGTTCATCATCTTCGACATTCTCACGTCCCTCGCTAAATCTTTTGTGCCACTCAAACACACACGCATGAGACAGGCAGTCATTCCCATAGGTCGTAGTAAGCATTTGAAAACATTATGTTGGTGTTTTGTGCAGATTTACCAAAAATGTTAAATTGACACGTTGTTCAACTTTTAAACTTAGCAATTTTTTGGCACTCTACAGAAAACACAACCAAACTAAATGGCGACTCACAATCAACTGAACGTCATAGAGTGTTGCAGCTTGTCATGCAGGTTCAGACAGGTCCAAGGTTACTATGAATGCAGTTATAACCAGTTCTGACTGCTTTGTTTACTATGTGGAATCACAGTCTCGCTATTTAATAGAAATACCTCGTAAGTTGTCATCTTTGCAATGGTAGCCAAACACCTTGATGGATTTTTTTGGTTGTTATTTTTATTTTATACTAATAATATTTGTACTGTTCATACCTGGGTCTGTTGTAAATCTTAAAAAAAATAATGCAAAATCCAACTATAGAAAATTGTCAAAGAAAACAAATACTGAAATATTAACATATGAAATAACAACTCAGTAAATCTTATTATATGTACCGTATGATAAAATTGTTACTATTACACTATAAAGTTACACAAAAACCTTAATGTATGAACTGTCTTTCTGTTTTTACAGTCCACTTACTCTTTGAACATGTGTTCTACATAAATGTGATGTTATGATTTCACCTGACAAACAGACTATGTTAACAATTCAAGGACTGTCATTGATGTCTTTATTACTTCAAGAAAGCCAAATTTGGCATTGCTGTGATTCATGTAACCCATAGACTTTGGGCTAAAGATAAAAAGTAAATAAATGCTCAATTGACAATGATCCAGTGACCATGTTTGTTGTGTAAGTTGCTTCATCATCATCGTCATCAACATTTATTTTTATAGTGCTATATATTGAGCTAGATATTGGGCAATAGTGGACTTATCTTTGTGAATGTCACAATTTGCATGTCAGCAAGTCTACTCTTATGAGGCTATATTAGGCACATGTACTAAAGTGTAAATAGAAGCGAAGAAGACAGAATTGGTGAGTTTTGTGTTGTTTAAAAGGATGGATTACAAAACTTATTTCTGTTTGTACAGTTAAAAATATAATCCTTTATTTACATTTTAGTTTTCGGTGGATTGAGCTCAGGGTTGCAATTGACTATATCTTCTCACAGGTCCCAACACTCCGAAGGGATTTGAAATAATCTTATAATGTAAGCAATAATACATTTGTAAATCTCCATACTTTATTGTGTTAATGAAGAATTGTAAATGTGTCTGCCATTAGTAGACTTTAATAAGACAATCAATGCATATATTTTCAGTAGCATAAAAACTACAGGATTTATTTTTTAATTGTTATTTGAAGCTGTTGTTTGGTACCTTTTGACGCTTTTAATGCTTTTGGTGCTTTTCATAACATATAGTACTACATTACAAATTGCTCCTTATTGCAAATACATGATCTAGCTTGCATATGCGACTGTCATCACTAGTAATTGTCACATAGACCAGACCTGTAGCTGGTGCTAGTGATATGACTGAAAATCATATACCTTTGAGATGCTCAAAGCATGAATAGGACACAGCAGTGTGCACTCCAGCTTTTTTTTTTTTTACACATACACAAGAACAATGATAGGCTAGAATGTTTTTAGTTAAATTGATAAAGACTGTGGGAAACTAGGGGTGATAAAGTGTCCATAAAACTTTTTGTTCATCTAAAGCCGGTATAAAGGGTCAACAGTATAAGTTCAAGTTAGCTCTTATTGTTTTGAGTTTGCTTTGAACTATTCCCTTTGTTGCTTATTAAAGTCTTTAATTGAAGCTTAAAAATACAATTATGACAATAATATAAATGCCATATCCCCATTTTGCATAATTGTATTTCCGTCTGATAACAACATGGTTGTTGTCAAGCAATATTGATTGAGTTGTTTAAACAGATTACTGTATAATCTTCAAGAAGTTAGAAATATTTCTAACAACAGGTGTAGGTGCAGTTATTCATCAATTCATTGTCCAGTGAGGGGAAAGGCAGAGGTTTGTTTTAAATATAAATTTGTGTGTTTCAGGCGTGGTGCTCCAAATTACAGAACAAAACCCTTTATCTGGAAAACCTTTAATCCCAAGCATTATGAATTACAGATAGCATATCTATATATTTGTTCCTGGAATTCTTTTGGAATATTCAATATGTTTCACTATTGACCATCAGCACAATAAAATTCCTCTTAATCTGCCTTTTAAATTATTACCATATGTTCTTATTTTTTAGGCTTTATAAATTAATATCTATTAAGGGATATTAGGCATATTTAAAATGCAAAACATATATGTAATTGAATTCAATAAATATGTTAACATATAGGCTTCCAAGATCCAAAACAGTGTTACCAGTGAAATGCTTAGATACGCTGACTCAGCAGCTGTGACCCCTGAAGTTATTTGTTAATTTTGGTAACTCTTTTCTCTATTCTTTACACAATTGTACAAACACAGAACAAATACACATACAATCCCTACCAAAACTGAAAGTTACGTTTTCAGCTGAATAACAGTACGGAAGACATTACTCCTTTTCATACAGGCAGTTTTGGTTGGAATTATCCTTTAAATGGCAGATTACACAAGAAAAACAGAAAATTCACCATGTGTGTCTGTAGGTAATCTTTCAAGGTTGGTGCAAATGGTGACCATGCCTCCTTGTCATACCTGCTCCATTTTGCACCCTGTCAAAAATTTACTTCGGACACCTATTGTCAGATTATAGAAACAACAGGTTGCCCTCTATAATCCCTTCCCCATTCAAACTACACAGTAATATAATTCACACAACATCCCTCCTTGTGCCCCCATCCATTCTGCCCCAGATACATTGAGTCCTCAACCCACAAACATACACAGACTCTCTCTACTTACCTGGGTGAGAGCGAGGTGGCACCAAGTAGCAGTAGGAGGGAGAAGCAGAAGCAACAAGCTAGCTCTGACAGTGAGTCAGAGCAGCATCGTCTGGTGCGGAACATAGACTCACAACATGAGGCTTTGATCATGTTTCTTTCACAGTACAGTATGTGACAGTCTGGCAGATAATTAAAGTGTAGCTGATTAATTCTGATTTTTATAAATACTGATTGTTCGGATGAATGGCTATGTGCCTCCTACTTCACAGTAAAGGAGGGCAATGCAGGACAGAACGGATGCATGGGGACCCAGGATGCCAAGACTAGGAAAAGGCACAGTGTGATTGTCCTGCTGAAATCGAGTCAGTTGGAAGCTATGAATGATTTGTGCACAGGTCAGGTGCCCCGTGTGGTCGGAATGAATCTAGGAGATAGAATGTGCTTGTGGACACCGAAGAAATATAGAGTGTAAGTTATTGGAAAATAAGCAATGTGAGTTAAAGAGAACCAGTATTTATAACATGTCTCAATAAACATCATTGATACAATGAAATGCATTGAGACTCCACAAGAGACCTACATGCAACAAACCAATCAGAGTGGCTTTCTCACTCTCAATCAAATCAGAGCAAAGCTTCTCTGGATTGGTAAGATGTGGGCAGGCTGTAACAATTTAGGTGCCGGATTCAGTGCTAATCAAAATTGGCACTGGCTGGCCATAGGTGCGGAGTCTAATGAGCCCCCTGGTGTTCACCAAGTACCGCTGCAATGCGGGATGGACTTAGCTGTTGAGAGCCTGCAGGTCCCGATCCTTTGGACAAGCCGGGTCTGGTACACAATCTGAAGCAATGAACAGGATCAGAAGGCAGGATCAGGGTTTGACTAGCCGGGTCTGCTACACAGTAATACAGGGAATCACCAGGCAGAGAGTAGTAGTCAAGTAAGCCTGATGTCGGTACACAGAGCAGGAAGCGCAGAGAGTAGTCAGCCAAGCAATAGGTCTGGTGCACAAGAATTAACCAAGGCTACAAGGACGCACAAGGGCATAGAATGATAAAATAGGAGTCAGGGTGCATACAAGTTGCTCTGACATAGAATGAGTGTCAGAGCGGAGTTTAAATACACAGAAGTTCAAACCCCTGTCCCCAGCGCCGATACCTAGAAGCGCAGTGAGATGCAGAGAAAGGGACAGAGCTGGAGTGAGGAGAGGTGAATTTGTAACACAAGCCCTTGGCCTGTCATTTGCAACAGGAGTCGTTTAGCTGCATTCAATATGTTTTTTGTTTTTTTTCTATCTTTTTGATTTACTGGGAAAAGAAGTAAAAAGATGAAGATCCCTTTGGAATTTGGAGCTAAAGTGGTAAATGAGGGATTGGGGGAGTATTTATTTTAATCAAAGGACTTTTATTATTATTATTACCATTTATTTATATAGCGCCACTAATTCTTCAGTGCTGTACAGAGAACTCACTCACATCAGTCCCTGCCTCATTTGGGCTTATAGTCTAAATTCCCTAATATAAATACAGACAGAGACAGACTGGGGTCAATTTGTTAGCAGCCAATTAACCTACCAGTATGTTTTTGGAGTGTGGGAGGAAACTGGAGCACCCGGAGGAAACCCACGCAAACATGGGGAGAACATACAAACTCCTCACAGATAAGGCAATGGTCAGGAATTGAACACATGACCCCAGTGCTGTAAGGCAGAAGTGCTAACCACTTAGCCACCTTGCTGCCCCTTTTTCGACAGTGTTTGTGTGTTGTGTTATGAGACACGACAGGTGTGTATTAGGGTATTAGTTACTTGCATGAATTATATTAAAATATGATTAGTTAATGAATGACATTACATAATATTTGACAATAATAATAGTACTTTGTGTATCATTAAAAATACATACACATATGAACACAAATGCAAACACTACCAAAAATAACAAAAAACCACCAAGAAATATGTTTATTCTTTTTCAGTGTTGCAGGTTATTTATGATTATGTGGCGATAAGGCTAATGTTTTATTGCCACTGCTTATCAATAAAATACCACCGGGGTACATGAGAGATACTCAGCTGCCTCTGCGATACTGGCCCAGTGCTATGGCTGGCGATGACCCCTTAATGTAAAGGAGGAAGCCTTATTGCTATTGATAAAACACCAATTTTCACCTGTCATAAGACTTTTGGGCCAATGATAAATATGTCCCTTAGTACTGTATATTATTTTCTGCTGTATAATTAGCATGTTCTAGCAGATTCCCACTGCTGCCACCTAGGATATTTTATTATATTGCAATTAAAACACTATAAAAGAACTATTGCAATTGGTAATGACTCATTACAACATGTTCATATTGCAGCATAGCATTGCTTGTACACAGTAACCCACAATTTAATAAGAAACATCCATAATATGGATGTAATTTGAATTCCAAGTACAGTTTATCCTAGTTTATATTCCTTTTGTTGTGGAGAGACATTTTAATGACCATGATTTATAGGTCTATTGTGCTCCCAATCAAGGCTGATCCCAATCAAATACTGATTTGTATATAATTATCTTATTACAGTTTTTCACTTAGGTTTCTTGAATATTGTTTGAATTAATATTTATTACAAAAGCAGCTCATCTTAGCAAACATCTTCATTAGTTCATTAATAATAAATAAAATGTCCAGTGAGGACATCTTTGTATATTATTATATATACACAAATAGGTTAATGTGACTCACATTGCTACTATCTGTAAAGCCACATCTCTTCGTTATCCACACTTGTTATTCCTGACAGATACTTGGTTGATAAGCTAGTGTTGTAGAGTTGGATGCATCTTTAGGTGCGGATGAGCATGTACATGTAAATACACTTTTTCATGCATGTGCTTTTTCCTGCTTAAGTTTGGGGCACAAATGTGTCCACCTGTAAACAAGCCCCTTAGACAACTGTACAATATGATTATGCTGCTCTGTATGCTAGGGAGACACAATATTGTCTTATTATATACTAGCCTTGCTCTGTTTGTTGGGAAAACTGCACATTTTGTAATTCTCTTGCTCACTACAGTGGACATTGTATGTGTGGGTAATGATGGTATTCAGTTGTGATTATCTAATGTTAGTCTGTATATTCTGTATGCATAGATATCTGGGGACTGATGCACAGTGGGACGTGCACCTATTTGCGTAATGTCAAATACACAAAATTGTATTGCGCATGCCCAATAAGAGAATGCTCTCATAAACCGTACATGTGATACTTGCTCCTCCTTCAACTGGAGAAGCCGAGCGAGGGAGGGAAGTGGAGGTCTGTTTTAGGCAGAGTACATTAATGATGTGTGCACAAAAATGAAGATGCAAACCAGTATGGAATCACATATAGATCTGTCAGGAGCTGTACCTATTGCAGTTACTAGTGGGCAGTTGCAAATACGTGCTGATGATGAGGACTTGCATCGTTAGCTAGTTGGATGATTACTTGAATCACCTCTCCAGCTGATGCCACTTCCTTAATTGCTCGTGACTATCTTTTTTTTTTTTAATAGATATTTTATTACATTTTTCAGATAAACAGAATGAAGGAAACGGGCAAAACAAGTGAAACAAAATATAGTGGGGTTTCCGAGAAACATAGCATATTATTATCAGTATGAAAATTTTTTGGGGTGAGAAATGAGAAAAGAGAGGGGAGAAAGGAAGGAATAGAAATAGGAGGGAACGGTGAGTCACTAGCCAGAGAGGTGAGAAGAAAAGAGTAGCGAAGATAAGGATCCAAGACAATACTAACATTGGTAGTTAGGGCTTAAAGGCCTTAAAAAGCTAGAGGGGGAGACGCTCCGTGATATTCAGTCCAAGGACTCCAGACCTTATTAAATTGGACGGGGGTGTGACAAAGATTGCTAGTAATATATTCCATATGATAGACTTGTCAAATGCGGTTAATAATGGAAGGTAGCGGGTGGACTTGGATTTTTCCAAAAATGGGCAATTTGGCATCTAAAGGCACTAAGAATATGTGTAATGAGTTTTTTAGTTTGAATTGATATCTTAGGAATTGAGCGAGGTAGCAATGAATAAGAGAGAGATGGATGGAGAGAAATCTGAGTGATGTTGAAAGTTAACTGGTGGATCGATTCCCAGAAGGGGATGCTCGTAGCTATCTTATGTGATTTAGCGGACAATTGTTTCTGTGACGTTTTTTGCTATTTGACAGTCTTACCAAAAACAGCACAAGCTAAATATGGGTATGTACATTTAGATTTTTTGCAATGGATAGTGAATGCAAGTCATGCAAGCAAAACTAATGTCAGCAAAGGTTTCTATTCAGGGACATTTACATTACAATTAAGTTTCCTTAGACATAATATGCAATTCTTGCACTTGTTGTAAATCTGACACATATGCTGGCGATGGAGAGCCGGAAGCATCTTGAGATATGTCCACCTCAGCATATAGTAGTAAAATTGCTGTTTTTGTATGTACTTTTTTTTTTAGCATAAATTACACTTTATATACTCAGCATCAGCATTACTATTTTAATTGTTCAGTATGTTTATTTAATTTTTAACTGCATAATTGTCACAATACAGGGGGCCCTTACTTGCTATTTACTTGACAGGCAATGAGTGTACCCTAAGATTACTGGGGACAAGTACAGTACCAAGATAACCTGTACTAATTGAATGGATAAAGATTCCTATGTCTAGACAAATATCATATAAGAATATAACTATTTATTTAATCAAAATGCTGAAAGGTTAATAACACTTTTAAGAAAGATTACTCAATAACATGCAATGTTATCTTGACATGAAAACTTAAAAGGGTGGAAAACAGTACACACATCATACTTAAATAAGCAGCCTTGGGGTATTGTTCTCCACCAAGAAAAGCAAAATGTTATTTTTGCATTTCTCTAATGGGTTTTATGATGTTGCAGTGGGTACAATCAAGGACCTGTTGCGCTTAAGTTTGCACCTATTGTACCCATACTTACCAGTTCACCAAAGTAACAACACTTTAATTTGAAAATATTTTTATCAATATAAAAAAATGCCATACAAAACATTTTGATTGCGTATTGAAAACAAAACTTGAAGTATGTTGGTGGTAGATGGTGTTCTTGAAGTAAATTTGGTGCTGGTGGTTTGGCTTTGTTTGTGGCTGTTGCCGCAGCTTGGTTCCTTGTTATGAAGATAGTGAATAAGATTTAGGGAAATAATGTGCTCCTGCATTTGATGTAAACACTTTGCAAATAGCACATTATTATTATTATCATAGATTTGTATTGCGTAGGACAGGACATACATAAAGCAAGGACATACAGGACAGACAAAATAAATGCAGACATTAAAACAAAGGAATAAAGGGTATGGAGGACCCTGCTCATTGGAGAGCTTGCATTCTAAGTGGAAGGGAGCACAGTTGAAACAAGAGGAGCGAGTGTGGCTCAGAGTGGAGATTGAAGCAGTTGTTAGGATGCATTAGTGACAATAGTATCATCAGGGATAAGGTAACATTTAAAAAAGAGAAATGTTTTCAGAGAGTGTCTAAAGATTTGAAGGCTGTGTGAAAGCCTGACTGGGCGAGGTAGAGAATTCCATGAGTGGGCAGCAGCACAGGAGAAGTCCTGTAGGTGGGAGTGTGAGGTGGTTACCAGAGACAAGACAGGGTGCAGGTCAGAGGTAGATCTTAGAGGGTGGAAGGGAGAGTATTTTTGATATGAGATTTATGAAATGTTGGAGTTATTGAGGGCTTTTTAGGTAAAGGTGAGTAATTTGAAGAGAAGGGAAGAGAGGGTAGTGGAGATATATGGATAAGGTTGATTGGATTGGAAGTATGAGGTGGATGGAAATGTTTGCAATGGAGCGAGGAGTGTGAGTAGATAATATTGGATAGTTTTCTGTCATCTATTTCTATTGCTATTTCAGGGAGCCTCTCAACAATTATCAGAAAGGCCTAAAATAAGTAGTAATTATTGAAAATAATTTTGAATATTAATCTTTGTGATCTTAAAAAGGAATGCAATAATTTCATTCCAGGAATTATGTATATGTAGACAGTATCAAAGACAATGGAATATATTAGCGAATGCAAAATCATACTTTGGACATTTATTTTATAACTTCGGAATATGTTAATACTTTATGTTGAATGCATAGTATTAACATTTTTTATAATACTGTTCCCTTCACAACTGAATATATTGTCTAAAACAATTCCAACTGTCACACCATAAGGTCATTGGCCATCTCTAGGAAAAGTATTATGTGAAGTTCATTTATAAATACACGTTTCTTGAAGAGTAATACTATATGACATGAGATGGGCTGCTCTTCAATCTTTTAATGGTGTTTGTGAGAGCATATGGTTTATGTTGTGAGCTGTTTAACTTGTGTGTAATAAGAATTGTCTTGGAAATTGTAATGGAATCTGGGATACATATACAGTGCCAATCATATTATGCAGTGCAGCGCAGAGAATATTTATCACTCAGCCCCTAATTCATTGGAGCTTACAATGTAAATTTCCTATTACACACACACATATTAGGGCCCATTTTGCTAGAAGCCAGTTAACCATCCTGTATATTTTTGGATTTATGAGAGGAAACCGGAGCACCTGGAGGAAACCCACGTAAATATTAAGAGACTTTACAAACTTATAAAATGTAAGGTTAAACATATAAGCAAAAGTAAAATACTATTTACAGTTTAAATGGGATACAACTGAGTAAATTTTAGATGAAAGAATATTTAGGAATACTAGTACATAATAAATAAAAGCAATAAGGACTTAATTTAGAGTATATTCAATAAATACATTTAATACATTCAGCTATAAGGTGCAAATTTGCAAGTTGACCTATCAAAGTTGCTCTGTGGGGAGCAAAGTTTAATAGGTGCAAATAGATTCTGTGTAGGGAAGGGTTGTATGAAAGCTCAACTCTAGATCACAGTGTAAATATATACTGGCCAGTATATGTGCACAACATACAAAAGCAGGCAGTAATTTTACTGCATGAGAAACAAAATGCATCACAACATGTTTTGCCCTGGTGCAAATTTACATCTCTTAGTTGGATTTGCTCCTAACTCTAAATGAGACTCTAATGGGTAAATTTATCAGGCTGCAATTTTTGCAGCGATTTCAAATCACTTAAGTTCATCTGCGATTTTAGCCACCACGTTGCCATATTTATATGCGGTACCCAGAAAACCGCAGGTCACTAGGTTCCTGTGGGAAAGGAATGTGTCACTGTTGGAAAGTTCCAGAGTTTTTTTGACAGAGACTGTTGATTGGAGAAGCCTCAGAGTGAGGACTTAGGAGATATTTTGTGAAGAGAGACAGGTTTTTCTGCTATACTGTTGTGAGGAAAAGTGAGACAAGGATTGTTGCTAAAAAAACAGACTACTGTTGAGAGGACTGAGGTGTCTAGCCAGCAATAACCCTTTATTTGAAAAGACTTGAAGACAAGGGCTGATACCAGTGAGTCAGATTGGAGCTGACAACTATCTACACAACAGAAAACAGGTCTAAGTAATCAAACTGACTGTGTAGTCTCACTCACTACACAGTACATATCTGCAGCATATGACCCCAGATATAATTGAATTACAGATTTAATCACCAGTGCTCATTCTGTTAATAACTTGGATATGCTAGCAAAGGAACATCATCATGCCTGATTTTCTCCTGCAAGATCAAACTAAAGTACAGTGATGATAGCCCTGGCATTATGTTATACCTTAGACAGTAACTGCTCTTTTTGATTGCTGTTTTGAAGTTACAAGACTGCCAGTTCTGCCGGGTATACTTAGTCTGGCCAGTGAAAACATATATGTTAATATACTGTGCTGAGGAAGGACTTCATAAAAGGGAATTCATAGACTGCGATATCATTTGCTTGCGGTATATTGTTTGGAATAAATGTTCTTTATGATATTATGGGCTAGAACTGTAGTATTGTATTCTTAGACAGTTTATGTGACGGTTATAAAAAGGTATTTAGAGTACTGTGAAGTATTGTTGTAATCAAACAGTTTACATTATATAAGTATTAATATTAAAGAATATTATTATTGTATTTATTATTTTGAAGTAAAGCCCGCTCAGGCCTGTGAACATTGTATAAAGATTATACTTGTTGCTAATCATTCTTTGTTTAAAAGTATTTTAGTGACGTATTATTCCAGTATAATAAATCTGATGTGCTGTTCTTTATGATATTGGGTTCACTGTCTCACTGCTGTGCCATGCCTGAAGATCAGCCGGCAGAGATACCAGGTACAATCCTTTCTCTCACAACACCCACCTCAAGGAGGTGTTACGTATATGTACTAGAGATTTTTACTAACAAACCAGAAATCACTGTTGATCTTGAGCGAGTAGCAGCGGTTTTAACATAATATGCAAAGTCTCATATCACCTGTATTTAGTTTTAAAAATCGCAATTTCAATCCAATACTCATTTCTGATCGGTTGGACGTTTGGGAAGTCTAAATCTGGCCACAATGTGCAGTTCAGTTTTGAGGAAAACTGTGTGCTCATACATAGTTTAATTCTTGTGTATGAGCGGATTTTGGGCAGTCTAGCTGTCAAGACAGCTTTTTCCGAGAAAAAGCAGCTAGGGACTGCAGTCTCTGATGGAGTAAATGTGGTAGGCCCATCAAAAGGTTCATAGAAAACTGTTGCAAAAGAATTTCTGATATCAAAAGGCGAGTGAAGGACAAGAAGTCGGACGAGAGGTGAGCACCTGCAAGCAGAGCCGTAACCAGGCCGGTGCGGGCGGTGCCGTCGCCCAGAGCGCAAGCCCCAGGGGGCGCAGCAGCCGGCCGCTACTTGCCTCTGTACCTTCAGACTTTTTGTTGTGCGTTCCACTAACAGGAAATTCAGCATTTGGAACGCAAACTGCGGAAGTAAAAGGTCTCTCTCTCTGGTGGTTTCAGGGAACCCACCCGGGCGTGTGGTCCTCATAGTGGTCTATTGGTCTAGGGTCCTCTAATGTGGCAGAGGAGAGAATGATCCGGGGTGATCTGAGACTGAGCTGCAGATTCAGCCAGGACAGCTCCCTCGGTGACATCACTGTGTTTTGAGCTGTGCATTTGTTGATAGCAGCAGGTAATATTAATGTATCTAGGAATCCAGTAACATAAGGAATGTTTTTATTTTTTAGCCACCTGAAGTGAGGAGCCCACGGTGTTTCCATGGAAGCCCATACTGCACAGAATGCATACCGGGAACCAGTGTTCATGTTTTCAGGACCTTTCATAGCAAGTTCTCCGCAGTGCCGTAACTAGACATTTTGGTGCCCTGGGCGAGACAGGGCACCGGCGCCCCCATGTAAGTGGGAGTGTCATTTTCTGAGTGGGCGTGTCCAACCTCCTGTGGGGTGTGGCTAGTGCTTTACTAGTGCTAGACAGCACTGAAACCCCCTCCCTCCCCATTCTTCACATTCTGGCTTTGTAGGGATATTTATGTAATGAGCATTCATAGAATCACAGTACTTTCAATGCAGCTATCGCATGCTAGCTGTGTAAAAAAAAATTAATTGGTTATTGAAATAAAACTATGAAACAAATTGTAACAAATAAACTATATTTCTCTTTAGAACTTTGTAACTAAAATAAACATCTTAAATAAACAATACAATACAATAAATAAATGTTATATGTTTATAGAGGTGCCTTCCTAGCCTTCACACTTGCAAACTCTTCTATGATAGTGTCAAAGTTAATGGAACTTGTCAGTTTATGTTAAATGGAAAGAATTGCCAAGTTTGAAAGGCGTTGTTGTCCAATTGAAGACCTCAAGTAGTTCTTCACTAGTTTTAATTTACTGAAGCTGCGTTCACAAGATGCCACAGTAACAGGTATACTGAGGAAGATGCGCAGAGCTATCTTGATATTTGTATATGCCGAACTCAGGGACCACTCATGTATGAGGTTTAAAATATCCTGTGGTGTTGCTGTGCTGCAATCTGGGAGGATGGAAACTGCCTGGAATTTGAAGCTTTCGATCTCTGTCACAATTTCAGTGGCATTGAGATCATTAGAGTACTTCTGTGCCAGGTCAGAAGCACACTTCTTCAGATCAGTTAGTGGCATGTTGGAGAGGGCAGACCCAGTAAGAAACTCAAAGTCTGAAAATATTTCCATCAATGTTTCACAACGCCACTTCAGTTGTGCATTCACAGTGTCCAGTACATTACAGAATTCTTTTCTGAAAACCTGCTCAGTGGACATACTGGAACCCTCATCTTCAGCTTCATCATAGTCAATCCTTCGTATCTTCCTTTTCCTCTTCATATGAAATTCCATAGGAAGGTCCATAGACTGAGCATGAACAGCTGCATCTTTCAGTATAACATCAACACCTTCTTCACGCATGTGCTGTAGTCCATTCTGAAGTCCAATTATCAGTTTTGCAGCTCGGTCAACAGATAATCCTTTCTTTTGCAAAGCTTGGTTGACAAAATCAATATTGTTCAAAATTCTACCCCACATTAGAAGTAAGCAAATTAATTTAAAATTAATTTGCATCAAAAGGCTCTCAGCCAGGGCCGGACTGGGACTAAAAATCAGCCCTGGCATTTATAGCACACAGGCCCACCTGAAATAAAACATGAAATAAAACTCTAACAAATATATATCAGAAAAAACATAACTATTGAATGATCATTTGAACCCACACGGCCGGATTACAAGTATTTCCATCTACAGCAAAATGTCAGAAAAAAATATTTTTTATACTACAGTAACTGGATATGCGTCTTTTCTATTCATTTTAAATAACACAGCATATTAATTAAGGGGGATAGAGGAGGTGGGTGAGAGACAATTGGATATGATCCATCAGTTTGATTAGATAGGAAACATTTAGATTATTTACCTGGAGACATCTACTCCCTTGATTCACAGGCAGGGCAGACAAGGGGAATTTTAGGCCCCAGTACAACAACAACTTTGTGCCCCCGTCATATTCAACAATGCCTTTGGGAGAAGTTCATATTATGCCATACCGTAGTGCCCCCAGGTCATATTATGCCACACCGTAGTGCCCCCAGTTCATATTATGCCCCATAATATTACCCTCAATTCATATTTGGCCATGTAGTAGTGCCCACAAATCATATACTATACAGTAGTGCCCCCGAAAAACATTATGCCATACAGTAGTGCCCCAAAATAACATTATGCCATACAGTAGTGCCCAGACAAAAAACACATTCACAAATAAAAATTGGTACAGCATATCAGATACTGAGAGTGTGAGTCCCAGGAGCAGCTTAATACTACATTTACAACAGGGGCACCTTAACTACTTTATGGGCCCCCGGGCAATGCAGTGTACCAGGCCCCTAAAAAAAAAAATATATATATATAAATAGTGTATGTGTGTGTGTGTGTGTGTGTAAAAAAATATATATGTATGTAAAAAAAAACGTGATTATATATATAATCACTTTTTTTTTTACATATATATATATATATATATATATATAAAAGACAAAAAAAGAGAAGCGCCACGCATAGTGTATTAAATGACCAACAATTAGTCTTCTCAATGTGGCAAACAAGCGAATTGGCCTCGTACCAAAAGACAAATAATAAACAGCTTATCTGTAATTAGATTCCCGACACCCTATATAGACTCCTTGATGTCCAGTCCTTATGGTTCCAGAAGTTCAGATCACTGAGGTGACTAAGTAAAGGTTGCAGTCTTTCATCTGATTGTACTATTGGAAGGGACCGGGCTGACAATAGTATAAAAAATGAAGAAATTCCTGAATCGTAATCTTAAAATAGCAAATATCTCACACCAAATCACATGTTCTAAATACCAGATATGGCCCAGAAGATAAAATGAATGCACTCATATATCATCCAATATATATATATAGAGGCCCCCTTAACTTACCTTAAGTCCGATCCTTTCCTTTTTTCCGCGCCGCTGAGTCTCTTCTGCCCTCTTCCGTGCTGTGGTTGCAGTGAATGCTGGGCGTGACATCACGCCCAGCATTCACTGCGAGCACAGCACGGAAGAGGGGACCAGGGAGGGAGCCAGGTCACCGCTGATGTGACCGCAAGGTAAGTATTTAAAAAAATTTTTTTATTTTTTTTAGGATTCGGACCAGCCCCCCTTGCCTGCAGGGCCCCCGGGCACCTGCCCATCGTGCCCAATGGAAGAGACGGCCCTGATTTACAATGCAAACAAAAATAGATATATTGACACAATCACAGATAAAATTTATGACAAGCAGTGTTTTTTCCTCTTAATTAAAAGTCTCTGTACAGATAAATATGCAAGAAACATTACAGCACAATATTGAGCAATGCATAGTGTTTTAAATGCCATTGGATACACAGTAATGCTCCCAGTTCAATAAAGGATAGTTAAAAAACACATTGCACACGAGAAAATATATGAACTTACCTGATTATGGCATCCTGTGTTTTGTTCTCCTACTGGGAGCGCTGGGCGATGAGGGATCAGCAGCTGTCAGCTCACACAGCCAGTCGGGAGCAGGGACCGAGGGCAGTGGTCAAAGTGGAAATTTAGAAGTGGGGGTATGGAAAATATAAGTGAATGGAGTATGAAGGCTTGATTTTTTTATTTTATTTTAACACTTGTCCCCTCTGTGCATTCCCATTCTTCATTACTACTTGTGTTTTATGATGGCCGCTTCCCTGACATTCCCATTCTTAAGATGTCTCTCCCTTTACACTTTCTTTACCTACGCCCCTGCCCCATCTTCTCCTTTGTCCCTCTCACTTAACCCCCTGCACACCCCTGGCTCTCTCACCCCTCTTCCAGCACCCCCTTCCCTCCTGGCTCTCTCACCCCTCTTCCAGCACCCCCTTCCCCCTGGCTCTCTCACCCCTCTTTCAGCACCCTCTTCCCCCTGGCTCTCTCACCCCTCTTCCAGCATCCCCTTCCCCTGGCTCTCTCACCCCTCTTCCAGCACCCCCTTCCCCCTTGGCTCTCACCCCTCTTTCAGCACCCCCTCCCCCTTGACTCTCACCCCTCTTCCTGCACCTCCTTCCCCCCCAGGCTCTCCCACACTCGTGACAACCCTGCACACCCGCTCCCCCCCCATGAAAATCATGGGGGTGGGGGGCAAGGAGCTGTTTGTGCTGCTTGTGACACAAGACAGAAATAGAAATGTATAAACCTTATAGTCTCTAGATTTCTGGACAACCCTGAGTGTTTCTGTTATATCTGACTTACTATAAAAAGGCTATATGGTTTCATGAACAATTGTATTCTTCCTTCTATTCTTCCCAGTCATCTCAGGAAAAAAGTCTTAACAGCGCAAGATCAATTGTGTACACACAAATACTTAATAACTGTAAATGTTTATTTAGATATAACAGTATGTCCACATATAACAATATATTGGTGTGCAGATTGATAGGTAATGACTACCAAGAGACCGGTCTCAGTGATAAATATCAAATAGTATTAGAGTATAGGTAGATAAATATTGGATACCAAAAATAGAAAAATAAAAATATTTTTCTATTTTTGGTATCCAATATTTATCTACCTATACTCTAATACTATTTGATATTTATCACTGAGACCGATCTCTTGGTAGTCATTACCTATCAATGTGCACACCAATATATTGTTATATGTGGACATACTGTTGTTATATCCAAATTAACATTTTCAGTTATTAAGTATTTGTGTGTACACAATTGATCTAGCGCTGTTAAGACTTTTTTCCTTATTGTATCCCTTTCTAAAGGTTTTCTCCCACTTACCCTTTTCCCTATACAGCTGCTTTTACAATTATATGCCTTCTTAAGCGCAGCACAAGAGAGATCTCTTTTTTGGTGTTCCCAGTCATCTAGCCTCGTGTTGGTAACAGGGAGGAGGACTGGAAGTAAGAAATTATAGTGTACCGAGTGGGGTCACTGTCATCTACTCTTTCTACCCCCATCTCATCTACCCCCCCATGTGAAAATCGCGGCAACCCCCCTTTCCGAAAATCGCGGCACCCCCCCACTTTGCGAAAATCACGGTACCCCCATTTGCGAAAATCGCGGCACCCCCCCGCGCGAAAATCGCCCCCCCATTCAGAAAAAAAAAAAGAAACTGTGTCCACAATGCAGGGCACAGTACAGAGAGTAAGGGGGAGGGAACAGAGGAGAAGTGCAGCAGTCCTCCGTCGCACAACATAGGTGGCTGGTTCCTGGGGAGGAGCCAGCCACCAGGAATCCAAGAAGTGTCGGGCCGGCCCATCTAGCCATCGGCCCTTCTGGCATTTGCCAGAAGTGCCAGATGGCCAGTCCGGCCCTGCTCTCAGCTGAAGAACTTGTTTCTCCACATGTCTTCTGATCGTATATCTTGTGCAGTGCCTCAAGAACTCCTGGCAATTGGTTACTTAAGGACCTGATAGCACGTGCTTTTGAGGACCACCTGGTGTCACTGTGACTTTTGAGGGTAATTTTGAGAATGCCCGTAAGGTTTCCCATCTGCGTGTTGAACTTACAAAAAAATTAAACAGTCTCTGAACAGTTCCAAAGAATAATGCCATATCAACAGAACAACTGACTGCATGAACACCTATTAAATTAAGGGAATGTGCAGCACATGGAACAAATCTAGCCAGATTGTTTACTTGTTTTATTCTTGCCTGCACACCATTATATTTTCCTGCCATATTTGCTCCGTTGTCATAACCCTGTCCACGAATATTATCAGGATCTAATCCATCCTTGCAGAGCTTCTCTTCTATTTCAACAGCAAGACCACTACCTGTCTTCTCAGTGGTTTCAATAAAGTCTATAAAACTCTCTTCAACACTGCATTGTCCATCTGCAATTCTAACATATCTGATAATTTCACAGAGCTGTTCCTTGTGTGAGGTGTCCGGAGTGCAGTCAAAGATAATGGAATAGTATTTTGCTTCTTTGATTCGGTTTATTATTTCTTTTCTCACAGTGTTACCAAGAAGGTTAATAAATTCATTTTGAATGACTGGTGAAAAATAGGAAACACTGCCTTTCTTATGCTTTTCAATATGACCAGCTAACTCAGCATTGTAATGGCTAATCATTTCCAGCGCAATAAGAAATATCCCTGAGTTGGGTTGGCCAATTTGGTCACATGAACCCCGAAGAGCAAGATTGTTTATGGCACAGAAAATAATTGCATCCAGAATTATTTTTAAAACAGTGCGCCACGTCTCCTTTTCTGAAGCTATAACGGTTTGCAGTTCATGGTCAATTCCATGACCAAGTTTAAAATACATCGCTAAAGACCTCCAACTTAAATAATTTTGTAGATGCTCAGGTGAGTTTTCATGTTCTACAATCCTGGGATTTAAATGCCTCCAATTAGAGAAGCCTTTATGTGGGTTTGCAATGCTTGGAGTTAATGCAGATTTAATTCCAAAAAGCATACAGGGAAAACAAAATACAGCTCTCTGCATTTCAGAGTACATAAGCCAGGTTCTCTCTACTGTTTCTCCATTAGGTGCAGTTTTAATGAACCAATCCTGACTAAATCGCCTCCCGTCACTAGTGGTTGAGAGTGTAAAATTTGAATCTTTCTGTTGCTCTGGTCCATGTCTCACTAAACAGCACCTCACATTGTCCGTTATGTTAGGCCAAGAATGTGGATCTTTAAACCTAAGGCCCAAAATTTCATTACTTGTGCTGTCAGTCTCATTTTCTACATTAGGGTCCACGTCAGTAGTACCAGTGATGGCAGGAACTTCTTCCTGACTCTCTGGCTCAGAATGAGAGATCTCTAGTGGTGCTGACTCCGCTCTAGAGCTCCCGGCACTTTCATCGCTGGCTGACTTTGTGAGCCAGTTCTGCACTCATCATGAAGATTAAAAATTAAATAAAGAGACAGTCCCAGAAGATATTAAGCTGTGAAGGGAACCTTCTACAATAAGGGAACAGAGGACAACACAGTGGACTGCAACACTGGTCGTGATGACCACACACAAAGTGCTTTACCTTCAATGTGTCTCACTAATATTCCTGAAAACTAAACCGAAACCCAACGATGCTCCAATAATAAGCTAGCTGTGAATCTCACTGAAAATTGTAATGTTCCTCCAGGATTAGGTGAAAAAACTTGTATCAAAGAGAAAGAAAAAGAGAGAAAGAAAGAGAGAGAGAGGGATCTCCCCCAGCAACACTACTACCAGTATAAGAGCTGCCTCTCCATTTGTATAATAGAGATGCAGAATTCTCAGTTACACACATTTGCAAATGCATCAAAATGCATATATATATATATATATATATATATATATATTTATATCTATATATATATATATAGATATATATATATATATATATATATATATATATATATATATATATATAGATATATATATATATATATATACATATACACACACAAAACCTAATTATGTGTTATATATTAGAATTGGCCTTACCGTCCCTCTTTCAGTGATGGGGTGCAAATGAAATGACTGGTCTGTCCACGGTGCCGAGACAGGTCAGGTGGCGTGTTTCTTCTTCTCTAGTTGTTGTACCTGGTCTGGGACACAGGTGTAAGCCGTTCTAGAGAGGTGTTCCCGAAAAAAAAATTGGCTTCAATCAAATATACAAATAATATAGTAATCCCAGACAGTGTAATATTTTCCTGTATATGTTGCCCTTACAATCCCAAGCAAAATGTACAAACAACACTCTTGGCAGAGTGAAAGGTGATGGTATATTGTGAGAAATACAACTGATTGAATGGCGATGTCAGCCTTACATTTTCCTGCATATTAAAATATATGGCGTAAAAATCGTTATTTTTGATGCATTAATAAGCAGCAGACTCCACTAATAGGTCCAGCAGGTGACAGTGTTCTCATTCAGGTGTTTTGGCCATAAGAAAATATGTGTTCTCTGATTTTAAAGATGTCCTTCAAGAATAAATAAAATAATTCCTTGTTTTTTTTGAAACGTTTATAATAAATCTATTAATTGCAGAGGTGGAGAGGTGTTTGGTTGCATATGGAGAAAAAGCGGTAGCAGAAAGAAAGAAGTAATAATGCCCCTGTATAGGTCATTGGTACGGCCTCATCTAAAATACTGTGTCCATTTCTGGAGGCCATATCTCCAGAGGGATATAAATACATTACAGACTGTACAAAGAAGCCGGGACAGACTTTTCCTCATTCTGATCACAACCCGCGTTCAGTATTGTACACACTTATTTAGGCTTTGCGTACTCCCGAATTCAGCAAGGAATGTGCCCCGTTGAATTTGGGTGCAGGGTTGCTGTGCTCTACTACACAGGACGCTGCAGGCAGGTACATATCTGTCAGCTCCTTCAGAGCCAGCTGGTCTGGTGGCATTACAGTTGGTCCCTCCCAATTTTACCATAACCGGCACTAGGCAAGCCAGGTAGATTTATAATGGTCAACATCATTAATGCCCCTAAAACAGACCATAGCCTTCTAATACCTAAAAACAGTCAATTCTTATATAACCCTCCTTAGGGTGTTTATATATATACATATATATATATATATATATATATATATATATATATATATATATATACTCTTATATAACCCTCCTTAGGGAGACACACTTTAAATCTCCTTACCCCTCATGGATGGGCACTTTTTTTTCATTGTTTTTCTGCTGATCTGCAGAAATCAACATCAATGGCATGGTGATAATTATAAACTGTAACATTAAAGTGTTAAAAATCCCCCCCCCCCCTTTCCCCCACCATCCCCCCTCTCCCTCTCTCCCTCTCTCCCTCTCATGTTACTTACATTTTCAGCTTCTTTTCAGTTTTTTTTCTTTCCTGCTCACTGATGATTTTTTCCTGTACAGCCAGCCCAGGCAGTCCTTGCTGTTTGCGCGCCTGCAGTCAAGCCCAGCCCCCTGTGTAAATCTCTGCTCCTCTGCTCTCAGCAGCATCATGACCTCTGATGCTGCAGGGACAGAGGGCAGAGTTAAAAAGTAGGAGGAGCCGGGTGCCGGCCGCCATCTTGGATGCGCCGGGCGGCCGGCAGTCTGAATCTGAGGTCTGTTTATGTTTTTTTTTAAAAAAAAATTTCATCCTCACAGAGAGGTCGGTGCGGGCGGCCACTGCGCCCCCTTGGGACTGCGCTCGGGGCGGTGGCACCGGCCGCACCGGCCTCGTTACGGCTCTGGTTCTCCGGCTCTCAGAGGGCGATTAACTCGGTAACTCGGTGTGAGTGAAAAGGGGACTGATGATGGTAAAAATAGGTTCTTATAATATCTTCTAATTCAGGTGTACTGTAAATACGATTCACTTTGTATTTGTAAGCTTAGGCAGTGCATTTATACTGGAAACTGAGAATGTGATGTATGTGATATGAATATGAGGCTTGTGCCTTTGTAGAAATAGTGAAGTAAGACTGCATAATTTGTTTCATATAGGACATATATCGTGGGTGGAGGAAGGCTGCATGGCAGAGTGTGATGAAGAGAGACATTACTCTGGCATAATATGAACTGGGAGCATTACTGTGCCATAATATGAATATAATATTAAATTACAGATTTTTAATGTCACCACTGTAGATATATATATAATATATATATATATATATATATATATATATATATATATATATATATATATATATATATATATATAGCCATCATGCATTGCAAATATGTGTAACAGAATTCTTTCAGTAAAGTGCTAGCCACACCCCCACATTAGGTTGGCCACACCCACTTGCCAAATGTCACTCCCACTTAGATGGGGGCGCCAGTACCCTGTCTCGCCCAGGGCACTAAAATGTCTAGTTACGCCACTGCCTGCAAGGACTGGTGGCCATAACATACAACTAATATGAGAAGGACTTTAATTAGTTCATCCCTAAAGAAGATCCTAGAAGGGATAAATGTGCGGGACACGGGCAGACCTCTGTCCCAACCCAAGGTTGGTGAGTAATGTATTAATGTTTAAAATGTTATTCCTTTAGGATTGTTCTGTACATTAAAATTATAAGCCTAAATCATATTTTATAATGTTCTAGTGACATTTTGTTGTATTTTTATTTTTATTTTACTGTGTTAGTTTTTGGTCCATCAAAATATATTAATATTTGTCCAAATTTTTAACATGGAGGGTCCTCTCAAATGCAGACAACAGCAGCAGTTGGTAGCCAGGAGGATGATTACTCTTTAGAAGGTAAACCCACCTATGTTGTAAAAAAAAAAATAATCTCATTACACATGTCTGTTAACAAAAACACCTGTAACTGCTTTTGTCCTGGTAATGTTTTTTTTATTTCTTTTGTTTTTATTTACTAAGGAACTTCCTAAGGCGTTGGAGCAAGGGAGTCTAATGTGGACACAGCACATACAGCTGCACCTGACATACAAACTGACGAATACATCACATTGGAAACGGTCTCTAACTTCCCTGATGTTGAGGAGTGTGTGGTGCCTGCACCACAAACCAGTCAACAAAATTCCCCACCCAGCCAAGTATAACCAGGATGTGTCCTTGATTTGGCTAAAGCCATCCAACAGTTTAGTGAGGTACAGGCTAATTTGGTGGAATGTCATCAGGACTCCAAGAGGGGTATCCAACGTCTGCTTACTAAAGGGTTCAGATATTTGTGCACTATACAGGACACACAACAAAAGATGTGTACGTCCTTTGAAAGGATTGATGCAACCTTAATTCAAATGAACATTGGACTGAACAGTCTGACTGGGGCTGTAAGATAACTTTCTGGCAATTTAGTGGCTGCCTGTGGGAATTTAATGACATGCCTACTGGTGCCCTCATCTTCACTTGGCAGCAGCTTCAGCACTACCGCAACCACGTTATTGCCTGCAACTCCCCAGCGTAGCAGAGGGTGGATCAGGGGTGGAAGATGGGCATCCATAAGCCAAGGCAATTCACCTGAGCCCGCATCCAAAAAGAAAAAATAAACCTTTTAAAAGTTATCGTGGAAATTTTATGGCAAAGTGCTTTTTTGTGTTTGGTTTCAGAAAATCATACATGTGTCAATTTGCACTTGTCATCGTTCTTTTCTTTATGTTGTTAGAAGGTTAGGTTAAAAATAAATATTTACTTTATGCACACTGGTAATAGCTATAGTGATTGACCTAAAAATGTTTAGATGATCAAATTAGGTGAATGTTTTATAATAGTTTACAACTTATAATTATGCTTAAATCTTTATTTCCAAACACATACACATACCCTTTAATTGATTATATTTTTTTCCCCCATAGTCCTGTGCTTATTATGAATCTACAAGAATAGATACAAATAAAACAATAGGTTAAGGGTGATTACTAAACAATTATACTTAAAAACTATACTCACCTGTAAAAAAAATCTGAATTTTCCTTTCTTTGACCTACCCCCTCCCTCTATTATCTGCATCAGCTAATGTAATGAGCTCTCCTGCTTCATCACTGTCCTCTGCTGGTGGTAGGGATATACTTTAGTTTAGGGCCAAATTATGCAACAGGCAGGATGATAACACAGTATCAGGCACCTTACCTGGGGCATAGAGAAGCACACCACCAGATTTATCAATGCACCTGCATGTAGACGGCCAAAGGTACGTTCTATCACCCGTCTAGTGGCTGTGTGTGCCTCATTATATCTGTGTTGGGCAGGAGTCTGTTGATTTAATAGAGGTGTCATAAACCAGGACTGACATCCATATCCTACGTCACCTAGAATGACATAAAAATACAAATACTTTATCAATGCACCATTAAACAATAAACTAAACATATTAATATGATCACATACCTATTCTTCCGGCATTTCGCCATTCTGAAATTTGTGATAGAGGACTGACTGACACTGGATATAGACATCTTGGCAAGAGCCAAGAGAGTCTCCAACAACACTCATGATTTTCATTTTTGCATCACAGACCACCTGCACATTCATAGAGTATGAATGATGTCTGTTCGTATAGACCTCAGCTCTTTGACAAGGTGGTCTCAGCCCAATGTATGTGCAATCTATGGGCCCCCATTCCTGCGGGCTTATAGAAAGCTCTCTTCAACTCACGCCAATCAGAATCCCAATGGGGGAAGCACATATAGGTAGGCACCAGTTTGTTAAGGAGGCTTAACACTAATCAAAAGTTGAGAATATGGCCTGGGTGAGCCCTACAACCTGTCAGCACACAGACTGAAATGAGCCAGTAGCAAAAAAACACATAAACACACATATATTTTTGCAGCCCACTTAAAGCATGGGAACAGCAGCTTAATGGCTCTAAATCAGGGTGCAATGCTCATACAGCTGCAGGAAGTTTGCTTTGTTGAGCCTAAACATCTTAATAACTTCCTACTCAAAAAGGGAGTCCAGACTTAAACGTGCTCTAAATTCACGTGGCCTGAGTAGCCTAAGAGGAGCCTGGGGCTGGGCATGTTCCTCTCTCCTTCTCTGTGCTGTCTCCAAAATCTCATTTAGCTCCAAATACCCAACATCAAATTCTAAATTAACTCCATTTTCAACCACCCTCAGTTTAATTACATTTGGAGGCCTTTTTTTATAGACCTCATTAGCCTACATAGAGTGGCTTTGGACAGCACTTTTTTTCTGCCAGTAGTATTTGCAGGAGAAGCTGAAGCAGAGGATGTGTGATTTGCCACTTAAGCCAACAGCTTGCTCACAGTTGGAAAGTAAGACATTACATGTGACGTAAACCTAAGATCAAGCATTGTTGCCAACATGTAGTGATCCAATTTCAAGGTGCTGTAAACCCTTGGGTCCTGGTGAAGCAAATTAAGAGCTTGATCTCAAGGCAACACAACATACTTAGCAAAATCACGTAATTTCATTTCCTCTTTCAGCTTCCCTATCTGCTTTTTTAGTGCTTTTCTAGTACTTTGATTAGTTATATGACTTGTCTCAGGCTGGCAGTGTCTGAACTCATTTTATTTGTTACAATTTCAAATGGTTTGAGTAGATGGCATAACACCAAAATGAATATCCAGTATGCTGGAGTGAGGTAATGTGTCCCCCCCCCCCTCTCCCTATCTCATGGCTGATGTGTAGGTCTTGATGGCTTGTTTCTGATCCTCCAGTCACTGAAGTATATAAAATGTAGTATTACACCTTGTTGCTATCTCTTCCTTCAGTTGGTGACCTGGCAGATTATATTTTGTTTGCAGCTGCTGCAAAGTTCTACATGCGGACTCTGAATTTCGAAAATGCCCATAAAAAGACAGCATCTCTAGCACTGAGCTCTCATTTTTAAGAAATTCTGAAACCCAAGTTTATTGTGTGTACAAAGCATGGCACGTGTTGAAATTCACTTAGTCCTAATGCACACACAATATTGTCTCCATTATCAACAATGAGAAATCCTTAGTTGTGTTTTACCAGGATGACCCATTTATGAAGAAAACAAAAAGAGCTAATTCTGCTACAACCATGTGAATAACCATATATATTGGATTCCTTATCCTAATGTTGCATCACTTGTGTGAGATTGCCAGTCTCTAGATGTAAAGTGAAATAAACAAACAGAAATACAAGGTAGGCCCAAAAGGATAAAATATTTAATTAGAAATAATTAATTTAAAAACAACTTAACTCACATGTACATCATATAATCACGACATATGCCAATGTTGTAGCATAAATAACATCCTATGGCTGATTACAAAGATGACTCTATTGCTACAACAGTATAGGTGTCTGGCCAGTACACCAATAAGCCAAAGTCTAGATGTATTCAAAAACCACAGCTGTGTGTGATGTGTAACAGAAAAGATCTCACCCAATAATAAAGTGCCTGTAGTAAGGAGGTATAATAAATCCTAATCCATATCCATATAAAGCAATCGTATTATCCAGGATATATTCATGTATAGTCACTTAATACAATACCCGGATTATTGGCCGTGATATGCCCCTCATGGATCCTTAGCAACACACAGAGATATCGGGATGTGTGTACTCCCTTAAGAAGGTATAGCGATCCGGACAAGAAATAATTTCATTCAGATCCAGCCTGTGGATAGCGGTTCATGTCCGGGAAGATTGCAAGATGATAGGTTTCCAACGTAGGAGGTGCTGTGCTAGGATGTGAATAACTCCATCGGCGGCTGTCACATATGCTTAGTAGCTTAGCGTACCCGCTCTGGATAATGTACTAGTCACATGTACTATGCAAATTTAATTACATTTCTGAAAGAAAAAAAATATTACTGGGAATTTTTGTTACAGTAAGTAGTTCAGAGATCATTAATTATATTACTATCTGTTAAAAATATTAGAAGGAATTTTTGTTACAGTTAGTAGTGCAGAGATCATTAATTATATTACTATCTGTTAATGCCTCTTATACTTTATATGTCCTGTAATCTGAAGGCAACACATTTTGAATACTTTGCTCACTTATTGTTTTCATTTTTAACCACAGTTATTTGTAGTGAGCCATGTGCAGTGAGTTGTGGAGTCACAGAAAGCTTCCACATAGTATTATTGCAGATATATACCACATATGTAGACATAAGTATATGGTTTGTAATGAAAGGTCTGATGCAACAACCACAGACCAAGACTTATGAAAAGGCCAAATAAATCATTAAAATAATCATTTAACCATTTAAGTCAGTTTATTGCAGTCAGTGATAATCAATTTGTATTTTAAAAGCAACAAACAGATAAGTTTTATTTTTAACACATTTCCTGTCAATACTGTAAAAGTACAGTTTCTGTTCCACTGATGAAAACATCCTTCTTCTTACCTCTATAGTTCCCAGACTAAAATGTTACCATGCATGATATATGTTGTTCATTATTAAATTGAAATAAGGTACTACATAAGGATAGTCCAGCTTTCACAAAGTTTAAATAACACTTATTTACCTAGTTGTACCTAATTGTGATTAGTTACAGCAGGTGTTGAGTCCTCGAAATAGCCTACTCTTCTCATGTTACTGGTTGCATGTAGCAACCATATGTAGCACCTAGCATTAGAGTTAGGGGTCTCTTACCTATAGCCAGGGCCACTGAGAGGGGGGGGGGGGGCGGGTACATTTTACCCAGGCCCGGCCATGCCAGGGGGCCCAGGCCGGGCCCTCGCTGCTAATTACATTTTTTCCTTTTTTTTTTCTTTTGCGATCTTTTAATTAATTTTTTTTTACTTTTTTTTCCGCGGGGGGTTCGTTGGTGGGGGGAGCTGGAAGAAAAGACAAAAAAACAAAAAAACAATACTCACATGAGCGCGTGGCGCCGCGTCCCTCCTCTGCTCTTCTCCATTCACACTGACTGTCGGGCGTGACGTCATCAAGTCACGCCCGTCAGTCAGTGAGGAGCGCCGCAGCCAGCATGAAAAGCCAGAAGAAAGAAGAGAGAAGAGAAGACAGAAGAAAAGAAAAGAAGAGAAAGAAGTTGACAAAAGGTAAGAAGCGGAGAGGCAAGGGGGGGAACAGAGAGGGACAGTACTATAAAGAAAGGTGAGAGAGGCACAGAGGAGGAAAAAAAATGGGAGAGAGGCATAGAGGAGGAAAAAAATGGGAGAGAGGCATAGAGGAGGAAAAAAATGGGAGAGAGGCATAAAGGAGGAAAAAAATGGGAGAGAGGCATAGAGGAGGAAAAAAAATGGGATAGAGGCATAGAGGAGGAAAAAAATGGGAGAGAGGCACAGAGCAGGAAAAAAATGGGAGGGAGGCACAGAGGGGGAAAAAAAATGGGAGAGAGGCATAGAGGAGGAAAAAAATGGGAGAGAGGCATAGAGGAGGAAAAAAAATGGGAGAGAGGCACAGGAAAAAAAAATGGGAGAGAGGCACAGAGGAGGAAAAAAAATGGGAGAGAGGCACAGAGGAGGAAAAAAATGGGAGAGAGGCACAGAGGAGGAAAAAAATGGGAGAGAGGCATAGAGGAGGAAAAAAGATGGGAGAGAGGCATAGAGGAGGAAAAAAATGGGAGAGAGGCATAGAGGAGGGAAAAAAATGGGAGAGAGGCACAGGAAAAAAAAAATGGGAGAGAGGCACAGAGGAGGAAAAAAAATGGGAGAGAGGCATAGTGGAGGAAAAAAAATGGGAGAGAAGCATAGAGGAGGAAAAAAAATGGGAGAGAATCATAGAGGAAGAAAAAAATGGGAGAGAGGCATAGAGGAGAAAAAAAATGGGAGAGAGGCACAGGAAAAAAAAAATGGGAGAGAGGCACAGAGGAGGAAAAAAAATGGGAGAGAGGCACAGAGGAGGGAAAAAAATGGGAGAGAGGCACTGAGGAGAAAAAAAATGGGAGAGAGGCATAGAGGAGGAAAAAAAATGGGAGAGAGGCACTCTTTGTGTACACACTACATTATTCCTATACTACACAAGGGTGCTAGATGTCCTGAAAGTCAGGAATGCTTGGACAAATGTGACGCTCCGGTGAATTCAGGACCTAGTGATTTTTATGTGCTAGCCACGCCCCAATGGCACACTGCCACGCCCCCAATCATGTGACCACACCCCTCGAAAATTTTGCGCCGCCGTTAGGCGTTGCAAAATTTTTTGGCTCACTTAACTATAAGGGGGGCCCCATGAATTTGTTGTACCGGGGCCCTGAATTCCTCTTGGCAGCCCTGCTTGTATGTAACAGGATTTGGATACAGAGAACAGTTTTGAGTTAAAAATGAAACATAGAAAGCAAGTCTGAATGGTATGTGTCATTGTTGTGTCCTCAACAGAAATAGAAATGCCAGGTTAAAGGCTTCTGTTGAATAGATCACTCAAAACGTACACATGTTGACTAACATTGATTTTTGCTAATTAATTTGAAAGTGCTTAGTGTTTCCTTTGTTTGTGTGATCTACATTTAAAATGCAATGATAAACTTGAGTAAATATATTTAACATTTTTTTGTGTGCCACCAACATCCCTACACCTATTGGTATTCACAGGCTAAAATCACCAGTTTCCTGTGTTTTTGCCACATATTCAAACAACTAAAGTGAAAATTAAAACTGAGACATGGACTTGGTCTGGTCGCTAAAGGTCACTAAGTTCAATGTTTTTGACTGGCTGTAACATACCCTCCTTCCATATTTATTTTCTACAGCATCTGCTATAGGCATTAAAAGTCCTAAATTAAAAGCAGAGACCTTCACAGCAACAAAGCTAAAATCAAATTTTTACTGCCCTAAAGAAAAACAGCATGATTGCAAATAGCCTGTTAAAGAAATGTAGCTTTTAACTGTGTAACAGCTGAATAAGTAAATGCTGGACAAGCTTTTTATGGCACATTAAGCAATTGTGCTTTTTATTACTTTAATTCATGAGTTGGAGAATGAGAAAACCCTCTTGTCATATATTTGTTTAGCATTTGCACCAGAGTTGAATAATGTGTTGAACATTGAAGTTATATAATGAAGAAGGTATCCTACTTCATACATTACAAGGATATTAGACGCCAAGTAAGAGTTCTGTGACCTCTACTGCATTCTATGGTGACTTAGAATATCCTTTTAATATACACAATGCAGGATAGATATGGTTTAGGTTACAATACTACAATTTAAATTTCTTAATAATAAAATGAAAACATCAATGTTGGGGTAAAATTTTTTTAATTGTTATAGATTTTGTTTATATTTTAAGGTTTTGCCAAGGGCAAGAAGAACTTTTTATGCATACCTTATTCTGTTGATTTGTATTAAGGAAAAACCACCCACTTTTAGAATTGTTTGTATTATGAAATGTGTTGTATTGTGGCAAAATGTTTTTATTGTTATGCTTTAAAAGATAATCCTGCTTTAAGAACAGAGTGCACTGTGGGAAAAGGAGGGATCCTCAATGAGAGGAATGAGTTTGCTGCTGTTGACACGATCTGCTGTTTTGTTCTTTGTAAAATAAATGCTTCCATACATATTCTGCAAATTCTCTGCCACTGACCTTATACAATACAACATAATACTGTCACCTAGACAGATAGAACATCGTTAGCGGAAAATCCGTCCAGAGGGTACACATTTGGTGCAAATAAATTTTTGTTTGCAGTCAGGGAAAATACTGGTTGCTTTTGCATGTAGCACATAAAACCTGGGCAGCTAGGACACCTCCCAACCCTAAATCTGTGTGCACATTTTAAATTTGCCCCCTGCTGCTCAGCAGTGGCGGATCTAGAAAAGTATCCTACCCGGGGTGATTTAGGGGGGAAGGGGGGGGGGGGGGATTTAGGCCCCGCCCCCTTTTTTACTGCAAGGCTGCCGGCGGCTGCACAACATGTGCAGGTCCGCTCGGAAGTGACAATGTGCTGCCCGGCTGCTCTGATTGTGTTTTAAACACAATCAGAGCAGCCGGGCAGCACACTGTCACTGCCGAGCGGACCTGCACATATTGTGCAGCCGCCGGCAGCAAGCCCCTGCTAGGGGGGGCGATCACTCCGATCGCCCCCCCCCCCCCTGGATCCGTCACTGCTGCTCAGCTTGGTTTAGCAACGGTGCAAAATTGCACTTTTAGCTGGATTTACTCCTAGCTGTAAATGAGGCCCATACTGCCATACTCAGGTGTAACACCAGTCCCATAGCACAGTTTGGCTAGGGGTTCAGTGGTGCCACGATATACTCCTGGGCTACCCCTACCCTCTGCAGGGAGGGGGCCTGTTCAGAGCATGCATGGCTAGCACATGTACATTTATCCACCACCACTCGGAAGAGGTCTGATAGCTCAGGGATTCATGTGGGGGCCCTTGGGGTTTGAGTGATTCTCCCCTGGGGGCCTTTATGGGGGGGGGTCACACCATTTCCAGGCCCCCTCATCTCTAGGCCCTGTAATGGCCACACCCACTGCACACACACGGTAGCTGCGGTTCTGGTCATAGTGACACCTAGGTATGAGGAGCAGCTCAACTGCTGTAGTCAGCAGCAATGCAAAATAAAATTCAGATATCACAACTGAGCTAAACCTATTTTGCATAGACATGTATTGCTGTCCAATATGTAGCATGGGTGATATAGCGTAAAAAAATGTTTACTATACTAAGTACTAACAAGAGAAAGGCAAATACTTAAACACCATAAACAGATTATCAGAACATGATTGAATTATATTTTTGCTGAATTAGTATACAGTAATCATGGCATCTGTTGGCCATGACAAGCTCACCATGGTGAAGAGGAGCTGAGATGCTGATGGATGCAGGAGCTTGGAAAGCAGCATAGAAAGTAAGTGTATATTTTTTTGCAAAGCAAATATTAAATAAATAGTAAAAATTAAATTTTAAGTGGAGAGTCTCATTTAACTACCAATAAAACCTTACTTTGAATAATCACTTGGGTATTTTTGTAGAACTGGTGCCAGTTTTTCAACCCTGCCTGACCTCCTTATAATCATCCCTGGGTTTACTGGTCCTTTATTCAGTTTAATGGCTATGAAAGAAGTTATAGAACAGGAGTACAGTTTTCTATATTTTATAAAACCTATATAAAATATGCATAATAAAGGCACAATATGCCTCACTGGTGTGCAAATGAAAAGCAGTCACATGGAAATAGGAGAAGATGAACTGCAGATTACAAAGTTGTTTTTCCTAAAGACCTCATAAAAGGCAGGATTAGCAGACACAAAAATGTACTTTCTAAATCTTTGAATATATTACCTGCACATCTGGAAGTCAATACATTCTTGACTGAAGCACTTCCAGGATTATTTAGAGAGATTCTATTATGTTCATGGATACAGATGTTACTGCATTTAATAGTCAGTTACTACTATTTACTGCAATTGGGAGTATGGGACCATATTATTGGTTAATAAATGGATCCATAACTAATTTATAGATATCTAAATTAAGATGAACAACCAGGAAATCTATAAATGGTAATTAAAAGTGGTGTAAAGACAGAAGCTGCATTTGTAATGACATTAACATGCATTTCCATGAAATATTACAATAGATTGACTAAAAACAACCCAATGAAATATTTTTACAAGGTTTTGCTTTTATTTATGATTTATGTATGTTTCTCAAATATCCTACTAACAAATCAGCATATACTACATAATGCACAATTCATAATAGTAACTCACTGCACATAGTTTTGATGATATGTTTGGACTATTCAAAGGAAAGCTCCATTTTTGTCAAAACATTCATAGAATTATAGGCGAGCAACTGTAAATGTAAAATATAAAGGATTTGTATATAGATATTTGTGGCTGCATGTTATATATGGGAATTTCAGGAAATACTTTGTGCACGCATTATATATCATCATCATCATCACCATTTATTTATATAGCGCCACTGATTCCGCAGCGCTGTACAGAGAACTCACTCACATCAGTCCCTGCCCCATTGGAGCTTACAGTCTAAATTACCTAACACACACACACAGACTAGGGTTAATTTTTTTTTATTTTTTTTTTAAAGCAGCCAATTAACCTACCAGTATGTTTTTGGAGTGTGGGAGGAAACCGGAGAACCCGGTTATATAGACCAAACACAAACCAGCGCTAGGGCTTAAAACCAAACCCAGTGAATAATCCACGTTGGTTAATAATCAATTTATTGTAATAAAAACATATAAAATAACATAAATATCAATAGAGATACATATATATATATATATATATATATATATATATATATATATATATATCAGTGCACTGATACCCAATCCCTAACTTGCATGCATGGACTAAATGAGTGAGAGGCAGTCTATAATAGCTCCAATTAATAGAAGTTGATTCACATGAATAAATCCGATAATGTTGATAGATAGATAGTGTGAAATAAAATTATCGGCTATATAGACATCCAAAATAGCGCCGTAGATTGTAACAATAGGCTATGCCTAATAGTGTCACTCTAAATTGTATTGCCAACAAAATATTTGTGGTTCTCAGATTGGTACACACTCGTATCAATGGCCTGGAAACTAAGCACACATGCTCTTATGACTGGGCTAGGAAAGCTCTGGATATTAGCCATCAACATGCATCATAATAAAATAATCCATTACTTTCCTGAAGTCGAAAATGTAATTCCTCAACTTCTATTAATTGGAGCTATTATAGACTACCTCTCACTCATTTAGTCCATGCATGCAAGTTAGGGATTGGGTATCAGTGCACTGATATATATATGTATCTCTATTGATATTTATGTTATTTTATATGTTTTTATTACAATGAATTGATTATTAACCAACGTGGATTATTCACTGGGTTTGGTTTTAAGACCTAGCGCTGGTTTGTGTTTGGTCTATATTTAGTATTTAACCCACGGGTTTTTTCCAAGCAGCAGGACTTACTACTATTACCTGGTTTTGACAATATATATTATAATATTGATTGAGACAAGTGTTTCAGCGCCGAATCTGTTTTTGTTAACCCGGTTATATAGACTGATTTACATTGAAGGATTGCTTTGCCCTCAGGTAATGATGTTACATTAATTAAATAAACTGATAAACTGATACGGACACCTTATAATGGTGAAGTTGGTAAATATATATCTAAACCATATCCTATGAGTTTGAAGGAAGATCATATTTGCCAACTCTTGGCATTAGCTTTCCGGGAGGTCTGAGGGGCAGGTGTACGTGTGGGGTGGGGCTTGGAGAATCGCATCATTGGTCCCGCCTCCTAAACAGTCATAGCCACGATGACATGGGAATTGCGTCACCAAATCCCGCCCCCTCATTTTACCTTACCGAGCTACAAGGATCCGGGAAGTTGTCCTGCTCTCCTGGGAGTCCGGGAGGATTCCCAGAAATTTGGCAGTCTCCTGGACATTCCGGGAGAGTAGGCAACTATGAGGAAGATGGGTGCATAAATTCACCACTCTTATGATACCAATGGAGAACATTTCAGGAGCAATAATACTCTGGAATATAAACACTTGAAAAGAGTGCAGATTATATACAAAAGAAAGATAGATTAATTGAAAAGATATATCATCATCATTTATTTATATAGCACCATTAACTATGCAGCGCTGTACAGAGAATATTTGTCATTCACATCAGTCCCTGCCTCATCGGAGCTTACAGTCTAAATTCCTGACCACACACCCACATACACACATACACACAATAGTGTTCATTTTGTCAGTGGCCAATTAACCTATCAGTGTATTTTTTGGAGTGTGGGAGGAAACCAGAGCACCCCAACGCAACGGGGAGAACATACAAACTCCACACAGATAAGGCACACAGTGGGGAAGTGAACTCATGACCCCTGCACAGTGAAGCAGGAGTGCCACAGATAGATAGATAGATAGATAGATAGATAGATAGATAGATAGATAGATAGACTTTCTGTGACTTGAGAAAAGTCAGCTAAATACCTGACTAGTCTAACAATAAAACTCACAAACAACGTGATGCTGACCACTACAGTAAAATAGTTTTTTTTTTCCACAATGTGTATTTAATAATATATACATTTTTCTTTTTAACCTTCTGAACTTTTTTCTTGAGGATGTAGATTTTTCTAATAAATTATTGTCGTAAGCAATTGAAAAAAAAAATGGCATCTTTCTTTGAAGTCTTGCCAATGGATGGTCTGACCTAGACATTAATCAATGTGTTAGCGCAGAAGATGGAGAACTCAACTTGCAAAACCTTCACAATGCTAATTTTGACTTCTTAGAATTCATAATGCCATGGTATTGAGCGATAAAAAAATAAGAATTTGTGACTTAGTAGATATGATATAACTTACAACATGAAATCCTGAAGTTTTATTGCTAGCCCACCTAGGCTGCTAATGAAAGAAGAGAGCACTCAGAATCTGTTCAGACATTATGCTGTCCTCTTTATTTTATTTTTAGAGTTTTTCCCCACTATACTGTATGTAAGTAAAACACTTGGAACTTATTATAAAGAATTCTAAATGTTTTATCCTTTCATTAAAATCAATATAAAAACAATTAAAATGTTGGTCTACATGCTTTCATTAAACATATCTAGAAAATTATGTTTTTCTTATCAATCAATTAGAACTACTGGTATAAAGGATCCTTTACATTTTGTTAATTCACATTTAACCAGGAACGGCTAACTCCATTGTTGAACCTTTTCCGTACAGTCTTACTTAAACAAAATATTTGCAATTTTACCCAAGATGATGTAAAACTGAAAATCAAATAAAATATCTATCACGACTCCCTTTATGTGGTCTAGTATATTCACAGTTAGGTATTGTTAATAAAATAAGGGGTTGTGGGTTCAGCACATAAAATTAGCATGTATTATTCACTAGGTCTGTTAAATTTGTGTGCCAGATGACTTGAACATTGGCACAATGAACTAAATTTACTGCCAGCAGTCGTGTAAGCTGCACACCAGCAATTAAATACATGGAAGAAAATAAGATAGGTTAGTACAACAATGTATACACTATGTTAGCTTACTTTAGGTGAGTAGATATTTAAAATGTGAGGTGCTCAACAAATTACTTAAGAATATTTCTGTAAATCAATAAACCTTATTACTGCCTGAACACAATCCCCATGATCCCTTTAGTACTGGTTCTCAATTGCTGGCCTATTACGCCATTTGATTATAAATTAAATAGTTCAATGCTATTAACTCTTGCAGTGTTATTAATGTTGATTGATTGTACATCATCAGACCTTTATGTGTATAATTATAGTGAAAACATATTTAGGTAGAAGGCACCTATGTTGTACCAATCGTATGGAATTAACCAGCAGATTAACCTTGCCTATACTCATAAAAGAAAGTATTGTAACATCAGTCCAAGAACATACCATCTGACAGTTGTCCAGCTCTCACTGTTTTAAGTATCACCAATATAACTGCTTATATTTTTTGAGCCTGGAAAAGATCCACTAGGATTTTGTTTTATGAGTTTTAATGAAAAGGTGTTGTATTTCATAAGATGAAATCATAACACAGCGGGTTTGGAAGAATTTTGAAGATTATTTTTTTTAGAGTGTTGGCACATGTCATACCCTGCGGATTTATACGTGTATTAAAAAAATATATAGATCTTTTTTTCATTGGATTTAAATAAGAAGTAAGGCATAATCCTTCCTTAATGGCCTGGGCAGCAAGATGGTTGGAGTCATTTATAAAGTAAGCAACATGCAGGTAATTGTTGCAGCCTCATTATATTGTGTGTATCTACACTTACTGTATTTTGTGCAGAACTATTCATAGCAACAAGGTAACACCACAACATAGCAACAAAGTTTCTTTCGTTTTAGATTTTTTTTCTGTGCTGCAATTCTAAATAGTTAAATCACAGTAACTTTATTTATAATCATTTTTTCTCCTTCGCGACTTTGTCAATTTTAACAGTTTGGGGATTTGAATGTTTCACAATAAAAACAGTTTTGATTTTCTAAAAGTAAGATTTAGATTTATTTTTTTTACTGTAACTGATCAAACTTACTTATGGTTGAATCATGGAATAAATATATTTTTATTTTATACCATTGGTACAAAAAAAATTACTCTAGTTTCTCCCGCCTCTGTTGAAAGGTTGTGAAGAGACAGGCTCCTTTCTACATGTTTAGTGGAACTGTCCAATTCTTCACAGATTTTGGTTGGATGTTCGCACTCTTGTAATTTCTCTAGTTGATGTTAACATCCCTCTACACTCTAATTATTTCCTTCTCCCCCTAGATGGTCCAAACCACTGCAGCAAGCTTGTTAGACACATCCTAAGTGCTACCACCTGCCTCATAGCTTGAAGAGTCTGGCCCCACCAAGCACTTCTACACTAAGGACAAAAAATTAGTACATATATGAGATGGAACTGATTACTTCAGCCCTGAGGAATTTGTCAGCTTCATTCCATAGAACATGGGGCCCTTGGACTCAACTGAACAATATCTCCTTCCTGCTGCTCTAATATCACTCTCGTCCCAAACAGACTCTGTTTTTGGACATCTCACACACCAATGCTACTTCATGGATCATGGGGTTGTATTCCCTTCTCCTCTTAGTGTCCCCCCTCTTTACTTTTCTTTGTTTAGCTAGAAAAATGATGATCTAAATCTCACTGTCTTACTGTTCTGTGTTCAGTTTAGACCTTATTTGTAGATTTCTATTTTTAAGAGACAGGATTGGACAAGGAATTGGATGTGGGAGGCCAAGGAGCCGGAGGAGTCAAGATTCATGACACCCAGGCAATGGACTTGGGGAACAGAGGAGATAGTGGTGATGCTTTTATTATGATATGTTTTATGCTATTATGAGATGCTTTATGTTCTTAACATACATAGTAAACTACTAGGCCTGGATTTGTGGAAATACCGTATAGGCCAAAGATAGCAGATTTGTATGGGTAATAGGCTGTCCACTTTTTTAACATCTTATTACATATCTCTTCCTATTTTAATTTCCAACTGGAGAGGAGCAACATTTTGAAAAACTTTCCAAAAAGTATTTGCCTAATTTTGCCTTTGAACATGAAATTTTTCACATTTCTCTGGCGGGATTTTACCTTAAATGTTTCACATGTAATTGTTCATATAATTTTTATTCCACTCCTAATTGCCATTTGTACCCAAATCATACCACAGACCAGATTAAATTGATTGATGTCATCCCAGCTCTATTTATAGAATATAATTTTTTTAAATATAAATTTGCAAATAGTGTCAAATAGCAAGGCAAAAATATAACTTGATGGTTGTATTGCTGGAATTTTGCCCCTTTGTGAAATGGTCTGTTTTGTTGTGAATTTCAATTTGTTTGAAATTACTCATCTCGACTTTCAGCATAGAAAAAAAATATCTTTTAAACTACTGATAGAATGTGTTTATTTATTTAAAACCGATGTTGTTTGGTATGTAGCAGATTCTAGATAGATGGTGTTTTGTTTCAAGTGCCGCACATTGAAAGCCGCCTAAGGGGGCAAAAATTTTATATTCGTGCTTGCATGGAACTGCCAGCCCCCTTACTTTGGGAAATATTGTAAAGCCCTGGCACCTCATAGTCGCCAAATGCTTAGATTGTCAACTTATACACAGTAATTCAGTATATATTACCCATTCATCTCTTTTTGATTGACAAGGCTAACATGGAGTTTTACGATACATGTTTTCATTTTTTAAATTTAATTCCACTTTAAATTAATTTGGATAATGTATACCATTAATGTATTTTATCCTGCCAGCTGTTTCACTAGTTTTCATTTTGATGTGTATAAAATTATGCTGTCATAACTAACATCACAGGATAAAGGCAGACTATTAAAAAAGGAACCAATAAAAAGCTTTAGTTTATTGATTTTGGATCAGGCCCTGATCTTTTGTTTGATACCCAAGGAGCACTAACATTTAGGTAACTCACACGTTAAGTATAAGCACTTGGAGAAATTTGTCTGAAGTTCTGCAGTTTTATGGTTGTGCAATCCACTCTGTAATGAATAACAGACAGACAGGGGTGCAGTAAATGACTTTATAGCAATCTTCTCCTTGGAATATGTAACATGAAATCTATCCTAAGGCAGCATCCATAAAATTATTTTGGGTAAAAAACGCGCAGCAATGTTTGGCTAGAAATTCAGCTTGATAATAATGCAAGTTGTTTAGCATTATGTAATGTATCACCACACCCACTTACACCGTTAGCAATGATTGTCTCAACGTCTAGAATATCATTCTAGGAACTATAGATAAGAAAATGATTCTGCATACCAAAGCTGTTTTTTTTTTTTACAAGACACCACACTGTTGGAAGGCAGCCAGATGATCTGCAGAAGTAATTGTTAAAACATGTACATAATGGGCCTTACTTGTAGTCAGGAGCAAATCTATCTAAAGGGTACAAATTTGCACGTGGACCAACCACGCTGGGATGCAAAGGGGGCAAATGTAGTTTTTGCATGCTGAGAAAAATACTGCCTGCTTTTGCATGTAGAACACAACTGGGGGTAAATGTATTAAGCTGAGAGTTTTCAGGCGGGTTTGAAAAACCCATCAGATTCTAGCTATAATGTAATTAGTACATTCTACAAAATGATAGCTAGAATCTGATTGGTTGCTATAGGCAACATCTCCACTTTTCAAATCTGCCGGACAACTCTCAGTTTGATACATTTACCCCCTGGACTATATTTTAAGAATGCAATTTAGAATTGAGCAAGTGTCTAAATCTTTTTGCACATTTTAAATTTGACCTCCTTTCCCTCCTCTCACTGAGCAACATGATTTTGCCACAATGAAACAAGCCAAATAAGCCTACTCTGACCACTAAAGAGTTATCATGAATGGGAATTGTGAAAGCATTTTTTGAGATAAAAAAGCTTGAACAATAGATTTTTTTATCACACAGAAATATAACCTACTGAAATAGGATTACATTAATGTATATTTTTTGACAAGAATATAGATAAAAATACATTTAATGGGATAATGAATTGTTTTGTTACATTTTTTTGGATGTACAATAAAGAGCTAACATAGATAAATTGGTCATGGCTCAGCAAGCTAATCAAACCAATATCAATTTCTCTTTCTGAATCTTCTGTCCATAAAAAATAGAAATATAAAACACTGCTGGTAAACTAATCACACCATCAGTATGTACTAATAGACCCCTAAGTGTTTGATTTCTTGCCAGAAGACACTTATAGGGAGCAGAAATACCCCATAATCAGCAAGTTATAATAACATAAGATAAAAATAATGGCACAAAACAATGGTTCTGCAACACAAGATCAAACAATTTACCAAGAATATGTTTCATTTAAGTATTGAAATACTGTCAAAGGTAAATATTTACATCTATGCCCCCAACCTATTCATAAGCCTCAGTGACAAGGCTAGATAGCTCTTCACTTATTAGCATCTCCATTTACTTTAAAGATCAGTGTTCTTACCGGCTTGCTTGCTACAAAGGAGAATAGGGAACCAGACAATGGATGGGCATTGGAGATAAGAACCACATACCAATAAAACACCAAAATTAGAATCTGCAGAAAAAGTCAGGTAAGTCGTGAAGTACACAATCGGAATCCCAAGAAAAGGTCATTTTCTAGCAGTGGTTAACAATGACAATTAGAATGTAGGGTACAAAATCAGAATACAATGAATAATCATAATCCAACGCAGTGATGTGGGCAAATGGCAAGCAGGTGGGGCAAATAGAGAAATCAATATACAGAAATTCCACAAAGAAGTTGCACCCAGGTATACAATTAAGAGAACATGCTATGAGTTTTACTACATCGCCAGGCTTAGACTTATATAGGTACATTTTATAAATATGATGTATTCCTAGGTCAGTCTGCTCCTTTACAGCTAACAGCTCAGTTGCACTCCCCAGGCTACCTAGTGTTCATGCAGGAGTACAACACAGCAAGGACAGTGCTTGGAATTAAGATGAGCGTATATGCACCTAGAAGTATCAGGACACATCCTTATAATACCTTTGACAATGGACCGCAACCCAAAAACCCAAATTTCCAAGTTTATCATGAAACTTTTAAATAGATGATTAGCACAGTATTGCAAGTGTCACGAATTCTTCTCCGGACTGCACCCTTTCCAATGCGCTAATTAATATTAAAGGACAAAATAAATAAAGGAGACTAAAATGTCTCCATTTTCATTCTGTTGCCCCTGTACCAGCACTGGAAATGCTGGAAATACAGGTATTTGTAACTGGTTTTAATAGAAAACATCTAAAACAATTAAAACATTTGTCATTTATCATGCAGAAAATAATTGACAGTGACGGTGAATAACGATTTCTAAAATTTTTTATTGACCAATAAATTCAAGTTCTAGTTTAGTAAAAAGAATGTTTAATGCAATGTTTTTCTGTATATAGACATAGCTTTAATACTTTGAAATTGAAGAATGAGATCTATCAGCAGATCTTGTCTGAGAAAAAACAGCCTTCATCAGATTTCTTTGGACTATTTTTTATTCATTTGAACCATCTGAGGTGGATTAGCTTCTGGTACATCTGAGTATGAGATGAAAATTACTTTGGATGTCTGCATAAGACGCAATAGAATAGTGGACTTCCAGTAGACAAATGAAAATTAATGTAAGCAATTTAAGCCCAAGGAAAAATGTATCTAGTCATATTGGTTTTCAGACTGAGCCTGTCTGGGGGGTGATATGGAGAGGTAAAGACAAATTGGTACTATTATTTTAGCAAAAAGCCTCTGTCTGATATAACGTTTTCCAGAATTCTTTTATATTTCACTAGATAAATTATGAATAGGGTGGTTACATTTTTGGTAGAAGGAATTTGAGGAATAGATACAAAATGAAAATTTTATTGAAGATGTCTACGGTCACCTAAATCACAAAATATCACTGTAACACTTTTAAAAATCTATTAAAATATGAGTGCAGGCCATAAATGAAATGGGTAATAGGGTTAGCTGACCAGAGCAGCACTTTTTAATACATTGGCCCAGGCTAAAGTTGTAGGACTATGGCTAAAGTTGTAGGAATATGGCTAAAGTTGTAGGAATATTTCAACATCACTGCAGATCATTTCTACAGACCACTTTTGCCCAATAGGCATACCCAGCAAAATTATAATCATGGGCTTTCATCAATAATACTTGCATATGGCTTGTAGGAGTCTTGAAAGAAAAATGGAGGGAGCTTGATTGGGACTCAAGTTTATTTTGGAGCCAATATAAAGACACAGGATGTGAGTCTTTTAAATAATAGGTAATGACTCTTAAGAATCATTATGCTTTCTAAATAATGCTTATGATGAAGTTAACTTTGAGATTGTAAGAAACAGGTTAAAAAGTTATTAGAAAGTTGAATCATGTGAAAAACAAGAACCATCTAGCCTGAAATGGATTTAGGCTATAAACTTTCTGCATACATTTTAACTAATTATGAGCAGTAAAGACTGCTCATGGGTGATGTGCTCCTTCCAATCAATGTCTTTCGTTCTCGAAAGCTCATTTAATAGCTAGCAAATCTTTATTATAGGTGGTTTTAGGGGGATGAAACTTTTGAGGGAAGAAGGTATAAAGGTCTTTTATAGTCATAGGATTGTTATCAAAGGACCTACTTATGCTGAATCTACCTCTATGAAAAGATTACAATTAACATATTTTAGTAGAAGCTTCCTATTTTTATAAGATCAGTTATGGGCACAGTTTTAAGTGGCAGTTAGATTATGGGTTTACAATCACAAAATATTGCTACCAAGAAGGAATAGTAACAGTCTCAAAAAGGAAAACTAAAAGACTTTGCTTAACTTCAATTACAGGTTATTATATAGGCAAGCCTTCTGAATCTATACAGCACATTCCAGATACAAAGGTTCAAGAGTACATCATTATCATCATCAATAACATTTATTTATATAGCCCCAGCATATTCTGTAGTGCTTTACAATTGGGAACAAACAGTAATAAATCAGTCCTCCAAACCCCGCCGCGTCTTTGCCACTTTCAACTCCCTCCTCCCCCCCCTCCCACTGTCCCGCATTCCCTCTCTGCTTCTGACTTCGCCTCCTTTTTCTCTTCCAAAATTGAAGCCATCAGACTGAACATCTCCTCCACCCACCCCTCTCCAGCCACCCTCATCACTTCACCTCCCGCCATCAACCAGCTGTGGTGCTCCTTCATCCCCACATCAGGTGAAGAAGTTCGCTCCCTTATTCTTTCCTCTCCACCCTCTACCTGTCCTCTCGATCCCATCCCCTCCCACCTCCTTCGCTCTCTCTCTCCTACTGCCTGCTCTTACCTCGCACACCTCTTCAACCTATCACTCTCCTCTGGTGTTGTTCCATCCTCATTCAAACACGCTCTTATCTCCCCTATCCTCAAGAAACCCAATCTTGACCCTCTTCACCTCTCTTGCTAACTACCGCCCTATCTCTCTTCTCCCATATGCCTCCAAATTACTTGAGTGGATTGTCTGCAGCCGCCTCACCAGACACCTCTCTGACAACTCCCTCCTTGACCCTCTACAATCCGGCTACCGCCCCCTCCACTCCACCGAAACAGCCCTGGCAAAAGTTACTAATGATATCCTATTAGCCAAATCCAAGGGTCACTACTCCATACTCATCCTCCTTGACCTCTCTGCGGCCTTCGACATCGTCGACCACCCCCTCCTGCTGAAAACTCTTCTCTCCCTTGGCCTCTCTGGCTCTGTCCATGCCTGGTTCACCTCATACCTTGCCAACCGCTACTTCTCTGTATCCACGTCCGGTTCTTCCTCCACCCCCTCCCCTCTCCCTGTTGGAGTCCCTCAGGGCTCTGTTCTTGGCCCTCTACTATTTTCACTCTATACTTCCTCCCTTGGAGCTCTCATCTCCTCGTTCGGTCTTCAGTATCACCTTTATGCTGATGATATTCAACTCTACATCTCTTCTCCTGACCTTTCCTCCTCCCTCCTCTCTCGTGTAACTGACTGCCTCTCAGCCATCTCCTCCTGGATGTCCTCACGCTTTCTTAAAATTAACATCTCCAAAACCGAACTCATTGTCTTTCCCCCACCCAGACACTCTTCCCACCATAACCTCTCTATCGTTGTTAACAACTCCACTATCTCCTCTGTCACCCAACTTCGCTGCCTGGGAGTCACTCTCGACTCCTCTCTCTCTTTTGCCCCCCACATTCAATCCCTTGCCCAAGCCTGTCGCTTCCAACTCCGTAACATTGCCCGCATCCGTCCCTTTCTCTCTCAAGATGCCACCAAAACTATCATCCATGCTCTCATCATCTCCCGCCTCGACTACTGCAACCTCCTCCTTACTGGCCTCCCCTGCTCCCACCTCTCCCCCCTACGCTCTATACTCAATGCAGCTGCGAGACTCATCTTCCTCTCACGCCGCTCCTCCTCTGTCTCCCCTCTCTGTCTTGCCTTACACTGGCTCCCCTTCCCCTTCAGAATCCTTTTCAAACTTCTTACCACCACCTACAAGGCTCTCTCCCAGTCTACTGCCCCTTACATCTCTAACCTCCTCTCCATTCACACTCCCGCCCGCTCCCTGCACTCGGCCAATGATCGCCGCCTCTCCTCCACTCTGATCACCTCTTCCCACTCCAGAATCCAAGACTTTTCCCGTGCTGCCCCCCTTCACTGGAACGACCTCCCTTGCTCCATCCGTCTCTCACCCAATCTCTGCTCCTTCAAGCGGGCACTTAAAACTCACCTGTTCCTCAAGGCCTACCAACCATCCACTTAGCCTCTCATCTCCTCTGTTTCTCCCCTGGCCCCCTTTTTTTCTCCCGCCTTTGCTTCACTGGCTCCCTTCTGTGCCTGATTTGTTTACCCTCCCTTAGGATGTAAGCTCGTATGAGCAGGGCCCACCTTCCTTTCTGTCTCCATACCTGTTCTTCCGCTCCATCTCTACTGTATTTGCCTGCCTGGAGTTTCTGGAGAACTGGTACTTTGTGTTTATTGTTCTGTACTGTTTTACCCTGTATAGTCTACTGTTCGTACTGTGTACGGCGCTGCAGAAACCTTGTGGCGCCTTACAAATAAACGATAATAATAATAATATTAATCAATACTGGGTAATACATACATACAGAGAGGTAAGAGAGTCCTGATCACAAGCTTACAATCTATGGGACAATGGTTTGCTACATACGGATAAGTGCTACATCATAGTGAATATTTGTCCAGCTAGAATGCAAAGGTTACAAAGTATTTAGTGGGCTGTAAGCTCAGTCACTCAACTATATTGTTTAGAGGTTTGGTGTCTTGTGTTAGCTGTGTAGAGGGTGGTAATGGGGTAACCTAGGGAGATTAAGAGGGTGGTAGAGAAATATTATAAGCTTGTTTGAAGTGGTGGAGTTTCAGAGAACGCTTGAAGGTTTGAAGACTAGAGAAAAGTCTTGTGGTGCGAGGGAGTGAATTCCATAAAGTAGGCGCAGCCCGAAAAAGTCCTGTAACCAAGAATGGGAGAAAGCGATGAGAGTGGAAGAGAGACGCAGATCTTGTGCAGAACTGAGGTGTTAAGTTGGGAGATATTCTGAGACAAGTAAGGCGATGTTTGTCGGTGCAATTTTGTTGATGGCCTTGTATGTTAGTAGAAGAATTTTATATTGGATTCATTGGAAAACAGTCAACCAATGTAGAGACTGACAGAGTGACTCAGCAGTGTTACAACTCTGCCTGTTATTTGTATCTAGCAGCAGTACCTTATACCACCAGAGATGCTGCTGTTCTGTTCCTGATCTTTTCTACATGCCTGAAGGAGTTAATCACCTTGCATTATGCCTGATTAGAACTGCACCTGTTGCACTGCTTTAAGAACCTGCCTCAAGCTGTGCTCTGAGCAGTTCATCCTTGTATACCTGGCTGCTGCTTGTGTTCCCCCTGTTCCTGTTTGATTCTGCTGATATTTGATCTCCCGTTGTGACCTTGGCCTGTTTACCGTTTATGCTTGTCTGCTCATGACCCCGAACCTTGCTTGGATACTGGATACTGCTGGTCCTCTCGTTACCTTAGACCTTGGCCTGATTACCGGACTATGCAAGTTTGCTTGTGACATTTACTTTGCCTGGACTCTGTTTGCTTCCTGGACTAAACTTTTGCATCCTGGAATTGGGTAACTCACCCTTATTATCCCTGCATTCAAACTATATTAGTATTCTGTGGAACCAGTTATTTCTGTGTACCTTCCTGCCATACCTGTTCATTATACCTGTTTATGAAAACCTGCATGTTCCTGGAACTGAATCCTTGCTTATATATTTTGCTGGAATAAAGACATTTGTATTATACTTCCGTGGCTGCTTGCTGAGTTTACTAGGAATCATAACAAGCAGAAGTAAACTGATTTGCAATGAAAATCAATCTAGCCACTGCGTGCAAAATCAATTGTAGGGTTCGAGTCTGATTTTGGGAAGACCAGTAAGGAGGGAATGCAATAGTCGATGCAGGAGATGATGAGTGCATGAATTAAAGTTTTTACAGTAGCTTGTGTGAGATATGTACGCATTCTGGAAATGTTTTTTAGATGTATGCAGCATGATGTAAATATAGAGTTGATGTGAGGAACAAAGGATAGTTGTGAGTCAAGGATTACACCTAGGCAGCAAGCTTGCGTGGTGGGATTTATGGTCATGTTTTTAACAGAAATAGAAATGTCTGGCAAGAAGCTTCTGTTGTTGGGTGGGAATATTATTAATTCTGTTTTTGAAAGACTGAGTTTGAGTTGGCGAGAAGACATACAAGATGAAATGGCAGAAAGATAGTCAGTAACGCGAGACAACACGGATGGTGAAATATCAGGAGAGGATAGATAAATTTGTGTATTATCCGCATAGAGATGATACTGAAATCCAAAGGAGCCTATTAGTTTTCCAAGAGAAGTGATGTAGATAGAGAATAGCAGAGGACCTAGGACTGAGCCTTGTGGTACTCCAACTGATAACGGAAGCAGAGCAGAGGTGGATCCAGAGAAATTAACACTGAAAGAGTGATTAGAGAGGTAGGATGAGAACCAGGATAGGACAGTGTCTTGAAGACCTAGGGATTGTAGTGTCTGTATGAGAAGAGAGTGGTCAACAGTGTCGAATGCAGCAGAGGGATCCAGGAGAATTAGAGGAGAGTAATCATCCTTAGTTTTAGCTGTGATCAGATTGTTGACAACCTTGGTCAGCGCAGTCTCTGTGGAGTGTTGAAAGCAAAAGCCTGATTGAAGAGGATCCAATAGGATGTTCAAGAGCTTGAGGACTATGTTCAAGACATCAATAATGAATGCTATTTTTAAGACTCCCTAGTATAAAATAAAAAGGGTATCTGTAACTTAAAAGTCCCCTTGAGAGAATACACAGGTATGTCCTTTCACCCACTTTATATAAGAAACAGACGCCATTAAAAACCATAAAGTAGATGGCAGGGTTACTTAACTTAAGTGTACTATATGTCATTGTTATATATAACAATAGATGGCAGCTACATCTAAACGTACATTGTAAGAGTTATAAAAACAGAATTTAATGTTCCCTTAATTGAAAACTGAAAGCCATCTAGAAAATATTTTCTCATGAAACCAAATCCAAATAAAAGCTGTTTCTCTCTGCTTCCTCCCCTCTTCCAGCAGTTTACTAGCCTTAACTTATGGGTAGACCAGAAAGCGGTTTCTCTGCTCCAGAAATCAGAGAAATGGCTTCCCTTTTAAGCATAGCTGTTGTCATGATGCCATGATGCTAATAGGGGAAGCTGTGGCTCTGCCTTTTTTTATCACTGTGGGTCCGTGGTATTAACATATCATCATCTGTACCCTAGGCTGAAGATGGCACAGAAATCATTAAGAGCAAAGCACCACTGAAGTGCGGGACATATTTAGCAGCCCACAAAATAATCTTACATTAATAAACATAACAGCAACATGGTAACAAGTAAATCTTTCTAGTATTATTTTGTTGTGAAAAAGTATAAAAAGATGTCAGAACTTCAGTGGTTTTTCCCTAATTTCCAGCACTATCCATCCCACTTCTACCCTAACAACTTAGGTTGTTAGGGTAAAAGTGGGATACCATGAAAAAAATTAAATGGGAAGAATTATATTACATGTGGTAATGTGGTTGTTGCTTGTGGTGTTGAATATGAAGTTGTATTTAGAGTTTTAGTTGGAGAATTTGTCAGTAAATTGATGGTTGTGATTGGGGCAATGCAATTATATTAGTACCTTACAGGGCTGCACATACATGGTTTCGAAGTTAGGACACATGTAATCAATGCCACTAACTTGTTAATCAGCCCACTATCTTGTTAAAGGAACACTAACATCAATAATATTCTTTGCTTAATGTTCTGTTCTTATTAGGGAACAGTAAATGTCAGACCAGTGGTTCCCAAACTCTCTCAGTTTGAGGCACTCTTAGGGTCTTCATATTTTTTTCAAGGCATCCCTAATCCAAATAATACATATAAATGTAAGAGAAAATATTTTTTTCTTCAATTAGATTTCTGTCAAAGAACAATTTACAGCACTCATTAACAGGAATAAGATCGAACAAACTAAAACAACAATATGTACAAAAATCATCACACTGTGCCACTTCATCACTTTGCGCCCTCCTTCATCACTCCGTGTTCTCCTTAATCACACTGTGCCCCTTCTCAATCACACTGTGCTCCTTCATCATAACACTGTGCCCTTTCACCATCACTCTGAGCCCTTCCTTTATCACACTGAGCCCCTTCACCATTATACTGTGCCCCTTCATAATAACACTGTGCCCTTCACCATTATACTGTGCCCCTTCATGATCACACTGTTCCCACTTATGATCACCCTGTGCCCCTTCACCATTATACTGTGTCCTTCATAATCACATTGTGCCCCTTAACCATTGTACTGAGCCTCTTTATAATCACAATGTGCCCCTTCACCATTATACTGTGCCCTTTCATGATCACACTGTACCATCCATCATGCTTTTGCCCCTCAATCGCTGTTTTCTATCACTATTTCTAATCTGTTTCTTTACTAGGCCTTCTTCCTTCAGGCTCCTCCTTGAACCGTAATGGTGAAAAAAAAAAATATTATTATTTTTTTAACATTTTTTGTCCGTTGGATAAGCAACCTTGGCCACGTAACCCCAAGGAACCACAGTGCACACTCTGGGAACCGATATGTTAGACATAACACACAAAGCAGTAGAAGTAGCACTTTCTCCTTATAGAAACAAGTTTAACCAAGGAATTGCAAGTGGAGTTTTTGTACACATTAGATTACAGAATGAAAAATCTTTGTATGTCCTTGTGACAAGTTGGGTCCAATTTGCATCATCTTCCCCATCTGTCACTGGAAGCCCACAACTCCTAAAGCCCCTGCAACATCACAAATGTGTGTAAGGGGTTAAAATGAGGAGTTGCTCTTCATTAACTGGAATTAGGAATCTCGTTAACCAGTTCTGGCACTATTGTTCTCTCCTGGACTCCTGACAGACTTGGAGGCACCAGCCCAGCAGTGGAGTGCTACATGTGAGGAGAATCCTAATTGCTGCCTATCCTCAACACATCTTTCCATGACAGCAAACCTTGAACCAAGTTAACCTAAGACTATCTATGCAGAGTGGGATTCCCACCACAGGAAATTTGGACACTTTAAAAGAGCCTGTAGGGGATCTAGAGGGTATTTCAGCTAGTTTGTGATTTCTGCTCCAGTTGCTGTAATTTAGAAGCCTCAGTGGTACGCATCCTATCTATTTGCCTGACTGCTGAGGACCTCTGCTCCGAACAGAGTTGCTCATGGGTCTGTTCACCTTGCGAGCCTACTGGAGCAGGAAGACTAGGATTCACATCTCTGCCAAGCTGGTACAGAGCATTTTAGCCGAGTGGTTGGGATCAAGCAGGAAGAGGATCACTGCATCCGTCTGGCCAGTAGAGTATATTCAGTAGGAGACGGACGATCTAAAGGATTTTTTGCTCTGGCAGCATATTCAGCACCCACTCACTAGACTATAACTTGCCCAGTAAAGACTGTTCAAACTTATAATGGGATTTTGTTCTTTAAAGGCACCGGGAAACTTTGAGGGTGTTGTTTGGAGTGTGGTGAGCCCTTGGGGTTTGATTTAAAGTGTATATCTTTAGTGGCTATTGCTTGCATAAAATGTTCATCTTTTGTAATAAAGATATTGCTTCTCTCTTCGCATAAGATAAGGCTGTATTCTGGCAATGTTTTTTTAGGTGGAACTGACAGTACTGGGAGGGAGTCTGGATATGTGTAATAAAACAGAGGGCGAAGTCAAGTGTGACACCAAGTCAGCAGGCTTAGGAGACTGTGGTGTTATTAACAGTGAGGGAGATTTGAGGGAAGGTGGTGATTCTGGCAGGAGGGAAGATAAAAAGCTCTGTTTTGGATATGTTGAGCTTTAGGTAGGGTTGGGACATCCATGTGAAGATAGCTGAAAGACTGTTGGTTACACGAGATAGTACAGAAGGGAAGTGGTCAGGGTAAGATATCTAGATTTTGGTGTCATTAGCATAAAGGTGGTACTGGAGGTCAAATGAGCAAATTAGTGTCACAAGAGAAGAGATGTACAATGAAATAAGTAAAGGGCCAAGAACAGCGCCTTGGGAGACCCCAACTGGTAGTCGGAGTGGAGAGGAGGATGTGCCAGGTATAGAAACACTAAAGGAGCAATTCAAAAGGTGGGAAGTGATCCAGAAAAGAACTGTATCATGAAGGCCACTGGAGTGAAGGGTGTGTAGGAGAAGAGGGTGATCAGCAGTGTCAAATGCAGAAGAGAGGGCCAGGAGTAATGAGAAGGGTAAGAGAGAAGTAAGGAGAAATGAATCTTAGACTTTCCAGTTAGTAGATCATCAGTCACTTTCGTGAGAACAGATTCAGTGGAATGTTAGGAATAGATGCCCGTTTGCAGAGAGTCGAGAATGAAGTGAAAGGAGAGAAAGTGAGACAGGCATTTGTACAGTAATCACTCAAGTAGTTTGGAGGAAAAAAGGAGGAAAGAAATAGGGTGGTAGTTAGAGACAGGCTGGATCAAGAGATGGTTTATTTAGAATTGGTGAGATGAGCGCATATTTAAAGAAGGATGGAAATGGATGGATGCCAGTGGAGAGAGACAGGTTGAAGAGGTGAGTTAGAGGTGGGCATGCAGTGGAGGAGAGAGAACAGAGAAGTTGGGAGGGAATAGGGTGGAGGGGACAAGTTGTAGGGTGAGATGACGAGATGAGCGTAGAGACTTCTTCAGTTACTGGAGAGACTGAATTAAGGGTGGTTTGGGGAATGTAGGTGAAGGTGGGTAGAGTAGGTGGAGTGTGTGGAATTTGTCATGAGGAAATATCTTGTCGAATGGTATCAATTTTTTCTTTGAAGTAGTTGGCAAAATCATGGGCTGTGAGGGAGGAAAAGGGAGGAGGTGCAGGTGGACAGAGAAGTGAGTTGAAGGTGGCAAAGAGGTGACGTGGGTTAGAAGACTGGGTGAAAATTAGAGATTTGAAGAATGTTCAAATCTCATTTGTTACAGTCAGCCAAATGAAAGTTACTCTAGCAACCATTTACTTTTTTGTTGACCTATCAAAAGTTTCAGAAAGACATATAATCCTGGGTGTTGATTTTAACACATTTTTAAACCTCTTTCTAGATAGAACGTCTTGCTTCGGACAATCGGGTAGGGTACATAATTGCGACTAGGGAAATGTCGGCACTAAACCTGGCAACATTAAAATGTTGGCAGGCTAAATGTCAACACAACTATTATGCTGTCAGTTGACAATGTCTACAGTGTGATTGGCAACATGCAATGACAATGCAATACCCCAGACCCGCCGCCAGTAGTCTTTTAATGTTGGCATTGTGATTGGCGACATTGTACATGTTGCCAATCACACTGTAGACATTGTCAACATATCAGCATAATAGAAGTGTTGGCATTTAGCCTGCCGAAATTTTCATGTCGACAGGTTAAGTGCCGACATTTCCTCGCTATTATGACTGGCACCGGGACAATCAGCTATATCAATTCAACCTGCTAAACTCTGATTTTATGATACCTGGCTCCTGAAGATGAGCTCTGAAAAATCTTTTACTCACTACTCCAGTGCTCACAATATGCCTTAATGAATAGACTACATATTTTAATTAAACACCTTTAAGTGCAGATATTACCACCATATCCTGATCAGATCATTCTGCCACCTCCATACAAATTGATATTTCGGCAACACAGAAAGCCATTTTGGCAGTGGTGATGAGATGAAACAATGCTTCTTGATAAGATTCACTCTGATGAGATTACTCAAGCAATTCAAAAATATTTTAACCTTAGCCTCACAGAGAATATTTCTCTTTCCACAAATTGGTAGGCTCACAAGACTGCTATCTGTGGTAGACTAATGAATATTGCATTAATTGGAAAAGGTATTCTTGAAGAAACAACTGCATAAACCATCCAAAAAAATTAGAGCCAGCTCACCAATCTTCTATCCACTAAAATGGCTCCAACAGAGGTTCTACGGCAAGGGTGACAAAGTGAATACAAAGCTTGCGTCTAGACAGAAAACTAAATAGACCCAAAATCATATCTCTAGAATTTGAACTAAGCAAAATCTATTTGTATATGACCCAAAATAAAACAGTTAACAAATGTTTTTCTTTTTACTCCACAATTTATAACATGCCCCCCCCCCCTCCCCCCAAAGTGATTATCTGACTTGATCAAACACTATCAAGAATTGCCAATCTGCACTAAAGCTCAGATACATAAATGCATTAAAATACCACTTGGTATGAACTGAGGTTGGTGGCAGAGCCCCCCCAATATATTTATAAGTAAATTCTTCTTTTGTGCATTTTGCTCGCCCTCCACCTCCAGCTCTGAAAATGATCAAGAATTAACTGTGATGAGAGATGAGTCACAGCAGGTTATTTTGCATTACTACTAGATTTTCTTAAACAGATTACTTTGATTATTGATAATTATTTGCACTGTACTGTAACATAAATAGTTGTTCATTATATATTCTTGACAAACACGGCCAACATTGCGTTATAAGTTCAACTTAATTTGTTGCTTTCATTTATATGTTCAATGTAAAGTTTTTCATATAATGTTTCTAATGAAAATGGCTTAAAAAAAACTTTCAGGAACTATCCCAGATTCCTACCCTCTTCCACAAAACTCTTCTTCTTAAGCATCAATATTTATTACTCCTGAGGAGATGCTTGAAACAATATAAACCCTTAAACCTGCATCTTCTCCTAGTCCAGATGGATTTACAAGACATTTAAAAACATCTTAGACCCTGAAATGTATTCAGTTCTCTTATACATGTGCAAATTACATAAGAAGACACAACTAAAACAAATGAAATATTATAACGAGGTAGAGAGGGCCAAACCTGTGAGAGTTACTTTCCACTGCTGCTTCTCTCCTTGTATAATTGCTGCGAGAAGAGGATGGAGTATACTTACTACAACACCGTGTGTTGGCCATAAGCACTTTGACCTGGTGAAACTATAACTGTGCGATAAAATTTTAATCAAACAAAAGCCCGTTTCTGGGTTGTTTTTTTTTTATATACTTGAATATTTTTTTTAAACAAATTGAATGAATGAGAAAGTTTTTCTTTTTTAAAGGAGACCAAGGAAAACTGTAAAAACTAAAAGTTGAAAATATTTTTACTAAAATTATACATAGGACATATAAATAATCTGATAAAGCAACACAATGTAACATAATTAATAGCTCATATGTTATGTGACAGATTGTTTACATTTTGTGGACCTGTTTTTCAAAATTAAAAAACAATTCTTCCATTTTTACAATAGAGGGAAACTTGTAGAATGATGTTTTTTTCAAAAAATTGATGTTTACTTTGTACTTATGATGGTTGTTAATGATCATTTTAATTTGTATTCTTGCTTGGGGATTTGATTTATACACATCTCCTTCCATTTGCTTGGTATAGTGTTAGTGATAAGTCAACAAAAAAATGGGCCTGCAGATAACTATTTAATGGACAAAATAAGCAACATAATGGGGTTATCATTTCTGGAAACTGTAAATATTTATCAGTCACATCAGGTTCTTGAAGTAAATTTTCAATAAAATTTCTTGGTTGTAGTGAGTATCTTACCCAGCTTGAGATATGAGATATAGTATGGTGTATGTGTGGGCAAAGTCCAGCCTGGTAATCTGAGAAAGGAGTTTACCATACCTACTGCTGTATGTCTAATACATAAAGCTTGCAAGGTAGTTTGAGAATTAACCATATTCTTCAATTTGATGGCAATTAAAGAAAACATTGTAAAGATACTAGATGTTTACAAAACAAAACAATCATTTTTTTACTCTTGCCAAGGGCATGGGACTACGAGTAGTTGAGACCAGGAACAGTCCGGGCTCAAGTACCCCACTCACCTCTCGGTGAGGGCCTAACCGAAAGAAGCCATGTTCTCCTGCTCCTCCCGACACCTGTGGACGACAGACACAACACAGCCTCCCTCTACTCTACCAGTGAGGCTAGTATGTACACCCACACAACTGCCCTAACTAGAAAACAGGCGACCAGCTCCTGACAACAAACCAATGGTCAGGAATGCAACTTGACTATAAACTGGGTGTAGTGTACTACCTAAACCTCCTCCATCTACTTTACGGGGAACACCAGCCGGTGTTCACGGTGTGCTCCAGTGGGCTGTTCCTAAACCTTCACCCAGATAGTACTGAGAAGACTGTCTTCTCACTATTGGGTCACCGACGAAAGAGGCTCACTAAAGCAGCGCACCACCAGAGTGCTGACTGCCGCACGGAACCGCCAGTCGTCACTACTGGAACTCGAAACGACTACCTTCACTCAAGCAGAACACCTGTCCCAGTCCGGAACCGCCACAAAACCTGCCGGAACTGAGGACTGGAACACCCAAATAGACCCACGGGCCACCCCTGAAACTCAAATGGGCTGTGCTGCACTGCCAGTGAGATACTCAATCACCATCTCTGGAGACCAGCGTAAGCCCAGGGACCTACAGGACAGGAAGACTACTGTGTGTTCTTCCCTGGCTATGTGTTTGCTCTTAACTACAACTTGTCCCCATAGCCAGAAAACAGTCAGGAAACAAGAGCCTACTTTTAATGGGGGCCTGACGTCTTGCACCTGTAAAGAAACACACATAGCACACCAAAATACAAAGCACAATGCAGTATTCGCCGCACAGGTGAAATAAGACCCTGCTTCTGTACCTGGAAGGCTGTCACGTAGTACACACACCTGCTATCCAACCAGACGGTCTGGTATAGCACTAACAGGAGCCTTCTGCTCTACTGTAGCCTAGGCCTCTCACCTAGCATGCTCACCACACACGGGACCGCACCCTACTCTCTCAGGGCTCTCACGCCACTGCCTACAGGGTGTTATGCCCTTTGTACCATGGGCCTTATGCCCTACACCATGGGCCTCTCTGCCCAGCTTGCTACAGGGCCTTCTGCCCTGACTATGGGCTCTTTGCCCCCTCTCTGCCTTGGGTTCTGAGCCCACTAACTAGGGCCTTGTGCCCTTCACTATGGGCTTTAAGCCCTTACCTAGGGCTTTGTGCCCTTATACACTATGGGCACTATGCCCCCCTGACTAGGCCTTTTGGCCTTACCTAACTATGGGCACTAGCCCACTAACTAGGGCCTTGTGCCCTTTGGCTATAATGAGCTTATAGCCTCCTGACTACCTATAGTTTATCCTGGGCCTTAGACTTTGTGCCCGACTGTGCCCACGGGCCTTGTTACTGATCTAAGTGCTAAGTAATTTACCTGTTCTGCGCAGGATACTCAGCTTGACTCGCAGTCTTCTTTTCCGGGTCTTCCAGACCCTCCAGCCGGTGGCGCCTCTTCTCCGCTACGGCGCGGCGTTTCCTGCAGCTCTCTTTTCGGGGGCGCTCTCAGCCCTTACAGGGGCACCCCGCTGACGTCTCCGGAGCTGCCCTGCAGTCTTTTGGGCAGGGGCGCTCTTAGCCCTTACAAGGGCTCCCCGCCGGCATCTCCGCTGGTGATTTCTGTCAGTGGCAGGGTAGCTTCTTGATTGACAAAGGCACCCTGCCACTTCCGCCGGCTTCGCTGTCTTGATCCGGTGCTCCAGACTTCCCACGACTTCCTCTTCTGTCTCCGGCGACGGACTTCGGCAGTAATGGCGCCAGCCGGCAGCTTATATAACCGCCAGTGCGACATCATCACTGGGCGCCGCGAGCGCTCATTGGCTTGCCACGGCGCCAATCCTTTGAACGGCCGGAGGTGAACCCTGATTGGCTCATCTTCCCTCTGCCGACAGGACCTGCGGAAGAAGAAAAATACTTACCAACGCTGGATCGTAGGAATGGTAAGTAAGTCTCCTCTTCCTTCTTCACCCTCTTCACAGGCACAGCATCCACGAGGCACATCTCTACATTTCCCCCACCTTTTTCCATTGTGGTCACCACAATTGACATCTTCCCCTCTACTTCCATCTTCAGGGTTCCCTTAACGGCATCCCTGACTCGCGTCTGTCGGATCCTCTTCGGTAATGCCCTCTCGCACAAGATCCACACCATCCTGGCTCACCCAAAGCTGGTATACCGGGGTTCTCTTCCTCGGTTTGCCAGAACCTCCCACTCGTCCAATACCTTTTCGGTGGCTCTGGAAGCTTCTTCAGCTCGCTCTTCCGGGGTACTGATGGCTTCAAACCTCTCAGGTACCTCCAGACAGACATCTTCACATGTCTCTGGATATGACGATTCCCAGTGGAGAGTCTTCTCATGTCTGCCTTTGTCTTCAGGGACCAACTCCTCCACAGCCACGTACCAGTCGCCTGATGTATCCAATGTCATCCATACCCCGGTTCCAGCATCCGGCTGCCGCGGGTATTCGTGTCGCGATCCACCAGTCAACTGGCTCTGCCGATCCTTCACTCCAGACTCCGACTTCTCTGAAGACCATTTCTCGAAGACTTCCTAGTCTTCCCACTCACCGGAGACCTCCTCGTCTTCCGGGCAGTCGTGTGCGAAGTGTCCGGACAAATCACACTTCCAGCACCGCATTTCTTCTACCTGTCGTAGCTTAGTGCCTCCTTTCTTCTTCTTCCTCCCGCAACATTCGAAGCCGTGCTTCATGAACGCTGCCACTTCCTTGCACGAGACGACACAGCTGGGTCCCTCGTACCATGGAATGATACCCCGATGAGCCATCGTTGATCCTGCCGACTATGCCAAAATGTAGCGCCTGTTGGGAACAGGAACAGATGCACACAGATGAACTTACCTTTCAAACGATGGTCACCTCCCGTCCGCTTCCGATGCACCCCAGCCGCTGTCCTATCCCAGCAGACCAGCAACTAATCCTCTCTCAACTCCAACCACTTCCCTCTGTGGAAGAAACAGAAATTAAGGCTGTGCCTACCAGGAAAGGGCTTTCCAAGACCACGGCAATGAGCAGAGACACTCAAATCAATCTCGCTTGCTGCGTTTTACTCTTGCCAAGGGCGCGGGACTACGAGAACTTGAGACCAGGAACAGTCCCACCTCAAGTACCCCACTCACCACTCCATGAGGGCCTAATTGAAAGAAGGAATAGAGCATTATACGCACTCCAACTTCCGGTCCCTGCTTTCCTGCTCCTCCCGACACCTGTGGACGACAGACACAACACAGCATCCCTCTACTCTACCAGTGAGGCTAGTATGTACACCCACACAACTGCACTAACTAAAAACAGGCGACCCGATCCAACAACAAACTAAGGCCAGGAACGCAACTTGACTATAAACTGGGTGTAATGTACTAAATATTATTATTGGTTCTATCGGGCGCTTCACTAAGGTATGCAGCTGTATATGTACTTAAGAATCTCCACAAAAATTCAAACAATACATAAATACTTAAGTAAAAAATAGTACATACACGTGCGCTTCCGTTTCTGTATACAAGGTAATCACAATATGGACCCCTTATTCATAGAGGGATTCTCTCTGCATAACACTCGATTTCACCATCATGTGAAATACAAATGTACATGAAAAGACATAGAAAAAGAACATTGCGTAATATGTATGCACAAAAAACATAAAGTCCACTACCACTGAACAGTGTGAAATGGTCCTAAGTGAATGATCCCTTGACAAAGACCCAGGTGCAATAGGGTTGAAACGCGTTGGTTACACCATGCATTTTTATTGGTTTTTGTTTTCATGTAATTATTTCTGTGTGACATTCACAAATTGATTTGTCACTTCTGAACCTCTGAAATGAGTAGATTCCTGAAATTTGCAGAATTGCTATGCTGCATCTGATCCATAGGTGTGCACAATATATTTCATTAATGTGTGCATCCAGGGAAATCTAGAGGGGTTATTTTGAGCCGCAGCATGCTGCCAGAAGGGCATATCTATCCCTGCCTAGGAGTATGTGCTTAGCAACACCCAGGGGGCATCTCTAGAATTATTTTCATGAGGTCAATCTCCCCTCTCATTATCATGTCCTCCCAATCCCCACCCCCTATCATCATCAAATCCTCTATCCCTCTCCTTACTTACTTATAACCTGGCCAACCAGATCCTGCTTTCTTTTCCTGCTCATATTATGTAACACAGTATCATCATAATCATCATCAACATTTATTTATATAGTGCCACTGACTCTGCAGCGCTGTACAGAGAACTCATTCACATCAGTCCCTGCCCCATTGGAGCTTACAGTCTCAATTCCCTAATGTACAGAGAGAGAGAGAGAGAGAGACAGACAGACAGAGACTAGGGTCAATTTTGATAGCAGCCAATTAACCTACTAGGGGAAACCCACGCAAACACGGGGAGAACATACAAACTCCACACAGATAAGGCCATGGTCGGAAATTGAACTCATAACTCCAGCGCTGTGAGGCAGAAGTGCAAACCACCTAAACACCGTGCTGCCCCAGTAGTGTCTCCAATTCATACTATGCCAAATAGAAGTGTCCCTAGTTTATAATATGCCACACAGTAGTGCCCCAGTTCATATTGTGGCAATTCTTTTAATGCCAAATAGAAGTGCCCCCAGTTCATATTATGCCAATTCATTTGTTGGCAAATAGAAGCACCACCATTTCATATTATGCCACACAGTAGTGTCCCCAGGTCATATTATGCCACACAGTAATGCCCCAATGTCAGGAGCTGCCTGTAGTTCTCTGCATTGCATTCTGCATTGTCAGCTCCTGCCTTCTGGACCTTGGACTTGTTTTATTTTGTTTATCTGGCAGTATCTCTGTTCACCAGAGATGCTGCTATTTTGCCTTTCCTTTGTTATTACTAGGGGTTAACCTGTGTCACTTATTATCTCCTGCACCTGGGTGTTCCCTGCTTATACCTCTCTCTCTCTCTCTCTCTCTCTCTCTCTCTCTCTCTCCTGTGCTGGTCATTGTTGTTTTGTTGCCCTTCCTATGGTTTTGTTCTCCTGCTGCCTGTACCCTTGGATCGTCACATTTTGCTGCTAACACCACTTCTCCGGAACGCTCTCCATTTACCTTGCTACCTGTGTCTGCAGTATTCCTTGCAAGCAGAATTCACCCTTATCAGAAATCCCTGTGCAGTTTCTGCTATATTTGGTTCATACAATTTATTTGTATTTTCTAGCAATAAACACCTTATGCTTCCAGACTCCATAGCTGTGATTTACTTTGAAGTGTGTCCCCCAAGTTCATATTATGCCACACAGTAATGCCCCAAGTTCATATTATGGCACACAGTACTGTCGCAAGTTCACATTATGCCACACAGTAATGCCCCAAGTTCATGTTATGGCACACAGTAGTGCCCCCATTCAATATTATGCCAATATAAGTGTTCCCAGTTCATGTTATTCCCCACAGTAGTTCCCCAGATAATATTATGCCACACAGTAGTAGATATGTACCTTGTTTGTATCATGCCACACAGTAGTTTCCCTATTTAGTATAATGCCAATTTATATGATGCTAAATAGAAGTGGCCCCAATTCATATTATGCCACACAATAGTGCTCCCAATTTATAAAATATCACACAGCAGTGCCCATAATTCATATTATATCACACAGTAGTACCCCCAATTCACAATATGTTAAATAAAAGTCCAAATTATGCCAAATAGAAATGCTCCCAGTTAATATTATGCCACATAGTAGTGCTCACAATTTGACAACTACACACTCACACATAATGATTAAACACATATATTAATAAAACATATTGGGGCTGATCCATCAAGGCAACTATTCTGAGCGCAACCCACGTTCAGTATTATACACATGTATTTATGCTTTGTGTCCGCCCGAATTTATCAAGGAATGAATCTCAAGATACGTTTTGCTTGTGAAATCGGGGGCAGGTCTGCTGTGCTCTACTACACCGGACGTTGCAGGATGTGTCTAACACCTATGTGGATTATAAATTTGCAAAAGAACGCACAGGAAAATAAAAACAAATCTCGCATTATTGTTTCCAGATAATAATGAAGGCATTAATGTTAAAACAGTAAAAAAAAAAAAAAAAAAGTGTTTTTTGCATCTTTTTTTTCTTCCATGAAGTACATTTATTAGAATGTTATTAATGTTTACTGAACATAAAATACATATTTGTAGTTGCTTGTGATTGCAAACACATAGCATGCATACGAGACTGTCATCACTACTGATCGGGGCTTAGACTAGCCTTTTAGCTGGAGCAAGAAATATGGCAGAAAAACATGTACCTTTCAGGTGCTCAGAACTTGATTCGGACATGGCTGCATGCGCTTGAGTTTGGCACATCCCTACTGTAAATTCACTATGGCAAAATTTCCCCGGCCAATTCACTCCCCGAAATCGTAGTCTGTAGTAAGTGTCCTTCGCGCTTGCAGTGCACAGATCAGGACTCACGGTTGTTTCTGCTGATTCTGGGCATGCACAAAGTGATTTTGCGTACGATACGCTCAAAATCGGCAGATACATGCCTTGATAAATCAGACTCATTATGTAGGCAAAGGCTTTATGTTCTCAAGTGCAGCTCACCTCTGGAGCCTGCACTGCACACAGAGTGCAGACTTCTTCTGTTACACAAAGGAACAGGAGAACAGCTGCTGCGGCTGGGCATGTGCAACTGCTCCATTTTGCTTATGCGTATTGCAGTCGCTTCATATAGAGAGAAGCAGGCGCTCAACTTCTCTGTAGTGTAGTCAGCACTGCGAAAGTTAAATGGACAACCTGTGCTATGCCCTCACCTTAATCCGTCTGTACAGTAGGTTGTGCCAGGGCTCAACCTGCACACCCAGTGCTCATGCTTATGATCTAATCTTGCGTAAACTATTATCTCAATCTAATGCTTCATTTATCACTTGATAGTTATCGCTTTTAAATAAGTGAATAAAAGGCACCATCATTTGGATCTTGACAGGCCGATTTAGAACCCCAGCTCTCAACTGTTCAATAATGCTAGCCCTACATAGTGAGATATTAAAATCTGCTAGGAAAACCAAATTTGAATGTTTATAGTGATGATTTTATGGACTCTGTATGCCACTTTATGAACAATCTGACTAGAAGGGTAATCCATGCTTTCTTTTCATTTTACTTCCTATCCTTACTCTCTAAATGTACTCTTTTTACTTCCCATCTCTTACTGGTGCGTGATGTAGGTTCTAGCCATGATTCCGTGCGCTGCCTTTGAATGTTTTATTTTCTCCAGAGTTGTTTTTTTTCAGTAAGCCTACTGGTATTTGAAGACAAATTATCACATCAGTGTTCACATATTATCTTTAAAAGGAAACATCTGACTAAAGATTTTATTTCTGTGTTTTGCATGGACAATGACAGCCTTATCCACAGCACAAATCAAATAAATGATCCTAATTTGCTTGTTAGAGACAAATTCCTTAGAATGTAATGTATAATGTCTGGAAGCAACAGAGGGAAGTTGCATTGAATTCTCTGATACACTATTGATGAAACTGCAAACAGTGAGCTTATAGTGTAAGTGCCGTTTTAATACAGTATATTTGCAAATAACAAAACATTTATTATATTTTGATAAAGCATGTATATGCTTGTACTATAAAACTACTTATAGTTATACAGAACAGGTAAACAATCTCAGTTGACCTATATAAATGCAATTTTAGTGCTGCTAAATTCCACAAATGTTACAACACACAGCACCATGTTTATGCACTGATGCACAGAGTACACGAACATGAGTATACTACATAGTGCTGTGTCTGTGTCCTACAATGTAATGTGCTCTGCATGTCATGTGATGCAATGTATTGTCGTACTGGACTTGGATGCAGATCAAGAAGTGATTTTGTGTTTTGCTCTTAGTTAGTCGTTTACGTCAGCAGTAAAATTTTAAATTCCAGTTCAAATGGTTCTATACCCTGATTAAATATTATCTAAAAGCAAGATGATATGATATGGTAAGATATAGATGGATGCTGAGTTATAATGTGTAGTACACTGCCAATGTGCCTAGAGATTTAGAAGTGTTAGGCCTCACTCCAGTCATCTCCCCTCCAGACTCACCTGACATTGTATAAAACAGAAAGGGTGAAATTAGCTATAGTGATGTACAAACCAAACCAGGGGGTAAAATTTTTAAGCTGCGGGGTTTGAAAAAGTGGAGATGTTCCCTATAGCAACCAATCAGATTTTTGCTGTCATTCTGTAGAATGTACTAAATAAATAACTAGTATCTGATTGGTTGTTATAGGCAACATCTCCAGTGGCGCACGCAGGGGGGGTTCCTGGGTCTCCAGAAACCCCCCTCCGCTATCTAAGTGCCCACCATAGTGGCACTGTCAAAGAAGCGTCTGCGTCGGAAACGGGCGCATGCGCAGCAGCTCTCTCTCGTGTTTTTTTTTTTTGGGGGGGGGGTCAGGGGGGGAAACCCCCCGACAATCCTGCGTGCGCCCCTGATCTCCACTTTCTCAAACCCGCAGTTTGATAAATTTAACTCCAGCACTAGCAATTAAAGTACAGTAGTGTTACTACAGTTATTTATCACTTTTCTACATTATTTCCCTTCATCCCCCACCCTATTATTCATAACCTACTTTTACTTATAACCCCATCTCTGTTATTCATCACCCACCATCCCTCTTCATCCCATGTTGCTTCTCTTACTTTATAGTGGCCCCTGGCCGCTGTATCGTAAACTCAGGCTATCAGTGACTGGGAACTGACAAAGATAGTGAGAAGAATGATGGTGCCAGTGTCTCTAAAAATAAAATACAATATATTCAACCATGACAAAACTTTTAAAAAAATCCAAAAAAATGAAAGTTCAACCAGACCCAACCACCCCCCCTCCCCCCCCCCCCCCAAAAGAGGCCAAACAATTCTTTATGGTCAAAATTTCAATACTACATCATCAATTTCTTCTTTCATTTTCTCTGTGCTCATCAATGTCTCATAAAGATGGAAAGAAAAAAATATTTAGAAAGTGTGTAAAATAAGTTTCAGCACATAGTGTATCATGCAAAATTAAACTGTGTTGCCTTGTGAATAGTGCTCACACCCCCGTAAGGAAAAGAAATCAGGCAAAGTAATTTAGTAATACATGCAACGCCACTTACACAAAAATAACAATATCTAAAATGAATTCTTGAACTCATCCTCCAAAATACACACAATATAACCAATAGTGTGATATTGTTTCATATATATGATCACAATATAAAGGCTGCTAATTTTGCACTCACATAAGCAGAAAGAAGAATCGGCGTGTATGTAATCAATCTTTTCTTTAGGCTTCTTCTGTTCTCAGATATAAGTAACATTCTTCGAAAGCATATGAAAAAAATGCAAAAGAAGCAATCTACTTGTGTAGTATGTTTTGAATTTAAAATAACATTTTAATATGTTGCACATCCATTGTAACAAAATTAAAACTTCAATAAAATTGACAGACTCCTTGTTAAGGTATATTGATGTTCCCACCAGAGTGAAGTTGGTAAACAGCATGTTTATCGCCACTTAAAATGAGTGTGTAGTTAGTTAAACCCGGGTTATAGACACACCAGCGGACTTCTTCCAGATGGTTTTCTCCCCCCATCTAAGCATCTTGGATGTGTGTTTATAACCCGGGTTTGTGCAAGGCCAGACAAGCGGCAGGGACAGCAGGAAAGTAGGCCCTGAACACTGCCTGCTTTCAAATTGTTACACCCCCCTTCCCCTCTGTCCACCAACGAGAAAGAAGGGAGTGTGTCACTATGATATGCAGCAAATATACAGCGCAAAGATGACAACATATCTGCTCAGCAGTAGGGATTAGGTACTGCTACTGATAGTGGCCCAGTATGTGCTACCTCTATGGTCTCTGTCATTCTCCCTGATATTAGGAAGTAGGTTAACTGTATAATAAATTATCGGTTACAGAGGTTCCTGTTCAACATGTATTATAAAATAAAAATATATTCCCCCTTAGTAAAGATAGTAGACAAGTAAGTACATATGGATTATTGCTCTCTATGTGGCTGATCAATACCTGAGTCTGTACTGTTTATCAGATGTAATCCTCACTGAGTGGTCTATATGTTAAGGAAGAAAAGCTGTATATCTGGCTAACACAGGACTATTCAGCAGATTTATGGTTATATATTTAAGGTCATATACAGCAGGGCTGTACATGTACCACCACTATCCTCATTATCGCTATTCGCATCCCAGGATGTTGATAGCCAGGGTGTTGAAAAAAGAGAAAATGCTTTATTATTAAATAAAAAAAAATAATTCATTTTTTTTTTAAAAATAAAGTTTATTTTATTTATTCTAGTTTTTATCTAGGCTACATCTTTTAAATGTTTTTTTTTTTATTGAACTTGGAACTAGAAGTCCAGCATGTGCAAGTCAGCTCCTGGTTGTGTAGATTGCCCCCAGACTGGCCTGGTGAGTGGTAAGACTCCTCTTACCACTGCCAGTCAGTATTGCTAGGTAGCTAAGCATAGCTCTGCTGCTCTCCAAAACTTTTATTGATAAGTTGTGCAGCCAAATATTTTCAATTGCTGCGATATGAAATCTTCACTATTACAAGGTCATGATAAATAGACCCCTAGGGGTATATTTACTAAACTGCGGGTTTGAAAAAGTGGAGGTGTTGCCTATAGCAACCAATCAGATTCTAGTTCTCATTAATTCAGTACATTCTACAAAATGATAACTAGAATCTGATAGGTTGCTATAGGCAACATCTCCACTTTTTCAAGCCCACAGTTTAGTAAATATACCCCTTAATCTTAATTGAATCACTTGATCTCCTCTTATTTACAATGTATTCCAGTAGGATGGAAAAAATTTCCATCACAAAAAAGTCCTCTTCCCAGAGCATCTGGGGGCATATTCAATATGTAACATTGTGGATTTCTCTTTTCTGCCCCCTCCATAGGAGTGGGAGGAGAAATCTGCGATGTCGAGGTACCGTAGTACCGGAAAACATGTGCAGCCTTGATGTTTAGAGGAACATCGCGGCTAATTAAATATGCCAACTAGTGTCCACTGGTAGGTTCTCAAAGGTGAGTTCCTTAATTAGATACTAGCTTGAGTCTTGTGGATGAGATCTAATGGGAAGTGAAGAGATTCCTTGCCAACTAAGCAGGGCTTTGTTTTCTAAAAATCATCCCTACTTTCTCTCCCAATGTGTCTTTTTGTGCTTTGTGGATGATCATGCCCACTTCTGCAACCCGAGATGGCAATTGTATAGATCTCCCTCCCAATACAACAATTACTGGCCCCTTACAACACTTACACTGCTTTGCTTTTCCGACTATTTTCCTGTGTGTCAGGCTGATACATAAGGCTGCCTACTGGCAAACCAACCAGCTAGTACAATGAAAGTGTTAAACATTAACTCGTTACCCTCACACATACAAACCCTACACAGGTAGGGCCCTGATCAGAACTGAACCCATGGCCAGAGCTCTTTCAGGCAGTAATGCTAACCACTTTGCCACTATGCTGGTTAACCATATATTTTTACATATGAATACTTGTATATTATGGGGAGAAGAGTTACTTTAAAGTATTAATATGCATTGGATATAAAATACAGTGCCAGGAGGCGATTCATCATAAAGGTGATTCTATACTCTCAATCACTACTTTTTGACAGCTATAAGACCAAGATATATTTGAAAGGGTGTTGAAGAGGGCAATATCTGTTTGTGATTGGTGGCTGATTGCGTTTGGCTCATTCTGAATGTAATGATTGGCGGTATAATTAGCAATCAAAGGGTAAAATTAGCAATCAACATGCCCTATAGCAATATATTTTGGGAGAGCAGCAGCATGTATGTCTACTTACTGTTCCAGTGGGCCCTGATCTGGTCTGCTGAGAATGTGTGGGTGCCAGTCCATGCACAGTATGCCCTATTTGGAATTTCAGCACCACTGTGATAATTATTATAACTTAAGAATTATCACAGTGAAACTGAAAGACTTTATGGGACACATGCACTGACCCCTGCCAATGCTTAGAAGAGGAGCAGAGTGGAGGGGTCCGGAGGGGATGGTCACACAGCGCCACCTCCAACTTTCACTTCATGGAGTCATATTTTGGTTGGCGAAATGCATCTGATAACCTTATATCCTGTACCTGCGGGCGGCTCCAATGAGGCATGTTAATATTTATTTGTGCACGTTAAACTACTGCATATTCGAAGAAAGGGACTGTGTTATAATACACAAAAGCTGTGCTGATTCAGGGTGTGGATTAGTGTGGAGAGACCCCAATTGTGAACTATCTTTGGCTGTCTGGATAATAAAAATTGGAGTTCGTCCCTAACAGCTACCATGTCTGATCAGGTGAGATTACTCCTTATTGCTCTCAAGTTTAAAAATGAATTGTAATTTATGCATTGGATTGAGGGACACATAACGTCAGCATTACAATAGGAAGCACAGAAAGATTATCCATACAGATTTTTTCCAAAAGGTGAACTGGCCATTCACTATGGAGAATATACCCAGATGTTATGACAGCACTATAAAAGAGATTTGACACTGCACAGTTATTTGATACTCTGAAGTGCTGAGTTTTTATACTATTTAATACAAGATCTGCCTGCTCTTTTGGGAGACCTGCAACATCGGGATAATCATGACATGCGCACTGTTGTGATTATAATCACCTGAGAAGAAAAAAAATATTTTTGATATCTGTTATTTATTGTCTGCATTTTAGTCAACTGATTTTTTAATAAACAGAGTTTAGTTATAGTAATAAGGATTCCGCACTATTTATGTTATCTTTTACTTCATTTTAACACAAGGGGCATATACAACCACTTTCCAGATCACAAGCTTCATATACCATACAAATCAAGTATGCACTCCCTGTATCAATCATATACTGCTCATACACTGTTCATTATAGCAATATATTCATCTTGCACTAGCAATCGCAGATGTCTAGTTTTGCCACTGGTTACTCTATGTGTATGTTTACCTTTGGTGGAGTTGCCGTGCCATTTCGCTCTCATAGCAGCCCCAATCCCCAGAAGCCCTCTGTGAAAATAAAATGAGGATTGTTTTAGTCCAGGCCCAATGCTTTTGTTACATTTCTATGCGCTGTCATGGAGAAGTTTGGCTTATGTACTTTGCTTATTAGCTGGGATAATTAACTGGTTATTTTTGTTAGTCATTTAGTAAATAGAGTTCAGCTAAAGAAAGCAACAAAGTTCATTTCTGCATAGCTAACAAAATATCCGGCTATTTTATATTTAAACCTGCAGTTGACTTGTTCTCTCACTCATTTTCCTTATTTCATGGTTGCTTGGACGTCATCTGTAATGGCTCATTTACATCACAAATTTGTAGGACCAGACTAAAGCCAATGGGTGATTGCACAAAAATGCATTGATCACTGATTAAAGTTTATATGTTCACTAATCTATTGCGCTAAATGTTGATATAAGTTTGACATTTTCTGAGGAATTGAAAGTTTTGCCTTTGGCACGTTTAGCCCTAAAAAGGAAAAAGAAAACCTTCAAACTTTGCATCTGGACTGTGAATAACATAATGAGAACAGGGTTTCTTAAAAGTAAGAAAAGTGTTTCATGTTTACTTAAGGTCCCTATAATATTAAGCTTGTGAGTTTTATATAAAACATCCTAAAAAAGAAACAAGTTATTATGGTAAATGTGCTAAAAGCTGTTTAGTAACCGAACTAATTAGTCCCACAGTTCAAGACCTGAGAAAGGAATAAAGCCTGGCACTGTGTAAGCATTACTCAGACTTTTTTTTTCACTTTTAGATAAACTACTTGCATCAGCCAAAGGCAAGCGAACATTAATTGAACGCAGGCCTTGTTTTAGAAACCCTGTCCAGTGAACGGCTTGATGTGAGCCACTGCTGTTTACTGTCACCTCCTTGCTATAGTTGGTCTTTGTGCTGTAAGTGGCTGTGTGAAATGACAGATTTTCCATATTTTCAACAACATGGAAACACCTACACATTGGACACCTGCCTGGTTTAGTGAGCATTGTAGAATATAATAATGTCTGGCAGGACAAGCATACATTTTCCCATCCGCACACTTTCTGTACTAAGGCAATCTGGTTTTGTTCTCTGATAAAAGTGTCAACTGTTACAATCTCACTTTTAATTAATTCTATATAATCTCACTTATAAACTTAGAAATGACATCTACAATGCAACAATTCTTTTTCATTATGTCTCATTACATCTCTCACACATACCAATTATACTTTCCTCCACAGACATCTTAAGGGGAGAATACAGGTTTCCTTATTTATCCTACAAAGCTGTTTGGGAGCTTGGAGGGAAGGGATAGGAAGTTGCTGCAGTAAGTGTGGTCATCAAGTGACAATACATATGTTCTCTACTGATCCATTGTCTATTGATTTAATGTGGGACATAAATTATACGTATTGCACAACTGATATGTGTGCTTGGAGTTTCTATTGGCACCGGCAAAATGAGTGTACGCATCGTTGTCAGACCACGGAATGCGTTGATTGGAATGTTACAGTAAAATCATGGAAACACGCGTGTTAAATCGCTCCTATCTGCGTACATTGAACTTTTACCATCTCGCTGTCACGCAGACGCTATTGCTAAGAGGTTATTCTTATGTGATTGTCTAAATTATGTTACTACCTGTGTTGCATTGTTATATTGTTATTGAAGTTATATCGGGTTCTTAAATGTCGCCAGGTGGGTTGATAGTTAAATTTAAGATATGATAAGAGAGGTCCGGCATAACCATATGCAGACATAATTGTATCATATTTATCCTATTGTCTCAATAGTAACAAGGCTTAGACTTAGTGGCAACCTCTCCACAGGGAATCAACTGTTCCTCAACCATTGGGTAGATACCTAGCTGATAGGTCTTATCACCTACCCACTTATCCTGGCTTCATTAACGTTCTAGTCCACCTCCCCTTTAGCTCTGCCACGGTCGGAAAATTGAGGGATATATAACCTGTGTCTGAGAGAGGATGTGGGTGAACTTTGGGGAGTAGGTCTGTGCTTCTGTCCCAGTTGCATGCCATAATGCTACGTGCAAGTGTACTACTGTTTTCTGCAGTAAAGCTGAGTAGGTTGCAAATATGCCTAGGTGATTACTGAGAATCCACACAGACGTACAGCCTCACAACCATGCTGCTAGTATTTGTTGTTGTATTTATTGTATAAATCACTTTTGTGTATTTGAATGATTTTATGCTATTGGCCAAGGTATACCAATAAATATACATTTCCACAAAAGTGCGACTGGAAAGTGTAAAATATACAAAGTATAAAATGTGATATTATTTTCACCACCCCATAGGTGTTGGAAAAATCAGGTCTTTTTGCGGGATGAAAAAGCGTGAGCACCATCCCAAAAGCAAGGAAGTCCCCTAAATGGAACTTCCCCACCTCCTTGATCTGATTTATATAATCTCCCGCAAAATAAAATTATTATAATTTTTATTTTATTTATATAGTAGCGACATATTCTACAATGTGATTTATGCATGTGGTTAAAAAGTAGGAAGCACTAATACACTCTACTCTCAGAGAGGAATGTGCCTGATCTGCCCATCTATTGTCTTTTGACAATTCATACTTTTGCACTCCAAGGCTAGGAACTGTACTGTAGTTGTATAATAACATAAACCATTATTGACACCAAACAATGTGCTTTGTGAATCAGGTATGGTGTAGATACAAAGGGTCTGATGCAAGTCTGAACACAACTTGGAAGTAATTTCCATGCTTATAAAGAGCATGCTGTCACGACTACCGGTTAGAGTCATAAGCTCATAGAACAGGTGGTAGAGGTCTTCGCCTTTAGCAGCCGCCTTTCCCGTAAAGCTTGATGTGCTCACAGGTACTCAGATGCCCCCAGGTCTTATGCTCTGCAAAGTGCAAGCTCATGGTTTAAACCGTAGCGCGGCAATGAAATGGTAGCAGGAGGTAAACGAAGTCAGGAACAGGCAGAGGTCAAAGGGCACATGCAGGTACCGAAGTGAGGTCCAGGAAAAAGGGTCAGGTGCGGCAGAAAAACGGGATATCCGAGTCACAGGCAGAAGTCAGGGTCGCCAGCAGAGAATCACAATCCAATAAAGAAGCCAAAGGTCATACACAGAGGGATCAATACAAGAGTACTGGAACTCAATACGACAGCAGGTCAGCAGCCAGGAAACTGAACGCTATTACCGGCAGGGAGGCTAAGACCTCTCTGCCTTAAATACTGATAGTGGCCAATCAGGAGCAAGCTCCGTAAACAAACAATGAGTCCCAGCTGTGGCAGGAGTAAATTGCGCATTACTTACACATGCGCCCGGCTGTGTTTACCTGCCGGGACGCATGAGGGGCTAGAGAAGCGTCCGACCGTTGCCCTGGCCATGGTCGGGTAGAGGCGAGAGACATCCCGGTCATCATGACAACGGCCGGGATGAGGGGTAGTGAGTACAAGCGAGCCGCGGTGGCTCGTAGTAAAGCCGCGGCTCGTGACACATGCAACTTGTTTGCAGTTCCACCCATATTCACATCAAAGTGTATCTTAGTATACATTGCAGTTTAAATATGAGTGGAAATATGCTCTGTATAAGCAGTATTTGCCATATGTAAACACACATAACAGATTGAAGTATACACATGCATATATACAATAAATTCACATCAAAATACATAAAACTTTTATTTGATCATAAGTTACAATAACAACTGTTCGCAATGTAATAAATAAAAACATTTTTTTTTAAAAAGAAAAAAATGTAATCCATATTTAATATATTTTTTATTTTCATAAATATTTTACTTTAACTAAATAAAGAACTGCCTACAGTGCATACGTTGCATTTTGATAGAAATCTTAAATGCATACAGTTGTTCTGTGATAGCTACTGAGACCCATGTCATTTTTAATTCAAAGATTAATTTAAAGATTATGCCATACTGGCCATCACTTTAATCTGGCATTTACAAACAAGCGTATTTGCGATAAACACAGGATATTAATTGGCCATATCTGCATTAACTATACTATGTTAGTTCACCTCATTCCAGCTCTCAAATCGTAAGGGATAGAAAGTGTCTAATGCATGCTGACGTGAATTATCTGCAATTGTGCTCATTGGTGTAAAGTTTATTTCTGGACATGTGCAGTGCTGAATCACACACAATACTCTACACAAATTGGCAGATGTCTGAACACAACAGTGGCGGATCCAGGGGGGGGCGATCGGGGCGATCGCCCCCCCTAGCAGGGGCTTGCTGCCGGCGGCTGCACACTGTGCAGGTCCGTTCAGCAGTGACAGTGTGCTGCCCGGCTGCTCTGATTGTGTTCAATCAGAGCAGCGGGGCAGCACACTGTCACTGCCGAGCGGACCTGCACATACTGTGCAGCCGCCGGCAGCCTTAGAAATTAGAAAGGGGGCGGGGACTAAATTGCCCCCCATAAAATCGCCCGGGGTAGGACAAATGTCTGGGTCCGCCCCTGGAACACAAACCAGGCCCAAAGTATAAAAAGGTACTCTTTCAGCTCATATAGTGCAACTATAATGAGTATAAAGCAATTCAAATTAAGAAATAATATATTTTAAATAACAGTCAATACTTTTCATAATTACTGTGATCTATTCTGCACAAATCACATCAGATTAGGAGTACAAGTCAATGATATTTCTTTGAACAGAGACCAAAATTACTCAGAATTAAAAATATATCTAATTAGTTTGCTATTGTGATTGATTACATTAGCCAATTGCTTTGAAACAAAGGAAAAGTAAATAGATTTACATAATTAAAACTCATTAGTCTAACTTTAATCATGTAGGTTTTAGTTCAGTAATAACACTCAATGACATTTCCTAAAACATTGCAGTAAAAACTAATACAACTCTTATGTTTAGAATAAAATTGAAAAAAAATCACACTTCATCAAAAGGAAAGGAAAGCCTGATAATTAAATATCACATCTCATTAATTCATTAGCAGAGATTAGTGTGATAATAGTATGATAGTGTAATCTTATTACTGGGGTTACTTACAGATCAAGGGAAGTATACAAGTGTGAAAATAAAAATCACTGGGATATAACATACATACAATACAGAAGTTGATTTCAGAAATCAAAGTCAATTATCTTTTTTGAACCAACAAATCTAAGATAATTAGTTATTAAACAGCGTATAACTAAAAGTGAACAGCAACTAAACTGCTGTTTTCACATATTCCACGAGTTTCAGTTTGATCTGAATGAAAATTTGAGAATGATTATGACCAGCAAAGGAAGAATTATGCTCATCATACCTCTCTTATATTGAAGAAAATAATTGTATTATTATATATCTCTGGTTTGTATAAAAAAAGCTAATAATTCAAGATGTATTCTCAATTTCAATAGTATATTGTTTACAGCAATGCATGGAAAAAAGGGATTAAATGGAATTGCGAATCATATATCGAATAACTGTGTTAGAAGCATATTTTTAAAATGAATTCCTTTTACAAATAAGTAGTTATTAATAATCAAAAATGTACCCAATGAACTTGGTTAACATGAAAGCATACACCTATGGAGTAAACAGAAAATTTCCCTCCTCCATATATAACCACCTAAATAGCAACCTTCCACCTAACCTCTCCTCCACCTGTTCTTCCCCTCTCTCCTCCCGCCCCCCTGTTCTCTCCCCACTTACTTCAACTTGCTCCCTGTGTGCCTCAGATTTGTCTACCCTCCCTTAGGATGTAAGCTCATTTGAGCAGGGCCCTCTTCCCTCTGTTCTTCATACCTGCTCTTCTGCTCCGTCTTTGCTGCATTCGCCTGCCTGGAGTCTCTGAAGTTTTGGTATTTTTTGTTAACCGTTTGTAATGTGTCACCTTGTTTAGTCTACTGTTTGTGCTGTGTACGGCGCTGCGGAACTCTTGTGGCGCCTAATAAATAAAGGATAATAATAATAATAATAATAGCAGATGACCAGGACTAAATCATAATAAAATATGACTAAGGAGGGGGACTAGATCAGTAGTGCATCAAACTAGCAGAAACTATTGTGTGTTAAATGAATGTTTAAATCTAATATCAAGGTGAAACATTTCCAAGGAAGTGGAGATAGAAAGTAAAATTAACTAGAGAACGTGAAAAAATGGATATTAATCCACTGATGAACGGATGAAATTATAAACTTTTAAAGAATTTAGTTATATTTATGGGAGCATTTGACCAAGAGTTAGAGAAAGAAAAATGCTTTGAATCTAATAATTTATCCCACTTTAGTGGGCAGAGAGAAAAAGAACAATGATTAACACATGATTTCAGGTATCATTGTATGTAGTTTTGAAACCAAGAAAGATTCACAGTTTTTCAATCCCTGAAATCGGTAATAATTTTCTGATAGAGACACATGTTCTATGGAGATTATGGAAATGCACACTGGATTCTTGCCATGAAAACTGAGACAGTGATTTGTCCAAATCTACATCATAGTGTTGTGTGGTGCAACCCATACATTATAGGCCACAAATGCATTATATCACATCTGAGTGCTGCAATTGATAAAGATATTTTTAGTAAAATTATACTTGTGATAGAGGATTTGAATGCCTTTGATCTGTTTTAAATAGGTTACAGGTTAAATAATGAGCTGAGCCACATTTGTAGGTACCTATTAGAATATCTGTATAAACATCCAACTGGGTATGGGATTCCTCTGTGATTTGTTTTATGTGTCTGGAAGCTGTTTAGTTTTAATGGATTTTTTAATGGCTCTTCAATGACTCACCCAGGGGGAGGGAGGTCTACGTTGAAAAAAAGGGTTTTATTTCAGAATGTTACAGTGTTTAAGTAATGCTTGTTTTCTGTCCAATTTTGAATGATTGTATCTAGTTAAGAAAGCTATATTGAAATTAGAGCTGATAAATTTGAACCTTTGTTTTGGGGTATTAAAAGGACATTTTAAATTACACTGTCTTGCCCGAATGTTATATGAATCAATTAGTTTTGTGGGGTAATGTTTTTGTTTATATCTGTTTGCCATGATCATTTAAAACGTATGTAACTATTAGAGTCAATGTTCTTAAAGAATAATATTAGTACAACAGACTCCTGTTGGCAATGTGATAATATCACATCTGGAAATTCTATAGACATTGAATCATGGTTGGCCATGAAGGAGAGGCCCCATTTGTTCTTGTTCAAATGATTATAAAAGTTTAATTTATACTTGGGCCTTCTTTTCAAAATAAAATTTAAATATTCATAATGTATGTATTACCCAGTATTGTCTTATTAATGTTTGTTCCCAATTGGAAAGCGCTACGGAATTTGCTGGCGATATATAAATAAATGTTGATGATGATGATGATGAATGTAATGGAAGACCATATTTGAACCAAAAGGTTTATTAACCAATACAAATGATTCCTCAAGTGACCCATACAAGCAATGATATATATTTGTTACCCATTTATCACCACTGGATCTGCAAATAAAAGTGATTTTCAAATGTAAATGCAATATGGATAAATATGAAATGTATCACTATTATATTGCCATTTTCCAAATAAGCATACATCCACAAAATAAATTAACTGTTACTAAACTTTCTTGATTTGGACAAGTTTTGTTGTTTAAAAACATGTGGTTGTGATCCATTTATAATCATATTTGAGACACATCAAACCTTCTTATAATCAGTTTAGTAGCCTGCCTGGAATCATGAATATCATTGGAATACCTTTAACACACAGTGTGCTACAGCTGTATTGCAACATTCCACATAATTTAGGTCTAGAAGTTGTATAATTTTACATATTCACAGATCTGTTGATGTCAACTAGTCAATAAAAATGTATTTTGAATTTAAACATTTCATATTTAATAATAATTCAATTAAATTTGAGAAGTTCAAAGGTACAATGATGGGGACCACATTTGCACCAACATATTTAGTTATTTTGATTAATAATCATTTTGATGAAAATTTTATATTCTATTTCAGTTACATTAAAGATTTAATCTGCATTTGCAAATGAGGCCTAACTTTCAATTGTATGACGTTTTTCAACAATAACAAATAGGACCGCTCCCCATAAGCCTAGGTTTATAGAATATTCAGATTTAATATTATCACGTAAACAACAAAGTTCTGTTGCTACAAAGGTTTTCTTTAAGAAAGCTAACTTTAGCTGTATAAGCTTTTTTGGTTGTCACAGCAAAATGTGGAATACAACAGAAATATTACTTAACAAAACAAATGCATTCATCTTAAAAATTAGGGAGATCAATCGATCAAAAATAAATGTTAAAAACAAAAAATAACGTTTTAAATGTTGCTAGCTCTAACTTCAGTTTAGCTTTCATTACTTGATACAATCATTCACATTAGGTCAGAAAAGAAGCATTATTTAAACAATGGAACATTGTGAAACAATACCTTATTTGTAATGTAGGCCTCCCCATATGACCCTGGGTGAATCTACTTCTAGAACGAAAAACATTAAAACCTTTATAGCTTCCAGTTGCACAAAAAACAATTGCAGAGAGACCCATTCTCAGTTGGATTTCTATGCTAATACATTAACAGGCAGGTACAAATTGGCTTTTATGATTGTTTAACTGTATTCACATATTGTTTTTAACTACATATTCCCACAGATACAGCTAATCTCTTTAAAACTTGTTAAGTTATTTTAATCACTTTCAAGTGGATCATTATATAACTTTACATTTTGTTGGTTGATTTAAAATTTCCATTTTCCCCTCCTCAGATTTTTCCCCTTTTTGTAGATTTAGACATTAATTTTACATAGTAATCTGTTCCAATTTGATGCAATACTAGTCTATTGGTTCTCCACAAATTTAAAATTTTGATATATGCCATTGGTTTGTTGTTTTGTGTTAAACCAAGTGCCTTAGGCATGTTTTTAGTTTTTTAACATTATCTGCTTTATTGGTAACTGGAATGTTTTTTAGATTTTATATACTTTCAATACAAAATTATTGTTGATATATTACCATTCCAGTTAATCTTTTTACCATTTTTATAGATTTTTTTACTACTGAGATTGAGATATCATCTTGGTTAGCTTTGATACTCACCAGAGCTTTTATGAATTTCATATTGATGTGTTTTTTTTCTTATAATCTGAGTAATGCTGCATTTGTAGCTCAAATTTAATTCTGCATTTTAGCTGGTTATCACTATCAGCTATATGCTGTTAAACAATTAATTTACTTTGTTTTTTGGATTCAGAAAAAGAGAATTTACATTTATTTCTGAACTCAGATTGGATGTGTTTCGTATATATGCCAGATCCAAGTGATTTTATATTTATATTAGTATGCTGTAATCATTGTAACAGAATATCACCCTCAAAGAGTTAATTAGATATTATTTTTAATTATATATTTGTGTCCGTTAATGATGAAGTATAGTGTTTTTACAATTTTATTCTGGTGAAATGAGTGTTATTAAGTATTTTTACTGGAATTAGCTTCGGGAATCATAATTAGACAACTTCTATTTATTTATTTTTTTAATAAACATTTTTATTGGGTTTTACAAAAGGAAATGCAAGCCATAACTTCTATTTATTAACTAATTAACTATGACTTTCATTTTCAAATAAATGTAATTGAGTGTTATTATTCATTCCACATTTGATATGTGTTATATAAGTTAGACTAAAAGGATTCATGTAGAGTATATTTTTAATTTCTCATTGGTTTCAAACTGGTTCCTACAGGTTTTGTAATCAATTCTGTTAATGAGTAAATTGGATATATGAGTAGGAGACATTTGAAATATAGAAGTCCTGATTAATTCAACTTTCCACTTTCAAATAAATATAAATGTATTGTATCCCTAATGTAAAAGCAGATGTGCTTTGCATACGATAGATCACAGCAACTTTGAAATGTGCTGCTTATAAATTCACTTGTATTTTTTCTTGATTTTCATTGTCTTACACATTTGATAGATTTACGGTAACATCAGTCAGCTGTTAGGAGAGAGGGAGAGTTGAAGAGCCAGTCCCCCGGGAAAGCTTCGGCCGACCTCGGGAAAAAGTGGACTGCCCGAACCTTGCAGCAGAGGCAGTCCTGAAGACCCTTGCCTTCTATGGGGCCTTATGGCTCCGAGGGTCGGGATGGAAAGGGGCACCCCCTAGCTTCGGCGAAGGGGTGCCCGAAAAATCTTTGTAATCCAAAGAGGCCTTTTGGCTTTGGGGGATAGGGAGCAACGGGGCCCTTTCCTTTTTGAGAAGGGTCTAAAGTCCCAAGCCCCCAGCACTGATTTTGCACGGCACTGGGTGATTGGAGCACGCACCTCGAGCTTCAATAAAAAAAAAAATCAGTCAGCTGTTAGGGTGCTCTTTGTAAAAGCTGTATGTCTCACTCTTACTTTGTATCTACATCTTATCCAATGAAGTGACCTACTGTAGTTTGTGGTCAATTAAAGTTTCTTTCCTTTTACTATTAAGCGATGCACGGTAACTTTTCTAGTCTTGGATCTCTTCTGGATGCCAGGTATCATTTCAGGACTTGGACCCAACACCAATATTATGTATGTGGATGGAATTGTGTACAAAAGTATTGACTGGAGACAGTACTGTATTCTCCAAGCCTGATTTTCAATTGCTAACCATGGTTATCCAACCCCTATGAGTACATATGTACAATTGTACACAGCTGGACTCCAATGAATTTATCATGTAACCTCTGTAGATAACTAATTGTACCAAGGTTTATTTATGTGTATCTGAGCAAAAAAGCAAAATAATTTTAATTAAGTAATTACCAATTGCATCCATGATGTAGGGGCAGCACGGTGGCTCAGTGATTAGCACGTCTGCCTCACAACACATATTTGTATATATATATATAAAGATATATATATAATACTGTATATATATATATATATATATATATATATATATATATATATATATATATACATATACAGTGACTTCAGTTCAATTATATAATTATTATTATCCTTTTTTTGTTAGGTGGCACAAGGTTTCCGCAGCACCGTAAACAGTACAGACAGTAGACTATACAGGGTGAAACAGTACAAAACAATAAACAAAGATACCAATCTTCAGAATCTCCAGGCAGGCTAATGCACTAAACACGGAGCAGAAGAACAGGTAGGGAGACAGGAGGGAAGAGGGCCAAAATAAATATACTTCTAGAAAGTACACTAGCAGATATGAGAGGTGGGTTTGATGTGAGCTGAATAATGACCTCATAAGATGTCGCCTTAAAAGAATGGTATTATATCCAGACTGACAAAGAAATGTTAATCACTTCGTCTCATTAGACACTGCATTGATCGCTAGCGGTGTTTATCTCACAATACACACTGCTGTTAGATATCAATCTCACAAAAACAGTCTATATACACAATCTTGACAGTTTAAATATTGAGGATATATCTTTGTCTTCCCTGCAGTGTTTTCTTTAACAACAATCCCTGTTGCTATAATTTCCAAATCACATCAGCAGTATAGATACAAAGGATACTATTCTAACAATATTAGGGGCTGTTACATTAATAAAAGATACTTATGTGACAACAAGAGATACAAATATACAGTGGTTAATATAGTGGAAACACTACCTGGCATAAATTTTATAGCTGAAATCACCATAATCATCATGTATTTATATAGCACCACTAATTTTGCAGCGCTGTACAGAGAACTCATTCACATCAGTCCACTCTTCCTTAAATAGGGTATGGATGAAAAGCTAAGCTGATACCTGAATAAAATAAAGACAAATATGAGCTGTGGAAGAAATTAATGATTTATTGCAAATTGCACTCAGACTGTGAAAATTGAGATAATTAATAGATACACAAAGTCTTTCTGGATGCATGGTGTGATAGAAACTTTTAGTTTGTTTGAAAACAATATTTGATAATTGAAAAAATACGAAATAATAAACATAATTTATGAAAATAAAGACAGAGAGGTCCTGTGTTGTTTAATGACAATATTTTAAATACTAAATCTATCTAATTCACTTTTATTTATACAGATAAAGGGTTTGCTGGTACTGACAAAGTTTTTAAAAAATAATAATAATGATTTTAAAGTAAATATTCAATGCAAAATGAATTCTAGAGTGCCCCCACTAAAAGATAACTTTTTCTTGTTTGTTAGTCAATATCCAAAATGAGTATGACCAATAGGTAGAATGTTTGGGCCACCTTAGCTTTAAGGTGGAGGTTAGAACGACCAGCTCAACTTTGTACATATTATTTTTTGCAATGTAACAGTTAAAGGAGTCAGTTCTGTAAGAAGACAGGTGAAACATGTATCTAAGTATTATCAGTGTAGAATTGTTAAAAGGTGAACATTGCTAAAGTTGAGAATGGATTCAATACTGTGATTTACGCTAAGCCATATTATATTGCAAAAAATGTTTAGTCTGTCCAGATGCAGTGATTGCTAATACTCGCATATCTTTACATACATTAGTTATTAGAAAATGGCACACAATAGTAGACAATGAGCAGGCTCTTTCCTTTTCTGGTCATGTTATACATTACCAAATACCGCTGCAATTTCTAAATGGCCATGACTCAATAAAAATATACATGTTATTAACCAGGCATGGTTTATTGCTTCTGATCCAGTTTTGTTTAGATGAAATGACCATTTTCTAAACGAGTAAGAATGTGAATGTCAGTAGTTCAGCTCATCCTGCGTGAGATTACACCTTCAACATATCTATGCTATGAGCCCTTTTCCTGTGATCTTTAATTTTTCCTGGAACACTTTAAAACCCACAATATATTATTTTAGGAAATCACTAATGAATAAAACATAAATGTGTCAAAAATAGTGAAAGCAGATCTGCTTTTTGTAGTAAAATTTTGAACATATTTTTTTTACCTTTTATTGGAAAATACTCAAATAAAGGGAACAGCTCCTCAATTCAGCTAAATATAAAAAAAAATATTTGTTATAGTTTTGATATAGCTATACTTTATTACTGTAACTATATTATCATTTGATGTTTTGTAGTTGAGTTTAATTTCCTAAAGAAGTGTAAAATATTTAAGGTTAGCAAAAGTAAGGAAAACAACTGTAAAAGTCATGTAATAGTTGCATTCGTGTCCACCATTCATCATCATTACAGCTTGTCTGTCAAGAACACACTGTTTCCTGAAATTCCATGTGGAGCAGGCTCATGTTTAAATGTAGGGGTCTGTGGATAGGAAAGTGCAGGACAATGTTGCCTATAAAAACAGAAGGTATAAACAGAGGCTTTCAAAATGAATGCCTGGCTGTCATCATCTTCATTAACACGAAAACTATTTGGCGTTCCAGTTCAGAGGATGTGAACAGTGCTGGTTCTCGTCTGTCATAGTGATTAATCTGGTTGTTGTTTGGCAACATTTAAATAACATATATGTAATTTCTGCAGAAACAGTTATTTTTTACATTGTACAGTAGCTGAGAGGGATTATGCAGTCTTTTAAATATTCAGTGACATATTGAAACATTGCATGTAAGCAGGTAATACTTTGCATAAGTTTTTCCTAACATGAAGGAGTGATCCCTAAAACCATTGAGTAAAGGAATTCATATTACACAGTTAAAGGTGTCCAGTAAGTAAGTTGTTTCTGTAAATTAAATTACAGGCTGTCGTGATGATACCCCAAGGTAAAGGCTACTGTCTCCCTCTCTGTCCCATAACAATAGCACTAATCATACCTATGGACTGTTCTGTGTTCCCTCAGATGCACCAGCAGCATCATAGGTTTCTATTATCATGGATCCTGAAACACTTGAGTGGACAGCCAAATGTAGCTTACAACTCTACTTCAGTTCATTATAACCACCACAGTAAAACACTCTCATCAAAAAATAAGTCCTGTATAATGGTGACACACAAGGGACATAAACAGCCAACCGGTGACTGGGTATTGTGGAGGCACATCACTTTTTAGGAGCTCCGGATTGGTCAGGTTGTAATGCCTGCTGTGGCAGTGGTCCAGCCCAGTTGTCACCACACTTTAGGTGAGTATAGAGCAGTGCAAACACTGCAGATGAGTACCATGAGTCAGCAATACTCTCCATCCTTTCACAGCTGTACCAGTCCAGCGGCAGTGGTAAAACCCAGGAAAAACTATACTCATGGCTTTACTGCAAATTGCCTCCAACTCCATGACAGGTGAGTGGGAACCATAATCCCCACACAGTTCCAAAAATTCAAAGATGCTTTGTCTTTTCAGGGCTGGGACTTTTGTATTGTCCCTTTTCCCACATTTTTGTCTCTGGGAAGGGGTGTGAGAGTTTCCTGGATTTCAATCCTTTTGAAGGATGTTACCTCTAGGGGGCTGGCCCAGAGGAATAGGCACTCAAGTCATTAATGTGATCTCTGGGACAATGGGGAATACACAGGGTACAAAACCTTGTCAAACTCGTTAGCTGTGGTGGGATGCATTACCTAGCCAAGTTTAACCCTTTATCTGACATCTCTGTTCACCTAAAGCCCTATTGATAACTTATACATCAGGGACCGCGGATACAAAAGATTCATTTAAATAGATTACATTATCAAACAGAAGGGATCCACAGCTCTTTTAATGACAGGAAGTACAGTAATATATTTAAAACATACCATTTAAATTGCACATACATGTTCATACAAGACATTAGATATTTTGTTACCCAGGCAGGCTTACATTTATAATTAAAAGTGTTCCGGACATACTTTCCGTGACACATCTGGAAACCTGGGGAACATGAGGCTAAAAGTGTCAACACATCCTTGTGCACTGTGAGAAGCAAAGTACAGAGTGTTTGGGGCAGTCTAAGTGCCTTGTTTTATTGCACTGGCATTGACTCTCAATTCTTTCACTTTGGGTCCCTAATTGGTTCCAAATGCATTAATTCCTTTTTGCATTCATTCTATGTTGACCATGTTCTCAGAATTGTCACATCTCCCAAAGTGTCTGCCAGGGTTTTATTTAAAATAATATAAAGGTAAATATAGTGCAGGTAATCATAAAAATATAATGTTTATATAAAGAAGAGGAGAATCTACACTAGTGGGCTGATTCAATGCGACAGCGTTATTCTAGGAGTAGCGTGGTGCTAGTACCAGGGGCGGATCTAGAAAGATTTTCTACCCCGGGCGATTTAGGGGGCGATTTAGGCCCCGCCCCCTTTCTGGCTTTTAAGGCTGCCGGTGGCTGCACAGTATGTGCAGGTCAGCTCGGCAGTGACAATGTGCTGTCTGGCTGCTCTGATTGTGTTTAAAATACAATCAGAGCAGCCCCTGCCCCGATCGCCCCCCCCCACCTGGATCCGGCAATGGCTAGTACTATAACCTTTAATACGGTAATTTTAACCCAGATTTTTGCTCATGGCCTGAGGGCTGCAAGCAAACAGTTAAACTGCACACTATTACTGGTAATAGTGTGCAGGCCTAATTGCTTCAGTCCCTAGGAATACTGACTGATTAAACATATGGAGAAAAGCTGTTGCACTACAGTTTTCAGGGCTACAGAATATTCTGACCTGGCATGGTTTGCTGTGCTTGTAGTACTCACTTCTCAGAGCAGTGCCTCTACCCATGTCTTCTAGCTGCTCTTTGCGATGATGTCATTATTTTGCGTTAGCAGGAAATTTCTTGGGAGACCACCTCGAATCCACACAGACCTCTCAGGGATAACACAAACACAGCGCGTGTATATAAAAACCACCTTGGTACAGGGAAGGGTGATTGCGAAAGGGAATTTAGAAATTAGAATAAAACTTGCTCAAGTTAAACCTGGTTGCCTGACATTGTTTGACCACACGCTGGTATAATCAAATAGACAACAAATTAAGTTGGTGCAATAGAATTGAATACATTTTAGATTAACACTCAAAATAGACTCAAAGACAGATTAGACTTAGAACAACCTGTCAGAAAAATGTGTAAAACTGGGCACCCACTACAGAATTTTCCACCAACTTTTTATGCCTATGGATTTTACATCCGATCGATGGTCCGATCGCTCGGTCCATGGACTGCATACACACTGGCCTTGTTTTAGACGATAAAGGGAGAGCGGCCGCCCCGTAAGCGACTTTTTACAGCGATGTTGTCCTGAGCAATGATTGTAATTTCGTACACACTGAAGCAACATTTGCGGGGCATGTAACGATATACCAAAGACATTAGCATAAAGGGCAGAGCTTTCACTATAGTTAACACCCAAAACCGCATAAAAAGAGAAGGCAACACTGTCTCTTCATTCATTCCTATTTCCTAAGTTTAATAGTTTATAAAGGTAAAAGTTTATAAAGGGTAAATATGAATAGGTTCCCAACATAAATGCAAAGGGTAATAACACATGTACTTTATACTTTATACAAGTGTAATGGTGTAATACACATCTCTGTGATATGAATAATTTTACCATAGTGGATAAATTTATCATAGTGGAGGCAGGGCTCTAGGCAGTCTGCTGTAGAAATCCACTTGGACCAAACCTCCTCTTGTTTGCAGTTTTCTCTGCTCAACTGCAGGTCACCAAGACCAGGAAACTCCCTCTTTGGTCACGGGCTAGTGCTGCCGACCCACTTAAATAGTACTTTACAGGGTTCACCCAGAGTTTCAGTCACAGGTCCCTTGTAAAACATTCCCCAATGCACTACATTCTCAACAAACTGAGAATAGATCAGCCTCTCCAAGTCTCTTCAGCTCTCCTCACTTGCTGGACTCTGACTAGTCTGCCTGCTTTGCTCCAACACGTCTTTCACAGGCTTTTCCTCCTGGAGATTCTCCACACTCTCCCAAGATGGCTGCTTGTTTCCCTTCACAGGCAGATGCTATTTATCTGCGCTCATTTCCTAAGTGGCACTGGTGGGATCTTTGTGTTGGCTCCATCCCTTTCTTCCTTGTCTCTTCCCCCAAGTGTACTGGGTTGCCATGAGGGCCAACTACAATGCTGAAATCTGCACCATATTGTTGTAGAGCAGGAGGTTCAGGGGTCACAAATAGGCTCTCTAGGGCCCCTCTGCCTGTTACTGCCCATGTGCGGTGGAAAACCCTTCTCTGTGCTTGTGTCAGGGAAGCCCTTCACTATGCATGCACCGAAACTATACTTTTTTCGATACCCAATCTATTTAGAGAAGGGACTTAGAACAAGGGGTGGATGACAAAGTGGAAGCCATTCGCAGGCAGGCTGGTGGGGTTCCTTGGTAAGCGTGGAGTCCTCCTGCCACGCTTACTGGGCTTTCTGTGTTCTTCTGGCCCTGGTCACAGACATAGCAAAGTATTGTGGAAGGCAATGGTGAAATCCATATGTTAAAATGAAATGTCCTCAAAGCGTACAAGTGATGCATGATAATAAAGTATTTTGGGGAACTTTTTTTTTATTAAAGAGGTAGGTTGTAGGTAATGCAACTCTTTCCTATTTCAATGGGAAAATCTAATTTTGAAGTTTATTTTTTTTGCCTTTCATGAAAATGTCACAATTGTAAATATTGATATATTCCCAATAACACTTTCTTCATTTGTATGCTGGATGCAATTCTTAGTTGACCACTTAATATACAATACAGAGGCAGGGTTGACACTGGCATTTCCATGTCCTTCTCTGATGGAGTTTGTGCATGCGCTGCTCCCCGGTATCTAGATACCTATTCTAATCCCTGCTCTGTTCAGAGCGGGGACTCTGAGAATAAGGAGGGAGGCGTGGGATGCCCCGGTAAGCCTGTTGCCCTCCTGCCGCACTTCCTGGTTTTACCGTTGTTATGTTCGTCTAGTCGCTATTCAATGAAAATTGTCCACCCCGAATAGTGTGGTTCCAACTCACAATGCGATTTAATAGCAAAAAAGTAACAGAGTAACAATTGTTATGTGCGTATTGTCGCTAACCAATAACGATTGTCGAACCTCGAGTTGTGTTTCCAAAGCACAGAGATTTATTCGCAAATAATAGAATATATATATATGCTTAAGTGAAGTAATAGTAAATACAGCCGTTACTTATCGCAGGCGCTCTGGATCCAGTGCAGTCATTCAATCCTGAAGTCTGGGGACAAGATGTCTGCACTCTGGATCACAAGCTGCTGCTTATATACACAATCACATACAGTAAAACAATGAAGATGGAATAGCTTGCATCTATTGGTCCAGGTCTCAGGAAGGTCCAAGGCGTCGTCATCATTGGCCAGTTCATACAAAGGAATCCAAAGGAGGGGGTCATCTCAGCAGGGGGTATGCTCTGCTCTTCCCGCCAAGATTCCTTAGTCTTAAGTAGTTCATAATTCCCTATCATTCATAACTTGTGTATGCACTCTGCGATTCCCTCGCAGAGTGAACCAAACAGTAGGATATGTAACGAGGTTCATTATGATACCACTCATGATGTTATTCCTTCAACCCGTTCCGTGTATTTCATTAATATGCATGTAACTCTGATATAACATATAAATACTACTATATTTCGACATAACTGACTATGTGTTGCAACTACCATTAATGTGTACTATTTTATAAGTATGCGTGTTTGTGCGAATGTATGGTAAAAGACCAATTACTGTTGCTGCCACGTGTAGTGGATGCGTACGCCCTTTCACGCCGTAGCGTGCCCTTGTACGTCGTAGCGTACCGTACGCATCTTTTCAGACAACGACAACCAAGTTTGTTAGACTTTAATTGAAATGACTTTATCCAATTTGCTGACTTCGACACAATTCAATAAAATAAGTACAGCCGATTACATACACAGGCGCCTTGGATCCAGCCTACAGTCATTCAATTCTGAAGTCTGTGGTCAAGAAGACTGTCTGTTGGTCCCAGAGCTTCTGCTTATATACAGTTAGTGTTACATTGAAAACAATAGAGATGATTTGGCATGTTTCCATAGGATCAGGATTCAGGACAGTCCAGTATAATGCAGGTCATTGGTCAGTTCAAACGATGTCCTCCAAGGGTGAGGGACAGCTCTCCAACAGATGCAAACTAATCTTCCTGACGAAAAGCTGGTTCAAACTGGTCTATTTGCATTACACACACAATACCATTCTGATCATTTATTCCCTATAATCCATAACTCGCATATGCAAGATGCGATCTCTTAGCCGATAGAAACGGACGTCTGAGGATAAATAGGGGATTAGAATGATACTAGACATGATGGGCCTGATTCATGAAGGATCTTAAATTAAGAAGTTTCTTATTTAAGTCTCCTGGACAAAACCATGTTACAATGCAAGGGGTGCAAATGAGTTTTCTGTTTTGCACATAAGTTAAATACTGACTGTTTTTTCATGTAACACACGAATATCAACTTTAAATTTCAGCGTACAAATAAACTATCAAGTATTTGTGTGATACATGAAAAAACAGTCAGTATTTAACTTATGTGCAAATCAGAAAACTCATTTGTACCCCTTGCATTGTAACATGGTTTTGTCCAGGAGACTTTAATAAGAAACTTCTTAATTTAAGATCCTTAATGAATCAGGCCCAATATGTTTCATGTATCCTAAACCTTAGATCTCACTAAAGTGTGTTTAACATTACTATATTTAACTATAAACTCTATTACATTTGGTTATAAATGACTATGTGTTGGAATTATTTTAAGGTGAACTAATTACAAGTGAATGTGTAAGTGTAAATGTGTGGAGAAGTGTTCATGCATGTTGTGGTTAAATATGCCCTTCCACGCCGTAGCGTGCTATGCGCATATTTTCAGACAAAGACAATCAGATTGATTGATATTAATTTTAAACAACTACATCCAATTATTTGACTTCAACAGCTCCACCCTTTGACAGTGCACAAAACAATCACCTAATTATGCTTTCTATTTCAGGATTGTAATGCAGTTCTTCATTAACTTCGATACCTGTACTTCTCATCACCATTACCATCTCATTTTCGGCGTTTACCTCAGTAGAACTTTTTCCACACTTCAACACAATAGGAACACATGTGAGACATAAGCCAATTACTAAGATGACACCAAGTATAAGAATAAGGAGCTTACCTATACTAGCAACCATTTCCAGTACCCACTCCCCTAGACCTGAGAACCACTTTGCAGGATTCAACCACGAGAACCATCCTGCTACCTTTTCTCCAATCTCGTACAGTGAAGAATTATAGTTCTTCTGAAATTCTCATTTTAATTATAAGATTTTGTCCATTTTCCAGTCTATACCTTCTTTGGGCTCTTCAGTATTATTGGTGATGTACGTGCAACATTTGACACCAAATTGGGTGGCCAAAGTCACAATATCCATCAGTAATAGATGTGAGATAATTCAACACCAGTCTATGACGCACCTTTTTATAAGCCTGTAGCTCCTTACCTGTATACCTGAAAGTGTCATCATACATCTCGGTGATATTGTCTATCAATTTAGCCAGGTCTTGAATATACCTAAAATTTAAAGTTCCCCTGAGTGATTCTGGTGGCATCTAATGCAACCATATCTTGGAAACCAGTAGTTTCACTAATTAATTTAATAGCTACATGTTCTTCACCAGGAATCATATTTCTTTTTCCACAATGTTCATTCTGTGTGTGTATGTATGGAGGTGATGTAGTCCTATGGATATCAATAATTTTGTCATGTGTAAGGGTCATGACTTCAGGAACCAATTTGCCTAAAAAACATAAACCCTTGAAACTCAGAGTTAACCAGGAATAAATAAGAACTAGGGAAGCGTTAATAATAGCAATTTATTAAAAAATACTTAAAATATAAATATTTAACTGCTTAGAAACAATACATTTCATATAACAAAAAAATATGTAGGAATAATCCTGTTAATGTCAATCTGGATTGACCATGCAACAATATATTCTAATTCTTAAAAGACAAATTGACATAACCAGCTGGATAATTAACTCTTATTTGATGTAGAAGAGATGTCAACTGATGTGTTGTGGAGCTAAACACTTATAGGATCCTGATTGCTCCAAAGATTCCACCTCCATTTAGATTTTGAATAATCCTTAAGAGCCACATACACAAGGTATGTAACCACTGGCTACTATTAAATAATGAATAAAATTAGATCAGTCGGAAAAGTTATATCCCTTGATTGAACCCAGTTCTTATTTACTTCAATACCTTTAGTGTTTGGCAATCCCAAAGGTATAGAAGTAAATGCTTGGTGGGAGCTGCAGGTAGTTAGCAATAACCTTTGTGGTTTATGCCCATTATTTGTTTATTTGATTTAACCAGAAATAAGCATTTCTCTCACAAACATAGTACACATCATCTGGGAGGACATAAGGTACAGTACGATCATTGATAATATCACACAAAGTTTTAACAAAACTACCCGTGCCTAGTGTCTCCATTTGTTCAAGACAAGTGTCGGCATGGATAACATTTTGACAATAACCTATGTCTGTTAATACATCCTAGTCTATGATGTCCATCACTATTCCTGGTTATTGGTGATCTTGAGAGTCTCTCACCAATACTGGTGTGGTGAGCCACTGTCTGATCAGATAGGTCAGCTTCCCAATTCTCCAGTCTTTTTACATGTGAGATATTTAGATACAACAAAGATCAATCTAAGAAGTACTGGCAAAGCTTTAGACTAGGGGACTTAGTGATAATATACCTCCCGTCTATGGACCTCCCTCCCTGTAATTCGAGGACCTCAGAGATGTTTAATGGGAATGGTACTAGTCCTATATTATGCTGTCCCTGAGCACATGAGAGCACACCCAGCACTCGGTTTGGTTTAAGACCTTACCCACTAGTGAGTGATAATCCTCCAGAGGATGCCCATCCAAATCCAGATTACGATTGGACTGGCATCGCTGGATGCACTTCTCTTCAACTAGGGAGTCACAGTACTTACAGATACAATATTCCTTAGACAATAGCCCCTCACACTGTCTCCGAGGTCCAGAGCTAGCAGATCTAATCATGAACCCTGAACCGAGTTTGAAAATAGGCTATACTGATTGTTCTATCAACCTTTCCTCCAACTCCACTTCATTAATATCACTATCAGACCCTTTCTCTGTCATCTGTCGTCCATCAAAAAAATAGAATGTCCTAAAAAGAAAAAAAATGAGAAAAATCCTGGAACAAGAAAAATATAAAACCCGCCACTCAGTTGCTGGGATAATAGTCTGTGCAACGTCCTTAGCTCAGATGTCTTAGCTGCAGTCTTTAGGTCTCCCGGAACAGGTTCACAAGTGACAGATCTGTGTTGTCAGTCTCAGCTTTGTCTTGTACCTTCTCCGGGTTGTTGACTTTCCTGCAGTGAGTAGGATGGACCCAAGTGTCTCTTTCTACTAGCTTCAGAGATGTGGTACTGGCCATCAACACTAAGTATGGGCCTTCCCAACGGTCTGTTAAACAACCTGAGCGTAAGAAGTTGCGGATCATAATATATTCCCCAGGTTCAACATCATGACAGTTTGTTTCTGGCATACCAGGTGACAGTATTTTCAGTTTCTGTTGCTGTTGTTTTAGCTGTTTGCTCATTTTTATGAGATATTGTAGTCACTTCATTATTACACTTCAAATTGTCCTATGATCAAATGAGGTTGTCTGCCAAAAAGTATTTCAAAGGGGGACAGATTGAGAGTAGGTCTGTAAGTGTTTCTGATGCTATGGCAAAACTTCTGGCCACGCCAACCCAGTTTCAGCCATTAACTTACTCAGTTTGTTCTTAATGGTACCATTTACCCTTTCCACCTTACTACTGGCTTGTGATTGGTAAGGAGTATGAAGTCTGCTATTGATTCCCATAAGTTTACACATGTTCTTAAAGATATCACCGGTAAAATGAGTATCCCTGTTACTTTCTATGCTTCTAGGGATACCATACCTGCATACAAGTTCCTGAACAATTTTCTTAGCAGTAAAAACAGCTGTATTAGTGGCAGCTGGAAATGCCTCTACCCAATTAAAAAACACATCAGTACAAACTAATACATATTTGAAATTCCTGCAAGGTGGTAATTGGATACTGTCAATTTGTATTACCTGAAAGGGCCCGTTTGTAGGAGGGATATGGGATGGTTCAGTTGGTATAGTCTTCCCGCCATTTTTCCTCAAACAAGTAAGACAAGTTATTGCCTTCTTACCGGCTTGAGAAGAAAAGCCTGGTGCACACCAGTATGCACTAACCAGCTTACACATACCTTCTTTACCCAGATGAGTCAGACCATGTGCTGCCTCAGCCAGGCCTGGGTAATATGCCCTGGGAGCCACAGACCTACCTTTTCCATCTCTCCAGAGTCCAAAGGACTCTTCACTACATACCTTCACCTTCCAGAATGCCTATACCTGTAGGGAACACAAATCTTGCATATCAATTAATTTCTGTGTGTCTGTTGTCTGAAAAAACATAATTTTCTCCATTGATACATCTACAGGTAACCCTGCTGCCCATTTGGCAGCTTCATCTGCCCTGCTATTGCCCACTGACACCGGGTCTTCCTGGTATGTGTGGGCTTTGCATTTTATGACGGCTCCTGTATTGCTGTTAAGAGTCCTTTTATGTGATATGAATGTGCTACTGGTGTGCTTGCTGCTGTCATAAAGTTCCTAAGACGCCAAAGGGCCCCAAATTCATGAACTACCCCGAAGGCGCACCTAGAGTCAGTGTATATATTAGCTGATTTACCCTCTGCCAACTCACATACTCTCCTCAGTGCCATGAGTTTTGCCACTTGGGCTGAGTGAGGTGGGCCAAGGGGTTCAGCTTCTATAACATCCTCAACAGCGTAACCGGTGCATAGTTCTCCTGTGTCTGTTTGTCTATGACAACTCCCATCCATGTAAAACGTAAAATCTACATTTTCTAAGGGTGTGTGTCACGTATGTCAGTTCTAGCAGTAAAAGTCTGGTTCAGATATTGCATATAATCATGTGTATCAGTATACCTGCAAAACTTATCCCCAACCAGAGTCTCTACTCCTTGCACCCTTTGAGCATGTCAAGGCACATATGGTAGGTATGTAGCTGGATTTAAGGTATTGCATCGTTTGATGGTGATGTTTGCAGGTGCCATCAGAGCTAGTTCCCACCTTGCCAAAAATACTGTCTGGTTTGAGCTGAATTCAACAGAGCAGATACCGCATGTGGTGCATAGATAGTAGAATCATGTTTTAATACTACGTCCTCGCTATTACTTACCAGAAGAGCAGTTGCTGCTACACTTCTTAAACACGTTGGGCGTCATCTTGCCACAGTGTCCAATTGTGCACTGTAGTATGCTACCAGTCTGCTAGCATCACCATGTTTCTGCATCAGGACACCTGCTGTACAACCATCAGTTTCCGTACAATATAACTCAAAGGGCTTTTCATAATCAGGTATTCCCAAGGCAGGTGCTCTAGTCAGACTATCTTTAAGGTTAAAGAATGCCTGCTCTGACTCCTCTGTGTGCGTAACACGCTCAGGTTTTGAGGATGATACTAACTCCTGCAATAGTAATGCCAGAATAGAAAACCTGGGATCCAGTATCTACAATATCCACACAACCCCAAGAAGGTACGGATTTGCTACTGGTTCTGTGGCAGAGTCATGTTTTGTATTGCCTGGATTCTGTCCGTTGTCAAGTGTCTTAGCCCCTGGGTGAGACAGTGTCCCAAGTATTTAACCCTAGTCTGACATGGCTATAATTTATCTTTTGCAACCTTGTGTTCTGTTTGGGAAAGATGATGCAACAACAGTTTAGTATCATGTAAACATGACATAAATGAATCAGAGCACAACAAAAAATCGTCCACATATTGAATTAGAACAGACCCATTGCTTGGTTGGAAGGATTGCAAGCAGTCATGTAAGGCTTGGGAGAAAATACTAGTGCTGTCCATGAACCCTGGGGGACCTCATCCATGTATATTGCACCCCTTTGTAGGAGAATGCAAATAGACAGTCAGGATGAAGGGGAACCGAGAAACAGGCAGAACAAAGATCAATGACAGTGAAATGACTGGCAGACAGTAGAATCTGCATAATGATGACAGCTGGATTGGGAACTACGGGGAATTGGCTCTCAACAACCTTGTAAACTCCCCTTAAGTCCTGGACTAATCTATTGCCCCTCCCCCCACTCTTCTTCACTGGGAAAATGGGACTATTGGCTGTGTTGGATGTACAAATTAAGATCTCCTGTTGCAGCAGTCTCTCAATTACAAGATACACCCCTAATTCCACCTTGGGTTTTAATGGATATTGTTGGATTTTAGAGCTTGCCTGCCACTTTTCAGACTAACCATTGGAGGAGTTATATTTGCCGTCAATCCAGAGGCCTGTCCATCTTTGGTCCATAGGGAACCCAGTATTTGCAATAACATTTCCTTTACCTGAGATGGACTTTGTTCTAGAACGTGTTAGGAGTCGCGGCTTCCGACGGGCCGCCGTGACTCACTTCCGGCTGTCTTGGACATCCCGGCCGTCTCCATGACGACCGAGACGTCACTTCATCATCATCATCACCATTTATTTATATGGCACCACTGATTCCGCAGCGCTGTACAGAGAACTCATTCACATCAGTCCCTGCTCCATTGGAGCTTACAGTCTAAATTCCCTATTGTACACACGCATACAGACAGAGAGAGAAAGACTAGGGTCAATTTTGATAGCAGCCAATTAACCTCTTAGTATGTTTTTGGAGTGTGGGAGGAAACCGGAGCACCCGGAGGAAACCCACGCAGACACAGGGAGAACATACAAACTCCACACAGATGAGGTCATGGATGGGAATTGAACTCATGAACTCAGTGCTGTGAGGCAGGAGTGCTAACCACTAAGCCACCGTGGTGCCCATCACTTTCACCCCCCACGTCCCGGTTGCCTGGGCAACAACCGGGTCAGTCTGTCCCTCCTGCCGCAGCGCCCGGCCAGCTGTCCTACAGCCGGGCGCATGTGCGCAGAAGAATTTAAACTGTTTTGAGTATTTATATATATATATAGTGTCTTGCCAGTGGTTCAGCAGTATTGCTCACATACATTTGTGCTGTTATGTTTACAGGACTTGGATTTACTGGTGATGCCTTAGTGATTAGTGTATTAGGGAGGAGTCACTGGCACACTGATCCTATTGGGTCACCTCACTACTTAAGGCAGTGAGGAGAAAGCTTCACTGCCAGTTATAGCTCTCAGTGTAGCTAGGCTCCCTGTTTTCTGCTCCTGTGCTGTGCTCTAGATCTGATTTCCCGTGTATGACCCCTGGCTTGTTTCTGGACCCTGTTGTATTGCCTGTGACCTCTGACCTTAGATTGTTCTCTGGATACGCTGTCTGCTGCCGGCCCTCGACCCTTGCCTGGACTTCACTCTGCTGTTTGCCATACACTCTATTCCTGGGTTCTCCCCAGCTGGTACACATCTCACAACCCTCTGTTTGTCTGCAGCCAAGTCTGTCCCCACCACTAGGGGCAACAGTGAATACCAGACTTTCGGAGCAGACTCCAGGTTTTGCTGTACTGGCTTGAGGGGTTCCTAACAGAACGGCAGAGTGTAGCATTAACCTTTGTGGGCTGTTCACTATGTCCTGTACCTCATGTGCAACCTTCCCTGGTATGTCTAGGAATACACCATCAGGGGTACAGTCAGGGCCGGATTAAGGGAATGGAGGCCCCTGGGCTAAGGGCACCTCCATTCCCCTGTGAGGCCCCCATTGTGAGCCGCCCGCTGCCCCCATCCCCCGTGAGAGCCCCCCCAAAGCGCTTACCTGTCAGTCCAGTCCTCCGTCCCCGGCGCGCTGAGTGCTCCTTACTGAGGAGATCTCGCGAGAGTTCACTCGCGAGATCTCCTCAGTAAGCAGAGTACTGAGCGCCGGGGATGGAGGACTGGACTGACAGTGCTCAGCAGCATTGATCGGGCTGGGGGCGCCCCCGCCCCCGGACCGATCAATAATGCTGCTGCGAACTTTGAAGGGCCCCCTGGATGCCCGATGCCCCTGGGCTATAGCCCAGTTAGACCTCGGGTTAATCCAGCCCTGGGTACAGTAAATGACACATGCCATTTTGCACAACAAATCCCTGCCTAGTAAGTTAGTAGGAGCCTCTGTAGCCAAGAGAAATTAATGCTTGGTGTGCAGAGGCCCAATATTAACCTCTGCAGGTTTAGTCAAAGGGTAATGTAGCACTCTCCCCGTTACTCCCATAACTGGAACGGATTTTTTAGTGACCTGTAGATTTAAAGGAGAAGTTATCACTGACCTGGTCGCCCCTGTATCTGCACGAAAGCTTTGTTTTGTACCAGCTATATCAACTGTCATTGTAGGTTCTTCCCTAAGATTCTCAGTTAACCTAACTGGCTGTAGAATACAGGTATGACCTGACATATTAATAATATCTTTACTATAAATGAAGGATTAATATACTGAATACCATGCTTGTGTATATTATATATATATATATATGCTATGATGTAGCATTTACAAAATGCAATGGTGGAACATCACCTCTAAAAGTCATGTGTTTGCCTTGTACTATTTCCATTTCTATTATAACTTTTATTTTTAGAGATTCTCCCTAAAATCCGCTGAACTTAAGCTCTTTGATGATGAGATTTCCTTAGTCACATGTGAGTGAGGACCTGTCTATAAGGCATTAAGGATGGCTCCATCTCTACAGCAGAAATGAGGCAGTGCACTTAATTGGGACTTGAGAGAGGTTACTTAGTATTTCCATGTTTATCCCTTTCATACCTCACCAGCTTTTTTACATTTAAACTCTTAAGAAACATTTTGCTATGTTCACATGTTAACAATTAAAAGTCTGCCTATCTATTTGAAATACTTTTATTGCCTCCTAATTCTTCAAATAATCATACAATTTATGGGCAGCGTAGGACGCATTTGTAAGTGATCTAGTACAGTCCAATTAACAATGTTTAAAAGCACAAGCAGCAGTTGTACGTAGGCAAATAATATAGTTTAATGGATCTCTTGAGAATTGTATACATTTTAAGCCAAATTCTTACAGCAAATAATATACTTTCATGAGAATGTGTAACAATATGAACATCTATAATGGAATTTTAAACTTTACCCTTCAACTTTTGCCAGCCTAGCATGGGGGAAGTAATTTCCCAATTATTCCCAAGAGAGCAACTAGCGAAAAAGAGCGCAAAAAAGAACTTAGTTAAATGATCAGAATATATATATTTTCCCTACAGAGACTTTGGTAAAGGAATTGTTGAAGGGTAATGTACTTGAATTACTGATTTAGTGAATCAAAAAATCCTTACATGAGTCATTGTTATTTTCGGAATGATTCAAAGCTTTGGGGTTCATGAATGCAATCCAGCACTTATGAATATATATGTCATGTCTTCATATATTTTAGGTGTGTTTGACTAGGACCTATTGTATTCATTTTTTGAGATATATAACACCTGTGGGGCTAGCACAAGTTGTAAACAATCACAGTGTATTTTAAATTAGCCAACTTCTGCATGTCCATGTGTAGGCAATTTTGCAGTGGTAAAGGCTAAGCTAACATGTAGCCAACCATGTGGTGATTTAGTAGTGGGTGGGAAATATTTATTTGTTGGTGGGGGCAATTTATTTCATGGTGGGAACCATTTAATTTAATAGCGGGGTCATAGTAATGACTATTAGTTAAAGGTTATGTGATGACATTATTCAATTAATGCTAGGACTGTTTCATGATTATTAATTTAATGTGGTGCTGAATTTATGGAGAAGGCAGGTTATTTATTAATTGTGAATACCAATTATTCAATATTGAGGCAATTTCAGGGGAAATATGTTTAATTTTTAGAAGGGAATACTCATTAATATTGGGGCTGTTTGGGGGAAATATATGCATTTATTAAATGTAAATAACATTAATTTAATGTCAGTGCATCGTGGGAGGAACTAGGTCTGTCTATTAACTCTGAATGCTATTTATTTAATGCTGGGGTTAACTGGGGGGAAATAGGTAAATTTATTAGATGTGAATGCTATTAACTTATGTCGGGTTGGTAGTGTGAAAATAGATTTATTTATTAAATGTGGAGGCTATTAATTTAATGCCGGCACTGTTATGGTGGAAATAGGTCTATTTATTACATGTAAATACTATTAATTTATTGTTGGGCTGTTTTAAGGTAAGGAGGCCTAATTGATTTAACATCAGGGCTGGTTAGGAGAAAGAGGCTTAAATGGTTCACTCACTGCTAGACTTTCCATATTTTATGTATCTCTTTATTTTCCAAACAGTACCCCAACATTTCAGGATCCAGACCAGCAGCTGCTGAGCTTAGGAGACTAGCAGCAACGTTTAGTGAAAGCCTAAAGAACAGGTGGAGAGAGCAGAACAGTTTGCCAGCTGTTCTGAATCTGGTGGGGCAGTCCTTAATAAGCAGTACAGTGTGAAGAGGGACATACATCCCAACTATCCTTGAAGTCAGAATAAAGTCCTGACTAAGTGGGACTGTCACATAAAATTGTGACTGCCCCACCAGAATCAGGACAATTGTCTATCATTACCCATGTATTTGAAGTGGATAGGAAGAGTTGGAAAGCAGCCTAGCACTGTCTGAAATGATAGCCACTCCGGTTGTATACAATCTGTCGGCGTGGCATAGAAACACCCCTGTAGCAATCCTGCGTTTGCCCCTGCACCTCTACAATAAATTAAACTCATACATGCAATTTGCTGTTTTTTTTATAATGTGCAATCTTATTACTCACTGATTTACAAGAAGGGCATTCTGTTACAGAAAGATAATATACAATAATATAGTGAAAAAGAAGGTAGGGACGGTTCTTATGAAACAAACTTATGGTCATAAAACTACAATAATGCACATTGACTGTGAAGTATCAGTTCAGCACTCCTACACTAACACGTTATTATAGCTCATTGAGAACTGACTTGACACTTGCATGGATGGAATATACGGAGAAAGCAGAAGTATCACTTGTATCACATGATTACATTCACAAATTTATAATTATCTATATAGATAAACATAACTATCCCTTTCTAACTTAATCTTACTTAATGTAAATATTTCCCTTTCATCAATAACTACCCCAAGTGTCCGGAGCTCTGTCTTTAACGACCACCATGAATTGCTGAAGAGGTGAGTCACACCAACACCATAATGCTCTCAGGAACTTCTTTTCTCTTCCCTGACTGCTATATTGAATAACTTGATAGAGTGATAGCATCTCCTCATATATTAATTCTTTGGATATTCATTCTAATATACCCTCCTGCCCTCTTAGATCTACCTCTGACCTGCGCCTTGTCTCATATCTGGTAACCACCTCTCACTTGCACCTGCAAGATTTCTCTAGCGCTGCTCCCCACTTATGGATTTCCCCACCATGCCCAATCAGGCTTTCTTACAGCCTACAAATCATTAGGCGTTCTCTAAAAACTCATCTCTTTTTTTTACAGCTTTCCTTATCCCTGATGATACTATTTACACTTATACACCCTCACAGTTGTCCCAATCTCTACTCTAAGCCACACTCGCTTCTCTTGTTTCAGCTGTGCCCTCTTCCACTTAGAATGTGAGCTCTCTAATGAGTAGGGTCTTTCATATCCTTTGTTTCCATGTCTGCATTTATTTTGTATGCCCTGTCTGTCCTTGTTTTATGTATGTTCTTGTTTTCACTATTGTATAGTGCTGGGGAGCACTGTGGTGCCTTACAAATTTACGATAATAATATATGTGAACAATTGGAGGAGTTTTTGAGATACTACATAATACAGAACATTTATCTGGTACGGTTATATCATTGTCTGTTTGTAAAGCCCAACATTAAGTAAGCACAACCTTGTTTATTTATCTTATTCAGACTGGAGTAACTCTCTGGACATACTCATTAAAATACAATGCACTATACAAAAGTGATATTTTCGTTTGATACAATTTTATGCCCATCTCACTCTGATTCCTACAGGAAAACTGTGTCTTAAGCTGGGTACACACTACACTGTTTTCATCCAATAATCGTCTCAAACAGCCGACATACGACCACTCGTTCAAAAGTCGGTTCAGTGTGTGCAGTGACACGATGGTCGCAAGTCTGCCCAAATGGACAATTATCGCCTTATTTGGTTGGTCGTACCGTTTAATATTTTCGGTCCAATCTCGTTTCCGCTGTGTAGTGTGTATAAACTTCCGACCGATCCACAACAGTGAGTACGAAATTACAGTCATTGCTCACGACAACATGGCTGTAAAAGGTTGCTAAAGGGACGTCCGCTCTTCCCTTTATTGTCCTAAACAAGGCTAGTGTGTATGCAGTCCATGGACCGAGCAATCGGATCATTGATCGTATGTAAAATCGCTAGGCATAGAAAGTTGGTTGAAATTTCTGTAATGTGTACCTAGATATAGGGACCTGAGAGGTGCACTTTTGTACTCACACCAAACTTTCAATGCAAGCGTGCACAAGAATAATTGTCACCATGCAGGTGATGAAATTCCTGTCCAAAATGTAGCTGACCAAATACTTATCATTGCTTGTGGAACTATCCACTCATAGAAAAAGTTTAATTACAAGTAAAAATATGCCAGGATAAATCTAGTGAATTTTAGCCCATTATCAGCTAAATGGGCTGGTATTCTGGTTGTCCAAACCAAATTTACTAAAGGTAAAATATCCAGACAATTTTCAAGGTATGGGAGAGTTATAGGACCACTCTACGTTCCTCATTTAAAATGCAAATTAAGAGCTGCTAAAGGGTATGACAAATAGTTTGAAACCAGAACTTTATTAGAAAACCTTCCATCTGCCTGTAATTAAGAGATGTATGTGATGAAAAATGTTGTATTGGATTCAAGGGAGCCAAACTGAAAGCTATTACGCTGCAGAAGACAATTGTAAGGTCTCTCTCTCTCTCTCTCTCTCTCTCTCTCTTTCTCTTGAATTGTTTTACTTAGCCACCTCATAAAGTTAGAGTAAAGAGATGCATTTGTCAATGTTCACTCTTTGTGTCCTATTTATCAATAATTTTTTTTTCTGCAAATCCCCCAAAAACGGCAGTTTTCAGGGAATAGCCACAAATCTAAGTACCCTGCAAATTTATCACTGGTGCTTTGCAGCAGATATCATAGATATCTGCTGCTTTGCTTGTGTCTTCTAAATACATAGCAATCTCCATAGATGTCCATGGGGACTGCTATGTACCGCAATTTAGCAACTTTCAAAAAAACTTTTACACATGTGGTAATGTATGCCAGCTCAGGCTGGCGTACATTACCGTTTCTGATTGTTTTCAGCACTGTTAAGCTCTGCTCTGAAGAGCAGAGCTTTACAGCACATGTGCAGCCCTGTCACATGACCCAGGTCCTTCGGGTCAGTGCAGTGTGGATGCCTGTGTGCATGCCTGAGTTATCAATCAACACATGCGCACAAAATTTGAAAGGAGGAACGAAGAAGCCACCCAGATAGCATTACGAAGATGGAGTAGTAAGTACGTTTTTTTTTCCTCACAGGAACAGCAGTTTATCGGAACTGCTGTTCCTCTGTAGGTTTTTTCATAAATGTGAGAAATCGTTCAATCCTTATCAATGCGATAAGGATTGAAAACTATTTTTCATATTTTGCCGTCCTTGTTAAATATGCCCATTTGACTGTTAAAATAAAAAAACACTTCCATAACCTGTGAATAAAAAATAATCAGGCATCAGTCATTGTACTCATCTATGGAAATTGTATATTAATATATATATATATATATATATATATATATATATATATATATATATATATAAATGACCTGTTAAGTAATAACAATAATAATCAAATTATTAATTTATATTAATTTAATTGAATTATAATAATAATAGGCGGAGTGAAAAAAGAAGTTTGCGTAGACCTTATAGATTCTACAGTGAATAGCTCTCCTATAATTGGAGCAACAATATTTGAAAAATATTTCTTATTATAAGCACAGTCAAGGTGTCAATGATAGATTTTATATTATTTTATATTATTTGCTGATTTTTTCTTATTGTTATAATAAGACAACCTTTTCAAAACTCATGTATTTAAGCAATCCTTCATTATACTGTTTTTTCTGTTGGTTCTTGGCAAATTGTTCTAAAGATACAGTATTTCCATACATGTATATGTATATGTCGTGGAGGTCATGTTCTTTTTTAAAAAAGCTGGTCCAAACAAATAGTCACAAGAGGATATGGATGATTCTTTTACCATAACTAATTACTTAAACTACTGTACAGAGACACCAATCTGTTTAGATAAAACACAGTTGTGTCAAAAAACAGAGAAGCTGTAGTCATAAGAAGCTGGTTTTTAGTTCAATCTGGAATTTTCCCACTTCAAAGTCCCTCACCACAAATATTGCTCACTCAAACATGAGACTAATTTATTCAGCATTGAGAAAAATTGTTTATCTGCAGGTTGAGTCACCAAATATTATGAACAATATTTATTCTCTACCCTTCAGTGTGCTATTCTTTCTTCAAACAAGGGATGTACTGAATCCACTATTTTAATCTTACACCAAATCTGAACTATATTACGGTAAATCAATTGCACATTTTTTATTTAATTAAATTTGCGTTCAAAGGTGTCATAGACATAATCCCTCATTGTGAGCACATATTACGGAGACTTACCCAAACTGCCAGCCACCTATAGCACATAACCCCCATTTGCCAGCCCCACTAATTTACCCGTTCAATCTCCATGTGCCTCCACATCACTCTTTCAATATTCAGTGTGTGACGGCAATTTGGCTGACAGTCACATGATGCAGTGACATTGTAGGTGACAGAAAGTGTGGCTGTCACCTTCGCCAGTGGCCAGTGTGCGGGTATTTGTTGGATTTGGTTCCATGATGGAAAAGGATTCAACTGAAGCTGAATCCTTTGAGAAATGGTTGGGTTTGGTACATTCCTACTTCTAACATAAAGAAATAATTAATGATAAAACATTTGAAATATGAATAAATGATGATGATGTTGCATCAGGAAAATGGGAGAAATCATATGTACCTTTTTACTAACCACCTAGTTCACTTTTTGTACTTGATTATTTGCCTGATTGCTATTATTTGATTACTATCATGTCTAGCGATGCAGAGTGCATTGTTCTGTTCTAACTTGCCTTTGACAGATACAGGAATACATTTTATTTATAGCAATTCATACTTATAAATTTTTATAAAGAGAGGGAGTAATTGCAGCGCCACTGGGTTGTCAATATTTCAAAATCACAGAAATAGGTCCTTGAGAAAGACTTTCTAAAGTCGAAATGCGTCGGTGAAGTGTGGACAGGGGAGTTCCGATTGCCTTATTTATCCATTTGGTGAGTATTACATCTTGGTTCTAATCGCTGAATCCTCGTTTTATACTAGATTTCTTTGAGTCTGTGACCCATTCACCATCTGGTACGGGCAACTGAATCCCGGTCCTATGAGTTTTAATATATTTTAATAAATCTTTGTTCTTAACGTACTACACAAGTATGTCTTTTTTCTCCTATATATCACTTGCTCTGCTATCGAGAGGTGAAGATTAGAGAGATCTCTGACATCATCAGCTGCTGTTAATTTGGACACATGAATCAGTCTGACTTCTGAAAATCTACACTGAACATCGTGGAGAAAGCAGTAGCCTGTCTTTCCGCACAAGTAACAGCTACGGGAACGCCAAACACTACATGACTGTAAGTTCATTTCTAATAGACCGTAATTTTGGAACCTTCATTCAGTCCATGAAAAATACAGTTACCTTTCAAAGTCAGTAGTTGTTTGTGCATGTTGTTTAAATACTCAGCAAGGTTGAAATTACTCTCTCCCTTTGTATCCACAATTTATTTCTGTGATTTTGAAATATTGAAAACCCAGCGGCGCTGCAATTTCTCCCTCTCTTTATAATTATTTATCTATCTGATTTACAACCTGTGTGCAGTTGTGTTAGGAGTTATTATCTGCTGCAACTGGAAATCCAGTGCTTTGTGTGGTTCTACACCTGTTATATATATTATACTTATAAATTTGTATAACCAGAACAACTGGATTTATTTTAATTAGATGAGTGACATTTTTCAAACTGTTCCACAGAATTTTGCATGTTTCTCCACTGGAACGTGGCCTTAATTGCTCCATGTGCAATTGCCCCAATAATTATATTCTCCCTGGATACTCCCATCATTTTTGTTTCACAATAACTTCTCTTTTTTTATATCCCAACCACACCGCAGAGCAGAATGCAATTGAATGGAAGGCAGAACATAAGCAGAACTGAAATTGCTGGTAATTTGCACTTCTATAGAATGGACTGTAGCTCCATTAAATTAAAAATTATGTGAAATTTTAAATTAGTAATGATGTTGTCTTTGTAATAAATAGCAGTGTCAACATATATTTAACTACCAAAATAAAGGAAAGATATATTCATCACCTCGAAGGATGTATGAAATTCAGGGTTTAGAATCAAATGGTTTTGCAACCAACTAGTCTCTAAAATCGATGCAACTCATTCTAGACTGATAGTGATTTCTTCTTTAAGGCTAAAAATCACTAGTTAATACATATGGCTACTTGGTGGTTCAAATCGCTGGTAATTTTGAGCATTTTGCAGCGATTTTAAATCCCTGCAAAAATCGCAGCTTGATACATTTACCCCATTTGGGTAAATGCATCAAGCTTCGGGTTTGAAAAAGTGGAGATGTTGCCTATAGCAACCTGCCAGATTATAGCTGTCATTTTGTAGACTATACTAAATAAATGATATTAGAATCTGATTGGTTGCTATAGGCAACATCTCCACTTTTTCAAACCAGCAGCTTGATAAATTTATCCCTTGGAGTCTTATGATGACAGGACACCTCCTTATGATGTCTATGACAACCATTCTCTGAATTGGTGAAAGATGCTCATTATAGGTCCTAGAAAAGACTGTGTGGTCTAGGAACGGTACAGCCAACGAATACAGGAAAGGTGTCAGAAAATCCAATTATTATAGTTTATTTATTATATAATCATATATTATAATTATTTTTCCATGAAAGCAGAGGGCCAAGAAATATGAACACAGAAGGGGGAAAACCCAAATAGTAATAAAATACAAAAGAAACAAAAATTGGAAATCTGTGGCTCAAGAACTACATGTCTCACTATGCGCTGCTGACCCAATGATGGGAGAACATTATTGGACATGTGCTTGCCTCATGAACAGGATTTCAATTACCATTTTTATTAATTGTTACTTTACTATCCTGTCACTTATAATAACCTTGCACACTGTTAGGAATCAGCTGATTGTTCCCTGCAATTTTACTTTTAATTAAGCCTGAATTGCTGTGCAAGTGTGTCTCCCTCTGAACAGCTGATTGATGAACTGCATTATTTAAGACTTCTCCTGCCTACATACCTTTGCCAGTGATATTGTTGGAGATACTAGCTTCCTGGTTCCTGTACCTATGTGTACCTATTTGTTCCTCACCTGCATCTGTTGTTCCTGTCTCTGCATTCATTTGTCTCCAGATACCTGGATTGCATCATACAAGTATGCTGATTCCTGACTCTGCTTATATTTGTCTTCTGGATCCTGTTTTCTGGTCTGCATCTAGTCACTATTCCTACATACCTCATCTCAGAATCCCCAGGCAGTGATTACTGGACTCTGTCTAAATCTGCACCAGCATTCCTTCAGAGACATTGTTCATATCTTTGCATTGCCTCAGACTGTATAACCTGCACCAGTATTATTTAAGATATATTGTTTATTTCAGTGTTACAACAAAACACTATTATTGCATGATTGCAGCATTTCAATCTGGCAATTATTCATTCCTGCATTACATCAGAGCTTGTGCTTTTCCTGTCTGCTCTTTATACTGCTGTAAATTCCATAATATTTTTTACTACAACACAACCTTGTTATTCCTGTGATTTCCCAACACAGACATGTCCTGTACCAAAATGTAATGTACAACAAAAAAATTAAGCAACCAGTACTACCAGCCAAGCAATGATTACATTTTACATGTGAATCTGACAATTCAATTTCAAGTGTTGCTGGCCAAGCTTGATGTACACCTAGATATATATACTATTCATGAACATGATTCAGTTTTGAAGTTACTGAAGATTTGTGGATGATATTTAACTTAAAATAATTTCCTGAGTTTTCCTAAAATGTTTTCAACAGAACACTACAGCAATGTAACTACAATGATAAAGCTTTAAATTCTCTACAGGGCTTGTTTCTGGAAATAAATAAGTTCGTAGAGGAACAGAATCATTTTGGGATTGTAATCTTCTGTTTTTAATATGGTGGCTTTTTATGAATATTTGGAATGTAAGTTCTATTGTATTTCATATGTGGCATCAATTTATTTAGGAGACAGTCTTTTAAAATTAACCACTTGATCTTATTTGCTTAACACATAAACATTCAATTTTGAGAAACATATTTTTTCATTTTCTGTCCCTTTATAAATCATAAGTTAAGATATGATCTAAAATGTCCAGTCATTTTAGTCAGAATTAAATAAAAAGCTGATTTTGTCCAGAGAAAAAAATGGTCTGATTTAGAAATGGATGCAAGTGCCTTTGCTTGTCAGAATTTTGTGTGTCATGTTTGTTGCACTCAACTTGTGCTGTTTTTTATTATGCTGTTGGCTTCATTTTTCCTCACACCAAAGTCCTGCAGTTAGAAGTGTCTTCTATTGTTCCCTTCTGCTTTGCATTTTTTTCTTCTTTTACCCTGTAGTATACTTATTTTTTCAATCAATCAGACAACATGAATGTTTGCCTAAAGCTGCACAACCAGAAATCTTGCACTGCAATGACCATCATCATCATTTATTTATATAGCGCCAGCAGAATCCATAGTGCTTTACAATCATGCCCAAGGATGTAAGGATGCCCTAAATTAGGTTTGCATAATGTACTTGAGGTGTATAGGGGTTTTGCCTAGAGTTACTGGTTAAGTATACAAGTGGCAAGACATTGTACAACTTAGCAACTACTATCATACCTCCCAAAATTATTACTATTATTGTAGATTTGTAGGGCGCCACAGTGCTCCGCAGTGCTCTACAGTAGGGAAAACAGGACATACATAAAACAGGGACATACAAGGTAGACAAAATAAATGCAGACATGAAAACAAAGGGTAGAGAACCCTGCTCATTAGAGAGCTTACATTCTAAGTGGAAGAGGGCACAGCTGAAACAAGAGGAGCAAGTGTGGCTTAGAGTGGAGATTGGAACAGCTGAGAGGGTGTATTAGTGTGAATAGTATCATCAGCGATAAGGTAAACTTTAAAAAAGAGTTTTTAGAGAGCATCTAAAACAGCGTTTCCCAAACCCAGTCCTCAAGTAACCCTAACAGTGCAAGTTTTCCAGGTCACTAGTTAAATAATTAGTACCACCTGTGGATCTTTCAAAATGTGTCAGTCAGTAATGCATACACTTGTGCTCCAGCAAAGAGATATGTAAAACAAGAACTGTTAGGGGTACTTGAGGACTGGGTTTGGGAAACACTGATCAAGATTTGAATGCTGTGAGAAAGCCAGATTGTGCGTGGTAGGGAATTCCATAAGTGGGGAGCATCACGGGAGAAGTCTTGTAGGCGTGAGTGAGAGGTTGTTACCAGAGACGAGACAAGGCGCCGGTCAGAACATCAAGGCAAAATCAGAACAAAGCAAGCACAGGCCTTCTAACACCCAGATCATGGTCCCTAATTTACCCAAAACCTACCCTAAGTTGCCTAACCATGCCAACTTTATGGCAAAGCCCCAAATTCTCTGTAAGTCTTGCCCAAGGATCTGCAACTCAGGACTGTCTTGGCATAATTAGGACTATTGGAAGTTATTTAATATTAACTTATTAGCTGGGGCCAGAATTATTTTTATGAGGACCACATCTGGCCTTTAGTCCACCAGCAGAACAGCCATATCCAACAGCACATACACATACTATCTCATACCTCACAGAATTTACAATTTGAAAATTCGGACAAATGAAGCCAATGCCCTATGCATCCAAACCTATTTCTAGAGAAGCATAGCAACTTTATTTGCCCACCAGACATTGGGACTCTTGCCCGCAGAGAAATTGGGAAATTTTTATCGACTTGAGGGCATTATGGTTCTAGTAGAGTATTTTAATGTATTTGGTCCATAAAGGACCATACAATAACTAAAACAAGCACAGTGTTTACACCAAATGTAGACCAAATGATTTCAATGAAGAAACATTGGGAGGCTCATCCTACTTCCATGATTTAACAATTAGACATCATGCCAGAGCAAGGATATGAGAAAACATCTTTGCCGAATGGTTGCCTGAGTCTTGAAGAGGGTAGCAGACGAGAAAAGACCATGACCCTGATTCCCAGTTTCCCAGTAATCCCAGATCTCTCTCCTACTTCCTCTCATACTTGTTCCCAGAGACCAACATGCACTCAAGGAGAATACTATAGAGACAGGAGATCATGTCTGTCTTTAGGAGTGAGGACAGACACAGCTTATCAAATGGGTGGCTGAGTTGTAAATATTCAAAAAAATGTGTGTTGAAGTCAGAAATGTGTGGAGCGAAGCAGACTCCCTTGATCCATGAGATCTCAGGCAAACCGTAATCCTGAGTTTATCCATGCCCAACAACAGGAGCTAGATAAGACTAGAGTAAAGTCAGGGTTGTTCCATGAAGGTATAATAGGAGGGAGATGTTGATAGGCAATGTTTGTAAGTGTCCCAGGTTTTAGCTGAGAAGGTCAGGGTAGGGGAGAGTTTTTATTAGTGTGGGTCTGTGCATCTTTGGTAGACCCCAATTACAAGAGAGCATAGATAATTTAAGGTAATTGGACTTAATCTCATTCTAGGATTTTTCCTTATATCAATTGTTTATATTGATTTTCAGTATATATAAAGTGTTGCATCATATGGAAAATTCCAGTACAGTACAAAGCAAATTCCAACCACACTGGCAATTTTGCAAGTGCAAACTTTCAAGTGGCGAACTTGCTGGCTTTACACATAGAGGGATCACTAAACCCCTTCCCACGTTTGTTAATTGTTCGGAATATATATGGTAATCCACACATGGCGGTGTCATTGTTTGTAACCATTAAAGTAGCATCAATTGTTAACAAAAGGAAAAAAAAGTTGTGGTTAATCTTGAAAGATGTATTTGGGTATTATGTTGACAAAAGGTATTATGTATATTAGTGCCTCCCCTGATACATTGCGACACCCCCTTTCCACTGTACTTATCTATACTTTTGATGCTGCTGACATCCATCAGGGTGGGAACTTCCTGTAGAATGAGCAGGGAAGATTTTAGTCTCACGAGATTAACAAATCACATCAGACTTAGAGCTCCTCGCCTTGCTCTGCAGTCTGTGTCCTGTCCGGGGACTGGGAGCAACTATCAGATTACTCCTGGTAACCAGAGCCGGATTAAGGCTAGGGGGACCCAATGCACTTAAGACAGGGGAGCTGCTATGATGCAATATGGTTATTGAACATATTTTCGACAAATACACAGGCAATACTGTGTGCATTACTGTTAGGTGCACACAGTTCTGCCTTTACAAGCAGTACAGTGTGAAGCAGGACATACCTCCCAACTGTCCTTGCAGTCAAACCAAATCCTGACTAAGTGGGACAGTCATCCAACAAATTCAGGACAGTTAGCAGACTGTACAAGTCTCTCCTACCTGTATTTTCACTTTCATTACTTGTGGCTGCTGGTGTAATTAGATCAGTTGTTGTTTGTCTGGATCCTGGAATGTTTGAGGCCCTATTTGGAAAAAACATAAGGGTACATGAAATTTAGAAAACTCCAACCAACCCCAGTGTTAAATCAATATAGCACCCACATTTTAAAATTAGGCCTCCCTCTAGCCCCAACATTAAAATAATAGTATTCACATTAGATAAATTCATCTATTTCCCTCCAACTGCCCCTGACATTAAATTAATAGCATACACATTTAATAAATAGACCTATTTCCCTCCAACCAGCCCCAACTTTAAGTTAATAGTATTTCCATTAATAAATAAACCTATTTCCCTCCCTCCAAACATCCCCAGAAAGAAATTAAATTGCATTTACGTTTAAAAAATACACCTATTTTCCGCAACCATCACTGCCATTAAATAATTAATATTCACATTAAATAAATAGATGTTATTTTTTTCCAAAACAGCCCCACTTTCAATTAATAGCCCCCAAACCACCCCAGAAATAAATTAAAGGTTCAATCACCCCATCTTAAATTGATAGGCCCCACTATTAAATTAAATTGACCCACATCCCCACACAAATAAAATAGCACCAATTAAATAATTAGCCCTCACCTAAACTCCACCATTAAGTTAATAGCCTACCACTCACATTATATTAACACTCTCCTGCTTCTCTCATGCCTGTGTGCGTGCCCCCAATTGATATAAAGCCACCATAGAACCCCCAAATCATATTATATCATACAGTAGTGCCCCAGTTCATATTATGCCACAATAGTGCTCCCAATTCATATTATGCCACAATAGTGCCCCCAAATCATAATATGCCACAAGAGTGCCCCCAAATCATAGCATACCATACACTAGTGCCCCAAATATATATTATACCATACATTAGTGCCCCAGTTCATATTATGCCACAATAGTGCCCCCAAATCATAGTATACCATACAGTAGTGCCCCAAATTTGTATTATACCATACAAGAGTGCCCCAGTTTATACTATGCCACAATAGTGCCCCCAAATCATATTATGCCACAATAGTGCACCCAGTTATTATGCCACAATAGTGCCCCCAAATCATATTATGACACAATAGTGCCCCCAAATCATATTATGCCATACAGCAGTGCCCCAAATTTATATTATACCATACAGTAGTGCCCCAGTTCATATTATGCCACAATAGTGCCCCCAAATCATATTATGCCATACAGTAGTGCCCCCAAATCATATTATGACATACAGTAGTGCCCCCAAATCATATTATACCATACAGTAGTGCTCCCAAATCATATTATTGCATACAGTAGTGCCCCCAAATCATATTATTGCATACAGTAGTGCCCCCAAATCATATTATAGGAATAATTATGGATTATATAGTAGAGCATCCCCCCTCCCGTTTTCTACAGCGTCCTTTCTCTCCTCCCCCCATGTTTTCTGCAGCATCCTTTCTCCAAACATCTCGTTTTCTGTAGCATACTTTCTCTCCTCCCATTTTCTCTGTATTAGTGTGCTTACCTTCTCAATGTCTTTTCTCTTCTTGTTTCTGTCTTCTGTTTTCTGCTGGACTCCTGTCGGATCCTCTACTTTGACAGCGTTGTGACGTCACAAAGCTGCCAGGACGGGGGCAGATTTGAAAATGCAGCACATGTAGTCAGGTGGCTGGTTCCTGGGAGGAGCCAGCCACCAGGAAGCCTGTCAGTGTTGGGGCCGGCCACTAATAGGCTAGGGCTGGCCCCATTAACTTGGGTGCCCTAAGTGCAGTGCTGGGACCCGGCCCATCTAACCATCGGCTCTTCTGGCATTTGCCAGAAGCCAGATGGGCAGTCTGGCCCTGCTGTTAGGGGTCCCTGAGGACAGGGTTTGGGAAACACTGATGTAGATTAAATAAGGCTACTTCTTTTTTACCTTTAAAAAACTTCAGGCTAAATAAGCGTCTGCGTTTCTACACTATTGCTATTGGAAATGTAGCCTCAAATTTAATGAATGTTTTAGCATACATAGCATACTTGCTCATATATAAAACGCTGCTAGCTAGGTGATCCATATCTATCAACTCTGATCGTTTAGTTAGAACTATAACAGACCACGCAGTCATAGATAGCCTCAGCACCACAGATTTTGAAGCAGTTTTATGATCCGCTTGGAACAATGATATCTGAAACTAGATGGCTATAGGAAAGCAACATATTTTAAAGTGTATTTTATAATTTTAATAACTGTATTAAAAAATGTATCTAGCTTTGCAATAGGGAGGAAGGGAACACCATATAAGATCATTCCAATATATCAATATATCTATATATGCTAATATATGGTGATATATGGCACTAATATTTAGGATCTGATCTATATTCTGAGACCAACTAGTCATTTGCTATTTGGATACAGTTATCTTTGATACAGTTGATGCAATATTGCAATATATTATACTTAAAACATTAATAGCAACTGTCTCATTTTCGTACCATTACCTTCCCTTAACATGATTTTGACAGCCCCCCTGTTTCAATACAGAAAGAACTCTTGCCGTATTTGTAACTAATTCTTAGTCCTGTAAAGGAAGTATATATTTTATTGAGATCTTAAGCAAATATTAGCATTAACATTACAATTCAAGCTTCTCAACATCCTTTCTACAAAGAGAGATCAGAAAGCAAAATAAATCATGTAACACACGTACCGTAAATGTGTGTAGTAAAACAAAATGATGTTCTGCGCTGTCAAAGAATTTGAAGAGGTCTCACCACTTGCTGTTCTGGAAAGTCATTTCATGGATTACTGAATAACATATTTAGAAGAAATTCCAGGCGTATTAGTCACAATGCCAGTAATATGTTCTCACATATCAACACGTTACTGATTAAAATAAGTTATGAAATAATTTATATACAAAACGGTTTTGTAGTTAATCACTTGGCAAAATTTTAACAGGTTGCTCAGCAGTTTTGAAGGAAAATATACCCTATTTGTAAGTAAGACATTTGTTATTTTATATATATAAAACATGTGGACTTAAAATATTCCTAATGCAACATTTAGCCAAGAAATTTTTTTTTTCAAACCCAGGTTAGATACATCAAAACTGCTTACTTGAATATAAGTATAGAACTGCTAATCTGGATGTGATGCTCTGTCTCAATTACTTTGTATGAATGATCCAAATGTGTAAAGCTGGGTACACACTACAGAAATTTCGACCAACTTTTTATGCAGAGCGATTTTACATGCGATTGATGATCCGATCGCTCGGTCCATGGACTGCATACACACTAGCGTTGTTTAGGACGATAAAGGGAAGAGCGGAAGTCCCTTTAGTGACTTTTTACAGCCATGTTGTCGTGAGCAATGACTGTAATTTCGTAATCACTGTTGTGGATTGGTCGGAAGTTTATACACACTATACAGCGGAAACGAGATTGGACCGAAAATATTTAACGGTACAACCAACCAAATGAGGGGATAATCGTCCATTTGGGCAGACTTTCGACCATCGTGTCACTGCACACACTGACCCGACTTTTGAATGAGCGGTCGTATGTCGGCTGTTTGAGCCGATCATTGGATGAAAACAGTGTAGTGTGTACCCAGCTTAACCAATTGAAAATGTTCCAACCTGGGAGAGAAGTTAAAGATAGTAAAAGGTGCCTCCGGAGCCGCAGGAAATTTCATCTCTGCCACAGTAGTTAAACAATTTGCTATTCCCACACAAGCTTTGGAACAACCCATCTCTCTGATGGCCATTGATGGGGGAAGAATTCCTGAGGGGTCCATTCTGGTACACACTAGTCCCCTCCTGCTTCAGATAGGAGCGCTTCATCGGGAGAAGATTTCTTTCCTAGTAATTCAGAAATCTACCAACCCAGTCATCCTAGGACTTCCATGGCTTCGTCTCCACTCCCCCACCTTAGACTGGAAATCAGGTCACATATTGTCCTGGGGACAGTCCTGCTTCTCTCACTGCCTTCAGAGAGTGGTTCCTCCGAATAGTCCCAGAAGTTCCCAAGAATTTCCTGTGACTCTTTTGCCTGAACCATACCAAACCTTCTCTGATGTTTTTTGTCAACAAGAAGCCACTAGACTTCCTCCTCACAGAATCTGGGATTGTGGCATTGATCTAATACCTGGTAAACCCATTCCCAGGGGCCGTGTTTACCCCCTTTCCCTCCCGGAGTCTAAGGCTATGGAGGAGTACGTCCAAGAAAATCTAAAAGGGGCTTCATCCGCAAGTCTGCCTCCCCAGCTGGGGATGGCTTCTTCTTCGTAAAAAAGAAAGATGGGGGCCTCCGCCCTTGCATTGATTACAGAGGCCTGAATGCCATTACCGTTAAAAATCGGTATCCTCTGCCACTAATTTCTGAATTGTTTGACCGGATTAAGGGTGCCACCATCTTTTCTAAACTTGATCTCAGAGGAGCATATAACCTCATACGCATTAAGGAGGGGGATGAATGGAAAACGGCGTTCAATACCCGAGACGGCCACTTTGAATACCTGGTCATGCCCTTTGGGTTATGCAATGCCCCGGCCATCTTTCAGGGCTTTATGAATGAGCTTTTTCAAGACCTCTTGTATCAATCCGTAGTCATCTACTTGGACGACATTCTCATCTTTTCTCAAGATATAGTATCTCATCGCAGTCATGTACTGGAGGTTCTCTCTCGTATCCGGGAAAATCATCTATTTTGTAAATTAGAAAAATGCACCTTCGAGCAAAAACAAATTCCCTTCCTGGGATATATTATTTCTGGCACTGGTCTACAGATGGATCCCACGTAATTGAAAGCCATACTTGACTGGCCCCATCCATAGGGTCTTAAGGCCACCCAACGCTTCCTAGGATTCTCCAACTATTATCATAAATTTATCAAAGGATACTCTTCTCTCGTGGCTCCCATCACGGCATTGACCCGTAAATCTGCTGACGCTAGTATTTGGTCCACTGAGGCAATCCAAGCCTTTAGATTATTAAAGTCTCTTTTTTCATCTGCACCCATTCTTCAACAGCCGGATTGTTCACGTCCATTTGTCCTGGAGGTAGATGCCTCTTCCATTGGCACTGGAGCCGTACTGTCACAGCGAAGCCCTTCTGGAAAACTTCATCCCTGCGGATTCTTTTCCCGTCGCTTATTACCTGCTGAGAGGAATTATGGTATTGGCGACAAAGAGCTCCTGGCCATCAAGCTGGCTCTCTCCAAATGGAGACATCTACTAGAAGGGGCGCAATTTCCTATCACCATATATACCGACCACAAGAATCTGCTTTACTTACGCACCGCTCAATGTCTAAACCCTCGGCAAGCAAGGTGGTCCTTATTCTTCTCACGCTTTGATTTCAACAGCACTTTTCACTCTGGATCCAAGAATACGAAGGCAGACGCCTATCTCGCTCTTTTGATCCAGCCGACATGGAATCCTTGAAAGACAATAAATTCATTGTAGATCCCTGTCAAGTATTAGCAACTACACACCTGAACAAGGGTTTTCTTCCGGGTAAAACATTCATCTTGCCACGTCTACGCACTCGGCTCCTTAACTGGGCTCATCACTCTCTCTTCTCTGGGCATGCCGGCATCCGCAAGACCTGGGACTTGTTGTCCCGAAGTTACTGGTGGCCTTCTTTGCTAAACGATGTGAAGAGATTTGTTTCGGCTTGTTCCAAATGTGCTTAACACAAGACCTCTAGGAAGAAGCCTTATGGATGGTTGCTCCCATTACCCATTCCTGATTACCCGTGGTCACAGATCTCCATGGATTTTATCACGGATCTTCCTCCTTCCAAATCCTGTACTGTGGGGCTAGTGGTCACGGATCGCTTCTCTAAAACAGCTCACTTTATTGCTCTTAAATGCCTTCCTTCTTCCTCCTCCTTAGCCCATATTTTTATTAAAGAAATATTTCGCCTCCATGGCTGTCCTCAACATATTGTGTCCGATCGGGGATCACAATTCATATGAAAATATTGGCGGTCTTTTTGCAATAAGTCCGGAATTAAGCTTGACTTCTCTTCCGCATATCATCCCCAGTCCAATGGGTCTACTGAAAGAACTAACCAAGAATTAGAGAAGTTTCTAAGAATATTTATCTCAGGTAACCAAAATAACTGGGTGGATCTTCTCCCTTGGGTCGAGTTTGCTCATAACAACCATTTCCATGAGGCCATCTCTAACTCCCCCTTTTTTGTTCTTTATGGCTGCCATCCTAGACTACCCACCTTCTCTCAAATCTCATCTTCTGAAGTTCCGGCAGTGGACTCTCTGTTTTGTAATTTCTCGGCTATTTGGGAACAGACCAAGATAAATTTAAAGAAAGCAACCACCCGTTCCAAAAAATTCTACGATAAAAGGAGGAGAATGACTCCAAATTTTTCAGTCGGTGACAGGGTATGGCTATCCACCCAGAACATTCGTTTAAAGGTTCCCAGTAAAAAATTTGCTCCCAAGTTCATTGGCCCATTCGCTATTTCTGAGATTATTAATCCCGAAGCCTTTAGATTGAGTCTGCCTCCCCCCTTACGCATACCCAATGTCTTTCATGTCTCCTTGTTAAAACCGATGGTAACCAACAGATTCTCCACCTCATCCAGAACCCCTCCTCCTGTTGTGGATCAGGATCAAGTCGAATACGAGATTAAAACTATCATAGATTCTCGTAAAGTTCAAGGTGCCATACAGTTCTTGGTGGATTGGAAGGGTTACGGCCCTGAGGAGCGCTCATGGGTAAGAGCCATTGATCTGCATGCTCCCCGTCTACTTAAATCCTTCCATAAAAAATTTCCTTTGAAACCCTATTAGGTGTTCGGAGTCCACCTTTATGGCAGGGGGTACTGTAACAGACTTACCTGATCCCCGCCGCTCCGTCCGGAAGCCGCACTTCCGCATCCAGGACCACGTGACCGCACCCGGAGGCGGTCACATGACCTCAACCTAGAGGCGGGGATTTTGAATCCCTGTCAGGATAAAAACCTCACTCTGACACTCGCTGAGTGTCAGAGCAACACTTACCTGTTCCTGGCTCCTGCTCTTCGTGGATTGCTGTGTCTTCCAGTCTCCAGTGTCTTCCTGTGTGCTGATCTCTGCCTGCTTGACTACCCTGGCTCTCCTATCCCTGTGTACCGACCCAGCTTGCTGAACATTCTTCTGTTCTTGTGACCAGGGCCGGATTAAGGGAATGGAGGCCCCTGGGCTAAGGGGCCCTCCATTCCCCGCGAGGCCCCCAATGTGAGCTGTCCGCCGCCCCCCACCCCCCGCGAGGACCCCCCCAAGCACTTACCTGTCAGTGCAGTCCTCCGTCCCGGCGCGCTGTAAGCTCCTTACTGAGGAGATCTCCTCAGTAAGCAGACTACAGCGCGCCGGGACGGAGGACTGCACTGACAGTACTCAGCAGCATCGATCGGGCCAGGGGCGCCCCCGCCCCCGACCGATCAATAATGCTGCTGAGGAGTTTGAAGGGCCCCCTGGATGCCCGAGGCCCCTGGGCTATAGCCCAGTTAGACCTCGGGTTAATCCGGCCCTGCTTGTGACCCGTGTACCGAACCTGGCTTGTTGACTCCGAGTTGCCTTCTGATTCTGCCTGACTCCATTCCTGTGTACCGAACCAGCTTGTCTGACTCCGCTACCTCCGCTCCACTCCGCTGTACTATATCTTGGGGCGAACCTGAGGACCGCGACCTGCGACTCCTGGCAGCGAAGCCCACCCCGCCTTGCGGCGGTTCTTGGCGAACACCGGGGAGATCGTTAGACTCCGCACCTCAGGTAAGCCAGCGCTAATCAAGATTAGTAATATAGTATCCAGAATCTGTTACAGTAAGTGGCCACCTTACTAATTATCCATCTGGTTAGAGAGATCAGAAATTATTGCCAGTTCACAGAGGCTTCCCAATCATTTAATACATCTTCAGGTGTCAGAAACAATCTTACGTTGTATCTTCTACCTGCTTAACCATTTCGACATGTTGAAGTGACTTCCTCAAAGCTTTTGGCAGTATTTTGTGAGATATCTTTGCCAGATGGATAAGTACGATGGACACTTACTACTACAACTACTACTTCTATCAGGGATTAGCACATATTATTATTTCAGCATAATTTTGTTGGACCTAGATGACTGACCAAAAGACTCTCAAAAGGATCTCCCTGCTAGTGGGGCCTGATGTCACACTTATTGGTTCACAGTATTAATGCTATCTACCTCCAGATATATGACTGGGTCTTTTAGTTCCTAATGAAGGCTATCATGGGACTGATTTGTGCGTAGGTTTTACGACAGCCATTATTTTTTCAGCGAGGTAACTGTATAATTATATCGTTATGTAATAATGTGTTTATTTATTCTATTCATTTCCCTTGTACTCTAATATGAGAGAAGTGAATATTATTTTTTTAATCTATGTAATAATATTTTTATATTGATAAAAGGTTATTGTTTTTAAACAAACCATTTATTTATATGCAATATAAAATACACTATATTAATATCATTTAGATTTCCATTACTATACAATTAATTTTGTTAATTGGTCCATTTACACAATGAAGTGCATGGGCCAAAGCGGCAATGAGACAACATTTTCCATCTTATGGAAAGAGCTGGATGGAACTGGGCCGGTAAAGTTGTTACTTGCTGAGAGTGAGCTAGGTACATTTAGAGATACAAAATATACAGGGTTTTGCTATGCCTACACCCTTTGTACCTTCCAGGTACATTTATAGAGACAAAATATACATATTGTAACAAAACCGCACCCTTCTCGTGGCACTTTTGTCACCTTCTATTGCAAGAACACCCAGCAGATATCAGCAACACCAAAACTTCTTATTTTAAATCAAATATATTTATTGTTGGCATCACAATAAATAACACTTCTTATGTCAGGATGACACCAGCAAGTAGCCCTTTTGCTTGCACATCCTGGTGACCCTAAACACTAACTAGACACAGTACAGCTCCCTACTGACTGGCCAACTAGTTCAGCATCAGTCACCTCTGACAAGAGCACAACTCAATGTTAAATACACAAGGTCTCCTCCCACAGGCTTGGGTGACTGACAGGCGACACTCCCACCTTGTCTTTAAAGGAAGTCTCCTCAGGTGGTCTGTAACGCCTATTCAGTACAGCCACCCCTATCAGCTCTGCTGCTAGCTGTGGATACAAACACATTAAAGCATGTAAGAAAATCACATTTTACATCTACTTTATCACATGTCTCAGACCTGTACATAACAACCTAAGCACAGTGCTACACTTGTATATATCTTGGTTTGCAGCCTCTTACCTGCAGACTGTTAGCTCCATAGCTAATTCCACTCTGAGAGGCCTGTGGAAAACCACTCCCATTGCCACTATATATATATATATATATATATATATATATATATATATATATATATATATACAAGTTAACCCGTGCATGATACTCATGCATTCTAGTCAAATCATGCTACTTAAGGTGTTAAAAAGGTTCTTGTCATGCATTTGGGCCATAGCCCAGGCCTCAACCACCAACCACTCCCCACTGTCACCCCCGGCAACCATCAACCACTCTCAACTGTCACTTCTCTTTCAAGAAATATATATATATTATTTTAAAATATTTATAAACACTTTTAACAATTAATAAATTAAATTAACAAATTAAAAACATCTTAGTATACCAAATTTCAGCCCTTTCTGAATTTTTTTTTCCACACACACTAAGAATTTAGTAGGTCAGTGTATAACTCCGCCCAGCAGGTGGCGCTGCAGCTTGGTTTTATTTTTTCCACACACACACAGACAGACTAACACACGCCACTAGACATTTATATTATAGATATAAATATAAATATATAAATATATAAATATATATATATATATATATATATATATATATATATATATATATATATATATACAAATATACATATATATACATATATGTATATAAATATACATTGTTTTGCTATGCCTACAACCTTTGTACCTTCCAGGTACATTTTGTACAGGAATATATTGATGCATTACCACCAACTTAATTTAAAAATATTAACATTCAAAACACAGCCAGATGGGCCACATATTAATAGCTGCTATAGCACAAAACTGGAAGTATCAGGCCCCCCCCTACCACTACCAGAATCATCTCTAAGTTACAGTAGAGCTTTGAGATGGAAACAATAGATACGCCCTATTCCTCATCTGCATCAGCTCCTATCATGAGATGGTTCAGGTGGCATGAATACATCACAGATGGCCCCGGGGCTCCCCAAGATACTTCCGATTTCCCAACAGCTCATTCTCCAGCGGCCCTTATAGAATCTCCCCAGCCCACTGATCAGCTCTTATCCCCTGGTACCCCTCCCATGGTGGAGACATCTCCGGATGATCAAAATGAAGGCTGATATGTCTTGCTGTATTTCTTTGGGGTTGTTTGTTTGTTGGGTTTTTTTTATTGTTGGATTGTTTTGTATTCTCCTTTTATTTTTAAATGCGCATTGTTGATATTGTGTGCCTTATTTTAGTTTCAAGTTTAATTGAGTGATTCCTTTCCCCCCTGTGTGGGGAATCCCTATGTGTTTCCCTTTGTTTGTAATTTCTTTTCCCTATTCTTTTTTTCTGTACTCCATATACCTTTGAAAAAGTTGAATAAAAATATTGATGCAAAAGAAAAAAAAAAACACAACCAGAAGTCACATGATTATTTTTAACAATCACAGAGAATAATTTTAGGAGAAAAATGGAAATGTTAAAATTAATGAGGGGATGGTCCCAGTAGTGATATTTCTGTCAATTTCAAGTGTGAAAATCTTCAACTAAACCCACAATCCCTGAAAACAAGGTACAGTTTGCAAAGGCTGAGTGTGGGGATGCATCTCTGTATATACTGGTTAGTCAAATAGCTGGATTTGTACAGTTTCAAATGCCCTGTGGAGTCAATTTTACCATTTTCTACATAAAACCAATGGACTTTAGTAAAATGGGGTCTCTAGCTGTAGAGTTATCATACAGGAAACTTATATGCCTTTTACCAAATATTAGCTTTTATGTACAGCACGTATATATTGATTTTAGATAAAATGATCCATTATTCATTGCAATACAATTTTTTATGGTGCCTCACTTTAGCCACAAGCTTTGATTTGTGTAAAATATATTTGTATAGCCATAACAAATGGGTTTGTAACCCTTTTTTGTAACTGAGATTAATTCTGAGTGCTAATGTATTACCATTCAGCAATTACCGTATATACTCGAGTATAAGTCGACCCGATTATAAGCCGAGGCACCTAATTTTACCACAAAAAACTGGGAAAACTTATTGACTTGAGTATAAGCCTAGGGAGGGAAATGCAGCAGCTACTGGTAATTTTTTTTACTTTACTTTACTTTTATACATTTAGCTGAGACCCCATGCTTCCACTACAGTGGAAGCACATTCATTAGAAGCAGCGGGATTGGGGGTTAAGGTGATGGGCAAGGAAATAGATAATACACTGGATAAATGCAGTGGTATACAGTAACACAGTATGTGAAAACAAGCAAACAGTATGTGAAAACAAAAAAGTAATACTGCTACTGAAATAGTAATTGGATGTGCCGATAAACAGATGGATCTGCAGCACTTGTGTCTGCGAGGTAGGTGCACAGTGGAATAGTGTTCAAAGTGGAATAATGTTCAAAAGGTAGTGACTTTCGGACTTGCAGATGTGGTGATATTGTACAATTACCTTTAGATGGTGGTAAATGCGTTAAAGCTACCATCATGCGGGATGCCTTGGATGCTGTGTAGGGTCCCGTGAGGCTGCGTGCGGTCTGCCCGTGGACGACCGCTGATGATGGGGTCAGGCGGGCGCTGGTGTTCTGGTCAGGCTGCGTGGTTGGATGCCGGGCGTAGTGTGACCTCCCTGCTGACTGCTTCCGATGAGCACTGCTGGCCACGCATGCGCGGTATGTGAAACTCGGGGATGTAGAGTAAAAAAGTGTGGTCCTGGAGCATCACTCGAGTATAAGCCGAGGGGGGGCTTTTTCAGCACAAAAAATGTGCTGAAAAACTCGGCTTATACTCGAGTATATACGGTATCTTTGATCGGTCTAGTGCACTTTTCCCAACTTCAGTGAGTGTGAGCTCCCCAGCAGTACACCACACTAGTCGACCACGATAGTCTGACAGGGACGCTGTGACCACCTCGAGTCCTCAGGTGTGGGGCATAGGTACCAGGCTAGTGGGAGGCTGCTACCCGCTGGCACTCTGTGCGCATCTCACTGAAATCTGGTCCTTTCATCAGCAGACGCAGCTCTGACAGTCATTTTGGACCCCACGGCTTGCCAGAGCCGAGTACTCTCTTTGCACTTCTTGGGCATCTGTCTTTCTTCCTGCAAGAACAAGAAGGCACTTCTGATTGTCCACAGACCACTGACACCATGAGTTCCAATAAAATCCAAGCTGTACAAATATACTGGGATTCATACTTCCTAAATGGTGGGAAACCCACCCATCTTTATCATAATCCACAGCTCTGACACTCTAAGTGCACTCATACACCCTTACACCGCTTCTCTGATATATATGCAAGATGTAAGAGAACTTTTTTCGCCTAATACCCCAGTGATCACAACAATCATTAAGAATAACAATCTGGATTACTTTTATTATTTGTAGGGCAGGGCAAAACGAGAAACAGCAGGTAGTTCCTAGCAGCACTATGGACAAATTTATAACTATGTCGGTTGCTCCCAAACAACACTGTTCTAAAGGTGAATGTAAGCGGGGGGATCCTGGTACTGCTCTGACTGCTAAAGGGCTGCAACCTGATTCATATGACCCTACCGCCTGTAGTGCATCAGCTGAAGTTTCACTCTCTATAGGTGATTCTGTGTTTAATGTTAATTCCTCACCCATATCTTATGATGAAGTTGTATTTGCTATTCGGAAAACCATGGAACCTCTGATGAAGGCATAAGCTAGGAAACTTACAACTGCTTTCCAAGATCTGAAAGATCAGCTCTCACACACTGCGCAGCAAGTTCATACTAATGAACAAAAGATTGGGGACAACTTCCAAGACATTGTAGCTCTGAAAGCCCAAGGTTTGTCTTTACAAAAATGCCAAAAACAGATGATAAATAAACTTGATGACCTAGAAAATAGGTGTCGATTAAATAATTTGCTCCTAGTTGGACTACCGGAAACTATAAAAGGTCCTGCATTAGACAACTTCCTCTCATTTACCCTCCCGACTATATTGCAGATTCCAGATCAATGGTGATTGTTATTGAGTGGACCCACTGACTTGGCCCCCAAGGGATAATATGGGTCAAAGACCAGGAACCGTTATATTTAAATATTCCAATTTTACACATTTAGTGCCACACTTGTCTGTGGCTAAAAAATTAGGCTCCATAACCTGGGCCAATGGACAACTTCTTTTATTTCAGGACTATTCTGCTGAGGTTACCAGAGCCAGGAAGGAATTTTACCTGATATACACAACGATGACCAACACAAGTAGGAAATTCACGTTGTTATTACCAACCCGTCTAGGCATCTTTAATGGTTAAGATTTCAAGAATTTCATGACTGTAGATGACGCAAGCTTCTTGGATGAAGAAGAGGCGACGTCTGCACTACCTTCTGTGGTTCCAGCTGATATTTGACCTGATTGCGTAAATCTTGGCTCTCACCAGAATACTGAACATTTCTTACCGTAACTATTAACAATGTTATCCTACAACATTCTTCTTATTTTTTGACTAGTTCAATTTTCTTGTTTGTCTTTGTTGTCTAGGAATGCTTCTAGAAATCTGACATAATTGATTTGATATGAGGTATCAGCACGACCCTTTCTGAGTGTTTTGTTCCTTTTGCTTTCTTATTATAATACCTAGGGGTATACTTTTGCCTTAATAACCACACTTGTTTTACTGTGCTGTATTAATACTTCTTCTAATTATGCTCCACTTCTTTTCAAGCACCATTAATATTGTTACTATTATTGTTATTGATATTTTTAATGGATACTTTTGAATTGAATTTTGTGACTTCATGGTTATCTTGCAGCCTTGAGCGAGTGACATTTGTTTTGATCCTGGGGTTTTCTCCATATCTGGATGATTTTCTTAATCTCAGTTACACCCTCATTTGCAACACCTTACCCCAATTTCACAATTTCCCATATCTTCTATATTTTGATTGTAAGACTTTTCTTGTATTGAGCTTTTTTATACTGTTTTTCTTCACACTAATCACGGAGCTCCACCTTTTGTTTCGATCTGATGGGGTGTCAGGGGGGCATGGTTGAGTGGTTTGTCAGTGCTACATATTCTGATATTCTGATGTAATTTTATTACACATCTTGCAGAATTTTTTCTCGTGACTGAACTTAAATTCTCCTCATGGAATGTAGGTGGTATTAATTCTCCCATGAATCATAGGAAAATACTTATATTAATACACTACAGTCTGACGTTACTTTCCTACAAGAGACACATTTGATGGCTCTTGAACACAAAATGTTGCATCAGACTGTATTAGCATATACCTCATATAACTCCAAGTCCATGGTGGTAACAATCCTACTCCTAGTCAGGAAGGATCTCCAAGTAGATATACATCATAAATATACTGGCACTTCTGGGAAACTTGTGCTGCTGGATATCTCCATTGAAGGGGCGCATTATATGTTATGTAAAATCTATGCCACAAATGATTACAGTAAACTCTTCTTTCTCAGTGTACTTAATCTACTATATTCTTATATTGATATGAATATTTTACTCGGAGGCAATTTTAATATAGTAGCCTTTTAGGAGCTAAATAGAACTGGAATTGCATGTAGACATAAATAATATTCACTTGGGATTCAACACATTGTCGAACAACTCCAGGATGTGGATATTTGGAGAGTGAGAAACCCCACAACCCTCGATTATACTTGCCTTTCAGCAGCACATACCACATTCTCCCGCATTGATTTTTTCTTGATCTCTAACTCTTTTCTAACTGGGACACTTTCAACTAAATTGAACCAAAAGGTTTATCGGACCATGCGCAGATTTGGATTAAAATTGACCGTCACAACCGAGAGGGGGTATATCATCACTGAAGATTCCATACTTGTTTAACAAATTTGGTTAAATTCTGGCATATGTTGGAGGCGGCATGGGCCACTTACCAGCATAACAACCAAGATATTTGACCTGATTGGCGGAAATCTTGGCTCTTACCAGAATACTGAACATTTCTTACCGTAACTATTAACAGTGTTATTCTTCAACATTCTTCTTATTTTTTTACTAGTTCTATTTTCTTGTTTGTCGTTGTTGTCTATAAAATGCTTCTAGAAATCTGACATAATTGATTTTATATGAGGTATCAGTATGACCCTTTCTGAGTGTTGTTCTAGCAGGCACCTAAGATGGTACTCAGTGGGGAGATATTCTCCTATACCAAATAATTCAAGAAGGACCAGTCTGAAGCATATCTGATGGCACAAAGAGAAGAGTGACTGACACACTAACTCATCTCCTCAAAATAAGATACAATACCACCAAAAGAAAGAAACTTTTGATAAAGTCCTATCCAAGATGGGGTCTTGTTATGTTAATAGAGGTAAATTTCAGTTCTATAAACATGGGAACAAATAACAAAGATTTCTTTCAAACTTCATCAGGGGTGACAGACCCAATGTTAATATTTTGGCCCTTCTTGATGATAGTGGGACACTGAAGCATAAGGGAGCAGATGTCATAGAAATCTTGTCATTTTTATTAACAACTATATAGTCAGCCACAGATAAATGTAACCAGGGACCAAATGGAAGGTTTTCTTAAACCAATTATGGCAGCAGAAATTATTAAGATGATACGGTATCTTTCAAGTCCCCAGGCCAGAATGGGATGAGTGGGAAACTGCAGGATACTTCAAGTACAAATTGCGGATATATTGACAAGCCCGTATAATTCAATCCTACAACATAACCCACTCTTTTTACACTTTAACAGTGCGATCATCAAGGTCCTCTCTAAACCAGGCAGAGATCCTATAGAATTCACTGAGAAGTTGAAAATTATATTACATTCATTGTACATAGGGATAAAACTGACTTTGTTTGGGACCGACAATCAGTAATCAATGACAGAAAAATACTGACAACAATCCAGGAAATGATAACTTCAGGGACTAAAGATCCAAATCTTGTGATCTCCTTATATGCTGAGAAGGCATTTGACCTGGTGACCTGTGAACATAAGTTTCACCACTTGCACAAATTTGGGTTTGGCAAATGTTAATTAGCATTGTTTGCTGACAATATGTATATTATTGGTAAAATGATATGAAATTTTGCGTGATATAAGGTTAATGTCCATAAATTGTAAGCCAGTTATAAAATACATAACAACCACCCTTAATCATTGGAAAAAACCTACACCTTTTCCTCCTTGGGAGGAATGCAGTGGTCAAAAGTTTTATATTTCCAAAATTGGCGGATATTTTGCAGATTCTTCCCATTAGTATAGCTAAATCTGATGCTCACCACTGTACTAAAATATTTTTTACTTTTCTTTGGCAATCTAAGAAACCTAAAATTGCTCAAGCCAAACTTACCCTCAGCAGAAACACGGGGGCATTGGCTGTACTAGCATCATGGCTTTCTCTCGGCCTGCCCTCTAGATATGCCTTTGGCTCCTTGACCATGAATTTTTTACTAACAAAAAATTAGAGGAGGAAGTTTTTTTACTCATGGGCCACCTTGCTGCATTTGACGAGGACACAAATCCCATATACTCTCCAACATAATATACTGTTCAACCACATTTATAAAGATCTTATGTTACTTAACAATACTGTCAAGACTCTACTAACGCTAAGTTTATTATTCTTTGGGGAAACCCAGCTTTTGCCCATAGTTAGATAATGTAAGTTTCCTCGAAAGGAAGTAAAAAGGAATCACGGCTATTAAAAACATTTGTGATCCTGGAGTCACATTCCAACAATTTAGGAGAGAAAAAAAATCTCCCAAATACTCAATTCTACATGTATCTACAAACCAGACACTATATTATGACCATTATTCAAAATAAGATTACTTTACCAGAAACTGATAAATTTGAGACCCTACAGCACTTTCTTGTTAGCAACTGTAAAAGATCCCGTATTTACGTCTTAATTGCACATCTTTATCTTTCTATATATGTCTTTACTTGTATAATATGACAATCTATGTGTAGGTACAATGTCTTAATTATGTATGTGCGTATGTGCCCGGGGGGTAAGCACGTAGCACTGGCCCATAAGTAGCGGCCCATCCTTAAATGGTGATTTTTGGTACAATATATATTTATCAATATAAAAGAGGCTATTTTAGTGTTGCTTAACCCAGCGATACTTTATTTTAAATGATAAATCTTAAATAATGAAAGCAAATAATGCAACAAAAACAAACCTCACTTTATATTGAATTTTTTTTTATTTTATATGTTCCTTCTCCCTACAGCACTTTATTTATTTATTTTTACACATTCCTGGCTGATTATAATGGGTATAAATCATATAGCACTAGGTTATATAATAATGTTCTATTACAATACTGAACATAGGGGCTGATTTATCAAAATGCAAAAAGCCCTTTTGCTTTAAAAACCTGGGGGTATATTTACTAAATTGCAGGTTTGGTAATGTTGCCTTTAGCAACCAATCAGATTCTAGTTGTCATTTTGTGGAATGTACTAAATAAATGATAACTAGAATCCTCAAACTCACAGTTTAGTAAATATACCCACTGATGTTTTTGCCAGCAAAACAGCTTGTTTTTTGCTTCACACTATATACTAATAGGGTTATTATTTGTTTTAGGGTTAACCTAAAACAAATATGAGGGGTGCTACTGGGAGGAGTAGCAGAACACTAGGTGTCAATCTGACACCCTGGCCCAGAGCTAGATTAAGGCTCTGGGGGGCCCAGGGTACTTTAGACAGGAGGGCCCCTATGATGTAACATGGTTATCATATTAGACAAATACACAGGCAATACTGTGTGCACTACTGTTAGGTGCATGCCTTCACGAGTAAGTGTGAAGCAAGACATACCTCCCAACTGTCCTTCCAGTCAGACCAAATACTGACTAAGTGAGAATCACCCAAATTCGGGACTGTCCCACCAGATTCAGGACAGTTGACAGACTGTCTTGTTCTCTCCTACCTGACTTCAGATCAGTTGCTGCTTGTCTGAATCCTGGAATGTTGGGGGTCCTATTTGGAAAAAAAATGGGTACATTAAATTTAGAAAACTCCAACCAGCCCGATGTTAAATCAAAATAGCACCCACGTTTTATAATTAGGCCTCCCTCCACCCCCAACATTAAAATAATAGTTATTACATTTAATAAATAGATCTGTTTCCCTACAACTAGCCCCAACATTAAATTAACAGCATACACATTTAATAAATAGACCTATTTCCCTTTCTCCAAACAGCCCCAGCAATAATTTAAATAGCTTTTACGTTTAACAAATATAACTATTTCCCAAAACAACCCCAGGCATTAAATAATTCATAATTCATTTAATAAATAGACCTCATTCTCCCCAAACAGCCCCACAATCATTTAATAGGTCACCACCCCAGCATTAAATTAAAGGTCCAATTACTCCATCTTAAGTTCATAGGGCTGACTATTAAATTAAATTGCCCCACCATCACCCCACAAATAAAAAAAACATCCAATAACTAGCCCCCACCTGCACTCCTCGATTGGCCGCAGATCGTTTGGATCCGCAGCCATTTGGAAAAGGTGGCTGGTCCTGGGGGAGGTGCCAGCCACCAAGTACAGACTATAGGGACTGGGCGGTATAGTATATATATATATATATATATATATATATATATATATCTATATATACATACATATATATATACATATATATATATATATATATATATATATATATATATATGTATGTATACATATAACCCTCTTAACCTCACTACATTATCCTAATACAACCTGTTATACAACTACTCCTTGACCAACATTTTTGTGTGACAGGATCATTTAGCTTATGAGCCACTTTTACCTTTGCAGTCTGGCTGGGCCGACTGCAAGTGTAGACTTAACCCCATGTGTCAAACTCCCATTGTCCAATAGATTGTAAGCTTGCGAGCAGGGCTTTCTCACCTCTTTGTCTTTTTTTACCCAGTTTCTTTATTAGTTTACTATGTTTGTCCCCAATTGTAAAGCGCTACGGAATATGTTGGCGCTATATAAATACATGATGATGAGATGTATATATATATATATACATACAAACAGGGCTGCCGAGAGGGGAGGGAGCGGGTACATTTTACCCGGGCCCGGCCATGCCGCTGATTTAAAATTTTCCTTTTTTTTTTTCATTTTGTATTTTGCGATATTTTCTTTTTTTTTTCTTTTTTCGCTGGGGGGGGGGGGGGCATCGGTTGGTGGCGGTAGCTGGAACGAAAACGAAAACGCGTTGGGAGAACACTGAATACAATTGACTCTCGCCGGCTGCCATCCACTTCCACATTTGCGTTCCAAGTGCGTTCCAACAGCACCTAGGAAAGTCGACATTGGGGATCACCGGCTCCGGACAAGAAAAAAAAACTCTGTTCTATTGGCAGCACTAGAGGAGGACACTGCAGGGAATGCATTAGGGTAAGATCCAGATCATAATACTTTTTTGTGCTCCCACTGCAATGTGCCTGCCAACAAGTTATTTCATCCAACTCAAGCAATCTGAAAAGGGCTATAATCACTTACCCACTGTGTTATCCATGTGGTATATCAATTACCTGTGTCATATCTCTTGTATGTTAATTTTAATCTTCATTTTATATCTCAAATTACAACACATACTCCACAATAAGAAAATCAATGCAACTCAGTGAGGTTACCTATATCTGCGCTTCTTATTTTTTCTGTACTATAGCAATCTATGACTAGATTATAGAAGCAGTATTACACTCACAATTAGGGAGCGCTCACTATTTTAAAAAAATGTCAATAATTGTATGTTTGTGATGCAGATCCTTTCCTTAAATTTATTGTCTGTACTTTGCAGTTTTATTGGATAAACTATAGACTGCACAATCCCTTCGGATACAACGCAAATTTTTTTGGGCTTACTCGACTATGAGGGGGGCCCCATGAATTTGTTGTACCGGGGCCCTGAATTCCTCTTGGCAGCCCTGCATACAAATACATATACATACATATACATTTACATATAAATACATATACACATATATATATGTATATATAACATTATTCCAGTACATATACTCTAGTACTCTTAGTGAAAGTAGTTTTGGTTGTTACTCAGATCAAGTGGGTCATCCCAAAGGTTACAACAGTTCGGCACTGCGTTCTGTCGGGTACGTGCACATTGTTTCAAATTCAGATTCAAGTATAGCTCTGTGGAAAAGATTTACTTGCAAAAAAATATTAAAAAGTTATGGCAAAGTATTTTAAATTGTCAGGAACTAATGTTCTAAAGCACATAAATCAAACTATATCCTTCTTAAATTTCCTTACTATATTTTCTTCCCTTTCATTTTAAAGAGTCTTACATCACCACTTAATAGTTGCGGTATTGATAATTGTAACAATAAAAAGTAAAATGCCTGTGTGTATTTTGGAATTTAGATGAACGAACAGGTTCAGCAAAATGCAAACATTTTTTGCTTGTCAGTGACCTGAGAATTACTTTGAGGAAAAATGTGCTAATAAATTTGTGGTATCCTTACAACAATCAGAGGCTGACAAGACACATAAGCCAGGTTACCAATTTCTATCCTACAACATACATTTATTGAGGGGGTCTTACAATGCTCATTAAACTGAGTCATGTTAAATATTGCCTCCGCAGGTTCCAAATTTCTTGTGTATATTTATATAGTAAAAAAACAAAACAGGTGCTCACACGTTTTATAGAGAAATAATCTGGGAATTGGTGTTTTTCAACAAAAAGGTGAGAAAGGTGACCTAAGCTAAGAAATATCAATACATGCTGCAATCCTGATGTTCCAGATATAATCACTGCAAATTGCTACTATTAGGCCCAAAGTGACTGCTTATGCAAATTAGCATCTGTTTAAAATCCATAAGCTATTATTTGGCACTCTTGAAAAGTGTGTTCAGAAGATGAACGCAACCTGACTATGTGTGCAGTCATTGTTTGACCAAAGTAATAGTGACCCCTAAAATTTGGCTGTTCGGTGCTCGGGCTGAACAACTGTATGTTCCCATATATGTGTACCTTGACATCATAACTGAAAAACAGTAGAAAATAAAAAAGTTAGAAGCATACCTAATGAAGGGAACATTAAGAGTTGTGGGAGTGGGCATATGGATATATAATGTGCTCTAGCATTGTTTTATGTGTGTTACCTCTGACCATCGTTAAGGCCAGTGGAGTAACTACCACTGTGGCTGTCCATGTGGCAGCTATGAGGTCCAGTAGTGCTGATGGACCCAACTACAGCTTCTTAAGTCCCTGTCTAAGATTATTGCTTTCTTGCCTGAGCCTGTTCCTGGCATGGCATCTTTGGGCCACATAGCAAAATTTGCTTGGGCTTGGCCATATTGGCCCACATTTTTAAGAACCCTGTTTGGCTTCAAACAAGGGTTCCCTGAGCAAGTGCTGCTCTGGGCATGTTCACAAGAGTTGCTGCTCTATTCTAGATTTTTAACTTGATCATTAGAGTATAACGTCTCTCATGAGCAGGATCCTCCCTAACGTTTGTTTTCTGCACTTATATTGTCTACCGTTTTTAAGTATGCAATGTTTTCCCCATTTTCCGGTGCTGTGAAGAACTGTGGCACCTTTCAACTTTTTTTGTTCATGCAATTGTAAAGTGGAGGTTTCTGGAGTTTGTAATGGAATTGCTAACCACCCCTACCCTCTGTGCACCACAATGGCCGCACTCCCTGCTGTGGCGGTAATTTCACCACTAGTACATGAAATTCTTTGCAACCCAATTTTTCTTTAGGATCAGTCAGGTAAATTTAGAAGAAAGGTACTAATGTAAGCGTGTTACATTTCAACATCTCTTCTTATCCAAACCTCCTTCCTTTCCTCCCTCTCTATCTCTTTCTCTCCATCCCTTCACTAACATTCCCCTGTTCCTCTTCCTCTCTCTTTTTTTCCTTCCTCACTAGTCCTCCACTCCTTTAGTGAGCCATTTAGTGCACTCCTTTAGTGCATTTACCCATCTCAAACATTACTGTGATGCTTTAAAAATAATGTTCGATTTTCTTTTATTGTTGTAGATTCTCTTCCCTTCTTATGTTGGCTTCTTTTTTTCTGTCATCCCCCTATGCAAATGTTACATAAAATTTCAGTACAATTATATTTAAAAGAAAAAAAAATAGAAGATAAGGTTGGAGGATGTGAAAGATGGGCAGCTATATTCCGCACTTGCCAGTAGAAAGACTATATTCACTCCCTGATCTTTGATCAGGCTGAAGAGCATTATGTTGGACCACTATGGTAAATGAGATTCCTCTGCCTGTGGGATTAGATTGGGCTGCAGGTGGATCCTAATGTCTAGAGAAGAATATTATTCTTCACATTAGTTAGCAGCCAACATAGATTCCCTCCTCACTCATAGGCTAATTATGTATTTTACTTTGATATGGGTTCAAAACAGCCACCTCTATGATTCATTCATTCATGGGCAAGCAATGGTTATAGTTTTCTAGTCTTTATAGTTTCACAGGAGGCGCAAATAATACTCATTCTTGAAAGAGTTATGACTTAAGTCAACTCAAAAAGTGTAACTATCCTCCCACATAGGACTTGGCAAGTTCATATAAGTCCTTTAATATGTTGGTAAGGATCACAGTAAAAAAGATGATAAATCATGTTGCCATAATCATCCAATACATTTTATTGGATTATGTCAACAGGTAGTGATCCACCATTATTCTCTGCTAACAGTGATATATCCTAGTAGATAAAATACTACTGGAAAAACAGCTTAGTTGAAAACAATATGTAATAAATATCTAGCACATAGAGGATAATTCTGCTATTACACAGTGATTTCAAGAGTATTGATTTCTTTACATGTCAATGTTCAAAATCCCCTAAAAACGCTAATTTCAGCAACAGCATTGGAAAACCATTGCAGAAAATGTATAAATCACTTATGCAAATAAACTTAACAATTTGTTACTTGTACAACACCATTTGAGAAATGTCAGTATGACACTACCCGTATTGATGAACTCATTGGATTGTACATTTTTCAGAAATAGCTAGGCCTGGAACTAACCACTCCCTTTACCCTATGTTCAGCACTTAGAGAACATTTAAATTGACTGTAAAAACGCATCTGAACATTTGCAGGGTTTTTTGCAATGAGTCATTTTATTAAATTTTTTTTATATAATACGATATAATACACAAGAATATGAATATAAAATAGAAATAGGTACAGCAAGCTTGTATAGTGTATAAGGTAATGTAAACATACACATGATCTTATATAAAGGCTAACTTCATTATACAAAATTTTTCAATTGGACAGTCACAACTAGGCACTCTGGGAGATCCATCTCACATTATCATCTTAGGGGGTAAAAAAGCATAGCTAGATTTAATCCAAAAAGATCAAATTTTATAGAATGTTTCAGAGCAATTTGACTGTTATAGGTGAATCATTCGTCAGCCACAGATTTGCTGACCAGATCAATGTATTTAAAGAAAGAAGGCACCTCACTCCTCAACTATGATCTGCCAATAATAACTTTGGCTAAGGTCAAAATATTAAAGACATATTGAATTGTAAACTTATTAAGGCTATTTACTAATGTCCAATGTAATTTACCCTTTTCAATTTCAAAGGATCAAGTAAGTAATTTGCATAATGTGAAATTAGTATAGCACACACTGTAGAGATTGCTTTGTGTTGTTGTAGGTTACAAAGAATGCATTTAAGAGGAGCATCACAAATTTGAGGTCAAACTGAGTAACAAGGGATTGGTGTAATTGTAAGTAGCTGCAGAACATTTCATTATGAAATCAAAATTGTTTTTAAGTTGTTCAAATGTTATTATCATACAATTGTCCAAATGTACTAATTCCAGTCTAAGTCTAAATTTTCTTTCTATCCAACTTGAAAAGCTCTTCTTATTTCCTGTAATTCCACTAAAGAATGGGTGGGTCGATGTCCGGCCAGAGTCAGTTTCCTCTTAAAGGCCAGCGTAAGGATTGGTGGGAAATTTCTTGATATCACACCCCTAATAGCCTTTTCTGTGAAGTAGGTGTCTGTCTCCTCCTTGGGTTGCCTAAGAAATGCATAAGGGTACCCCCAGCTTTTTCTCCCTCAGATGGGAGTGGGATGGTTAGAGCAAAGCCATCTTAAGCCATCTACTCTAAATTTCTTACCAAGTTCGATGGGGATACCAGCTACGCCAGGTGTTTTATTATTAGGTAATATGGAAATTACATTGTCTATCCCTTCTATTGGGATAGACAATTTAGGCAATTGGATTTCATTCAGATAGTTCAATAACTAAAGTTGTTTAATTTACCTGAGATGTGTATAACCACTGAAAGAAATTATAATCTTATTCTCTGAAAAATGTTTGTTTAGTGCCTTGTTCATCCAAAATAACTTGTCATTTGGACAATCTATCCATCATAGCTAAGGAGGCTTTGAAACTACCATTGCTTTCACCCAGAGCATAACGAGTGTGTCTGATAAAAATCAATTGACGTATAGATTTTAGATAATCATTCCATTCTTTTTCTATGGTTAACCAGAGCAATCTATCCTCCATTAAATGCAAAGTGATTTGAATTTGTTCCAATTCATCAGTTGATTCCTCTAATTATTTTTCTATTATTTTTTTTTCATATAAACTATATTAAGACCTTTTAACAATTAAGGTACTACGTAGGAATGCATGTAATTGGTGGTTTCACCCGTCACTTATTCTTTACGAAGAATCTTTCCCGCATGTCTAATAAATCTGACCCCTCACTTTTGAGGAACTGAAAGCCCTAATCTAATTCATGTATGCGCATATCTGTGAAGACTAGCCTGGTGAAATGTTAGGTCAAAGTTTACCTCTCCCAGCCAGTAACGTCGGGGCAGCTGAGTTTAATTGAGTTGCCCAGGATGATATTATTTTTATAAATTGTGCTAATACAGAATTTTTTATCACTGTGGTAAGCTGTCAGTCATCACTTTCAGTGGCTATTTACAGTTGCCCTATAGCTGGTGCAAATGATATGGCTGAAATCAAGCACATGCATTGGAACGCCCCCAGGATGCCTTTACTATACATGGCCTACATTTCTGCACCTCTTCCCTCCCCCATTCCACCTCTCTAGTCATAGACTGTCATTTGCGCTCAGACATGAAATGCATGCAATTGCATTCATTGGGGTAAGGTCCTTTGCTATGTAAATGGACATACATCCGAACATGAATCAAGCCCTTAAAGTGGAACTGTCATCATATTCACGGAACCTACAATCACTTTATGACATGGGCTGATGTTCATGCACTAGTGTGTGTGCTCACTCTCCAGGCTAAAATTTTCCAGCCAGCCCCTGTATCCAAAATAAATTATATTAACCTCACTGTATATGAGATATATAAAAGATAATTTGAGTGTTAATTTCCCTAACTAATTTAATTAGCATTAATTTATAGCATTAATGAGGCAGCCCAGAATGCAGAAAGCACTTGTCATGTGAGCTATATTATTTTACTACACAGAAAGTGATCCACACACCATGGGGTAAATGTATTAAAGCCCAGGTTTTTTCAACTCGCTGGGAATCGGCCGATTCCAGGCGAGTTGAAAAAAACGGACTTTAATACATTTACCCCCATGTCTCCTTCAGGCATACATGCATGACACATGCACAGGGCTGCAGAGAGGGGGGGAGCGGGTACTAATTACCCGGGCCCGGCCATGTCAGGTGGCTTGGCCCGGGCCCTTGCGCTGCTGCTTTTTTTTAAAAAAAAACGTTTTTTTTCTTTCTTTCTTTTTTTTTTTTTTTGCAAGGGGGGGGGGGCTCGGTCGTTGGTGGGGGGAGCAGGCTAGTTTAAAAAACAAAACAAAACATACTGTTCGCGGAGCCGGCATCCCTCCTCTCTGCTGCTCTGTGCTCCACTCAGACTGTCTGAATGCCGGGTGTGATGTCATCATGTCATGCCCAGCATGCAGTCAGTCTGGAGCAATGGAGCACAGAGCAGCAGAGAAGACCAAGAAAGGAGAAAAGGTAAGTGCAGGGAGGAAAACGAGGGGGGGCACGGAGGAGTTAAAAAACGAGGGGGGGCATAGAGGGGTTAAAAACGGGGGGAGGGGGGGCAGCATGACAGAGAAGTTAAAAAATGAGGGAGGGGCAGCATGACAGGGGTTAAAACACGAGGGGGGCATAGAGGGGTTAAAAACGGGGGGGGGGGGGCAGCATGACAGAGAAGTTAAAAAATGAGGGGGGGGCAGCATGACAGGGGTTAAAAAAGAGGCGGGGCACAGAGAGGTTAAAAGACGGGGCAGCATGGCACAGTGGGGTTAAAAAATGGTGGGCAGCATTGCACAGTGGGGTTAAAAAGGGGGGAGGCATGGCACAGTGGGATTGAAAAAGGGGGGGAGCAGCATAGTATAGTGTGATGAAGGGGAGCCAGATGAAGGGGGCAAAGCAGCATGGAGGGCACAGTGTGATCATAAGGCATGGCGATGATGAAGGGGCACATTATTGTAATATTGGAGCTGGAGGAAGGCCTAATTATTAATCGTGGATGGTATTGATTTAATGCCAGGGTAGTTTGGAATTATCTAAATATAGCTATTTTTTCCAAATAGGGCCCCCAGCATTCCAGGATCCAGACAAGCCGCAACTAAAGAAACATGCAGCAACAGGTGGTGAAAGTGAGAAGAACAGGTAGGAGAGAGCAGGACAGTATGTGAAATGTTGTGATTCTAGTAGGGACAATGTCAATTTTTGGTGAGTGTTGTGCCCAATGTAAGGTGGAGGCCAAGACTGAACTCTTTGTGTACACACTGCATTTTTTCTGTACTACACTTTGGTGCTAGATGTCCTGAAAGCCAGGAGTGCTTGGACATATGTGACGCTCGTGCGAATTGAGAGCCGAGTGATTTTGATGTGTTAGCCACGCGCCAATGGGGAATTTGCCACGCCCCCACGACTACAACCCTGAAAAATTTTGCGGCACAATTTTTTTTACCATGCTCAGCTATGAGGGGGGCCCCATGAATTTGTTGTACCGGGGCCCTGAATTCCTCTTGGCAACCCTGCACATGCATAAGTTGTGACATTAACTTTAATATCACAGGTTCAACCTATAGTGACCATGCATACATGAGCAATGCTTTGTGCTTTTGTTCGTCATTGAGAGAACACCAGGTGAGACAGGAAGAGCAGGCAATTTAAGTCATGCAGGTGATTCTTGCTTTAGATCTCTGTACAAGCTACTCTTTTTTACTGTTTTTGCAGAAGATCATAATGCTTTGAACAGTGAACTCCATAAAATCCATGGCCTTTGCATAGGGCATAGTAATTAGTAAAGATACAACAGACAAATCTAGCAGATGCAAAAAACAGATGCTGGCAATGAGAAAAAGCCTTTTCTTAATTGATGAGGGTCAAGGGTTAGTGTTACATGTTCTCAGAGAAGTTCTCCATGATAAAGAGACAGACCACACATGGATGAAAACAGTTGCTCTTATGATATAAACATAGATAGTTTAAAGTCAAGCCTTAAACTGTAGTTTTATGAGAATATTTTACACAGACACTGTAAATTGTCTCAGGTTAATAAGATGGCTTTAGTTATATGTGTATTTAAGGATCAGAAGATATATCAGCATTGCAAAAAGTGTTAATGCTTTATAAAAAAAACACAGTACTAAAATAATAATAATATCACTTTATAAAAAAAAATAGGTATGATTTGAAATTATATTTTTAAAGGATCTATTTCAAATCCTGATGTGAGTGTTCTCTCTTCAGCGCTGCGGAATTAGTGGGCTATGTAAATAGCTGCTGCTGTTGATGATGATATTAAACTTATCCTATATCTAACCACCAATATCTGTCCATTTCATATCCAGATCCTCCCAAGTCATGCCCTGGTCAACCCAAACTCAACATTATCAAAAGGCAATGTCTCTTTATGGGTCTGCAAATTGGTACAATCCTGTCAATATAGGCACTGTGAGGAGGTCTATAGATGTGGCGGCTTCATGCAGGGGAGGGCTGGCAAATTTTAGCATGGGGAACAAATGCCCCCCTGCCCCCCAGTCCAGCCTGTCCCTGGCTGCATGCTCCAGAGCGCAGTGCAGAGGTGAAGAGAGGCAGTCAGTGATCTGGCCACATAATCACTGCTGCTCAATGAAAAAATAATTAAAATATTTAGCGCTTTGTGTACTCAGATTTACATTGCAGTGGAAGCTTCTGCTTAAGCTAACCCTGTATGGAAAATTTAGGAGCTAGCCGGCAAACTAAATTGGTAGTGTAGTTATTTTCATGTAGGTTATTGTGCTAACATTTGGGTAGGCGGCAATACAAATATTGTTCTTTATGTGTATTTTTTCATTTTATTTAGCTTGAAGGTGCTTTTGAAGATAAAAATACAGTCTTGTGATACTGTTGTACAACCAATTAAAATCAGTGCAGGTACCAGAATGCTTGGGACGTGGTGCTCTCTGGATAAAGATTTTTCCATAAAATGGAGCAGCATGCCTATAATACACTAAGTTACATTTAAAAATGGTCCTTGCTTTACCCTTCAATGTCCTTGCATTCCGTTTTTTAAGTTGTTCAGCAGAGTTCCTCATAGCTACTATAGGAAGAGGCTCTTGGTTTGTATAAAATTATCACAGAGGTCCAGCAATTACTAGTCTGTGATTTATTATCCAGAATGCTTATGGCTTTGTTAGTAGCCATGGCGGCCGCGGGCACCGCCGCGACTCTATGCCTGCTCCTGCTGGCGTCCCAGCCGTCGCTATAATGACCGGGACGTCACTTCCGGTTCCTTCGTCCCGGTTGCCTGGGCAACAACCGGGACGCTCAAGGTTCCCTGCCGCCGCGCCCAGCCAGCTGTCTAACAGCCAGGCGCGGGGGTAGGACTGTTAAAGGGGCAGCCATTCATGGCTATTAGTTATTATACAGCTGGCACTCTGTTTCTTCTTGGCCGGCAGAGCCAGTGATTAATAAAGCAAGCCCTGGGATTACTTTCAGGACTCCTCTCTGATTGGCTCTTAGCACTACTTAAGGCAGTGAGGACTGAGCCTCACTGCTGGTTATAGCGTATATTCCAGTCTGCTACCTGCTCCTGTGCTACATTGGTGTTAAACCTTGGATTGCCTTTTGTGTATGTGTGACCCCGATCGTCTGCCTGTACCCGGACAATAAACCTTGCCTATGGCCCTGACCAGGGCCGGACTGGCCATCTGGCACTTCTGGCAAATGCCAGAAGGGCCGATGGCTAGATGGGCCGGCCCGACACTTCCTGGTGGCTGTCTCCTCCCCAATCCCCTTATCCTGTGCTCCATTAACGCTCCTGCTGACAATTGGAAGTGCTTGTCAACCACTGCACGTCAGATGGCAATGTTTCAGTAACAAGTCTGGGGGGTGGGGGTCGCGGAGGGTGCCGCGATTTTCGGGGGGTGGTCCCGGGGGGTCCCGCGATCTTCGGGGGGGGGCGAGGGGGGTGCCGCGATTTTCGGGGGGTGGGGGGGGTGCTGCGATTTTTGAGGGGGGGGGGGTCACGGGGGGTGCCGCGATTTCCAGGGGGGCCTCTAGTTGAGAGAGCCAGGGGGGATGAGGTGCATGGAGAGCACTGAGAGAGCCAGGAGGATGAGGTGCATGGAGAGGACTGAGAGAGCCAGGGGGGATGAGGTGCATGGTGAGGACTGAGAGAGCCAGGGGGATGAGGTGCATGGAGAGGACTGAGAGAGCCAGGGGGGTTGAGGTGCATGGAGAGGACTGAGAGAGCCAGGGGGGGTGAGGTGCATGGAGAGGACTGAGAGAGCCAGGGGGTTGAGGTGCATGGAGAGGATTGAGAGAGCCAAGGGGATGAGGTGCATGGAGAGGACTGAGAGAGCCAGGGGGATGAGGTGCATGGAGAGGACTGAGAGAGCCAGGGGGATGAGGTGCATGGAGAGGACTGAGAGAGCCAGGGGGGGTGTGAGGTGCATGGAGAGGACTGAGAGAGCCAGGGCTATGAGGTGCATGGAGAGGACTGAGAGAGCCAGGGGGATGAGGTGCATGGAAAGGACTGAGAGAGCTGGGGGGGTGAGGTGCATGGAGAGGACTGAGAGAGCCAGGGGGATGAGGTGCATGGAGAGGACTGAGAGAGCCAGGGGGGATGAGGTGCATGGAGAGGACTGAGAGAGCCAGGGGGGGTGAGGTGCATGGAGAGGACTGAGAGAGCCAGGGGGGGTGAGGTGCATGGAGAGGACTGAGAGAGCCAGGGTGGATGAGGTGCATGGAGAGGACTGAGAGAGCCAGGGGGGGTGAGGTGCATGGAGAGGACTGAGAGAGCCAGGGGGGGAAGAGGTGCATGGAGAGGACTGAGAGAGCCAGGGGGGGGGGAAGAGGTGCATGGAGAGGACTGGGAGAGCCGGGGGGAAGAGGGTGCAGGGAGAGGGGTGAGAGCCAGGGAAAAAGGGGGTGCAGGAAGAGGGGTGAGAGGAACAAAGGAGAAGATGGTGCAGGGGCATAGGTCAAAGAAAGTGTAAAGGGAGAGACATCTTAAGAATGGGAATGTCAGGGATGCAGCCATCATAAAACACAAGTAGTAATGAAAAATGGGAATCCACAGAGGGGACAAGTGTTAAAAAAAAAATAAAAAAAAATAAAGCCTTCATACTCCATTCACTTACATTTTCCATACCCCCACTTCTAAATTTCCACTTCGACCACTGCCCTCGGCCCCTGCTCCCGACTGGCTGTGTGAGCTGACAGCTGCTGATCCCTCCTCACCCAGCGCGCCCAGTAGGATAACAGAACACAGGATGCCATAATCAGGTAAGTTCATATATTTTCTCGTGTTCAATGTGTTTTTAACCATCCTTTGTTGCACTTGGGGCACTACTGTGTATCCAATGACGTTTAAAACACTATTTATTGCTTATTATTGCGCTGTAATGTTTCTTGCATATATAGCTGTACAGAGATTTTTAATTAAGAGGAAAAAACATTGCTTGTCATAAATTTTATCTGTCATTGTGTCAATATATTTATTTTTATTTGCATTGTAAATGGTGTATTAAGCTGCTCCTGTGACTCACACTCTCAGTCTAATATGCTGTACCAATTTTTATTTGTGAATGAGTTTTTGTCTGGGCACTAATGTTATTTGGGGGCACTACTATGGCATAATGTTATTTGGGGACACTATTGTGGCATAATATGATTTGTGGGCACTACTGTATGGTATGTGACTTGGGGACACTACTGTATGGTATATGATTTGGGGGCACTACTGTGCCATAATATGATTTGTGGGCAGTACTGCATGGCCAAATATGAATTGAGGGTAATACTATGTGGCATAATATGAACTGGGGGCACTACGATGTGGCATAATATTAACTGGGGGCACTATGGTGTGGCATAATATGAACTGGGGGCACTACATTGTGGCATAATATGAACTTCTGCCAAAGGCAAGTCTCTCATTGTTAAATATGACGGGGACCCAAATAAGTTACTGTACCGGGGACCCAAATAAGTTACTGTACCGGGGCCCAAAATTCATCTTGTCGGCCCTGAATGTGAGTCAACGGGGTAGACGTCTCCAGGTAAATAATCTAAATATTTCCTATCTAATCAAACTGATAGATCACATCCAATTATCTCTTACCCACCTTCTCTATCCCCCTTAATTAATATACTGTGTTATTTAAAATGAATACAAAAGACGCATATCCAGTTAGTGTGGTAAAAAATATATTTTTCTCTATCAATTTGCTGTAGATGGAAATACTTTTAATGCGGCCGCATGAGTTCAAACGATCATTCAATAGTTATGTTTTTTTCTGATATATTTGTGAGAGAGCCATTCCATTCATGTGGAATGATTCATGAAAATTCTGCCATTACTATTTAATTGAGGGAACTATATGTGTGTAAGTATTCTGTTGTTGCTATTTTATGGGAGATTTGAAAAAAGCAAAACATTGGTTTCCTACAATGGCGCCTGTATAATTGGTGGTATTGCTGTAGTATGGGGTGGCTTGGGGGTGGCAATGTTGTAGTGTGTTTGGGGCTTAGTATTGTTACTAAGTAGGATAGGGTACTGCTGTAATGTGGGGGTGATGCTGGATGCTGTAATGTGGGGGTGATGCTGGATGCTGTAATGTGGGGGTGATGCTGGTTGCTGTAATGTGGGGGGTGATGCTGGTTGCTGTAATGTGGGGAACGGGGGGGTAATGCTGGTTGCTGTAATGTGGGGAAGGGGGGTAATGCTGGTTGCTGTAATGTGGGGAAGGGGGGGTAATTCTGGTTGCTGTAATGTGGGGGTAATGCTGGTTGATGTAATATGGGGGTGATTGATGTAGTATGAGTGTGTGTGGGGGGTTATTTATTGCTGTAATTTGGGCACTAATAATGTATTGTCTTGGTATTTATTAATGTAATTGGGGTGCTAACAATGTAATGTTGAGGGTCATTAAGAGAAATAAATACCCCCCACACACACACTCATACAACATCATGTTGTTTTGCACCAGCAACGCACACTACGCCAGCATCAGTGTGCAACAATATAGTGCATGGAGCCCACAACACGTGGGCCTGTGTGGTTTAAATGCCAGGGCTGATTTTTAGTCCCAGTCCGGCCCTGGCCCTGACCCTGCTTGTACCTAGACATCTATACCGGTGCTGTCTGGCCAATCGGACATTACCATCACTATTCAGTCCCCGGATCTCTGGCCAGTCCCTTCTCCGTGTATTACCTCCTGTACCTGTGTGCTGCCGTGTGACCATAAACTTGTACTACGCTGAGTGCAAGTCCTGGGGGCATCCGAGTACCTATAAGCATAACCAGTCTCTACGGGAAAGGCGGCTGCTATTGGTGAAGACCTCTTCTCCCAGTTCTACAAGTTTATGCCGCACTGGTGGTCATAACAGGCTTAGGGTTTTCCAGATAGAGTATTTTTTCCTGTAAGTGGGAGCACTATATTTAAAATGTACAAAATTGCATTCACTGCTGTCTTTCCTGATACTGCCTCCGTCATTCTTCCAAATATCTGAAAATGGTAATAATTTGTGACTCAATACTCTTAGTGAAACCATATAATTGATACCATATATTTACAAGACGTTATTAAAAATCCCTAACATGATGGATAAAAAAGTGCCAGTAGAATGTGTATGCCTTAACCTATAGCAACCAATAAGATATTAGCTTTATTAGTCAGACACTATCCTTCACAATGCTCGTATGAGATTGGCTGCCATGTCTTATAGCTCACTATTGCTCTTTGTACAGTATTGTTAAATAAGCCCCCAAGAGTCAATATACTTGGTTCTCTTCTGTTCCCACTAATTAACTGAGTCACAGGTGTACTAACACCAGATATTGACAGAGGTGTCACTGAATGACAAGCTTGAGTGAATTTTAATTCCTCACATCATTGTGTTATACTTGGCTCAAGGTTTACTGTGCTCTCTTACACAGACATACCATTCAGGGTCCAATATTTTGAAGCACAAGAATTAAACTGCATACAATAATAAGATTCAGATTATTGAAAGGCAAACGCTAGTTTATGAAATATATACTGAACATACTATCTGTGCACTTATATTATTTACATTGTCATCATATAATATGCAGCGCTAGGCAGGAATCTGAATAAAATACACTCTGAATAAAGTTAAATAATAGTATGGTCCACTTATCAGGTTAGTGGTTGGCAACAGTTCAGGACATATCCAGTGCTGACAACATGTCATGAGATGTCAAGGTCATATTATGGTCTTAATGCTCTTCAAACTTCTTTTGCAAATACGTATTATATATAAAATGTATATGCCATATATTTGTACAAGTTTTACCACTGCTGTTTTTGAATGTTTTCCCATGTTTCTAATTTCCTGTAATAATATTACACTCATGAGCAAGCCAAACATTTAGATTTGGTTCAGTGGAGCTGAAAGAGCAAGGAACTTGCCTATTTGAGCTGTGTTTCCTCTTTGCAGCCTGTCACTCAATTCATTTCTATCTAAGCATGGAGGAGATATCATGGTCAACTAACTCTCGTCCTCCATTAGTTGTATAGATGTGCTTTCAACATAGATATTTTCTTACTAAGGCATCAATAGTAGCATTACAACTGTTTTGTATGTAAAACCCTGCCAGATCATTCTAAGATGCTGGTAGATGATATTGCATACATGTATATCCCCCTGTTTCATATGCTGCTATAGACTGTGACTATACTGGGGCATAAAGGCTAAACACAGAACAGATGAATTTGCCACCTTTTACTCCTCTCCAGAAATCTTAAATGTGAAAATCTCTTTAAAGCAGATATGCGTTTACCTTAAAGGATTATACCATTAATAGATGCATGGGCATTTTTGGCTGACCTCAGTACACCCTGTTTAACATGATAGGTATGCAGGCACACTACCACGTATCTGGGAGGAGTATAAATTGGGGTTTTAGTCATACCATGCTAGAGGCCCTATGCATGAGAAAGTCTCTGACCTGGAAATTTGGATGAATGATTAGAAAAACAGCTTCAAAATGAGTTCCAGGTGGGTCCCCACTGAAATATTTTACAGATTATAGCTTTTAACTAATTAATAATTGACACCTATACAGGCAAGTCTGACATTGGATATTACATCACATTCTGAACGTCTGAGTTTATCCATCAGAAATTCATTTAGCTTTTTAAAATCCTTTTTTTGTGCAGGGCAAATTGTCACGCTCAGGTCAGGGGACATCTCATATTTTATGGACTGTTTAAGTTTTAAAAGCCATTGGTCAACTCATTTCCTTTAATCTTTTATTTTGATTCTGATTTTCTGATTCTTGTAGAAGCATTAAAACATTTGTTACAGACAGATAGGTAATGAGCAGTGCATTGTAATTGTTTGTGTATTCCACAATTTGAAAAATCAGTATTTAAATATATAGAACATTCTTACCATTTGGATGAGATATTCTGGTGCAGTCCTGTTTAGGAGAAAGCTAAACTATTTTACATATTTAACTGACATCTGTTAACTAATGTTACCTCTATTGAGGGGCTGTAGTGAGAGGAAATTCCTCACCTGCCAAACTTTTGGCATTACGAATTACTTTTTTTTATATAGGACCAAAGAACTCAGAAGGTCTCTCTGGTTGGGTCAGTTGGTGCTATCCACATTCTGGTTATAACCTTTCTGGCTTGAAATAGCGATATTCCTGGTCAAATGGATCTTTAAAATTCCAGCAAGGAGGCAATTTCGTAACATCCATTATAATTAGGACCCCCAGCTCATCATGTAGAAAGCAAACAATTTTTCAGTGGAAAGCAGGAAAACTGTATGATGCTATACAGTATATATGAAATCACTTGTGTCCTACTTGCACTACAGGATACATAATAGATAAAGCTGTGATAATCTTTCAGGATAGTAAGGGGGACACAGTCTTGGTGGTCTCTGTTGCGTTCTCCTGACCATCAATCATCAATTTTCCACCAGGTCTGTTGAACAATGAGATGTATGTCTTAGAATGGACTGAAAGCCTCTTGTGGCCAATGTATGCCTATTTATAGTTAATGTCAGGCCCCTAGGTTTTCATTAAAGAAGTATATGTGGGATGGGAGTATGTGCAAACAGACGGTAGAGCAAAATGGAAATTGGACACCAAAGGCCTGCCTGAGTTGTAAATTTGTATACTGAAAATGGAACAAAGGGGCAGATTTAGTAATTTTGGACAATGGGTAATTGTGGTAGGTTTTGACTTAAGAAACAAAAATTTATCAGCTGCCAGATCTTTCTCCATTGAGCAATCTGGTAGCATAAAATTTGACAAAACAGTGAAAGATATGCTGATAAGGTGCCACATCTGTCACCCTGTCACATGTGCTTAGCTTATTAAAGAAATATTTCCTTTTTGCTTGACCATGTAGTATTTCAGACTTTTGTAACAATAACAGTACTATCACCTGGAGGTAAGATGTAGAACCCCAACAGTAGTTGGGAAACAAATTTATTGTGCAAAAACATAGGGCCTTTCAAACCTAACCACAAAAATGTGTGTATGTGTGCATTCTTACTAGGGATGAGCGGACTCGGTATTCCCGCCGATCGCAAAACTCAGAACGAGGCAAAACGTCATCATCCCGCCGTCGGATCTTGCAAGATCCGGATTCATATTATTCCCCCGCTTGCCGCAGCCATCTTCACTCGGGCATTGGAGAGGGAAGAGGGAGGGTGTGTTAGTGGTGTCCTCTGTCCTGATCATTAGTGATGCTGTCCTGTGCTCTGTCCTGCTCAGTCCAGTGGTGGTGTCCTGTGCTTTGTCCTGCTCAGTCCAGTGGTGCTGTCCTGCTCAGTCCAGTGGTGCTGTCCTGTGCTCTGTCCTGCTCAGTCCAGTGGTGGTGTCCTGTGCTCTGTCCTGCTCAGTACAGTGGTGCTGTCCTGCTCAGTCCAGTGGTGCTGTCCTGTGCTCTGTCTTGCTCAGTCCAGTGGTGGTGCTGCCATAATTCCAGTGGTGCTGTCCTGTGTCCAGTCCAGTGGTACAGCCATTTAAATCCAGTGGTGCTGTCCTGTGCTGTGCTGCTGTATAAGTCCACTGATCCTGCCGTATTAGTCCAGTGGTACTGCTATATAAGTTCACTGATCCTGCCGTATAAGTCCAGTGGTACTGCTGTTTAAGTCCACTGATCCTGCCGTATAAGTCCAGTGGTACTGCTGTTTAAGTTCACTGATCCTGCTGTATAAGTCCAGTGGTACTGCTATATAAGTTCACTGATCCTGCCGTATAAGTCCAGTGGTACTGCTGTTTAAGTTCACTGATCCTGCCGTATAAGTCCAGTGGTACTGCTGTTTAAGTTCACTGATCCTGCCGTATAAGTCCAGTGGTACTGCTGTTTAAGTTCACTGATCCTGCTGTATAAGTCCAGTGGTACTGCTATATAAGTTCACTGATCCTGCCGTATAAGTCCAGTGGTACTGCTGTTTAAGTCCACTGATCCTGCCATATTAGTCCAGTGGTACTGCTATATAAGTTCACTGATCCTGCCGTATAAGTCCAGTGGTACTGCTGTTTAAGTCCACTGATCCTGCCGTATAAGTCCAGTGGTACTGCTGTTTAAGTTCACTGATCCTGCCGTATAAGTCCAGTGGTACTGCTGTTTAAGTTCACTGATCCTGCTGTATAAGTCCAGTGGTACTGCTATATAAGTTCACTGATCCTGCCGTATAAGTCCAGTGGTACTGCTGTTTAAGTCCACTGATCCTGCCGTATAAGTCCAGTGGTACTGCTATATAAGTTCACTGATCCTGCCGTATAAGTCCAGTGGTACTGCTGTTTAAGTTCACTGGTTCTGCCGTATAAGTCCAGTGGTACTGCTGTTTAAGTCCACTGATCCTGCCGTATAAGTCCAGTGGTACTGCTATATAAGTTCACTGATCCTGCCGTATAAGTCCAGTGGTACTGCTGTTTAAGTCCACTGATCCTGCCGTATAAGTCCCGTGGTACTGCTGTTTAAGTCCACTGCTCCTGCCGTATAAGTCCAGTGGTACTGCTATATAAGTCCACTGCTCCTGCCGTATAAGTCCAGTGGTACTGCTGTTTAAGTTCCTGGATTTTAGCAGTTTTTATGCTTTTTAAAAAAAAATCAGAACCCAAAACCCAAAACCTTGAGGGGGGTGTTTTGGCAAAACCCATTAGAACCCAAAACCTGAAGGTAATCAGAACCCAAAACCCGAAAAGTGGCCGGTGCACATCCCTAATTCTTACATATCTATTTTACATGTTTAAGTACCCTCATCTGCCACCCACCAATGAGTAACAAGCACCAGTGCTATAACCTGGCCCGTTACAGTGAAAGCAAGGAGTAGTTCCACAAACACCAGCACGACTAAGCTGTCAATGACTTTCAAGAGTTGCTGGAACAAATTGTGTTGAACAGGATGGGGCTGGTTCATATTCTGTCATGGGGACCCTAAACTCACTGGCCCTCTGCTTTATATGGATTTCAGCAATAACAATAATAATAAAAATGCCTCAGAGTGGGAAGTGCCAATACACTTTTGATGGTTAAATGGTGCAGTACAGATGGCAAGTAGCTATAGCTTGTAGACATATTTATTCAATGAAACAGTCATTGTTATCACTACCATGTACTGGATCCATACAACTTTTACCATCTTTAATATGACCTTGCAACCAACAACATGAAGGAGAAAAAAATCATATATTACAGGATAGCAGTTTGAAATAAAATCATACATTAATTGTAATTCAAAGCTACATATTTAGTGGACTGTAAATGTGGTAACGGGTACATTGGCTGAAGTACTCATCCTCTAAAAATTAGATTTATGGAACATAGAAGAAATGTGATAAATAAAAATCATACCATTCCACATTATTGTATGGAGCAACATAACGGTGACCCATTGGGTCTAAGTTTAAGAGGAATAGAGTTTATAGCACCCTCAGCAAGAAGGGGAGGCAGATATACCAGATTTTATATATGAGTGAAACTTATGGATCCACATTTTGGGAGCCCTACACCCAGAAGGTTTAAAAAAAATAATTGAGTTGGATTTTAATTAGGAAAAAAAATTATAAATTTAATATATAAAATCTTCTGAGTAAGGATGGTAATTGTGATCTATGAGTGTTATGGACTTTCAATCTAGTTCTTTTCTCCTTTTTGTGAATAACTTATAAAAATTAGAAAATACAACATTTAAGCTTGAGTAGTTAAGTATGTGAGCTTTCAAATAAAGGTCCAGGACATGAATACAGACTCAGCTGCTATGATTTTGTTTACATAATGTGCACGTTAAAGTATTTTAAATTAATTGCACCTTTGCTGTCTGAAGAAAAAATATTTAAGCTTTTTGCTTTTCAAACTAACAATTAGAGTTTGAATCCTTAAGAGGGTGTATAAAGTATTTTTGTTTTCAAAATTATACTCTTATAAAATTATTTGATTAAAAATATGTCAACATTTATAATGTTTTGTATAGACTACAAATAGGGTATTTACACTTTATGGACAAAAGAATTTGGCCACACCTGTTAATTATTGAATTGAAGTGTTTCAATCAGACCCGTTGCAGAGGTGTATAAAATCAAGCACCTAGCAATGCAGACTCCATTTGCAAACATTTGTGATACAAAATGGGTCGTTCTGAAGAGCTCAGTGACTTCAAGCGTTGTACTGTGATAGGATGCCACCTTTGCATCCTGCATGCTGCCTCCTGCCTCTTGTCGACCTAGCTCCTGATGCTGCCTCCGGTTTCTGCACCTCCCCCGCCCATCCGGAATCGGCCACGACAGGCCGCGCTCGGGCCTGCTCTCCTCCTCTCCATCCACTCCCTGGCCCTGTGTCTCCCTCTGCTGCCGCGGCCTGTCCCCACGGATGCCCAGTAACCCCCCCCCCCTCCATCTCTTCTCCTGCTGCATTCCTCTCTCTGGTCCTCATTGTTCTCCCTCCACCCCAGGACTCTCCCTTTTCCCCTGGACACTTTACTGGACTTACTCGCATTTGCCTTGGATCCACTGAATCCCTCCCCCCTGGACTTGCCAGCGCTCCTGCTCACCACCCTGAAGGCACCAGCTCCTGAGGACTCCCCTGCTCTGGACTACCAGCGAACGCACGCCAGGATCCTACATCTAGTGTTCCCTATCCTCCCTGCCTTGTATTGTTCCCCCAGCTTTGCCTACTTGTTTTTGTTTCACCGACTGTCTTTGCCTAGTATTCTACTTTGTCTTTTTCTTACTGCTTCCTAATTGTTTTGCCTGGAAATTCTACTCACTTTATTTTTATTGCTTTTGTTCTTCTTACTACCAGTCTACTACTTTACTTTTATCACTCTTGCTCATTTTATTACCAGCCTACTGCACTATTGTTTTGCACCACTGTTTGCATTATTGCACCATTGTACTGCACTATTGTTTGCACTATCGCACCATTGTACTGCACTATTGTTCTGCACCATTGTTTGCCTATTGTTGTCCACACCTCTGCCTCTTCTCTCGGATCCCTCCCCCTGCTTCTTCCACCTTGGTTCTCTCGCCCCTCCACCACCCCTCATCTCCTGTATATCACCATGCCTCCACGCTCCTGTCCTATTCCCATCCTCTCCCCTCGTCCCCCTCCCCGCCCCTACCTTAATGCTCCCCCTCGCTCCAACCCTGCCTCTCTCCTCCACATCACTCCCCTTCCCTCCCTCCCCTTCTCCTGTGCCCTCTGGAACTCCAGATCTATCTGCAACAAACTGCCGGCTATCCATGACCTCTTCATCTCCAACTCCTTTAACCTCCTTGCTATCACCGAAACCTGGCTCTCCTCTGCTGACACTGCTTCCACTGCCGCTCTCTCCCATGGTGGTCTCTCCTTCACCCACTCCACCAGACCGGACGACCGTCCAGGTGGGGGAGTGGGACTCCTCCTATCCCCTAATTGCTCTTTTCGGGTCATTCCCTCCGAACCTTCCCTCTCCTTCTCCTCCTTCGAAGTCCATTCCATCCGCCTCTACTCCCCCATCCACCTCCGTGTCTCAGTCATATACCGCCCCCCCGGCCCCACTTCCCTCTTTCTTGACAACTTCGCTTCCTGGCTTCCCCACTACCTGTCCTCTGACCTCCCCTCTATCATACTTGGTGACTTTAACATCCCCATTGATCTCCCCTCTGACCCTGCCTCCATCAAACTTCTCGCCCTCTCCTCCTCCCTTGGCCTCACACAGTGGACCTCCTCCCCCACCCACTGCCTTGGTCACTCCCTTGATCTTGTCTTCTCTCATCGATGTGATCTCTCTGACTTTTCCAACTCTTCATTCCCACTCTCTGACCATCACCTACTCTCCTTCAATCTGTCTTCCTCCCCTGCCCCACCCCTCCCTAAATCTATCCTTACTAGGCGCAATCTTGATGCTGTTGACTCTACTTCCTTCTCCTCCTCTCTTGAAACCCTACTCTCCCCTCTTCCCTCCCTGGTCTGCCCTGACCAAGCCACCTCTCTCTATAACCACTCTCTCACCACTGCCTTGGACGCCGTCGCCCCTGCCACCTCTGTCTGCCAACGCCCCTTAACTCCGCAACCCTGGCACTCCAAGCTCACCCGCTTCCTCCAGAAGTGCACTCGTGCTGCTGAACGCCTCTGGAAGAAATCTCGCTCCCTGGCTGACTTCCTTCACTTCAAGTTTATTCTCTCCTCCTACTGCTCCGCCCTATCCCTCGCCAAACAATCCTTCTTAAAGTCCCTCATTTCTTCTCAGTCCTCTAATCCCCGCCACCTCTTTGCCACGTTCACCTCTCTCCTCACCCCTCCACCTCCTCCTATCCCACTCTCCCTCTCTGCTACTGATTTTGCATCCTTTTTCTCCTCCAAAATCGAGGCCATTAGACTTGGTATCTCCTCCTCCCCTTCCTCTCCTGCTTCTCTCCTCGCTCCCTCCTCTTCCCACATCCCACCCTGGTGCTCCTTCCGCCCTACTACGGGCGATGAAGTCAACTCCCTCATTCGTTCCTCTCCCCCGTCCACCTGCCACCTGGATCCCTTCCCCTCTCACCTTCTCCAATCCCTCTCCCCCACTGTCTGTGCCTATTTAGCTCACCTCTTCAACCTGTCTCTCTCCTCTGGCACTGTGCCCTCCTCCTTCAAACATGCCCTTATCACTCCTATTCTAAAAAAACCCAATCTTGATCACACCTCACTCGCCAACTACCGCCCCATTTCACTTCTCCCCTATGCCTCTAAACTTCTCGAGCGAATTGTCTGCAACCGCCTCACCTGTCACCTCTCAGACAATTCCCTCCTTGACCCCCTCCAATCTGGTTTCTGCCCCCTCCACTCCACCGAAACCGCACTCACCAACGTTACTAATGATCTCCTCTCTGCTAAATCCAGGGGTCAGTTCTCCCTCCTCATCCTCCTTGACCTATCTGCAGCCTTTGACACCATTGACCACCCCCTCCTCTTGCAGACCCTTCACTCTCTCGGTCTCTCTGGCTCTGTCCTCACTTGGTTCACCTCTTACCTCGCCAAACGCTCCTTCTCTGTTTCTATCTCTGGATCTTCCTCCCCCCCCTCCACCCTCCCTGTAGGAGTCCCTCAGGGCTCTGTTCTTGGCCCTCTACTTTTCTCACTCTACACTACCTCCCTCGGTGCTCTCATTACCTCATTCGGTCTTCAGTATCACCTATATGCCGATGATATTCAACTTTACATCTCCTCTCCCGATCTTTCCCCAGCCCTCCTCTCTCGTGTATCTGACTGCCTCTCTGCCATCTCCTCTTGGATGTCCTCACGCTTTCTCAAAATTAACATTGCTAAAATCGAACTCATTGTTTTCCCTCCATCTCAGTCCCCATCCCACATGGATCTCTCCATCACTGTCAACAACTCCACTATCTCATCTGTCCCCCAACTCCGCTGCCTGGGAGTCACCCTCGACTCCTCTCTCTCTTTTGCCCCCCACATTCAATCCCTTGCCCAATCCTGTCGCTTCCAACTTCGCCCGCATCCGGCCCTTCCTATCTCATGAAGCATCCAAAACTATTATCCACGCGCTTATCATTTCCCGGCTTGACTACTGTAACCTTCTGCTCACCGGCCTCCCCCGCTCTCGCCTCGCCCCCCTTCGTTCTATACTCAATGCGGCTGCGAGGCTTATCTTCCCTTCTCGCCGCTCCTCTTCTGCCTCCCCTCTCTGCCTTGCCCTACACTGGCTCTCCTTCCCTTACAGAATCCTTTTTAAACTTCTTACCCTCACATGCAAGGCTCTCTCCCACTCCACTGCCCCTTACATCTCCAATCTCCTCTCCATCCACACTCCCGCCCGGCCCCTGTGTTCAGCCAATGACCGTCGCCTATCCTCCACTCTGATCACCTCATCCCACTCCAGAATTCAAGACTTCTCCCGAGCTGCCCCCCTGCACTGGAATGACCTCCCACGGTCCATCCGTTTGTCACCTAACCTGTGCTCCTTCAAACGGGCACTCAAAACTCATCTCTTCCGCATTGCCTACCAGCATTCCACCTAACCCTCTCTCCATGCTCACTCTCCTCAGTAGAGGGGAGCGCTTGCTCCCCTCCTCCGACATCCTCTGTGCCTGTCATCTGTCTACCCTCCCTGTAGGATGTAAGCTCGTATGAGCAGGGACCTCCTCCCTCCTGTCTCGCTACCTTCTCTTCTGCTCCAACCCCCACTCACTTGCCTTGCCTGGAACCTCTGAAGTGTTGGTACTACTCGTTTATTGTATTGTACTGTTATTCCCTGTACTGTCCATTGTTTGTATTGTGTACGGCGCTGCGGAAACCTTGTGGCGCCTTATAAATAAACGATAATAATAATAATAATAATATAATGTTAGGATAATATATTTACATATATATCATTTCACAATTCATACTAACAAAAAAATGCATTATTATTTTCAAGTACAGATTTAATTATGAAAGCCTCTCAGTAGAATCCCGCTTTTTGCTGTTTTGGGAAAGTAAATTGATACCAAAGGAAGAACCACAAAGTATGTCTTGGTGAAGTTTAGAAAAAAAAATGCATATTCGCTGTTTGCTCACTGTCTTGCAATGTCAACAAAAATAATTTTTTGGGCCATTTTCAGTAGATTTTATTTGTCCTGTCAGGAGGTATAAGCAAACTAATGGCATTATCTGAAAGTCTTCTGGAAAAAAAAAACAAGGTATAATTTATGTGGGTACAGTATAAACAAATTACAGATATTGATATTGTAATGTGACCAGCCACAAAAGTGCCAATATAGGCTCAACAGAGGGGTGACAAAGCCTCAGAATTAAGGGGTTAAACATAGAGTAGTCATATTTTCCATCTCCGTATCTATCATAGGCTACTGCCAGCGAAGAGATTCAACAATTCTTCTGGCAAAAGCTTCCCATGCAAAGAATAGGAAAGCCTATTGTACCGGTCTAGAGACTGGATTTGAGTGCAGTGGCAAGGCCTGCTTGATTTCAGATACCAAAGTTCCAGAAAGGCAGTTAAATTCACAGTTCAGATAATGCTAAATTTCAAGTATCCCAGTTGATTATGAGTAGACAGCCAGGGTATTGCCAAAATTATGAGAAATTTAGATGAAGTAATCAAATTAAAATGTATAGTTTCATGATGTCCTGACTCTATAGCCATTTAGAGCTGTATCGTTTCACGAGTTACTGGCCCAGAAGACAAAAGCAATACATCTATAGTCTCCAAGTTTACAGGAGATTGTTTACTTCTTGACTCAATATGATATCCTGAAATTGCCACCAGCTCCAGAATTGGTGGAGCATTGAATGTATATTATTGCCCACTCCAAAAGCTGTTAATCTATCTATTTTCATTTCAAAATGTGTAGCAAAATTTTTTTTTTATTATTATTGCAGTACCGTGTTAGCCAGAAAAATCTATGTGATGTTAAATACTTTCGTGTCAAAAAAGACAAAGTCAAGAGACAAAGTCTCTGTACTCTAACATACCCCACAAGGATGGCATAGCCACGTGCCAACACTATCTTCAAAGAAACAGTCTAGCAAAGGAGACAACCCTGCAGCTGATCAGGTTCTTACTCAATCATAAGTACTTTTCTTTTGGGAAAGACATATACCTGCAGTGTATGGGAAGTGCCATGGTTAGTAAGATGTAACTCATATTTCAGAAAGACAATAGACTGAAGGAAATATTCCCAGATTTATCTATTTTTACATACAAACAGCCTCCAAATTTAAGAAATCTTCTTGTTAGAAGTGCCCTCCCATCACCATCAGAGACTGGCACCTTCCCTTGCAAAAACAAAAAATGCAAAACCTGCACACCATGTTCTACCAACAAACACAGTCCACATACCCAATACACAACGGGACAATAAACTCACTGACACATTCTCATGTACATCCTCCAATGTGATGTACATGATATATATTAAATGTATTCAACCATGCCCAGTCTTAAGGATTAAATAATAGCTCTTCTTAGCACACTCTCCATATTCTCAGAAACACTCATAACATTGAGAAGATTAGTAACCACTTAGGGAAAAAACATAACCATTTTAGTTTCCTAACAGGATTCTGTGATAAACCTTGCTACAATTAAATATTGTTAAACTAATACTTAAATTAACCTCAGAATCGTTTTTTTCGGTGGCTCCTCACATCACTAAACTAAATCCAGTAAAATTGAGAATGTCCCTTCCCCTTAACTGCCACCCATCACTTGACAAGTTGCCACTCTGCTGTCAGGACCCATTTGAGACATCTGCCACATGATATCTCTGGCCTACTCCACGCTTTGAGCTTGCCTTACCCCAGCCTTTCCTGTGCTGCCTGGTGGTACCCTGGGCTCCCACACCCACTTACCTTGGATGCAGTTGTGATCTCCAGTGCATTGAGGCTGGCCCATCCATGTCTAGCAACCAGCTGGAGACTCCATTGCAATTGCAGGACCACTGTTAAGAGTCGCTGAGTGGTCCTCCCCCCACTTCTTACAACGGCTGCTCCACCTCTGACACCTGATCACCAAACATCTGTGGCAGAATGTTACATCAGTAGGCTGGCCTGCTCTGGAGACTGTTTGGTCACTCTCTATGCCACGGACATATGCTGAAATTCAACAATCTAGCTTGTTCCGCCTCCAGTGGTCCTGCATCTGGACTCCCTGCTGGCTACCATCTTGAGTTCCATTTTGGGCCACCCAGTCTTGCTCCTGTCTTGCCATAGCCATATTGCTGACCATTACAGTGAATAACTGTCACCTGTTTCACACAGACAGATTAAGCCTGATTATGCAATCTGATTGTGTCGACCTGATCACTATCTCCATATAATGCCCTCCAGTGGCCATTTGCTGATTCTGCATTCTCTATCTCTAAAGGCACCTTCATCTCTATTGTCGATTGCTGCCTTCTGGTGGCCACTATTGATACTACACCTGTAATTCTATCATACTGCTTCAGTGATCCCTATCTCTGATTACCTAATACATATCTACACCTTATTGCACTGTGAATGCGCCATTACCGTAAGGTTTCCATGGCCCCTACCGATATAAAGCCATCCACCAGCTGCCCTCATTCACAATCTTAGGCGAGTGACAGCCCTATTCCGGAGCCTATCTAACTCGCAAGGCAGTAATGTTGGCGTGTAGTAGATCCTCCTCCACCATAAATCCTTATCAGACAAACAGGACATTTTAGCCCTGGAGCAAAAACTGCAGGAGACTGTATCTATGGCTGTCTCAAGCTACCATGATGACATTTCTCATCTAATAAATAGACTCACAACTCTAGAAGACGACCAGGACATTTTGAACGAGTATGTTGCAAAGCTTAAGGAATCTGTCCTACGTCAAGCGTCTGAACTGAAAGATCTCCAGGCTAAAGTCGATGACCTCGATAATAAGGGTCATCCCAATAATCTTCGCATAAGTGGCATACATGAAGATATACCTAAAAATGGCATAGTGGATGTAAGATTTTCAGTGAAGTCTTGGGGCAGGATCCCAGGTCCTAGATAGTTGTTGAAAGAGCCCATAGAGTCTTGCGCCCCTGCTCACCACAGAGAAACCCCATGATATTATCTGCAGACTCCACTACCATTCTCTACATGAAGAGATACTACACAAAATCAGACATCTAGATGGCATTGACTTTAATGGACACAGAATTCAGATATTTCAGGATCTCTTCTAGTACGCTTTGCAGCAGGGAAGGGTTTTTCCGACCGCTGACTGACAAACTCTGCAAGCTTGACATTAAATAACGCTGGGGATTTCTCTTTAGTCTACATGCTACATGTAATAGCAAATAAGCCAAGATCAAAGATACTTCTGACCTAGACCATTTCTGATCTTCCTCACATCACTCTTCAGAAATGGTAAGATGGTTCCTCTAGACTGGTTCCCCCATTTCTTCCATAGCGAGAAAAAAGGCATCAGGTCCGACACCTGGGCTGGAGCCCCAAAGTTATTACATTCTTTGATCAGTTGGATTCCCCTGAGTCCGCATGCATTCCGGGCTCTTCATGTTCCCCACAGCAACTGAAGTTTGGATTCTTCTCCGCCTATCCTTTAATCTTGCCTTTTGCAGACCTGGATGATTCCTATGGCACTATAACCTCAATGGTTCTACATTCAATAATTATTGTTAACCAGTGTTGTCTTTGTCTGTAGACTACTGATTTGATACTCAACTCAACATTTTTCTCAGTTGTCAGTATTGTCCTTTAGGTTATCTAGATTTGTTCCTGCTCAGTTTACTTTTGAACTGTCTTGTACACTTTTTCACTTAGCTCATGTTTACTGTACTAGTTACACTGTGTTTAGTGGAGATTGTCGTCACCTTGTCCTTGTTCACACTACCGATGATTTTCACAGACCTGGCATCATGTTTAAGGTTTCTACCATGGTGGTCAGGAGTGGTGCTTTTTAAATTTTCCTGTTTTTTTCATTACATGCCCTTTGCCTCTCTGTCTTCCCTTTTTCCTCTCTTTGTCCCCGCACCTTTTACCTCTCTCTTAGTTCCTCAGGACTCTCGCATTATTTTCTATACCATTTTTCTAAATGTGCTTGCCTCCCGAAACTTCCTTAGATACTCCTCCCGCCCCCAATCACTTACTAAGAATTTGCTTTATTAGTGTGAAAGGCCTTAATATGCCTCAAAAGCTGTCACAGGCGCTCCACACGTTTCATTTAGACAAAGCATATGTAGTGTTCATTCAAGGGACCCATTTTAAACGACTCTTGATGACTTTTCAAAGGTGACTAAGGTGACTAACTAAAATGTGTTTTAAGGGACAAATTGATTCAACTGGGGTCATTCATTAAAAAGCAAAAAACTGCTCTTAAAGTTGAGATCTTATTTAAAACTAGGATTCTCAAAATTCGCCATAAAGCCTTCCTAGCTGGTTGGACACTGTTGGAGTTGACTGAAGCCAGAACATCTCTCAATAAGTTTCTCAGGGACAAAACAGAGCTGGCCTTTAGTAAATGCAGACACAAATATTTTCAGTGGGGGATAATCGACAGAAAATCTTAGCCAGGTCATTACACCCACTGGGCGGTATTCTTTATCCACTCTGTTAAAGACACTCTCAGGCATCTCAGGCGTTAGAGCCAATTGACCCACGATATTGCATCTCCCTTTCATTTTTATTACTCTACGTTGTACAAATTTTCCAGAATATTTTCCCAGGCAGCTTCTGATTCTAAAAGGGAAGAGATCAAAGCTTATCTTCAGAAGTTGCAGTTTCCCAAAGTTTCGAAGACTGCTAGGGAGATGCTGGATCAACCGTTCTTCTTGAAAGAGTTAGAGGATGCCATCTTCTCAGTGCCGGCTGGCAAGAGCCCAAGCCCAGATGACTTAACTATAAGTCATTATAAAATGTTTGGGTACATCCTTAATCCAATGCATTCAATGAGATCTCCAAAGACTCTGGCTTCTCCTGGCAGTCTCTCAAAGCCCATATTACCTTTCTCCCCAAAAAAGGTAAGGATCCCTCCCAGTGCTCCAACTACAGGCCAACCTTTTTCTTAAATGTTTACCTCTTCACTAAATTGGTGGCTAATCACCTGAATCTTTTATTAAAAGGCATGATTCATAGTGACCAGGTTAGGTTTGATACAGGAGACAAAGTCTAGGACAATACCATGAAGGTCATAGATTTAATGTATTTGGTTAAAGGCACGCAGGTTCCTACTTTACTGCTGTCTACTGATGAAGAAATGGTAATTTACAGAGTTCATTCACAATTTCCTACTGGAGTGTGTAGCATATGGGACTAGATTGTGTCTGCTTACATAGGATACTTTCTCTTTATAAGGACCCCATGTTTATGAAATAAAGTCAAAGCTGTCCAACACATTCTCTATTCAGAATGGCACGAGGCAAGGGTGTCTGCTTTCCCCCCTGATATTTGTACTTTGCATGGAGGCCTTGGCCAAGTACAGGTGGGAGGGGGGTCAGAACAAACTGACCCTGATTGCTGACGATGTATTAGCAACTATCACAAATCCTGTGAAATCTTTTCCCCACTTAATGGCTGAATTTAAGATGTTTGGTAAATTACCCAATTTCAAAATAAATGATGGCAAATCTATTGATTTGTATCTCTCAATAACACCGTTGTCTCTAAAGGAGCTCCAGCATTCCTTCCCTTCAGCTGGCACCCCACTCACATGAAATACCTTGAGTCTTGCTAACAAAGGACTTTTATATAACATAAGCTGATTTATAAATAGCTAATTTTGCCCCTTTTATTACTTATTTCAGAATGGAGTTTTGGCTTTGTTGGTCCAGAAGTTCTCCTGGCTAGGGATAATTAAGTTTGTTAAAATGAACATGTTACCCAAACTTTTATACCATCTCCAATTGCTTCATATCCACATTCCTCCCAGGTATTTTACCGACATTTAGCAGATAGTTCTTGACTTTGTTTGGTCGGGGAAATGCCCTAAATTTCGAAATGACCTTCTCTATAGACAAAAACCGCAGGGTGGCCTACAATTGCTCCTATTCTTTAAATACTATCAGGCCATGCTACTTAATAGAATTTTGGAATTAACTAGAGTTCTTGACTCTAAACTATGGGTCATGATTGAGGGCTATGTGATGAGTATACAATCCAGTGTCCTTCTGTGGCTGCCCAAGCTTCCTCATTCATCTCATCCCACTATGGTACCTACTCTTCGGTGCTGGGCCAGTCAACACACTCTGAAATTTATATCTTCCCCTCTTTCCCCTTTTACCTCAGTGTTCTTTAACCCAGATTTCCCCTGAGCTGTCTCTGGGAGCTTTTTAGTCATTGTCTGATGGAGCTGTGGTCTGGAGTGGTCTGCTGATGGTGAATGGTCATATAAGTGCCTTTTGTGCCTTGCAGGAAAAATTGGACCTACACTTCTCTGACTTCTGGTTGTACCTACAAACGAGACTTACTTACAAGACAAAGCCGTTTTGGTGAGGACAGGAAGGAACCTGACTAGCTTTGAATTCCAATATTTATAACATGCTTATTGTTAACCTTATAATTACACTGGATCCTGGGACCAAGACCTGGGAAGGGCTGGTGATGACCACATGTGGACTAAAATTTTCCAATGTACTCTAGCTAGCTCTACTAGTCTTTCAGTGGTGGAGATGCAGTTCAAGGTCCTCTCTAGACGATACAAGTGAATCCAGGTGTCTCTGGGTTCTGCTGGATGTGTGACTCTGGGACACCTCTACACATTTGGTGGAGCTGTCCAGTTCTAACTCCCTTCTGGAATCAGGTTACAAAATAGGCTGTAGAAAGTTTGAGTAGTCAGTGCCAGAGGGTTTAGACTTCTGGTTATTGAACCTCTCCAACGTTTTGATATCACATTATAAATAAAAAAAATACTGCTCAGACACTTAAATAATGCAGCGATGGCAGTAATACCAGTAAATTGGAGATCTCCTGTCCCCCCAAGTTTCAAGGAATAGACCTCTTTATGACTATGGATAACTTTTCTATGTCTAGCCAAAAGCGATTCACTGTATTCACGACAATGTGATTCTGTAGGCTAGAATTTAAGGAATTTCCTTCCTATCGCTCCCTTATGGAGCGCTAATGACCTTGTTTCACTATTGCTGGTTGATCGGGGTTTGCCCTCCCAAGTGGTTGCCGTGTCTCTCTTTGCTATAACAAATTTAGTGTTACTTTTCTGACTTTTAGGGAATCTGTGAGGATCTTTCTCTCCCCCTTCCTTTCCCAACCTCTCCCTGCTTCATTTTACCTTGGTTTCTCTGTTTCTGTTTTTGTTTCTTGCCCTTTTTCTATTTAAAATGATGGGGTTGATTTACTTTTACACCATTCATGATGTTTTGATGTACCCCTAGAAAGAGAGATTCCACAAAATAAAAATATTAGTACAAAGCAAAGCAATAAATTGTGTACTTGAAATAAGCACCATTAGCTACCTAGGTGTAGAGACACACAGGTAATTTATCAAATCAGTCAAAAAATAGCTGCAATGATTGTCTATCAAGAGAGAATCAATGGCTAAGTCAAAATGGATACATAATATACATATACAAATTGATAAATAATAAATATGAAGTTGACTTTCTTTTATTAAAATAATATGATTTTTATTAATCATAAAAAATAAATATATAAAAACAATTAATATTTATTTTAATCAGTCAATATATATAAGTTCTATGAGTGAAAAAAGGGCACTTTTTTTGCATCTGAAAGTGTATAAATGTGGCAAGACAACAGTGCGTCAGTGTGTTCACAACAACTTTGCGTCTGTTATAATGAATATATAACAAGGAAATTCAGCAAACTGTCACCATATTTAATACCCAATTAAAGAAAATCTATTTACACTCCAAACATACATTTGCAAATGTGTGCAACTAAGACTTTTGCATTTTTATCTACAGTAGAAATAGCAGATCTGTTGCTGGCTATAGCAGTGTGCTGGGGGTATTTGTCTGTGTTTGTTCCTTTTAGGATAACCCCACCCTTTCATGCACCTGATATAGCCTATAAATTGATTTGAACAACTTCCATTTTCTTTATTTGTCTGAGAGGCATGTTGATGTCAGTAGCTGAGGGGGAGTGCTGGCATTGGATTGCTATTTGGAGGCTTCTGGGGTGCCTCTTTGGTAAGTTAGCTCTCAATTTAAAAACACATATGTATGGCCCAAATCTATGGGACTCTCATTGTTTAGAGTAGGACCACCCTATTAGCAAAAGCACCGTGGAGTGGTGGGTGGCTTCAACATACATTTGCAAATGTGTGCAACTAAGACTTTTGCATTTTTATCTACAGTAGAAATAGCAGATCTGTTGCTGGCTATAGCAGTGTGCTGGGGGTATTGTCTGTGTTTGTTCCTTTTAGGATAACCCCACCCTTTCATGCACCTGATATAGCCTATAAATTTATTTGAGCAACTTCCATTTTCTTTATAATGAATATATAACAAGGAAATTCAGCAAACTGTCACCATAGTTACCGGTAATACCCACTTAAAGAAAAATCTATTTACACTCCAAAAGAATCTATTTTGATGGGAAATTTGCAGATCATTTTTTCTGCAACTTATAGACAGAAAATCATGGAAGTAATTCCATCTGATTCGCTGGAATATTGGCAGAAGAAGCTCGGCCAGTGGGCTCAATTATAAATATTTGCAATTGAAAAGTTTTTTTGCCCATGTTGTAATGTCTTGTCTTCTACAAAATAAGTTGACAATGACAACCCCCTAAATTCATAAGAACAATAAGAACAGCAAATACATACAATTCATAAAAATAGTAAGTACACTATATAAAAAATGTACTGCACCATGAAAGATGCAACATTACGATGATTTGGTATATCATGGTGGTACAGTGAATAGTACTGCTGAGTCACAGCACATGGGTAATGGGTTTGATTCTGACCAGGCCCCCATATATGTGTGGAGTTTGTATGTTCTCCCTGTGTTTGTATGGTGTACAACCCTGTTTGCTGATGGTGTATATCTCAATTTGTATTGGTGCAATCAGTTTTCCACCAAAGGGTTTTAGTTTGCAGTGCAATGTGGTGGTTTCTGCCTCAGTCTATGAGAAGAGATGAATGCGACGAAGGTATTCCTTGCAAATTACAGACTAGACACTCGTGTGGATTAGTGCAAAAGCTAATCTTTGCTTTGTGAAGGCAGATTACTAAAATTAAAGAAAATAAGAATTTATTTCATTGCTTTGCAGAAGGTCACACAGACATTTCTACTATTCAGAAACATTTGAATTTTGAAAAGTGTTTGAGGCAAATATGAAAAGTTGATCCAAATAGGATTTCTGAATTTTCATACATCTTTTTTTCATGCAATTGATAATACTGGGTGTCTGATTTACATAAACAGCCAACAGATTGCAGACTGATTGGTAGACTAGCCATGAGAGGAGGCTCTTCATTGTTAAATCACCACAAGTCTGGACTCTATCACCCAGAATAGCCTCTGTTTTGCTCACTAGCCAAAACAATTGTCAACAGATTTATAAAGATGCAACGGGAATGTATACTTTCCAATGCTTTGTATCCTAGGCATTAGTCTGTATTGGGGTCTAAATGGATATAGAAACCTAGTAACAAAGAGTGACAAGTCAGGGACACCAAATGCACAATTTCAGCAATATACAGTAGGGAGGTATGTCCTGCTTCACCTGCTCTGCTTGTGAAGGGGGAGACATGTAGATGTAACAGTGTTGCCTGCAGTATTGCTGGTGTGTTTGAAGGGGACGGAAAGTGGTTGTAGAGTGGCCTAGCACTGTCTAAAGAGATAACCGCGCCCATTGTATGCCGGCTATACCCACTCTGTTGGTGTAGATGTGGTCAGCAGCGAATGCATGGCTTAATGTCATGTGGCTTTGAATCCGCCCACCATCAATGTGACTAAATATACGACATGGGGCCACTTTCACAATATTTTCCAGAGCCACCTTAAGTTCCCAATTCACCCCTGGGTCACTGTGTACAACTGGGGACTCGCCTGAAGTTGTACAGATTTGCTATACTAACATATTGCAGAAAAATATCATCCACAGTTGATGAGATGCACAGTACGACTGAAAGTATTCAGTTTATGCTGTGACACTGCAAAATAAGAATGGATACTCTATAAATGTGTGTACACTTCTAATGGTACCAGCTTTATTTGTTATGCTATTATTAGAGCAGTCATTGTGTCCAGGCCCCATTATGCGGTTACCCCTGCTTAGTTTAATGCATGTTTGAATAGAGGAAAATAAATGTGTGGTCAGCGGCTGTGGTTGGAAATCACAGAGAGATTTATAAGACCAATAACAAGATTCTGGCCACATAAACCTCTGGTTATATGTACACAGAGCTTTGTTCTTTGTTCTTGTGCTGGAGAAAGTAATGGACGTGTTTCCCAATACACTGCATATGAAAGTATGGTTCTATATTCACAGTTATTCTTATGCTGTCATATATTTTTCTTTCCCCACTAACCTCTCAAAATGATGACTGTTTGTTAGCATCATGTCCACACTGAATGCATAAATTATCTGCGTGTGGTTATTAGTCCATTTTGTGTGTGGTAATTTTATTTTTTCAAGACTCACTGACCTTTTTTAGTGTGTCTGCTGGGCAGGAACAGAAAGTTGGCTGTGACACTTCTGCTCAACTCCAAAAGTCTTCAGGAAATGGCTCGCTGCTCCTTCATGACATTTTTGTTAGGAAAAGATGGCGAGAGGACTGGCCCTAGCACTGTGTGTCTTGTTAGAGGCGATCCCATGTGGCTGAAGGAAGTAAATCTGCTAGAGTTTAAGTAGTTTGGGATATTGTAGCACTCTGACACCTCATCATGAACATGTATTAACTTCATTATATTATTATCAGCAAAACCAGTGCTGCCAGATCACTACAGGATTTTGTACATTTTTTATTGTTTATTATTGAAGCCTCAAAAATGAGAAACAAAATGTTTCTTTACCATTGCAATATGAATTATTTTTGGCAGTCTTTAAAAATAATGTTAAAAAAAACAAAGAAAAAGTGTTAATTACCATTACATAAAGAGAAAAATATGAATTTGGACAGTGAATTAAATCATTTTCCTGTAAGTGTTTTTCTGTTTCAACCTAATTTCGATTAAACTTTACAAACTGGCTCCAAATCATCTATTAAATACGATCCTTGCTAAATATTTTCACAGGGCTAAAGGCATAGGGCTAGATTTACTAAACTGCGTGTTTGAAGAAGTGGAGATGTTGCCTATAGCAACCAATCAGATTCTAGCTTTCATTTTGTAGAATGCACTATAGGCAACATCTCCACTTTTTCAAACCCGCCGTTTAGTAAATATACCCCATATAGTTTTGCTTGTCTTCTTTTAAATAACTAAGTGTGAAGTTTTGTAAATTTTCAAGGCTATTTTCGCACAATACATATAATTATGAAAAGCAAAGAGCAGTCTATGCTCTCACTTGGTCATATGACCTTAAATGACAAGTCTGCTCTAGGACAATTAACTCTAAAAGTGTTACTTCCATTTGAACACATGTATGGTAGGAACCTCAAGAGATCACCACTGCTACCATGATACTCGCATCAATTAAGTCACAGATTGTGCATTGCTGGTTTAAGGACTTGTAAAGATCAGTGCCTGACTGAATATCCACAGAATCTATCCAATTGGGTGCTACCATCCATCTGCCACAAAACCACCATCATGTAAATTGTCAAGACAGCAATGCCTGAGACATACAAACTTGTGGTGAAATCAATGTAAAAATGAAAGGGATTGTATCATTCTTTATAGTTGAACCATAGTTCATTAAGATCATGCACTGCTTTATGACAATAGATATAGTTTACATTACTGAGCAAGCCTACATTCCAAGCAAATTACAATGTTTTTTATTATTTCTTAAAATGAAAATTATGTTTATTTCACAATCACCTTCTTCAGTTGAGAAAATACAAACAAAGACATACTGTACCTAAATAAATCTCTTACTGTACAGGGATGTATTTCAGTAATAGTGCTGTGCACAACAAACGTTCTAGATGACAACTGTCAGAAAGCAAATTCACAATGACAGCTACATATACCCTCTTTTATTCCTGTGATCAACACTCTGCTAAGAACAGCAATCTAGCTAGTCACCTCACCTGGACTACTGCACAGCATTCATTACTCTAAAATCAGCATTTCAGTGAAAAGGTCAAGTTAATCAGAACAGTTTATCTTACCTGTTTGTAGCCTTTATAAAGACCCTCAGCTCTACCGAACATTTCGAGAGCAAATTTGTTTTGGATTTCTCTTCTTGTGCTTTGAAGAAGACTAGTTGTGTCTGACCGTACTTCATGATTCTACCTGCTCCAATCCTTCGACCTCAGCTTCATCCTGCACTATTCTACTTTCTCCAGTCCTTTGACTTTGGCTTTTTCCATCACTATTTTGCTTTCTACCATCCTTTGACTTCAGTTTCTACCTTATGACCAGTCCTCTCAGGACTAAGTGACTTGGCCGGACATAGTGTGTCAAGTTCATATGGACACTACACTGCTGCTTAGTGAGAAACAGAGTCATAAGGATTTTGTACTGCTGCTCAGAGGGTGGAAAGCTTTGGGGAATCTGTACTTCTGCTCAGGGCTGCCATCAGAAATTATGGGGCTCAGCACAAATGAAACAAGCTGGGGTCTCCCATCCTCCTTGACCTGTTCCCAACCCCCTGCCAGGTGTGGTGGAAGCAAAAGTGTTCCATGGAGACATGACACCCAGAGCAACCACATGCCCTCCAGACCTCCCAACATAACATCAGTCCTTCTCACATGCCCCTTACATGCCTCTTAGTTCTCTCCACATGTCCCACAGACCTCCCCACATACCCTTTACATTTCTATCAAACCTCCATACATACCCCTTACATGCTAATTAGCACTTCCCATATGCCAAGAGAATTCCCCAAATGCCAGCTCAGACTTCTCCACATGCCCAGGGCCGGATTAACCCGAGGTCTAACTGGGCTAGAGCCCAGGGGCCTCGGGCATCCAGGGGGCCCTTCAAAGTCCTCAGCAGCATTATTGATTGGTCCAGGGGTGCCCGATCAATGCTGCTAAGCCTGTCATTGCAGTCATCGTCCCCGGCGCTCAGTAATCTGCTTACTGAGAAGATTTTGCGAGAGTAAGACTATGAGTCTCACTCTTGCGTGATCTCCTCAGTAAGGATCTTACAGCGCGCCGCGGAAGAAGGACTGCAGTGACAGGTAAGTGCTTGGGGGCCTCACAGGGGTCGGATCACGTGGGAATGGAGGGCCCCTTAGCCCAGGGGCCTCCATTCCCTTAATCCGGCCCTGCACATGCCCCCTTAACCTAAAGATTGAGACTTCTTGATACTCCTCCAAACTGTCACTGGTGAGAATAAGATATCCAGTGAAGACTGGGAACGATTGCAGCAAAGCAACCAGAGCACTACTTGTATTTCACTGAACAGCAGCAGCGGGAAGAGAAGTGTGATGTCAGCTCAGATCACTTATTGGAACTGTCTCTTACGGTGATGTAGGTGGGGCAATTATAACTGATGTGGGAGAAGTGGCATTCCCCATCTGGGCAAGTGAAGAGAAGCTCATTGCCATTGGGGTCATCGGTGGATGGTGGGCCCCACGGTGAATTCGGGCCCCTTAAATGAGTATCCCCGTACCCCCTGATGGTGGATTTGATTCCACTGAGACAGATGAATGCTTAGGGGATTCCATACTGGTACTCAGAGAGAGAAATGCATTGGGGATTCTGTACTTCTATTCAGAGTATGGACTACTTTAGGGATTTCATTCGGCTACCTAAGGAGAAGCAGAGCTTTGAGGAAAATGCCTTATGGTGAACATTTTCTTTATAAAGCCCAACTGCTTACTTAGATTGGACACAAGTTTTATTATTTTCCTTTTTTTATTTGATATTTGTAACTTCAACAATACTGATCAACCTGTATTTACTGCTGGTAGATTTTCATTTGCTGTGGTAACATATATTTGTATGTTTTGTCTCATACGCAAAATTTTAAAATAAACAATAATTTTTCTTTTTAAATATCTATGGGACATTTTTAAGCATGTGATTGTAGATTTAAATGACCTCATACATTGAGTATACCCTGGTTCACTTCATACTATTTACCTAATCTATTTCATAGAATCTTAGAAGGATATTGTGTAGATGTCTGTTAAATCTCTAGAACACTAACTAATTACAGGCATAACACCTGTTTTCATAAGATTTCTTTCAGCAGTTTTGGCACTTTTTTAACACCAATGATGTTAGAAATGAACAACCGTTTATGATTCGCGTATCTTATGATGCAATATACACAGTGCATCATTCTCTACAGCCCTCTGCTGATATATCTTATTAACTAAATAAGGAGTGAATGCATGAGTGATAGATTTATTTCTAATTGTTTTAGCACATGTTGTAAAAATGTCATGCTAATGGGTCTGTGACACTGCAAAAACAGCTATAAACAAGTCAAGATTTGTGCATCTTGCATATTTGCCTACTCTTCCGAAATATCCAGGAGATTCACAAATTTTGGGTTGCTCTCTCGTACTCCCTGAAGAAGAGTCCACTCTCGATTCTGCTCACTTCCCCGGTGAAATGGACAAGGGTGGATCTTGATGGCACAAATCACAGCAACTCTAGTCATCATGGCCATGATGATGTGATTGTGTCTTCAAGCCCCCTGCTTTTCCTACCTGGACTTCCACTCCGGGATCACTGGGAGGTAGCCAGCCAAAGCATCATGTGACAAAGATGAAGTATTGTAGACTTGCATTTTTCCACATTTGTAATATTGATGGTAAACATAGCCAAAAGGAAAAATTGTGTTTCTACACCAGAGAGCTGTGAAATGCTATGTGAACTATAAATACAAACAATACTTTAATTAAGATAAAATACTAGAGATTTAAAACACCCAAAAAGAGAACTGTCTTCTGGACACATCTTCCAAATTATACGGAAGCTTTGCAAACGTTTCTAATGTATGTACAATTTTGATATAGGGTATTCCTTTGGAATTCACATCTTCTGTAAAATATGATTTTATTATATCTATCTAGATCTATCTAGATCTATCTAGATCTATCTAGATCTATCTAAATCTATCTATCTATCTATCTATCTATCTATCTATCTATCTATCTATATATATATATATATATATATATATACATACATATATATATGTGTGTATTTAACAGAATAAATCTTGCTACTTGCTACTTAACATGATTCAAACAGCAATAAGCTGTTTGGTGCAGCTGTAACAACAGAGAACTGCATGTTTAAGAGCTGGGGTGGCATTCCAGGTCTATATGGCAAGTATTCAACATTCTTGCTCTGTGCATATGGTCTGAATTATTTTAGGATTATATTTTTTATTGTTAAAATAGCTTTTTGGGGACTCATTGAGTTGATTTAAAGACAGCTGTCTGCATCTTGTCTCATGTGACCCTGTCCACATATGCTGCTCAGTCTCCAAATGTAAGTAGATGCTTGTTAAAATGGAAAACTAGCACACAGTTTATCTCCCTAGCTGGAGATAGCTACAAGTGCCAATGACATAGTAATTACAAACTCATTAATAAAGTTCTTGACAGAAATGTCTTCTTTGTCACAGTGCCACACTCCTAAAGGATTATTTTAGGCAGCCCTACAAAAATGATACTTTTAAAGAATAATAATAATGTATGAGGCCAAATACAGTAAGTGGTTTGGATTGGTATATTTTTTCTTATAGAGTGTGGCAAAACTAATGCATAAATTGAGTGTCTTATGCTTTTTAAAAGTAATTAAAAAAAACCCCTGCATTTAAAAACACATCTAAATTCTATGTCTTTGAGCATGTGCATGCATCTGATAAGAATTTCAAATTTGGTTCACTTGTTGCTGACATGCAGTCATAAAGCTTTCCCTATTTTTAAGTTTAGACTCAGTAGGGGTAACTTACAAACCTCAAATAATCCCCCCCAGCATATATGGGTAATTTATGACATCATGCACCTACTTTTGCACAAATGTGGCCATGATCTGCATGTAAAGATTGCATTGTCTGATGGCAGAATCTTGGTGGATCAGGGCAGGCCTAGCAAAATGCAGGCCTGCCCTGTGCAAACTCATACTCTTTGTATTGTACCCATATCCCAAAACCAGATTGTGTATCATTTGATTAGTGGGTGGCCACAGGTGTATTCCCTTCCCAGGGTGCCAATATTAATTTAGGTCATGACTTGGGCCTACCCACCATGAGTAGTCTGAATTTGCAGGCTAATTTTCATGAGCTGTAGCAAATTCTGCTTGCAGTTTAGACCTACTACCATTGATTTTGGATAGGCCCAAGCTGGAGGCTAAACTGATAATGTGCCTTACAGAAGTGGGGCATGGTAGGAATGGTAAATGGAGTTAGGGCAAGGAAGATAGAGGGTTGGCGATAATAGGGCCCGCTGCACGGGGAACTAGTGAGCTGTGGGTCCCGGTGCATGTAAATGCAGAGGAGGGGACCGGGGCCTACAGCATGCTATTTCCCCATGCAGCAGGCCCCATTATCTCCAAGGGCCCCGGTGCATGGCACCTCCTGCACCAATAGTAGTTCCACCACTGGTTGAGGATCATGGCAGGTAGGAGGGGGAAATTGGAGAAGTTGGGTGTGAGGAGAAGCAGAGCAACAGGTAGAGGTTGGGGAGAGGAATAGGGAGAGATTGGGAATTGGCAGACCTAACCGATCTGGTGCAATAGGAAGCTCTTAGGTTGTGTCCTGGGCACTGATGTTCTGTTTTGGTATTATTATGTGTTAGGGACAGAATTCCTATTTGTTCTTGACAACTTTCCATTAATACCCACCATATGGATTCTACAAACTAAGCTTGGAAAATAAAGCAGAAAGCTCCTGACTGAACACAAGATGACTTCTGATGAATTGAAAAAGACAGCTCACATGATTAGTTATATTTTTTTGCAAAGTCATTTAAACCTACCACAGTAATCCTATAAGTTAGGAAATGCTGGTATCGGGAAAGCTGAAAAGGTCCACTTCAGCAGAACAGTAGAACATTTAGAGCCCCTGACCTATTGGAAGTGATGAAACTGCAACATAAATAAATACATGTTGCTAGAGCTGGAATTGTGGAGTTGTGAATTGATTATAATTATTATTATTATTATAATTAATATCCTTATCTTTAATTTATCAGGTTCCACAAGGCTTCTGCAGCACCAAATATAAGCCTATTTAGAATATTAACTGACTGGCCATTGCCATCTAATGCACACTAGGAATCCAGGCACATTCATGCTGGTTTTACCAAGCAATGCAGTCTGTCCAATTATATACAGTTTAGTGTTCAGGAACAAGATTCGTTGTGAAAGATGGGTTAAATAAATTTGTGAAGGCAGTGAGAAATTATAAGGTGGTGCCAAGGAGTGTCATCACACCAAGGACAGAATTGTTGTTTTTTTGAAGATCTACTGGAATATCATCTCTGGAACCAGAGGGATAGATTTATCAAGCCATCTAAAAAATAAAAGCAGAAGTGTTGCCTATAGTAACCAATCAAATTCTAGCTATCATTTTGATTGGTTGCTATAGGCAACACCTCTACTTTTCCTTTTTAGATGATTTGATAATACTCCACAGTGTTCAACTGTCATTGCTGTTGGCATCTATGTTCCTTCTTTGAAGATCTCTGTGGCCTCCTTGATGGTAATAGCTGCTGTTAAGAGCATTTGTCGCTATCCAATAACGATTGTCGAATCTCGATTTGTGTTTCCAACGCACAAATATTTATTCTCAAAAGGTAGCAGAATATATTCAAGCAAAATAATAATAAGTACAGCCGTTACTTATCGCAGGCGCTCTGGATCCAGTGTACAGTCATTCAGGTCGGAAGTCTGTGGTCAAGGTGACTGAACACTACATGAGTGCTACTGATTATATGCAAACAGAGATACAGTGAAACAATGCAGATGGTATAGCTTGCTTCTATTGGACCAGGCTTCAGGAGGGTCCAGGGAGTTGCACATCATAGGCTGTTTCAATCTAAAGAATCCAAAGGTGGGGGTCATCTCTCCAGGGGATGAGCTCTGTTCTTCCCGCCAAAACTCCAATTACAATCAGTCCATTAGCATTTCACAGTCAATATCATATTAAAGGTTTATTCCCTAACATCAATAACTAGAGTATGCAATGTGCGATCTCTTCGCCGAATGCACCGGACAGCTGCTGATGTAAAGGGGATTAATATGATATCAAACATGACACATTTCCCTTAACCTGAACCGTAGGTTTCACTAGTATGCATATACCTCCTTTATTAAACATGAATTCTACTATACAATATTCAGATACTCCGCGCAATCTATCCAATTGCAGCCTTTCAAATCACAGTGCACAATCCCCTCAACGTGCCTATACAAAATATACTCTAAACAAAATTGTGAACAGAAATGGCGCTATTGGTAAACAATCCAGATGTTATTATAAATAAAATTGAATGTCCATATATTTTCAGTTTCTGGTAATTTTCATATCCTTGGTGTATCCAATCCTCTTTATTCAGTGTGCTTCTTTGTATTCACTCATCAAAGGAATATGTAAAACAAATATAAAACGAACATAGTGCAACCTGTTTTCGCCATATAATTATTAAAGGAATAATACTCTCCTTTAAAGCCCGTGTGTAGATATAATAATCAGAACACCTCGTGGAGAAGAATTCCTAAAAATCCCCTTAAGGGTGTACACTTACTCAAACAAGTATTTTTTATAACGGAAAAATCACAACAGACATCCTATTTCCTTATATGCCCTTGTGATCAAATAATACAATGTAGACACCTCGTGTAGAGAAATAAAAACCAACTCTTCTTTTGCCCCTTAAGGGTATACACTCACTAGAACCAAATGATAATCAGGCACATCACGAAGTATCTAGATTTTCCTTTCTGATCCCGATATCCACCATCCGCTTATATTTGTCCGTTTAAAAAGATAAAAGAAAAGAGCAATGCTCCATAGTGTAAAATCCTCAGACACTTTATTGTAAACATATAAACACACGAGGCCGTCATAAACAAATGACTCCTCACATATATTCTTCCTAAAAAACAAGCTCCTACTGCCCTGGCAGTGAGTGACGTCAGACGCTCCAACGGGGATTTGCAAAGTGTGAAGACTCTACTCCTCTGGAAGTCGGTTATCGCAGGGGTTTCGCCCGGGACACTCCATGCTGAGTGATATAACAACACGCTCACTGATTTCCGGAAAGGGGTAAGAGGCCACCTATCCTCGCTGTAGGAGCTTGTTTTTTAGGAAGAATATATGTGAGGAGTCATTTGTTTATGACGGCCTCGTGTGTTTATATGTTTACAATAAAGTGTCTGAGGATTTTACACTATGGAGCATTGCTCTTTTCTTTTATCTTTTTAAACGGACAAATATAAGCGGATGGTGGATATCGGGATCAGAAAGGAAAATCTAGATACTTCGTGATGTGCCTGATTATCATTTGGTTCTAGTGAGTGTATACCCTTAAGGGGCAAAAGAAGAGTTGGTTTTTATTTCTCTACACGAGGTGTCTACATTGTATTATTTGATCACAAGGGCATATAAGGAAATAGGATGTCTGTTGTGATTTTTCCGTTATAAAAAATACTTGTTTGAGTAAGTGTACACCCTTAAGGGGATTTTTAGGAATTCTTCTCCACGAGGTGTTCTGATTATTATATCTACACACGGGCTTTAAAGGAGAGTATTATTCCTTTAATAATTATATGGCGAAAACAGGTTGCACTATGTTCGTTTTATATTTGTTTTACATATTCCTTTGATGAGTGAATACAAAGAAGCACACTGAATAAAGAGGATTGGATACACCAAGGATATGAAAATTACCAGAAACTGAAAATATATGGACATTCAATTTTATTTATAATAACATCTGGATTGTTTACCAATAGCGCCATTTCTGTTCACAATTTTGTTTAGAGTATGAATTCTACTATATTTCGACATAAATGACTATGTGTTGCAAATACAATTAATGTGTACTATTTACAAATGTTTATGTTTGTGTGAATGTGTGTAAAAGTGTAGAAACTGTTTATTGCCACGTGTTGCGGCTGGATACACCCTTTTATGCCGTAGCGTGCTCTACGCATAATTTCAGACAAAGACAATCAAGTTTGCTCGATATTAATTGAAATTACTTTATCCAATTTGCTGACTTCGACACTGCTGACATAACTTCTGTCAACATGGGAAACTAGTGTGCTGGCTCTGTGACCAGCAACAAGCATGATGCCAAAGAAAAATAACACGCACACAGCTAATGCAAGCTGGCAGATAAGCGCCCAGAGTACAAAAGCGAAAGCCTTCTTCAGAACCATATGAGGAAGGAGGATCATTTAATCTTAATCATCTTAATGTCTTAGGATGTCTACAATTACTAGTTCATATTTCTTATCTTCAACTTCCATTATCTCTCCTCATTCCAACTGTACCACACCCACAGTAACTGCATAGAAATGTTAGTTACCCAAATTGGTTCTAATAATGCTGCTGCCTTACAGCAGCTATATACACATTCTCTACCAGCTACAATTGTTATTCTGCTACCCAATGGTACAAGTGTATCCCACAAGACTGAGTTTGGAAGGTTATTTAGGCAGGACTATCTTTGCCTTCTGTTTCATGTAATTTTATGTTTGTATCATGATGCTGTTAGTGTACATTACTGCATACTATGTTGACACTTTGTAGATAAAATCTAATAATAATAATAATAATAATAATAATAATAATAATAACTATATCAGAAAATGGCTAAATTACTATATTGTGTCCACCAAAAAGAGTAGGTATCCAGTGATACCTGATGACCAATATTACAGTCTCCACACCTCTGAAGTATATCCATACCTCAAACTGGAAAATTTAAAAAGAGAAGATGAGCATTAAATAAAATAATGCATGTATTGGGCTACATGGCATCTGCTACAATAATAGCAGATGCCATGTGATCCTTTTCTCCATATGTCTACTGACATTTTTCTTCCTGCGGTTGTTTGTAATTCTTTAGAACTAGCACATCATCTACTGATTTCACAGAACAAAAGTCAACAACAATCATGTATGTTCCATTCCATTGCTGGTTCATATTTTGTCATTCAAGTTCCCTCATGAAAAGATCATAAAATTAAATGACAGAAGTTTTACTCAAACAACTGTATAAATAATGCTATACCTGCTTTCACTTACAAGTGGAGGATCACCAGCAAAGCATGATATGAAAACACCTTCAAACAACAATGTCCCGAAACACAAATTTCCCAGATTATAAGCCCCAGATGTGACAACAAAATGTCTGTAATTTTAAAAGTATAAATCCACTTAAAACACTGAAGCTTCTGACTTTAGTTTACTTCCAGTAGACCTAAAACACCACCGGTGTAACTACTGGAACCTCAGTAAATATGATTTATGCTTACAAATCTAGATGTTGGCAAGATAGAGCAGACATAAAGCAGAAAGTGCAACTGTAATTCAAGGATAGGAGTAATTTCACTCTTTCATCTGAAACCCTTAAAACTCTGTGTTTTTTTGTTTGTTTTTATATTAAATGTTAGTAAACATATTTTAATATGAATGAGTCTACTGAATAACTTCTTTAACCATTAGTTTTTTCAGGACAGTGTTATCTAACTAGTGGATCAAGACACATTTGTGTGTTAAAGTGCTCGTTTAAATGAATAACAAGAATTAACTTGTGACAAAACACATTTTTTCAAATAAAAAATAACTCAATGTTATTTAACCTGGATGATATTTGAATTAAGTTTTACTTAAAAATGAATGAAAAGAGCTAAAATTTGCATTGGTTTATCATATATTTAATACTATTTTCATTAATCCCAATATTTTAACAAATGTGTCACAAGAAAGTGAATTATGAGGCAAGTGTGTAAAAAGTGGGTCACAACAGAAGTGTGCACATAGGGGTGGGGGTGGAGGGTAGCAGTTACCTGGAAACCCCTCTTTCTCTAATCATTGAACCACCCAGTTAATATGTATATTAAAGTAACGAACATTGTCTGCAGCCTAGGAAACATTTCCATGAGCATCTGCATATGTTTACATGAACATTGGCCTCAAAAAAATGTCCACCGTCACTTTTGTCTCTAGTACATTATTTTTATAGTTTTATATCTTGTACTCTAGTGATTGTCTGACATAGAAATTGCAGAAATGACCTGTTTTTGTCTGCAGTCTGATGTGCAACAATGGGTAAGTAATTATAACACTAATTTTAATTGTTTTTTATTTCAATTGGATGTGACAGGAGATTAATATTAGTTTTGTAGAGTATTATTAATTTTTGTTAGATGGTTAGATTTATTTAAAGCAGTGTTTACATTAACGCACGCTTATTTTACTCATTCTTTTTATATAACATTTTATTACATTTATGTACATTTTACTGCTCTAATTCCGGTTTTCATACCTGAATACAGCACTACTGCTTATTTTCTGTTTTGTATGCAATTCTGAATTATTTTGATACGCTGAATGTATGGACACTGCATATTACCACATCTCTTTATGTCTTTTCTACGTTATAGATATATACACTGCACAGTACCACTTCTTTTTATGTCATGTTCATGCTGTACATCTGGACACTGCCCATTACTACTTCACTTTATGCAATTCGTATGCTGTACACATGAACACTGCACAGAACCACGGCCCTTTATACAATGTTCATGATGTACATGAGGACACTGCACAGTACCACTGCTCTTGTCTTTTTCATGCTGTACATATGGACAGTGCACAATACTACTTCTCTTTATGCAAATCAAATGTCTCAGAAGCACGGCAGTGGCCATGTTTTTCTTTATTAAAATTAAACTTAAAATATTGAAATAAGTTAGAATTACCAGGGTTTTATGAAAATTTCCTGATCGAGGTGAAATTTCCAGAAAACCAGGAATGAAACCAGCAAGTGGAAACAATGGATCAAACGCCTCTCAGTAGCTGCTTCAGCACATCTTACACTCTGTGGGCCTGAGTCAATAAGGAGAACAAACCAAAAGAAAAGGAGTAACTTTGCACCTTGGCAAATCCATGTTGCATTGGAGGGGAGGTAAACTTAAAATGTGGGGACAGATTTATAGTTGGGATAGGGCATGTCCTACATCAACTTTAAATTTCAGTGGGAGAATAAAGCAATCAAGTATTTGTGTGTTACATGAAAAAGCAGCCAGTATTTTCCTAACATGCAAGATAATAAACTAATTTGCACCCCTTGCATTGTAACATGATTTGTCCAGGATCAAACTTACTCCTTTTTTTGCATTTCTCTCCTTAAAGACTCAGGCCCTGTGACTCAACCAAACTTCATATTAACAGTCAAACAATTTAACTACAAAAGTGCCTGTTGCCGGTTTAGTGCAAGTTTCTTTTTGTTTTCTTTTTGCTTTGTTTCAAAACATTTGAAACCTACTTTAGAAATACTGCATTTGCCAATGCAACATGGAATAGGTTGGGAAACTCTATTTAGGATATAAACCAACATGTAGGGGGAGGTTCAATTAGCTGCAAGATAGGAACCTAGCATGATGTGTCTCAATGGGATATTTATTGCAATAATGAGCAATGCTCTCTGTACTGTAATTGTGGTATTCGTGGGCAGTAAATCTTTGCATTTAATCGTATCCAGATAGAAACGGAATACAATTAAATATAACAACATTGTATATCTAGTTATATTCATATATTTAATTAGCATCATGCAGGATATGGAAACACACATTCTGCGAAAGTGAAAACGTAGCACTTGGAAGCTATCACAACCTCATTCAGTGACACATGGCTTCCAATGTGAAATATTGTTGCTCTGTCCACGAATGAGTGCTTCAACCGTGAAAACACTGCATCAGTGTTCTGGCTGAAGCATTCCTCTGTTTCCTACAGCAGCAAGGCTTTTGTGATAACTTATTTCGGAGCTATGTAACTTGTTTTCAGTTGTGTTTTCACCATAGAACAAATAAAGTTAATAAACACCAAGAAGGAAAGTGGTTGTAACGATCGCTACTCCCTAAGGCTGATCCACCAAAAACACACAGCCCACTCGCACAATCCATTGTAAAAAATGTATGTTGTAACATAAATAACTGAAAATGTAACAGGCTCAGAACATGTATGCAAATAATTAAAAAAAACATAAGGAGTTTAGACAGCCGACTGATTTTCTCCATATTCCAGGAAACATTTTTTGAGTCAAAATTAAAAACGGAAGTAAAACAATCACAAGGTCATTCAGAATATCTCTGTAAAACATGTGCCATAATAAAGCACATGTTATGCATAAGAGGATACAGCTTTGATGAATAGATATTGCTCAAACCTGCCAATTAAAAAAACAAAACACAAATGGTAGATCCGCTACATGAGGAAATCATGATTTATCTGTTTTAAGGCCTAGGAGTGCTGCCACAGATGTTTGCCCACTAAGAGGAACTGGCGCTGAGTGGTCTACATTCAGCATGTGGTAACTTGCCTTTCACTTGACTGAAGAAGCTATCACATTGAGAGTTTAAATGCTGAAAGATTGTGGCATTGGGTAGGAAAGAAACTAGAACATTTACAAACAAAAAGGCTCATAAAAATGGGTCTTTTCACTGATACTTCCCATCAGCTATATAGATAAGCTCTTAATCAGTGATTTTTATTACTACTTAGCCATTTCAAACCTCTTCACCCCCACCCCACATGCTAAACGATACATATATAATAATATCATACTTGCTTACGTTCAGCTCCCACATTTGGCTCCCACCACGCCCCCTAGCCGTAGCAAATCATGTTATTTTGGCTTAGCCCCCGCAATGAAAGTTACATTTGTCACGGGGGTGGGGCCAAAATGACGCAATTTGCCACAAATCACCTCATTGAGGCTCCCATTCTGCCCACTTCACTAGGATGCGGGAGAATTGTCTGCTCTCTAGGTAGTCCAGGAGAAATACCAGGAAATTGGAAGTCTCACGAACATCCCTATCACGCGCCGGGGAATCGGGTCCTATACCCGATCCCCGGCTTACTTACCTGCTCCTGCCGCTCGCTCGGTCCGTGCTGGGCGCCGCCATCTTGCCGGGTTTACGCATGCGCAGACCTGATCTGTCAATTACACTGCTCCTTCTCCTATTGGTTAGGAGTTTTGGCTCCAAGTTTAAAAGGCACCTCCTCCCTGTCCTCAGTGCCTGATCTTCATGTACCTTCCATGGGTTCCTGGCTCCAAGTCTGCATCTCGTCCCAAGAGCTGACTATCTACTGGCTGTCCAGCTATTTCATCATCCGTGTGTATCCTGCTGACCGCTGTAAAGTATTCCTGCCGCTTCTTTGTGGTAAAACAGTCGTCTGCAGAGCTGACACTCTACAGCACTTCTTCGTGTCTGTGTAACCTGCTGGAGTTCTCCTGCAACCCTCATCATCATCCGTGTGTATCCTGCTGACCGCTGTAAAGTATTCCTGCCGCCACTCCGTGGTAAAACAGTCGTCCGCATAGCTGACACTCTTCTGCACTCTCCGGTTGCCCTTTATCTGCTGGCTACATCCTGCGACTCATCTCTGCTATTCGTGAGTACCTACTACTCCAGTGATTTTTCTCTCATATATCTACTGGGCGCTTTCAGTGGGGGCCGCGACCTGCAAGGGGGTGCAGCTAAGTCCAAACCGCCTTGCGGCTGGTCCCTGGCGAATACCTCTCCCTTGTTAGATTCCGCGCCTCACTGGGAGTTGCATTAGTTCCTGTCTGGTTACCGTCCCTTACCACTCCTGTCGCAGAATTGTGACGTGGAACCGTGACAATTCCTGGATAGTGGGCAAGTATGGTTAATATCCTGTTTAGATATTTTTCACCACTTAAAATAGCTGATATCACTTTTTCTTTTGAAGGTTGTTGTAGCCCCTTATTTAATGACCCTGGATTTTTATCTAATAACAGGATCAAAGACCTACATCAGGTCCCTCATAAAATAGTCTCCTTTTGAGTTCAATTATAAGAATTTGAATTACTTCCTGCTTAGATCTGAACATTTAATTCCACAATTATTAACTAAGATCCCTGACTTTAGTTGACGTAAGGGTCCACCCTACTGTGCTACGGTCCATGAACATCTTTTCCATGAATACGAGTTTTGCACTTACATTGCTTCTTGATTACACATTCATTGCCAATTTTAGGTACTAGTAATGTTCTCGTTTAGTACATTTTGAGTTAAAGGTTTGAGGTTATACCTCATATCATGTTGTACAATGTTTATCTTGTTCTATGAATAAGGGCTCAAACCACTATGACTCTGCACTGCATAGCTACACACTCTCATTGCAGGATTACCCCCCATCCCTTCATTGCCCGTCCCTTTCCTCCTTTCTTCCCTCTCACCACCATTTCTGCCTCCATCACTCTCTTCTCCCCTATCTTTTTTAATATTCCGCTTCCCTTCCTATCGCTTTCTTGCCTCCTCCCTCCACCCATTCCCCCTCTCAGGTCAACCATCTCCTACTACATTTTCCTAGTTGCACCATTCATTCTATAACAAATGCTCTTTTTTTTTGTCTTTTTTTCAATGAACCGATAAGGGCTGCTTTTAATAATGGTAATTGCCCTATGTGGCTTCTCTCCCACTGGTTCCCTCCCATCCATTCTAGTGGTAAACTGTCTCATCTGTCAGCCTCCCTGCCCACAGTTAGATCCAGGAATACTAACCCTTAGTTTATTGGAAAAATATTATCATGTGGCTATAGTTAAAAACAATAAAATTAGAACCATAAATCTCAATTGACAATATCTTTATATGCATGCATTTTGATGTTGTACTGCTTAATTGGTTTGTACATCTGATTATGCAATTAATTTCAGCATGGAAATGTGTGTATATAACATATAAGTTTTTATAAGTCACGTAGGGATGGAGTGTCAGGGCAACAGCAGGGATGCAGTCCTCTGTAAGCAGACAAATTGCAGTACGTTCCTATGCAAGTTATGCCTGATTCATTAAGGATCTTAACTTAAGAAACTTCTTATTTAAGTCTCCTGGACAAAACCATGTTACAATGCAAGGGGTGCAAATTAGTATTCTGTTTTGCACATAAGTTAAATACTGACTGTTTTTTCATGTAGCACTAGCATGTAGTGCTACATGAAAAAACTGTCAGTATTTAATTTATGTGCAAAACAGAAAACTAATTTGCACCCCTTGCATTGTAACATGGTTTTGTCCAGGAGATTTAAAAAAGAAGTTTCTTAAGTTAAGATCCTTAATGAATCAGGCCCGTTGCCACTATGTTCTGGTTCTTCTTGGTCGCTTTATTGACATCTTGGTGATGATCAGTGGATCAGTCACTGTTGGTGGTGTGCCCTGATCCTTAATCCCACTAGGAGTCTCTCTGAGATAGGTCCTCACTTGTTCAGCTTCATATTGCTGGTGACAGCATTTACATGGTAACTTCTAGGTCCTGTACCTTTTAATACAGTTTTTGCTGGTTCCTGACCCCTGGTTTTGCATTATGGTGACTTCTAGTTCCTGACACTTGACTCCCCATTACGGTGACCTCTGTCTCCTGAAACTTGGTTCTGCATTACAGTGACTTCTGTCTCCTGATCCCTGGCTCTGCATCTGTATTGGTGCTGGTTCCTGACTCTGATTTTTGGATTAAAGTGATTTCTGGCTCAGACTACTTAGCTTGGTTTTCTGATTCCTTCGCCTTCTGCAGCAAGCTGCTCACAGGTAGCCCTATTACATACTGGAGTACATACTCATGGTTCATCATTTCTACAATCCTCACTGAGGGACACCGGGCCTGTCTCAGTAGTTCGGCTGTCCATTCTGAGTGCTTAACTGTGCTTTGTGGACTGTGTTACCATCAGTCTGTTTTTCCTATCTGACTCAAATTAACACAATTTATACCAGAGACTTGTTGCTATTGTGAATCAGTGTCAGAGATATTCCTGCATTATCAGTGTGTCAGAGACACTTATGCATTACCAGTGTCTGTCAACTGCCCAAGATTTTCTGTTACTCTCTGTATCTCCATTTTGTTCTGCATATTCCTGTTTCCTGCTCATCACTCTGTTACTGTTGTTCTTCACCTTTTCTCCTTCACATCATTATTACCAGTTCAGTACTGTCCCTCTGTTGTTATTCCCCGTCTGCTGCTGTCTTTCTGCCAGTGTATTCCTAGCATCATGTTTCTGTTTTTTTCTAGTAGATTGATGTTGTTTGAAAGAACAATGCCTTGACTGGAGATTAGTTTGTTACAGATAGAGCATGTATTCCATAGGGCATAATTAAGGTTTCTTGAAAGTGATGGTACAGGTGATACGTTTGCGGTTTGATGGATCTCTGTAGTGTGCAGAATCAAAATAAAGCACTTGAGGGGTTTTGGGGGAATTCTGGATTTTATGACACTTTACTGGCTGCTAGAAACCAGAAGGTAAAGAAAACGATTTTAAGAATTAAAAAGTCTTAAATTGTTACTATAGGTTGAGGATATAGATCTAGATGAGGGCGGATCTAGATTATATTTTTAGAGGAGGGGGGGGGGGGTGTTTAAGCCCTACCCCATTTTAAACTTCTAACAGTGGGCTCCCCGCGGCTGAACACTATATGCAAGTTAGTGTCGCTGGCAGGCAGTCAGAGTATGCTGCCCAGCCGCTCTGACTGTGTTTAAAAACACAATCAAAGCAGCTGGGCAGGGTTCTTTGTCTGCCTGTCTGTGCTGACAGTGACACTGACTTGCATATAGAGCATGCCCCTGCTAGGGGGGCAAGTGCCCCAATCGCCCCCCCCACCCCCAGATCCGCTACTGATGGATTGACATAAGTAAAAAGTTCATGAGTATTTTTTAGAGGAGAGTGAAGTAGCGTGGGGACATCATGCATAAAGAGATACATGGGTTAAGGGAGTGTGAAGGATGGTGTAATTAAATATTGTGGAATTTAATCTGGTTATAAAATGATTGATAAAGGACCAAGAAAAATTCCCCTTTCGCTGAGTGTTATGTGATAGCCCTCAATGAGAAAAGCTGTGATGTTCTGGTGCTTATTAGCTATCTGCTGTGACTGGCAATATACTTTTGATGGCCCAGAATGTCTTGTGACCAATATTCTGTAGATCCAAACACAAAAGCATTCATAGGGGACCTATGAGAGTTTAGAGAATAGCTACTTATGTGTTTGCACTTATATATGCATATCATTTGCATCCTCTTATCCTTAATGTCTCTTAAGTTTACAGTAACACCAAAGCTCTACCTAAGCTCGTTAGGGACCTTACTTATCTTAGAGAATAATCTTTTTGTCTTAAGGAGGTTTTAAAAGCATTAACAATCTGTGAATGTCTAGCAAAAGTGTTTGGCTGTTTACCTACAAGAGAGCTAAATAAAGCGATGGTCAGTCATCTCCATCAATCCATCATCTCCCTGCCAACATACTATATTCCTTGACACTCCTATTTGGAGTTATGATGAGCTGATCTAGATGGCTGATTCGTGATCTTTATGGACAAGAGAGCAAAAACTAACCCAGTCATATCAAGTTCCAAAGATAATATTGATTGCTATGGATGTATTGGATGATCAGATCCTTGACACAGGAGACCATCCATTTACTGATGCTTAACGAGGACGAGTACTGCAAAGTGAACACCCATAATATCATCAACACCCCTATGTGATTCATAATCCTGAGATATCCATGATTTTATATCTACAAACCCACTAAAGTCTGAGAATGGGACTGTCTGATTAACTTGTTGCTTGGCACCAAACCACCAATTGGCAAGATGTCACCACTTTCAGCGTTAGATACTGAAGCCAGAACCATACACATATGATTGAACCTTGAAAAGGCCTTCATTACAGTTACCAGCCAGTGCAGGGTTCATCTTTATCAAAAGAATGATGGACTTGTCAGGACTCTGTTGCTATTTTGTGTTAAGTCTGCAGTACCTCTGTTTTACCAGAGATGCTACTATTGTGAACTTTGGACATTTGCACCTCACCTGCAGGAGTTATTCTCCTTACCTTGATCTATCGCCTGAACCTGCTTCTCTGACTATATATTGCCGTTCCTCACTATTTACCTTGCTGATTGTTGATTCTTTCCCCATGAACTGTGTTCTGCTATTTTCCAACTATTCTAATCCTATGTCCTGAGCTTTGGACATCCTGTAAACCAATGTTCTGTTTCATTGTATCCTTGGTCCTGGCTGTTTCCCATTATTATACAGGTTTATAGTTTGCCTGCATCTTACAGCATTAAGTTATCATCATTCATCTGTGTCTACATATACCCTGCATTGTAAGTGCTCAGTTTCTGTATTTGGCTTGCTTTTCAGTGTGTTTTTCAGACACTGTGATTCATACATATCCAGCTATACCCTGATTTTGCTTTTGTATCCTTCTATCCAAGACTTTATCTGGACTTGACACTGTTTTTGTTTATGTCGTACTCCATCTTCAGCCTCAGGGCTCCACTATGTCCTTGCAACTCTGTGATTGTGCAGAAACAAACATCTTATCTTTCACATACTCCTGACACCTCAGCAAATCATAATTGTAACAGGAACTCTAAAGTCCTTTATTCACTACAAGGATTTAAAAGACATCACAGTGAAAATCTGCTAACTACTCATCCTCATCTCTGTCCTGGCTAGAGCAAGATGTTGGATCTGCATTAGAGATACAGAGTGATGGCCATTGTCCATTGGCTTATGTAATACCCCAGCTGTCTTCAGACCTGAAGTGTTGGTTAACTGCATAAGTATACTAACAAGTTGAATATTAAGAGTGTGCTTGGGGCTAATAACACTTTAATTTAAATTTTCCTCCATTGTCAAAAAACCTTTCTTGCTTAGTTATCACTTAACATTAACTGATCTTGATGACAGCTTTACCCCCGTTCGCCAGTACTTGCTTGTCCCCAGAACTTGAACTCAAGTAGGGATAACTTAACATGTGTAGTTTGGCACAACAGAATGCAAGCAAATATAATAGACTGACCTCAGAGTACCACTCTGGGTACCACGACAGCTGGATAGATGATGCACCAATAGGATACTGATATAGCAGGTATGGATGATGAAACAGGAAGATTGCAGTACTAAGATCAACCAGTTACTCTTGATACCTCTGCAGGGCATATTGGCAAAAAAACAGTAAGTATTCAACAAGAGTACTTTATGGAAGCCTGGATTCTGAGAAATATTAATAACCCTTGCTACTAATATTCTTGCAATTGAATACTATTCTTTGCAACCATTGTGGATACAACTATAAAAGTCTGATTGAGATACCGAGGACAGAATTTGTAATTTACTTTGGGATCGGTCAGGTTCTTGATTACATAATTATGTAGAATTAACTATTTTTAATAGGACACTCACTAATCAGGACAAATGTTTAATATTCCAATGTAGTACCAAACAGTTGGGTTCACAAAACTTGATTGTTACTGCTGAATATTTTAATGTTTTAATACAGGATTGTTTTATACTACTTTGCATAAATCAATATATGTTTTAACCAGAATAGATACCATTAGCACTCCCTCAATTTTCTTGTGTGGCTATAATTTTATAAGCAACGGTTCCAGTTGCCCTCTAGTGGGAGCTTCAGAGTAACGCAATCTGGTAATTATGGCAGCGGTATAGGATTTTTTAAAATTTATTTTAGAACTTTGGTATAAGCACCTATTTTTTTTTAATCTATTTACATTCCCTAATGGCGTTGTGAATAATATGAAGACCATCACCCAGAGATAGTTCTCATGTGTTAAAAGCACTCAGGCAACCTGAACCCTCCATGTAGGTCATGGAGCTGCTACCAATATTTTGGCTGATAGGAGCTCTTTTTGCTCTTTTTTGCCGAACTCTAGAAGCCAATCTGAGTTCAGTGCTGGACAGGAAAATTAATAATATCAGACAATTATAGAACAGACTGATAATTTTTATTAGAATTCTGCTGCTAAAGTTCAGTGGAAGGAAAAGAACAAAGCTGAAATTATCCAGTAGGCTTATACCTCAACGGAAGCGACCAGGCCTGAGGCAGCATACTTTAAGCTACTAAAAAGGCATTTTTTCTAAAATTATTGTTATTTGCTGGTTCTGCCCATCATAATTGAAAAGGTTGGAAGCTGATCATGTTTGTCAAATCACATGAAGCAGATCATGTGTACTGAGATTAAGATACACATACAATTATATATATATATATTATATAAGGATTGCCTTATGGGATACATGGTGTCAAAAGCTCAATTTAAGTAAATGAAAAAAGTTTCAGAAGGTCTGGGATCCATTCTTCACATGTTCGTAAGCATTGCCAATTCAACCAATGAATTATGTAACACAAGCAACTTTCTACACAGGATAAAACTAGGCTTAACACTTATTGTAGTTCTTAACATTTTTCATCGAGGGACACAGATTACATCTGTGAATAAGCGAGTACATTAAAATTGTACTTCCTTTTAGTTATTTTATATTCTGTACAAAAATGTAACATGATATTGGGTATTTGTACAAGATACTATTTGGAAATGTTACTAATTATTGGATTATTAATTGTAAGTGTGCAATGGTTTCTAAGTGGAAGCAAATCATTTTTTTATCACATTCCATCAATTAAGAATCCCTGGTCTGTGGAAATATTTACTTTTAGTTGCGTATATTCTCAATTTACATACTGCACATATGATAACATATACAAGTAATGGTTTAGCAGATAATAGCAGACATGAGACAATGGTGCAATAGTTCTATTGGTTTCTAAATTGATTGTTTTAAAATATATTTTTATTAAAGAAATTGGCAGTGGGGGGGGTACAGATATAAAATTTAGGGGTGGTTGGGGGTAGTTAAGTTCCAATATAGTAAGTAGTCATACTTCCACATAGCTATGTTCCAGCTACCCAGGGGAAGTCCAGAACGGAAAAAGTCACATATATATATATATATATATATATATATATATATATATATATATGATACAAAAAGACAGGGGGCCCCAACCATAGTGTATTAAAAGTGATAACAGATATATGACACTCTCCACAGATATGTAGTACTCGTACCAAATAGTCAGTAAATCTGGGCCAAGATTAGCAGTCACTCTGATGGTACCAGATAAATTGGGATCCTCTCAACGAATCTATTATTCAGATGGCACATCCAATCATGATGACTACCGCTGATCTGCAGACTCAAAAATGGCCACAATAGTGTGATAACATAAAACAATATCAGAATATCAGAGCAATCATGTATTAAATGGCAGCAAATAGGCTCTGCAACACAGTAAAACAAATGCCCGTACATAGAAATGATAAAAACACGCTTATCTGTCCTCTAGCACATGCGCAGATGAAAGGAGTACCAGCCGGCAACGTCCCATACACATCCCACAACGGTCACAGGATACAGACAAGGAACAGCTCTCCGACGCGTTTCGTCTTATATAAAGACTTTTTCAAGGAGTAATGAATATAAGCCACTGTGGACTCTTATATACTTAGTTGTCTTCACATCCAACCAATCAAAGTGTAGTTCCGGAAGTGTGGGCGGAAGCCATCTCGATCCCAATACCTCACATCCGGTTTGGTCATTTCCGGTATATCGATCCACATAAAAAACATTCCCAATCAAATAGTATTGTATATAGAACTATTTACAGATGTATAAACTAGAATTCCTATATACATAATATGTATTTAGATCCTCTTATTATATGACATTAAAAGTATGGGCAAAGATATCTCAAGCCCGATATGTCATATCCAATTAGGTCACTTCCGGTATAGCAAATAAAATATACTATAAAAATAGTCCAAAACAGGACCTGTACACATAGAAACATACATTGGAGACATAGTTGATATTACAATCAGAGCCATCATTACAAGTGTAATCTAGTACATGAAATTCTGGCTATTACAAATACAGATATTCCATACAATGGTACAATGATACATACAATGTCAAATACATATAATCAACCCAAAAAGTATGGGTTCCATATGACAGATCTAGCTAATACATAGCCAAAATAGCTATATAGATCACTGTTCAGTATTTAGTACAAAAAGACATCACACCAATATAGTACCAGATGACGATAATCCTAAAAAAGAGAAAAGGGTTACCAATGATATATACATTATACAAGAAAAGAGGCCATTTCAAATGCCTCATTAAGGCCTGTCGGTGCCAAAGTATCTAATTTATATAACCAATACATCTCTATACACATGAGTTTCTTCCCCAAATCTCCACCACGTGCACCCAACACCACATGCTCAATCCCTTTAAATTTAAGGCCGCTGGGATCAGCATTCTGACAGGTTAAAAAATGTCTGGAGACTGTATGTTGGTTCGATTTATTCTTGATTGCCCTCACATGCTCTTGAAGCCGTATCTTAAGAGCTCTCTTAGTCTTTCCAATGTACATCTTACCGCAAGGGCATTCTAACAAATAGATGACAGATGTTGTGAAACAATTAATGCGATCATTGATTTTATATTCTTTTTGATGTGATGAATCATAAAAGACCTTATTCAGAGGAGAAAGATACCTACACATATTACAGCTGTTACATCTAAATGCACCTTTCCCTAAATTATTAAGAAATGTAGTCTTAGTATCTTTCACCTCTTTTAGTAGACTAGGTGCTAGCAGGGACTTTAGATTCCTAGTCTTCTTAAAGAAATAAAAATTCTCCATAAATTTGAAATAATTCCGAGACAGGATAAATTATAGCGGGGATTGATTCCCTTACGTCACATGCGTCACAATATGTAGATTCATTTATTAAGAAGTATGTTGTTACTCTACCTGTTTTTTTGAAAGATTCCACCTCCTTACTACAACTATTGGGTGATGTACAATGGAAACCTAGTTACAAATGGGTAACAATTGATGTACAAGCATTGTACACTTCTATTGACCATGTGAAAGGTATAGAAGCTGTAAATTACTATCTTCAGCTAGACAAGGATCTAGATGATGGGCTTAAGACGTTCATCTGTACTTTGATTAAATTTATCCTGTCTCGGAATTATTTCAAATTTATGGAGAATTTTTATTTACAAATATGTGGGACGGCAATCTCCTTATGGGTAGATGGGAACTTGAGTATATTTATAGTGAGAATAATCCCTTCTCTATATATATCATTTTCTATCATAGATATATAGATGATATCATTTTTATCTGGGATGGCCCTACTCAATTGTTGGAAGATTTTCTGTGTTATCTAAATATAAATAATTTTAATCTAAAGTTTACATCCAGGATTGATAGTACTAGTATAGAATATCTAGATCTGGCCCTTGAAAGTAAACGTTCTGAAATTCATTCTAAGACTTTTATAAAAGAGGTTGATACAAATAGCTACCTGCACTATGACAGCTGTCATTGGATGAAGTGGAAAGATAATATTTCTAAGTCGCAGTTCAATCGTATTAAACGTAACTGTTCAGATGATAATTCATACAGGGAACAATCCCTCATTTTTGCCGAAAGATTTAGGGAGAGAGGTTATCCAGATTCAATTATTTCTGAGGCATTAGTTAAAACAAATGATGTGGATAGAAAAGATATGTTGGTATATAAGAATAAAAATCAGGAGGGACGACAGGGTTTTGTCCCCTTTATTACTGAATATAGTAAAGATGAGAAGAGAATCAAGTCTGTTTTGAATAAGCATTGGAATTTAATCTGTATGGACCCTATCTTGGGTTCTGTAGTTTCATCTTAACCAGATATTGTCTTTAAGAAGACTAGGAATCTAAAGTCCCTGCTAGCACCTAGTCTACTAAAAGAGGTGAAAGATACTAAGACTACATTTCTTAATAATTTAGGGAAAGGTGCATTTAGATGTAACAACTGTAATATGTGTAGGTATCTTTCTCCTCTGAATAAGGTCTTTTATGATTCATCACATCAAAAAGAATATAAAATCAATGATCAAATTAATTGTCTCACAACATCTGTCATCTATTTATTAGAATGCCCTTGCGGTAAGATGTACATTGGCAAGACTAAGAGAGCTCTTAAGATACAGCTTCAAGAGCATGTGAGGGCAATCAAGAATAAATCGGACCAACATACAGTCTCCAGACATTTTTTGACCTGTCAGAATGCTGATCCCAGCGGCCTTAAATTTAAAGGGATTGAGCATGTGGTGTTGGGTGCACGTGGTGGAGATTTGGGGAAGAAACTCATGTGTAGAGAGATGTATTGGTTATATAAATTAGATACTTTGGCACCAACAGGCCTTAATGAGGCATTTGAAATGGCCTCTTTTCTTGTATAATGTATATATTGTTGGTAACCCTTTTCTCTTTTTTAGGATTATCGTCATCTGGTACTATATTGGTGTGATGTCTTTTTGTACTAAATACTGAACAGTGATCTATATAGCTAGATTGGCTATGTATTAGCTAGATCTGTCATATGGAACCCATACTTTTTGGGTTGATTATGTGTATTTGACATTGTATGTATCATTGTACCATTGTATGGAATATCTGTATATGTAATAGCCAGAATTTCATGTATGTCACAGATTTAGGGTATTTGCTTACTGATTTTTGCACTACTCACCCAAGAGGTGCGGAGTCTAACGTGTTCCTGGTTTTCACCAGGGACCCCCGCAAGGAAGTGTGGTCTTAGCTGCGGGAACACGCAGGTCGCGGTCCTCTAAGGGAGTAATCAGTGAAGCAGTAGATGAAAGCGGTGTCGTACAGGCCCAGTCCAAACCGTGAATTCAGGAGATGTCCAAGGGAAAGTTCAAAGCCGTAGTCAGGGAAGCCGGGTCGAGGTCAGAAGCACAGGAGGGAGAGTCAAATATCAAGCCGAGGTCAAGTTCACAGGGAGCACAGAACAGGGGTAGTAAGTAACAAGCCGGGTAATACACAGGAAGCGCTGGAAACGGTACACAGGAACGCTGGAGCTAGGATGAGACCTAATACTCTGGCACTCTCCATGTGCCAGAGTGAGGTTTTTATACAGGTGCAGACCAATCACTGGCGGTGGTGACGCTAAACACCACCGCCGGAGTTACTAGGAAGCGTTCCGTTGCCTAGCAACGGAACGCGCGACCGCTGACCCGGAAGTACGCTCGGTTGCCTGGCAACCGAGCGCTCTGTCACAGAAGCAGACGTCCGTCTCTGTGCGGCAGGCATAGCACGGAGACGGCGTCTGACAGTACCTCCTCCCCTACTTTGTTGGATAGATCTTTGTTTGTAGAATTGTTTCAATAACCGTGGGGCGTGGAGATCTTCTTTTTGCACCCAGGATCTTTCTTCTGGCCCAAAGCCTTTCCAATGTACTAAGAATTGGTGTCGTCCATGAAGGATACGGAAATCCAGGATACGACTAACTTCAAATTCTTCACCTTCCGTAGTACGTACAGGAGCTGGACGATGAGGCGACTGATGAAATTTATTGAGTACAAGAGGTTTGAGAAGAGAGATATGAAAGACATTGTGGATCTTCAGGGAAGAGGGTAACCGGAGTCTGTAGGTTACTGCATTGATCACATGTGTTATGGAAAAGGGACCAATATAACGGGGAGCCAATTTTTGGGAAGGTACTCTTAACTTAAGGTTACGTGTGGATAACCATACTTTGTCGTGAACCTGTAAAAGAGGGACCAGTCTCCGATGGCGGTCTGCTGCTTGCTTATAGCGTAGGGAAGTCTCTTGGAGTCTAGCTTTTGTGTTAGACCAAATCTGAGAAAGGTTCCGCATGACATCCTCCACTGCGGGAACTGACAAGGAACTTTGGCTGGAAAAATCTGGGAGGGTGGGTTGGGAACCATAAACAATAAAAAATGGAGAGGCACCAGTAGACTCGTGATGATGGATATTGTGAGAAAACTCCGCCCAGGGTAAGAGATTAGCCCATTCTGCTTGATTATCTGAAGAAAAACATCGTAAGAAGACTTCGAGATCTTGGTTAACCCGCTCTGTTTGACCATTGGTTTGTGGATGATAACCTGATGAAAACTTGAGGTCAGACCCAAGTATTTTACAAAAGGCCCTCCAGAATTTGGAAACGAATTGCACTCCACGGTCAGAGATGATCTCATGAGGACATCCATGAAGTCTAAATATTTCTTTAATGAAGATAGAAGCTAACTGAGAAGCAGATGGTAGAGCAGACAAAGGTACAAAGTGGGCCATTTTAGAAAATCTGTCCACAACAACCCAAATAGTGGTGTATCCATTGCTGGGGGGAAGGTCTGTGATGAAATCCATGGATATGCTTTGCCAAGGGAAGTCTGGAATGGGAAGTGGTTGAAGGAGTCCAGAAGGGGCCATTCTGGGGTTCTTACAACGGGCACATGTATCACAAGAAGCCACAAAACTTCGTACGTCTGAATGTAGTGTCGGCCACCAATATCTCTGACGAAGAAATTCAAGAGTTTTCTTAACACCAGCGTGTCCTGCCAATTTAGAGGAATGCGCCCAGCGGAGGGCTTTAATTCGTAAATTAGGCTCCAAGAAGGAACAGCCCCTTGGGGGTGTCTTGGCCGTGGTTTTGGTAAGGGCGATAACCCTGGTAGGATTTAGAATGGGTAGAGGTTCTGAGGAAGTACAGAGATCCGTGTTGTCAAAAGATCGAGATAGAGCATCAGCTCGGATGTTCTTGGATCCTGGGTGGTAGGTCAGGATGATATCAAAACGTGCGAAGAACGATGCCCATCGAGCTTGGCGTGGATTAAGGCATCGAGCCTCGCTAACATAAAGCAGGTTTTTATGATCGGTAAGGACCGTTACTGGATGACGTGAACCTTCAAGTAAGTGTCGCCACTCCTCTAGGGCAGCCTTGATAGCTAGTAACTCTTTGTCACCAATTCCATAATTCTTCTCGTGGGATAAAAATTTTTTGGAAAAGAACCCGCAAGGTAAATGAGAACCGTTTTTGGATTTTTGGAAGAGTACTGCCCCCACACCTATAGCAGAGGCGTCAACCTCTAGAAAAAAGGGTTCAGATTGATTCGGTTGAGACAGGGCTGGAGCGGATGAAAAGGCCTGTTTCAGGAGATTAAATGCCTTTAGGGCTTCTGGAGACCAATTCCTGGGGTTGGCTGATTTTCGTGTCAGCGCTGTTATAGGTGCAATAATGGAGGAGAACCCTTTAACAAATTGTCTGTAATAATTGGCGAATCCAATAAACCTTTGGATGGCCTTGGTGCCCTGGGGAAGAGGCCAGTTGGTAATGGCAGACACCTTTAGTGGGTCCATGCTTAATCCTGCTCCGGAAACAATGTACCCAAGGAAAGAGATTTGTTCCACTTCAAAGATACATTTTTCTAATTTGCAGAAGAGTCGATTAGCTCGTAATCGGAGTAAGACTTCCTTCACATGATGTCGATGGGAGGCAATGTCTTGGGAAAAGATTAGAATGTCGTCCAAATAGACAACGACGAAGTGATATAAACAGTCTTGGAAGATTTCATTAACGAAGGATTGAAATACTGCGGGGGCGTTACTAAGCCCGAATGGCATGACTAGATATTCGAAATGTCCGTCCCGCGTGTTAAACGCTGTCTTCCACTCGTCTCCTTGACGGATCCGTACTAAATTGTATGCCCCTCTGAGATCTAGTTTGGTAAAGATGCGGGCTCCACTAATCTTGTCGAACAGGTCCATAATAAGGGGTAATGGATAACGGTTCTTGATAGTAATTTTATTTAGATGCCGATAATCAATACACGGGCGTAAGGATCCGTCTTTCTTCTTAACAAAGAAAAATCCTGCTCCGGCTGGGGAAGATGATTTTCTAATGAACCCTCGGGCTAGGTTTTCAGATATGTATTGTGACATAGCTTGGGTCTCCGGTAAGGACAGGAGATACGTCCTACCACGAGGAATTTGTTTTCCCGGGATTAATTCAATCGGACAGTCCCACGGGCGATGGGGTGGAAGAATCTCTGATCTTTGTTTGGAGAAGACGTCCTTAAAGGCTAAATAGACCGAAGGTAATGTACAGGTTTTAGAATTCGTCTGAGTATGACAGACTTGAAAGCGGTGTGAGGGAATACATTGCTTATGACACTGCGGGCCCCAGGAAATTACCTCCGCACGAACCCAGTCAAATTGAGGAGAATGGTTCCGGAGCCAAGGAAGGCCCAGTATCAGTGGGTTAATAGACTGTGGTAATACTAGGAATTGGATCCACTCTTGATGTAAGGCTCCTACCAACAATTGAACCGCACTCGTAAAGCTGGAGATGACACTGTTGCTGACACGGTTACCATCCACGGCAGTGAGGGTAAGCGGTTGGGGCAGATCTTGAATGGTTAACTGGAGCTCTGAAGCAAGAGAGGCCGAAATAAAATTTCCTGCGGCACCGGAGTCCACGAAGGCAGAGATTTGTTGGGGTCCTTTAGTAGTCAAGAGCTGGACAGGCATGAGAAACTCGAGATTGGAGGTGGAGTAGGGAGTGGAAACGGTGACTACTAAGGCGGCCTCCCTCTTACCGTCTAGGAGGAGGCGTTTCCCGGTCTCTTGGGACAGAGACTTAGAACGTGACCAGGCTCCCCACAATATAGACATAATCTCTGCTTGAACCGTCTCTCGCGTTCTTCAGACGTTAGTTTAGAGCGGCCAAGCTGCATAGGTTCTTCAGTGGAAGATATTGGGTTTTGAAATTGGGGAGCCAAACGGGGAGTCCGTCTTGTAGAGGACCTTTCTGAACTTCTCTCTCTGAAACGAAGATCGATCCTGATACATAATGAAACGAGGGCATCCAACTCCGAGGGGAGTTCTCTGGTAGCCAATTCGTCCTTAATTCGATCGGTAAGACCCTGCCAGAAGGAAGCAATGAGGGCTTCATTGTTCCATCGAAGCTCAGAGGAGAGAGTCCGAAATTGTACGGCATACTGCCCGACAGACATAGAACCCTGTCGCAGGTTCAATAGGCTAGATGCGGCAGAAGAGACTCTGCCCGGTTCGTCGAAGACCTTCCTGAACATGTCAATAAAAGCTGCGGAGTTCTCCAGCAAAGGGTCATTGTGCTCCCATAACGGGGATGCCCAGGCCAGGGCTTGCCCACTAAGTAGCGAAATTATGAAGGCTACCTTGGTACGTTCCGAGGAGAATGCTGTAGAGTTACACTCGAAGTGAATGGCGCACTGGTTAAGGAACCCTCTACATCTTTTTGGATCCCCGTCAAACTTATCGGGGGAAGGTATTCTTAGTCCAGTAGTGGCGGCTGGAGGGGCAGCAGGAGCCGCAGGGGACACTGCAGAGCGAGAAGGAGCCACAGATGGTTCCGTAGGAGGGGTTTGTCCTGCCCGTAGAGAGTCCAGGCGAGATAGGATTCCCTGCACACACTGGAGTAAACGAGCCTGGTCCGCCTCCTGTTGTTCCACTCGGCGGCCCAGGTGGATAATGAGGTCCCGAGTTGTAGGTTCACCTTTTCCATCTGACGTCATGGCCAGAGTATACTGTCACAGATTTAGGGTATTTGCTTACTGATTTTTGCACTACTCACCCAAGAGGTGCGGAGTCTAACGTGTTCCTGGTTTTCACCAGGGACCCCCGCAAGGAAGTGTGGTCTTAGCTGCGGGAACACGCAGGTCGCGGTCCTCTAAGGGAGTAATCAGTGAAGCAGTAGATGAAAGCGGTGTCGTACAGGCCCAGTCCAAACCGTGAATTCAGGAGATGTCCAAGGGAAAGTTCAAAGCCGTAGTCAGGGAAGCCGGGTCGAGGTCAGAAGCACAGGAGGGAGAGTCAAATATCAAGCCGAGGTCAAGTTCACAGGGAGCACAGAACAGGGGTAGTAAGTAACAAGCCGGGTAATACACAGGAAGCGCTGGAAACGGTACACAGGAACGCTGGAGCTAGGATGAGACCTAATACTCTGGCACTCTCCATGTGCCAGAGTGAGGTTTTTATACAGGTGCAGACCAATCACTGGCGGTGGTGACGCTAAACACCACCGCCGGAGTTACTAGGAAGCGTTCCGTTGCCTAGCAACGGAACGCGCGACCGCTGACCCGGAAGTACGCTCGGTTGCCTGGCAACCGAGCGCTCTGTCACAGAAGCAGACGTCCGTCTCTGTGCGGCAGGCATAGCACGGAGACGGCGTCTGACAATGTACTAGATAGCACTTGTAATGATGGCTCTGATTGTAATATCAACTATGTCTCCAATGTATGTTTCTATGTGTACAGGTCCTGTTTTGGACTATTGGTATAGTATATTTTATTTGCTATACCGGAAGTGACCTAATTGGATATGACATATCAGGCTTGAGATATCTTTGCCCATACTTTTAATGTCATATAATAAGAGGATCTAAATACATATTATGTATATAGGAATTCTAGTTTATACATCTGTAAATAGTTCTATATACAATACTATTTGATTGGGAATGTTTTTTATGTGGATCGATATACCGGAAATGACCAAACCGGATGTGAGGTATCGGGATCGAGATGGCTTCCACCCACACTTCCGGAACTACACTTTGACTGGTTGGATGTGAAGACAACTAAGTATATAAGAGTCCACAGTGGCTTATATTCATTACTCCTTGAAAAAGTCTTTATATAAGACGAAACGCGTCGGTGAGCTGTTCCTTGTCTGTATCCTGTGACCGTTGTGGGATGTGTATGGGACGTTGCCGGCTGGTACTCCTTTCATCTGCGCATGTGCTAGAGGACAGATAAGCGTGTTTTTATCATTTCTATGTATGGGCATTTGTTTTACTGTGTTGCAGAGCCTATTTGCTGCCATTTAATACATGATTGCTCTGATATTCTGATATTGTTTTATGTTATCACACTATTGTGGCCATTTTTGAGTCTGCAGATCAGCGGTAGTCATCATGATTGGATGTGCCATCTGAATAATAGGCTCGTTGAGAGGATCCCAATTTATCTGGTACCATCAGAGTGACTGCTAATCTTGGCCTAGATTTACTGACTATTTGGTACGAGTACTACATATCTGTGGAGAGTGTCATATATCTGTTATCACTTTTAATACACTATGGTTGGCGCCCCCTGTCTTTTTGTATCTCATTTATTAGGAATGACACTTGCAGACAGGTGTTGAATAACTGGGGAGCTGCCTATTGAAAAATTTAAGTATATTCCTGTTTGTTATTTGCACTTGGTTTTAATAAGCGCTTTATAGCTTAAAGACTTTTTGGGTGTCATATATATATATATATATATATATATATATATATATATATATATATATATATATATATATATATATAGCAAATCTCTGCCAGTTGAACATGGAATTCAAGGGAAGTGAATGAGGAAGGCAAGATCAGGGGAGATGTTAGTAAGGAGGTAAACGATGATGTGGAGGTGGGGGTTGGACATTAATGTGTTTGGCTCATCCAGAGTCAAGTTTATATCTCTTTAAATTAAATTAAGGCAAGCAATTAAGGAAAAATTAAAAGATCTGATCATGGGGCTTCATAATTAGTAAACCAGAGAGACCATATAGTGTGAGATGTATTTGAACAGTAATGAGTAATACATTAAATATATTGTTTCTATTTGGAAGCAATTGAGCATCATGTTGCATTGAGAGTCAATATTTTTATTAATGATTTAAGCATAAAGTTTTTTTTAAATATTTCTAATAGTATAATAAGTAATGTGACGTATATTCGTTCAGTTTCCTGTTATCTATATCACATTCTATCACATTCTATAGAAATGATCTTGTGCTAAAACAGCATTTTGAAGGCAATTTTATTCAGAAATCCTATTTATTTCAGCCTAGCCTTAGCAAACAGATGTACCAACTTTGTATGAAAAGGTAAAACTGAAGTTAATATAAAAACAAGCTAAGACATCGGAGGTTAGTATGAAGTGTGTTAGTATGAAGTGAAAATAGCCAAAGCATAGATAAAAATACATTTTTGTTGGCGCTATGCTCCTTAATTTGCGCAGGAACATCTAGATTTTATTCCATAATTCATAGGTTTCCAAGGAATATGGTAGTGATTGCAGAGGAGACAAAGACACTCTTAAGAGACTAAAGTTGCAGTGGCCAATAAGGGGAGATGGGCAGAGTGTGGGTGTGCTTTGTTAACCACTGAATACACTGCTGTGAGATTATTAAAAGGCAAATAGGGGAAAGTTCCATTTCCTGCTTTGCAAAAGGCCATTTCCACTTAAATCTTGCACCGGCTCCAAACTGGTGGAAATTAGGAGTTGTCCTACACGTTTAATGAGATGCATATTGTACTTTCCATTTGCACTTCAGGCGACAAATGCATTTCTAGGCACACATGTAATAAAGACAAACCCACTATGCCTTTACTCAATTAAGTGCTCAGGCATGACAGTCTAGATGCTCTAATCCAAACAACAACCTGGAAGAAAAGTTTATTTTTTTGCAAGTTTTTTTTTCAAAACAGGTTTTATATATATATATATATATATATATATATATATATATATATATATATATATATATATATATATACACACACACACACACACACACACTACTGTGCAAGAGTTTTAGGCACAATAAACAATAAAACTTTAACAACATAAATTTAATACACTGCCTAATATTAGTGACATTAAATTGAAATACTTTACTGATTATCAGTTAGCCCTCTGTAATAACCAAATAAACTTACTGTAGCTGACGGACAGTATAAAGCATAACATATATATAGTACTGTGCAAAAGTTTTAGGCAGGTGTGGAAAAATGCTGCAAAGTAAGAATGCTTTCAAACATAGAAGTGATCATAGTCTATTTTATCAATTAACAAAAAGCAAAGTGAGTGAACAGAAGAGATATCTAAATCAAATCAATATTTGGTGTGAGCATCCTTTGCCTTCAAAACACCATCAATTCTACTAGGTACACTTTAAGGAACTCAGCAGGAAGGTTGTTCCAAACATCTCGGATAACTAACCACAGATCTTCTGTGGATATAGACTTGCTCAAATCCTTCTATCTCTTCATGCAATCCAAGACAGACTCAATGAAGTTGAGATCATGGCTCTGTGGGGGCCATATCATCACTTTCAGAATTCCTTGTTCTTCTTTACACTGGAGATAGTTCTTAATTACATTGGCTGTGAACTGTTTAGCACATGTTTTTTCCCCAAAGAAAGCAACATTTTTAAAACTACTGGGCATTGTAGTGCCACACCTTGGATATTCATTGAGCTGTGAGTTGGGTGTGGTCAACAGAAGTCTGCTCTTTTACCTGTATTGGAGGCTAAAGCAACTGTTTGTTTTGCTAAATGCCTGTGGGAAGTGCTGTAAAGACCAACTTTGATGCTTAAGGCTGCAATAGAAATCAAGAGTAATTGCTGCCAGTATAAAGTTTTTCTACTTTAGCCAATATGGGCAAGAGAAAGAATAACATTTGTGAGAAAGAAAGTTTACAAGTAGGTGTGTCTGAAATTTAGTCCCAACAAAAAAAACTTGGAAAATCTGCAGGGGAGTTTGCAGAGTGGAGAAGAAGTTAGAGATTATCATGCTCTCTGCACAAACCTGGTGTTATGTGGGTCAGATTATGTGACAATGTCAAAAGTAGCATTGCTTGGAGAAATATTTTAGAGAAGAAATCTCTTGGATTGAAAAAAAAGATGAGGAGCTCATATCAACAGTTGTATGAGTTAATAGCAATTATTATTTAAGGAAAGAGAAAAACAAGTAGAGATTCTGAAAGCAACTGCAGAGAGATTGTAGCAAAGAGAGCAAGAAATTGTGTTTTTTAAATCTTTGAAAGATGAGTTGCTGAAATTGTATGAAAAAAAAAAAAGCAATGGAAGCTCGTAAAGAGATAGCAGTGGAGAAAGACCAAGGGATTACTTTGCTGAAACAAAAAGCTTGTCATAGTTCAGCATTAGGGGCACACATCAAGAGAGTCTTTAAAGGGACTTGCGGAATGCAAATGATAGGGGCCTTATCTGGCCGCAAAGTGTGAAAAGCTCGAACGATTGCTCCTTGATGAAAAGACTCTTTCTAAAAAGCATGCCAAGGAATGTGATGAAACTGTGGCGTTTGCATCCTCTCTGAGGGGTCCAGTTAACACTATGGAAGAGAGTGTCCAATTGTGTAAACCTGAGGTCCCAGTACCCAAGAAGGTGTCCCCCAGCACTGATCAGCTTCAGGTGTCCCCCAGCACTGATCAGCATGAGCTGTTATCTAGCACTGTTCAGCCCGAGGTGTTTCCCAGGGTCCAGCTGTGAAGTTGTTAGACCGGAGGTGTTTCAAGTGTGGAGAACTCGGACACCTTAAAACCAAGTGCACTAGTCCCCATAAACACAGTTGGAAAGAGGTTCGCTGTGAGCAAATCTGGCTGGACATAACGGCAACTGAGTCACTGGTTGGAAGCCCAGTCTTAAAGGGTCTGTCAGGAAACTCACAATATATGGATCTCAATTGTGGGGAGTTGCTGTCTTGGAATGTTATCCTGGGGGCTAACGGCAGGACTTCCACAAAGGTCTCATAATTCAGGCAAGCCTGTACAGATGAAAACAAAGTTGGTTGGTGACATCGTGGATGAGCCAACCCTGCCTGTTGGCAAGGGTATAGACTGGTCTGATTTTCCAGAGTTGTTGCATTTGATGAACTTTGCACGAGAACAGAGGAATGATAAGTCTTTGCAATATGTTTAAATTGGTCAACAATGTTGGTGTTATTGTGGAACCTGTATGCCATTATATGTTGCTAAAGAAAATGTTTATTTCAGTTTGCTGCTGTGAAGGGGAGGAAGGTACAACGACTGGTACTTACAAAGATTTATGTACCCTTAGTATTGGGAGTGACACACACTCAGGTGGGTGGCGGATACAGGGGAAGGGAGAACAAGGGAACAGGTTCTATGTAGGTTCTACTGACCCAGAGTCTATCTAGCCATGAAGAGGATCTGTAGGACTTGTGCAGTGTGCCTGCAAACTTACCCCAGGGTCACAGTACAGCCACCATTAGAAAGAGTTCATAAGTGTCCTGTTCTAAAAATAAGGGGCAATGAGTGGAGAGAGAACAGGCTGGTTTAGAACAGGCCAAATCAAATATTATGGAAACCCCTGCGCACAAAACCAAATGCAGCCTCTTTATCCTTTAGGCACAAACCCCCTTTTTGTGCTCCAAGTTTGAGCAAAATATATAATTGAAAAGGAAAAAGATGGCGCTATTGATATCATCTAATAAAAAACAACAAGTAGGTAAAAGTCCCGAATGAACAGTTCAATGAAAGTCAATAAAAGTCAATAAAAGTAAATCTTGATGATGGTTTTTCACCTTAGATCAAATCGTCTTGATTCCCACATCCATTCGTTGATCATAAAAAGAAAAAAACATCCAAAAAATATGTCTTAGAATGCTTTATATCAGACATCAAAATGGTTAAACTCGTTATGGTCTCTCTATTCACCAGTGAAATCTAACATGTACCATGCAGCACCCCGTGATAAATATTTGATGTCTTTTCAAATGTGCACTTACACAAAAAATGGATGGCTGGATCCAGTGGTAAATTTCTCCCCCTTTACTGAAGTCGGGATCTCAGATGTCGAGATGAAAAGAGCTCAGTATGTGTCCTGATAGATGTGGTTGAGAGGATACTTGCGGTGGTAACGGGGGCTCTCTTTTACAGAGATGTGGTGTCTGCGCCACCAAGGTTAGAGACGCTAAGGGAAAGGATATGTGGCAAAAAGGCCTATTTGTCACACCTCTTCTGCATAGGGACAGGTAAGATCCCAGGGAATCTGCAGGGGAAAGCTGCATACAAGGTTAAATCTTTACACAAACTCCTAGCCTGCGCACACACAGGTGGTATAATGAGATAATTAGACCAATGGGAGGGGACTTGTGTATTTAAGCCTGCTCTTTCCTGTTATACAGTGTGTCTTACACTGAGCAAATTAGCCAGTCAGTAGAGAGCCGGACTGTGTATATCTAGCATTAGGGTCACCTAGAGTTGTAGACAACGTGATATTGCTTACTCATGTCATCCTGACAAGACTGCATGCTGTTATTGTGATGAAAACAATAAAGCACTGTTTGATTTGAAGCAAGAAGTTGTATGTGTATGAATCACCTAAGGGTGTCAGTGTTGCAAGGTGTCAGAAGTTCTACAATATATACTTACAACAGCCCTCCATTGTACAATACTCTAAAGACGAGGCTTTCCAATGGTTCCTGCTATAAAAAGCAGCATTAGCTCACAAAACAAAAACAAAGATTGAGTCATTACTTTTGGTATTAAGATTAGAGACATGTAAATCACTTCTTATATAACTCTTACACCAAGTATGCACACTACTTCCAGATGTACAGAACTAAATATAAAAGTTGTTTACGCCTCTTTTGATCTTTAACTCAAACAACATGTAATGTGTGGCGGTTTGCAAACACAAAAACCGACAGAAAAAGGGAAGATATTTTAGGCCTGATTCTGATAGGTGAGATAGCTTAAACAGCATGCTAGCTGGCTTTACAGAGTAGAAAACAGACAACATAGACTTATTAATTAGGGGGCAGTGGTTATTTTTTTTTTTATTAAGGAGGCAAAATTAATTTATACAATAAGTGTGCAATTTTAATTTATACTTTTATTTCGGGCAATGCATGCTGGCTCTTGTAACATGCAGATAAAAGGTAACCCCGTCATGAAATATTAAGTGTTACCCCAATCATCAATAATTATTGACCCCATTATAAACCAAATATTATTGCCCCATAATAAAATAATATATCTATATTGTCCCCTTAATAAAATTATATATGAATATTGTCCCTTAATAAAAGTATAAACTAACATTATTAAAGAGGTATACTGTTTGATATGTCTCTTCAATGAAAACATGTCTAAGATTTCTGCCTTTTTTCTGGCGGTTTGCTTGCGGTATTTTGTGTGGTTTTGCAAACCACAGCTACATACGTTGATATGACCTGTATTCCTTCCATGTAAAAGTCAGGATGGCTGTTTCAGAACAGGCACTTTGAAAACATGTGGTTTCATGTGCGGTTTTACAAAAAGTGTCCACCTTGATCAATAATATACATGTATACCAAAAGTTAATTAACTGCTTGTTTTTTAAACATATATAATAAACTGTTCTACACTTCTCAAAATGTAACATTTGCTCCATTCAAAACGTATGGCACATTTTTTTGGTGAAAACAGCCTTTTAAAATGTTTTGTAACTTCTCAAGGCAGCAAGAAAAAAATAAAAAAAATGAATTCTACTTTTTACAGGTCAAGTGATGGCATTTTGTTTGGCTGAAGCTAAGTCTTATTACTGAATATTACACAATGACTTTGCTGTTGCTGGGAATGTTTGCTGGGAAATGTCTTACTCCATATGTATGTTTATTGTGGGCATTGATTTGTGGATAACAGATGAAACTTAAACAAGTGTAAAAGGGAAGCATCCAATGAATAGAATTTGTCAAGTTGTAATATAGGATGATCACACACACCAGGACATCCTGCTGAATATGCTCCATATGTCAGAGAGTAAAAGATTTACAGAACAGCCTTAAACCAGTGCAGTACCTATACTAATAACAGTAGTAATAATAAGTATATAATTATTAGTGACTATTGTTTCTAATTAGTATAAGTAATAATGGTTATTTAAAGCAAATTCACAACACGGAAAAGATATAGGGTCTGAGTCGTCATTAAGGAGAGCAAAGTAAAAAATAAAAGGAATAGCTTTGCACCTTGGCAAAACCCAGTGGCACTTTTTTAAAGTTTCATTAATGCATAATGGCAAATGCGTATTTTGCAAACAAAACAAATGGTTAAAAACATTGCTGTAAGTGTATGTGTTGCATGTCTTACACAAATTGGGCACATATGCGTATCTCTTGCAGCTTTGAATATGCCTGGAATTTTGAGTTTTTTAGTGAATGCAATTTGATCCTGTGATTTTAGGCGCAATAGCGGCCAATTCTGTATCAGGCCCTAATAGTGCAATATATTGCAAACAAGAATGAGCTTTTACATATTGGTTTATATTAAAGTATGTGTTTTCTTGGGTGATCACAAACTAAAACTTAATTTAGTATTATTTTATTCACCGCATGGACCTGATTTATATCTGAATGCAAAGTGCACGTAAAAAGAGTATGCAACTTGAGCGTAGTTCAAGCTGTATTCAAATCCAAGCCTCAACATACATTGTCATTTGAATCTCAGTGGGATTGCGCTGTGCCTAAACAGTACTTGCCGAATGTAGAGACACAGAACAAACTGGAGTATACGTGCATTCATAACCAAGAAGTCGTCAAGATAGTGCGCAATCCACCGACATCCTGTTCCAGTCTGAATGCACCAATGCAAGAAACTGCTAAACTTCTCGAATAGCGCACAGGAGATCGAACAACCCATAGGAAGACAGCGATCGATATAGTATCCACCACGATGCCGAAAACCCATGTATTGATATGACTCCGGATGAAGGGGCAACAACCTGAAAGCCGACTCAATATCAATTTTAGCTAAAAGGGAACCACTACCGCATTCTTGCACCAATGCTAGTGCAGACTCAAAAGACTGATAACTGACCGAACTAAGGGTGGCGTCGATTGCGTCATTCACAGATTGTCCAGCAGGATAAGACAAGTGTTGGATAAGCCTGAATTTCCCCTCTGCCTTCTTGGGAACTACCCCCACCGGGGACAAAATCAGATTGCGAATGGGCGGAAGTCGGAACGGACCAATCCTGCGGCCCAAACCAAACTCTTTCCCTATTTTCTCATCTAACACTTCCGGGAGAGGAAGCGCTGATTTCAGATTAACCAGCGCTGCTGTGGAAATGCTGCCCTGAACTGGGAGTTTGAAACCAAGGTGAAAGCCGTCATGAAGGAGCGCCACAGTGTCTCTATCGACAAACCATGCTAGCGTTTTGTCCAGCTCAGCCAAATTAATTGGCGATGGACCCTTGACTAGGCATAGCTGTGCTAGCGCCTCTCCCCCTTCCCCCGCTTCCTCGGGACTTTGCACATTCCGCGGCTGGATGCTGTCCGCCGCATGAAGTGCAGTTGTGCCTAAATCTACAGGAGGATCCTCTCTGGCAAGACCCTGCTTTAAAATCATAGCATCTTCCTTTTGTGGGGAGGGTATTTTGCACCCTCCCTGGCCCCTGAAGCCTCCTGCCTGTGCCGCCCTCTGCCACCTGGTTGCTCGGTCTCATCAGTTCCAACCAGGTGTCAATATCTTTAGACCTCAGAGGCAGCTTCTCTCGCCCACTCAAACGCTTCCTGAAAAGCTCGTCATATGCCCTCTAAATTACCGAGCCGTCCTTTACGAACATCCCACTAATAAGGTGCATGTATCTCCACACCTCTGCCTGCTCGCTGGGCCTAGTCTCAACATAAATTGTAGCAAAAATACAGAAAGCATTCACCCATCTAGGGAATGATCGGTACCTCTCCTCTCCCATGCCTGTCTTTTCGCATGCCGCCGCCAAAGCCTTCTTGTCCTCGCCCGTCAGCGCATACATGTTCACATACTTCCCTCGTCTTATTCTATCTCGGACGCTAGACCTAATCCCATGCGTTATTTCTATGGTTTTGACCTTCCCCAAATCATTCCGGACCACTGACTGTTCTGTGCCTCCGGCCTGAGGCGCCTGCTTACTGCGTTTACCTAATAATTGCGTCTCTAACAACCTGATCAGTTTCCTGGGTCTATCATCGGAATCAGAGGACTCACTACTAGTGGAGAGGACTGGTGACCCCAACAGCTGTGATTTGTGTGTAATAGCAGAATTGGACTCACCCACGGGAGCAGGATTCCCGGCACCGGCAGACGCCTCTCCCTGTGTCGCTGACCCGACCTGTCCTACTCATGTGCCCGATGTCGACTCCTCGAAGCCCCTTGACGGCCTCCGATCCCCTGGCTCAGACCCAGAATGGCCTCCGCTGTCAGCCCCCGTCTCTTGATTCGCGACCACAGGCTCTGAAACAGAAAGTGGAACAGTAAGCTGTAACCTGGGTAAGTAGTCCAAACGCCGTCGCGCTGCACCAATGTCTCTGCCGCCGTAGTCCTGGCCTGGTGCTGCATATTGACCCAGACTAAAATAACCCCTAGACTCATCCTGCCTTGGCTGCCCGTGGCTCTCGTACCGTGCCCGGAGAGACCAAGCGCCGTAAACATCCGGGGAAACCTGCTCCCGTAATTGCGGGGACCAGTGGGGCAAATTACAGACGCTAGCGTGGTGGTAATCGATCACTAGATTATCCGGCCCGCCGCTCCGCCCCGCGAATTCAACCCCCCTTGCTATATTAACCGGGGAAGGAGCCCACCGTACCCTATAAGACCTATTCTCTGTTGAAGACAGGCCCTGTCGGTAAAGAGGGGGCCACACAGACCCCTCACCCCTTACCCCAAAAATTTCTGCGCCCCTGCCGCTGAAAGCCTCCCCCCCTGTGCATTGCCGATACATTGCGCCACGCGGTAACCTATCCCTCAGTGACTTGGAATGGCTATAACCTGACCCAGACCCCCCCGGGAAAAGGTGACGTGATGAGCACCCCACGCTGAGCTCCTACTACTATAGGGCAAGAAGGGGCTTGGCGGAAAATGGAGATGGTGTAGTGCAGGAGGGTTGAATGATTGGGGCCTCGCCCCGGGAGGAGATATGGGAGGGGTGACTGGGCACTGCCTAAAATCATGAGTGCCCCATCTGCCATCTGAGTCCCCCGACAGGCCTGACTCGTCCTGACCCCTGGCCCCCCCTGCTTATGTGGTGGTCGAGTACTGATGGAATTTCCTTCCCTTACCTTGTCCTCCAGACACGAGTCAGGTTCTTTTTTGTTCGGATATCCGGTGGTCAGGAGATAAATACTTCAATGAAAGGGACAAGGATTGGTCAAATAACTTGGGTTTATTAATAATGCGGTAAAGATAATTTTGGTAAGCCACCGCGCCACTGACCCCTTCAACTCAATGGTAATGACAAAATATTAATTTGATCAACATAGAGCACAATAGCATTTAACATAATATACAACTGGTTAGTATAAGGCACAATAGCGATAACATCTTCAATAACAATAAATCAATTTTTAGGTAAATCACTTAACATTAACATTCAACTAAAACATTTGGTGCACCAATATTATCCCTGGTAACGTTACCATATTTTACACTCAGTCCTGGGCTGACCTGTGCACAGGAATTTTGTAGTACATTAAATCTGTCAGCATGGAGGAAAGCAAGTGGAGGAATCTGTGACAAAGGTGATTTGCAGACCTACTGTATTTTCAACTAGAGTTCCTTCATATGATCGACTTCCAGCAGTAATACCTCTTATCTCTCTCAGCCTGTTCCTGAGGTAGTGAGCAGCTACATGGAAAGATTCAACTCAGATTTCTTATCTCTCAGTCTGTCTTCTTGTCACTCATAAACCTCATTTCTCTCCCTCAGAAGTCTAGAACTTTCCACTCTCCACTGCCTTCTGGGAGTTCACAGTTATTACAAAAGTTAGTGGACTTGTTGCTATGCCACACACTCCTCCTTCCTGCACATCCTCTTCCTGTTATTCCCCCAGCCAATCAGGGCCTTCATCCTCCTCCTGTCAATCACTCCTGGGTACATCTTTTCAGTTCAACTGTCAACTGTCATTCCCACTGTGTCTTTCTTAGCCTCTAGTAACCCCTTGAAGCCCTGTATTTTAAAACCGTTTATGTACTTCCTCTGTGCTGTTTAACAGGGTTTGGGGCACCACATTCACCCCCGCTTTTTCAGGTGCGTGTACTCACGCATTAAGACATAATGGTGGTTGTTCTTTATGACTCAAATCACACATTTAGAACATTTATAATAGCAAACATTTTCAATGACAGCAGTTTTAATATACATTACATACAACAGTTTTAGTGAGAAAGATCTCTAATCCTGATACTGCCAATAGTAGCTTGAAAGGGTCAGTGGGCAGCTGAGGCAAAGTCCCTTTTCTATCATCTGGCTCTTTGTCCCAGGCATCCATTGATATTTCTTCTTGAGGACAATGTTTCCTTCTGACAGCCGACAGGCCTGCGCATCCCAGTCGTAGTCTTTCTGTTGCCGTTTGTAGAAGAACGGAGGAGGGCGCCTGCGCTGGACAGGTCTCTGCTGAGAGGACACTTCTTCTGCTCTCTCTCCCTCGCTCACTTGCTCTGTACTTACTTCCCCACCAGATTCTGCAGCATTCTCTCCTCTTGGCAGGTAGAAACTTCTGCGAAATCTTTGTCGGTAGGTTGCAAATCTGCTTCCTTTTACTGGTACACCACCAGGGCCAGTCACGTTTGCTGCCTCGGCACCCTTCTCTCCGTCCACAACATCAAATTCCACAGTCTCCTCGTCTCCAACACTGCGCAGAAACTTCCGTTGGTTATTTCGCTTTATTGCTGTCTGGTGGACAAAGACATCTTCTTTGGTGTCATTTCTGTTGAAGCCATATCCATTCCGCACATTAAACCACTTGACAGTGCCTGCAACCTTTACATGGGAACTAGCGGACTTTTGGTAACCTTGTAGGAGCCGAACAGTATGTTGAAAGGCCTGATAACCGGGGGAAGCAGCTTGGGTTAATTTACCCTTCAAAGTCGCCACTAGCTCATCCGGGCATCTTTGCAGCACATTCATCCCCAGGATGATGGGGGCTATGTTCCCTTTACAGGGGGTGGTGACAAGACAGCCTTGTCTTGGCAACAAGGTCGCTCCGATCTGGATGTCCGCTTCCCAATACCCTTCACACGCAATCTCGAGGCCGTTACTGGCGGTCAGCTGCAGCCAGGTTGGGGGTGGTGATAACAGCTGCTCTTTGCCCCAATACTTGTGGAATGTAGGGAGCCGGATGGTTGTAATCTGCGACCCCGTGTCAAGCATAGCCAGGGTATCCACTCCATTAATTGTAACGGGTAACGTGGGACATTGTCCGATGAACTGGGGCCTCTAGTTTTCTGGATCCGGATCTATTCCCGGGGCTCGCCCCGAGATTCGGCCCTCAATCTCGGGGTGTCGGAGTTTAAATGTTCGTTTTGGTCGCAGTTTTGTTCTATGTGTCCTATCCCATGGCACCGGCGACATATCGGGCGCCCTTGACCATCGAATTGGTTGGGCGATTGCCGTACATACTCGTGAGGTGGTTCCCACCTGCCTCAGGCTGGTCTTTGTCTTTCGGGCCTCCACTTTGGTTCCCCGTAGGTGGGTGCCGGTGGCCTCGCCATTTGGCGCATCTCTCGCTGGATTTCTACCATTCAGACAGTCAGCTCCTCCATTTGCTTTTTGAGCGTTTGCATTGGGTCTCCGGTGGGATACTGACCGCTCTGTATTACCGATTCTTGGGCCCGTGTTGATTTTTCTGTGCTGCTTGCTATGGCTCTCGTCGAGCTTGCGCTTTCTCTGAAGCCCACCAATTCTGGGTATTCATGTGCAAGCTAATGTTTAGGCATAAATCTGCAAATATATGTTTGTGTATTACTTCCTAGAAATAGTGTGATCTGGTTCTCTTAGAAGCTGTTAGATCAATGGGTTTTGTGGAGGTTAAACCACCCAGGGGGGCTGGTAGATAAGGATAGCACCTTATACCATTTATGGCAGGATGGCAAATGTGAATGCCTTTGAGGAGATCTCTTGCAAGACAATGAAATCTCACACATGTTTGGGAGGCCCCAGACAGGCCGACTGCAGAGACTGGGTTGTATGTTAATGACAGATTCAAGCTGAATAAGGGCACAGGAAAAGATCATATCATTTTCTCCAATATCATACATACCAGAGGCATGTGTGGTATGCAGATGAAGGGAAACTTAGGACCTGTTGTGTGAAGGTAAAATCATGTTCGTAAACCATACTGTTGAAAAGTTAGGACGGTGTAAAGAAAACTTGACTTAGAGGTATTCAAACAGCAAAGTCATAAGACCCTAATTTGCATTCTCCCCTCCTGTTGGTTCTGACCTCACAGGGAAGGGGGCTGGGGGTGCCCTGTAGCTTGACTTTAAAACTGTATTGAAAATGTAACTCTGGGTTCTTCTTCTGAGGGAGTAATTGAAGAGGTTCCATTTTTTCCTGCTCCTCCCGGCACCACAAACTTGATTCTAAGTGAGGTATCAATTCTGTGTTTTATGCTTTTTATTTTATAAGAAACAATTGCACTATATTTGTATGTCATTTTATTATCTTTTTATCTTAAGCATTGTGGATGTGTCTTCCATATTAAATTACACTTAATAAGTTCTAGTCTCTGTGTTCTTATGAATTCACGCGACAGTTTGGTCCAGACGCTACCTAATTGAAACTGTGCAAACCTTGTGGTTTAAGTGAACTCTGATTAAAGTAAATTGTGTTGGATTAATGCTAGGGAGAACCGAAGGCTTCCTAAATAAGAGTGTCAGCTCTTATCCGAAAAAACCTTGGTGGTGGTAATTAGTATCGCAAAGCTAGTGTGTGGCATAGATAGGGAAGTATTTAATCATTTTAGACATACCAAGTGGTTGTTGTGTGGTTAACCCTGTGTCACATAAGCGTCACGCAGACTCAGGAGAGTGCTGTTCGTGACAAATTGGTGGCAAGCTTGTGGGATATATTTTTTATTTTTTTTAAGAACTTAAGTGAATTAGGGTTGTGTGATCCCTGAGAGAGGAAATACAGACTAATTCACCAGAGACTGAACTCAATGCTTAAAACATTATAAGACATACAGCAATTGTTTCTTTCCCTCCCCTTCTCTTTTTTTTCTTATCTTTTTTTATTTGGCATTAAACTGCGGAAATGGCTGCTGCATATAAACGTTTGACAAAGGAGGCGCTGATTTCAGATTGTGAGGATGCAGGAATTCCCACCAGTGGCAAAAGTAAGGAGCAATTGATTGAAGCTCTTGTACAGAGGGATCAGCATCAACTCACAGTTGTGTCCGAGGAAGAGCATAGCCAGGACTCAGAAGCGGACCTGACCGTGGATATTCCTCAAAACCAGGGACGGTTAATTTCGGATGATTTGAATGGTTCATGTGTGGACACTGCTATGGACGTTTATATGCAAACCGCCCTGAAATATTTGGGCCCAGCGGACATTACAACTAAAATGCAACTTATACAGCAGTTCCAGGAGAAGGAAGCTGCTGACCGTCAGGAGAGAGAGAGACACGCTGCTATGGAGGCAGCAGAGAGGCGTGCTGCTATGGAGGCAGCGGAGCGCCAAGCAGAGCGACAGGCAGAAAGAGAATCTGCCGAGCGAGAGGCAGAGAGGAGATATGAGCTGGAGCTTGCCAAGCTCAAACGCCAGCCAGAAGCCAAGTGGTTGTTGTGTGGTTAACCCTGTGTCACATAAGCGTCACGCAGACTCAGGAGAGTGCTGTTCGTGACACCGATTCTTGGGCCCGTGTTGATTTTTCTGTGCTGCTTGCTATGGCTCTCGTCGAGCTTGCGCTTTCTCTGAAGCCCACCAATTCTGGGTATTCTTCCTCCCTTCCCCGTTGGTTACCAACAATGGCGATGGCAGTCTCTTTAAACTCTCGGAAGGTTTTGCTTGGCATCTGTGCTTTCATCAGTCGTAGCTGAATCTTAACACTTTCTTGGGCGACTCCTTCTAAGAACTGTACGGTCAGGGCTTCGTCCGCGTTTCGTACTTCCTCTTTGTCCACTGCCTGAATCGCTCTTAGCATCTCTTATAGGCTCAGGGCATAGTCCCGCAATGTCTCGTTCGGTTGTTGCTTGCGAGCATATAGTTTCATCTTCAACTCCGGAAGAGTTTTTGTCTCAAACGTTGTGGAATTTTTTTTAAAAACTTGTGCGGCTTATTTCTTGTCGTCCATCGGCCATGAGATTACTTCTCTGAGCGCCGACCCTGTGAGTTGCCCTATTAAGATCTCCACTTTCTGCTGTTCATTCAACGGGTATAGCCGGAACATGGATTCCAGTTTGTCCTCGAATTCTGTGAATGTAGTCTTCTGTAGCATGTCGTCGTCTCCGCTGTACTTCGGGAGCCATGGGGCCCCGAACTGGTATTAGCAGACCCCGTCCTGAGAATTTCCCTGTATTGGAAAAAGACGGGGATGTAGATGCTTTTTTGCGAGGATTTGAAAAGACTTGCCGACAGTATGGGCTGCCCAAAGATCAGTGGGCACAATATTTAACCCCTGGTTTGCGAGGTAAAGCATTAGAAGCCTTTGCAGATCTTCCACCTGAGATGGACAGAAATTATGAGGCAATCAAAAGTGCCCTGTTGCAACGTTTTAACATCACCCCAGAGGCGCATAGGCAGAAATTCAGAGATTTAAAACGCAGTGCCTCTGACACATATTCAGGACTTGTGGCCCAGCTCTGTGCTTCCTTCAAACAGTGGGTTGGAGGGCTACAGATCACCACCTTTGATGCTCTGCAAGATTTGATGATCCAGGAGCAGTTTCTGACTTTGTGCCCGGCTGATGTGAAGGAATGGGTAGTGGATCGTGACCCTACATCATCTGCGGAAGCAGCTAGACTGGCTGACAAGTACACTGTCACCCGGGCACCTGCAGCTAAAAGAGGAACTTTTATGCCAGAGCAGTCAGCCTGGAAAGGGGGCCGGCCAGGAGGATCTACGCCACCCCCCTCAACGCCATCACCCACTGTTTCTTCATCTTTTGGGAGGGTTGGGGCAAAGCCTGCTGTGGGAGACACCCGCAGGTGTTTTGTGTGCAACCAGGTGGGGCACTTTAGTACCGCTTGTCCAGAGAAGAAGACCAGTTCACCCTCCGCTGGGGGGGTACCTTCCCTGCAATCTTCACCAGCTGTCCTGTGTGTTGCGGGACCAGAAGGGGGCCGGAAGGACAACCTACAAACAGTCACTGTGGGTGACAAGGTAACTGTGGGGTTAAGAGACACTGGTGCGGATGTTACATTAGTTCATTCAGAACTGGTAGGGTTAGAGGACTTCATTCCAGGAAAATGTATTTCTGTGAAAGGGGTTGGTGGAATCACCTAACTGTACCTGTAGCCAAAGTTTACCTTGATTGGGGTGCTGGAAGAGGTATAAGGGATGTCGGGGTCTCAGATAATATGCCTATAGATGTGTTACTGGGGACAGATTTAGGAAGAATGTTGTCTCAGTATGTCTGTAATGACGATGTCAATGCCACCCCTGTTACTGTGTCAGAATCAACTGAAAGTACCAAAGTTTGTTCCCAGGTAGCAGGAGGTGACAAGGAAAAGGTCTGTTCAATTGCACCTGAAATGTGTAAACCAGGATGTGACAGGGACAGGGAATGTCTTATTATATCTGATGTAGGTAATGATGCTAATGTCACTGTGTTAGAATCAGCTGAGAATACCAACGTTTGTTCCCAGGCAGCAGGGTGTGACAGGGAACGGAAATGCCATATTATACCTGAAGTGTGTAATGATTTTAATGCTGCCCATGTTACAGTACCAGAACCTGCTGAGAGTAACTATGTTTTTTCCCAGGCACCAGAAGGTGACAAGGAAAGAGAATGTATTATTGTACCTAATGCGAATAATGAGGATAATGCCAATAACAGTATTGTGTTAGAATCCAAACCTGTCTTCACACTGACATCTTGTCATGGGATAGGGACAGCGGACATTGTTATTGCAGATATTGGCATTAATACTGGTGTAAATATTATGCTTACTAGAAATGGGACAGATGCCCATGTGATTACTTCTGTTGTGCTAGAGAAAGACAATGTTTCTACCCAGGTAATATGCCCAGAAGATGCTGTACAAGTTAACTGGGAGGGCGGGCAGAGTGAAGATGTATATTCTGTGCCTGAACCAGCTGCACACAGAGCTGGTGAGCATGGGGGGGAGACACCTAGTCCTGACCAACGGGAAATAGCGAGTGACAGCAATTCTTACCTTGCTGCTGGGACCTGTATTTCGAATGTTCACCACTCAGATCTACATCTGAGTTCTGACCATTCACTTGAGTTTTCTATAGAGACAGGGGGGTCAGTGGCTAGCCCACTCTCACTTAGCCAGCCGTCTAACAGCTTAGAGGAGGTAGATGAGGGGCCCAAACTCCCTGGTACTCTACAACCCCAGATAGATGAGTCCAAGAGGGAGGGGAACATCCTGTTCCATAGCCCCCAAGATAAGAATTGCATAGTGTCCCCCCCACCTAGAAGTGCAGTGTCAGGAATCCCAGGCCATTGTTCCCTCAAGCTTTAACTTAGAGGACATGAGAATTAGAGACAAAGTGCACACTGCAACAGGGTTGGTACATGAGAACATGACGCAGGCCCAGACAAGCCAGAAGCAGTGGTATGATCCCCCTGCCAGGATGATAGAGAGAAATTTTCATGATAATCTGTTGAAGGCTCCTAATGACAGTGATGCGTGTGCCCTGACAGTCTGTAGATTGCCAGATGAGGGGAAGAAGGACTTGCCATTGGATCTAGTAGCTGCAGCGCAAGGGTTAGGACCCTTTAAGAATACAGAGGTTAGCCCACATATATTGCCAGACCAGAAGTCCCAGCTGTCTGAGATATGTAACCCCTTTTTAACCCTTCTCCCCAGAGAACCTATTGAGACCCGGCTAACAGCTATTCCATTTCAACCAGGTGGGATCTGTGGGAGATGGCTTGGGCAATGACCTGTCAGTCAATTCCCATGCCATCTCTTAAAAAGGGAAGGTGTCATGTGCAAGCTAATGTTTAGGCATAAATCTGCAAATATATGTTTGTGTATTACTTCCTAGAAATAGTGTGACCTGGTTCTCTTAGAAGCTGTTAGATCAATGGGTTTTGTGGATGTTAAACCACCCAGGGGGGCTGGTAGATAAGGATAGCACCTTATACCATTTATGGCAGGATGGCAAATGTGAATGCCTTTGAGGAGATCTCTTGCAAGACAATGAAATCTCACACATGTTTGGGAGGCCCCAGACAGGCCAACTGCAGAGACTGGGTTGTATGTTAATGACAGATTCAAGCTGAATAAGGGCACAGGAAAAGATCATATCATTTTCTCCAATATCATACATACCAGAGGCATGTGTGGTATGCAGATGAAGGGAAACTTAGGACCTGTTGTGTGAAGGTAAAATCATGTTCGTAAACCATACTGTTGAAAAGTTAGGACGGTGTAAAGAAAACTTGACTTAGAGGTATTCAAACAGCAAAGTCATAAGACCCTAATTTGCATTCTCCCCTCCTGTTGGTTCTGACCTCACAGGGAAGGGGGCTGGGGGGCCCTGTAGCTTGACTTTAAAACTGTATTGAAAATGTAACTCTGGGTTCTTCTTCTGAGGGAGTAATTGAAGAGGTTCCATTTTTTCCTGCTCCTCCCGGCACCACAAACTTGATTCTAAGTGAGGTATCAATTCTGTGTTTTATCCTTTTTATTTTATAAGAAACAATTGCACTATATTTGTATGTCATTTTATTATCTTTTTATCTTAAGCATTGTGGATGTGTCTTCCATATTAAATTACACTTAATAAGTTCTAGGGCTAGATTTACTAAGCTGCGGGTTTGAAAAAGTGGGGATGTTGCCTATAGCAACCAATCAGATTCTAGCTGTCATTTTGTAGAAGGTACTAAATAAATGAAAGCTAGAATCTGATTGGTTGCCATAGGCAACATCCCCACTTTTTCAAACCCGCAGCTTAGTAAATCTAGCCCCTAGTCTCTGTGTTCTTATGAATTCACGCGACAGTTTGGTCCAGACGCTACCTAATTGAAACTGTGCAAACCTTGTGGTTTAAGTGAACTCTGATTAAAGTAAATTGTGTTGGATTAATGCTAGGGAGAACCGAAGGCTTCCTAAATAAGAGTGTCAGCTCTTATCCGAAAAAACCTTGGTGGTGGTAATTAGTATCGCAAAGCTAGTGTGTGGCATAGATAGGGAAGTATTTAATCATTTTAGACATACCAAGTGGTTGTTGTGTGGTTAACCCTGTGTCACATAAGCGTCACGCAGACTCAGGAGAGTGCTGTTCGTGACACCGATTCTTGGGCCCGTGTTGATTTTTCTGTGCTGCTTGCTATGGCTCTCGTCGAGCTTGCGCTTTCTCTGAAGCCCACCAATTCTGGGTATTCTTCCTCCCTTCCCCGTTGGTTACCAACAATGGCGATGGCAGTCTCTTTAAACTCTCGGAAGGTTTTGCTTGGCATCTGTGCTTTCATCAGTCGTAGCTGAATCTTAACACTTTCTTGGGCGACTCCTTCTAAGAACTGTACGGTCAGGGCTTCGTCCGCGTTTCGTACTTCCTCTTTGTCCACTGCCTGAATCGCTCTTAGCATCTCTTATAGGCTCAGGGCATAGTCCCGCAATGTCTCGTTCGGTTGTTGCTTGCGAGCATATAGTTTCATCTTCAACTCCGGAAGAGTTTTTGTCTCAAACGTTGTGGAATTTTTTTTAAAAACTTGTGCGGCTTATTTCTTGTCGTCCATCGGCCATGAGATTACTTCTCTGAGCGCCGACCCTGTGAGTTGCCCTATTAAGATCTCCACTTTCTGCTGTTCATTCAACGGGTATAGCCGGAACATGGATTCCAGTTTGTCCTCGAATTCTGTGAATGTAGTCTTCTGTAGCATGTCGTCGTCTCCGCTGTACTTCGGGAGCCATGGGGCCCCGAAATAGTATGGTAGAGTTATGGGCACATTTAGTGTTGCTGCTGGGGCAGCCTGTTCTGGGTTTTGCGGCCCTGCCGGTTGCTGATCCATTTTTCACTGAGGGTACTACTCTCCTGATGCACTCGGATCCTGTTCGGTTCGACGCCAAAGTTATGTGGTGGTCGAGTACTGATGGGATTTCTTTCCCTTACCTTGTCCTCCACACACGAGTCAGGTTCTTTTTTGTTCGGATATCCGGTGGTCGGGAGATAAATACTTCAATGAAAGGGACAAGGATTGGTTAAATAACTTGGGTTTATTAATAATGCGGTAAAGATAATTTTGGTAAGCCACCGTGCCACTGACCCCTTCAACTCAATGGTAATGACAAAATATTCATTTGATCAACATAGAGCACAATAGCATTTAACATATAATATACAACTGGTGAGTATAAGGCACAATAACGATAACATCTTCAAAAACAATAAATCAATTTTTAGGTAAATCACTTAACATTAACATTCAACTAAAACATTTGGTGCACCAATATTATCCCTGGTAACGTTACCATATTTTACACTCAGTCCTGGGCTGACCTGTGCACAGGAATTTTGTAGGACATTAAATCTGTCAGCATGGAGGAAAGCAAGTGGAGGAATCTGTGACAAAGGTGATTTGCAGACCTACTGTATTTTCAACTAGAGTTCCTTCATATGATCGACTTCCAGCAGTAATACCTCTTATCTCTCTCAGCCTGTTCCTGAGGTAGTGAGCAGCTACATGGAAAGATTCAACTCAGATTTCTTATCTCTCAGTCTGTCTTCTTGTCACTCATAAACCTAATTTCTCTCCCTCAGAAGTCTAGAACTTTCCTCTCTCCACTGCCTTCTGGGAGTTCACAGTTATTACAAAAGTTAGTGGACTTGTTGCTATGCCACACACTCCTCCTTCCTGCACATCCTCTTCCTCTTACTCCCCCAGCCAATCAGGGCCTTCATCCTCCTCCTGTCAATCACTCCTGGGTACATCTTTTCAGTTCAACTGGTCAACTGTCATTCCCACTGTGTCTTTCTCAGCCTCTAGTAACCCCTTGTAGCCCAGTATTTTAAAACCGTTTATGTACTTCCTCTGTGCTGTTTAACAGGGTTTTGGGGCACCACACTTCCACCCCAGGTTGGATATAAACTTCAGCCTGCACAGATGCAGGCAATAGAGTGGCCACAGGAGACCCAACGCAAACCAGTGCTGCTCCCCCCTCCCCACTGTTCACCGGGACCCGGCTCCTGCCCGTGCGAGATGGCGCCCTCTGTCTGCGCATTCGTAGCCTTCCGGATGCGGCCGTCCGTGCCGCACGTCCCTGCTGGCCGCCCCGGCCCCGGCAGCTACAGGGGTGAGTGGCGCTGGGTTCCGACCGAGTTGGGCAGAGGGAGGGCGGCCCGACGAAAAAGCCGGGATGGAGGCCACGAGATGAGGGTTCACAAGATGGAGCCCGGAGCTGTTGGGGGAGGGGGATCTGAAGCGCGCCGGGCGGGTGGAGGGGCGCTTAGGACAGGGCATGGTAGGTGCAAGGGGAAACAGGGGAATGCAGGAACAGGAGGTTAAAGAGGACTGACAGGGCAGGGAAGGAACAGAGGGAAGGCTGAAAATGGAAGAGAGGGGAGAGGGAGAGGGAGAGAGAGCAGGGGAAAAATGTGGCACAGAGAAAAGGTAAGGAAAGGCAGGGAAAATAACCACAGAAGGGCAGAAATGTAAGAGTATAAGAAGGTTAAGTTGGAAAGGAATACAGACAGAAAATAAAAGGTACTTATCCGCTATTCACTGCTGCAGTCTTTCCCACAGGATCTCGTGTTGCAGGGTGAAGCATAGCAGGAAGTACATCCTGCTATATTCAATCAAGGTCCCTGCCACGGGAGCTACCATTGGTCAGGCCACACCCTATGTTAACCCCTTCAGGTAAGTGTTCAGCTTGCTACAAACACAGTCACCCTTTAAGTGCGTTCATCCTAACAGCCTCACTTGTCAATTGTTGAACTTTTTTTTTTTGGGCTTTGTTCTGAATGCAAACATTTGGAACCCCCACCTTACAAATCCTGCGTTTGCCCCTGCCTAGACACAATGGACTTTTGCTCTGGACCCTTGTGCAAAGTGTTTGTGGGTGTATGTATGTAAGTATATATATATATATATATATATATATATGGGCCTGATCCTGATTTTGAGTGTGTGTTTAAGTACAATGCAGTGTATTGTATTGTTGTCAAAGATTGAAAGTGTGAAGCTGTATGATGTTGTTTACTCTTATTTCCATAACCTATTATTACAATCTATTATTTGGAGCCATATTTTTATACTGGTCTGCCACTCACAACATTTTTTTGGTGTTTACCAAATGATAGTTGATTATTAAATATGGCATACATGCCAACTTTTCAGATAGGGAGAAGTCATGTGTGGGATATGGGGCAGGAGGAGGAGGGTGTGGTGACATTGTTGCATCACCATAGCCCCACCCCCACTATAAAAAGCCAAAGTTTACGGCATTGAATGGAGGGGCCGGAGCTTAATGACATAATTAAGCCCCGCCCCTCCATTCACTGCCGTAAATTTCTTTTGGGAGTCTGTGAGGACTCCCCGAAATTCGGGAGCTTCCCAGGAATTCCGGGAGAGTAGGCAAGTATGAAATATGGAGAGCTCTAAATCAAAAACGAAAGTGAAAGGAGGTGCTCAGAAAGCTAGAGAAAAAAAGAACAAAATATTTGTCTGGAGAGGATCCTAAACAAATGAAACTTTACAGGGGTTTGTTAGAAATTAACTGTTTAAGAATACCGACTCAATTGGTTTTGGATAGGTACCCACTCTTATTTTCGGTGTTTTAAAACTGAAAGTGAAAATGCGTTTAACACGTGTTTGTTACGAGCATTTTCAACAGCATTTGGAAGGATTGCCTAATACATTTACCCACTGTAACAGAACAATAAAACACAATGTGTGCCTGGAAATCAACATTAGCAGTAAAAGTGCTATGGGTACGGTGACACTAGAAACAATAGTTTCTAATGTCACACCCTTTTACTAGCATTAAAAATGCTAATACAATATATACCAAAAAATGTCTATGGGTCCAAGGCCTAAGTGTGCATTCACTCTTACTTGTTTATCAAACAGAAAATACTAGTAACTATCTACAATACATTACAAAATAGTTAAGTTTTGTGAGCTTTCTGTTCTAAAGTTTAGATGGCTATGTTTTAGGTTACTTAACGGAATGATTATACTACAAGTATTGAAAATATTATGCACAATGCAAAGTATTGATTAATAAAAGGTGGTGGTACTTGTATGAGTGAATATACAGCACACAAAAGTTTGCATGAAAGCGTTTTACGTTGTTACAGTGCATGGATTTTCTTGAGTGAACAGTTGTTTTTCGAGTTTCAGATACATATTTATAAATTGATATACTTTGTTGATGTTCATTTTGTTTCTGCATGCTGAATATTTAAAGCTGCCCTAACATCTAAGGTGGTAAACATTTCGTGAGTGAGTGAGAGGACCAGAATCTATCGATCAAAAGTCGCAATGTTCACAATTGCAGATTATCATTGGTTCTCCCCCTCTTACTCACTTCAAAGCATCACACAGCCCAGTTTTCATCCAGAAAAAAACTCACTAGCTCTGGGAAATATATTCTGCACTAACCAGTTCCCAGGACTGTGTTGAAGGGGGTAATCCTACAATGGTCTTGGTGATAGTGCAGCTTTAAAGCTACATAGCTTAAAAATCTGAGGCTTCCTTGACACAAAGTTTTTTTCAGGCAACCGATGTACCACATAAAAGCCATACCGAGGGGATTATTGCTGCACAAGTGATAATACAAACCTTCCAGCAGTGTTATATGAGACGGAAGATGATTCAGAAGCCAATGTCAGTGATTTGGAGGGTTTCCCTGAAAGCAGCTCTCAATTGAGCTCTCAACTACAGCCACACAGTCATTCCCAGGAAGGAACCAAGGAGCCCTCCTGAGATAGCATCATAGTAGAAGAGAGTCATGACTTGGACGTGGTTGTAAAATCTATAAGTCTGTCGTATCTGCTTTCTCCAACAAGCTCTATGGCAGAAAAAATTGCATTTGTTGAGCAGCACCCTTATCAGCCAACTACCATGGATTGTGACAACATTCTATTTAAAGAGGCAGATTTCTATTATCGTAAACAACAACATGTTAGGTGCTCTTGGCTAACATTTTGGGTACTAAATCGAAAAATTGAAGCATTTTTCTACAGCAGATGCATTGCTTTTTCAGATGTCGTGTCACCATTTATTAGTGGCTGTACAAATTTCAGACACTGCCATTAAGCTGTAAATAAGCATGGGCAGCACAGTGGCCTAGTGGTTAGCAATTCTGCCTCACAGCACTGGGGTCATGAGTTCAATTCCCGACCATGGCCTTACCTGTGTGGAGTTTGTATGTTCTCCCTGTGTTTGCGTGGGTTTCCTCCGGGTGCTCTGGTTTCCTCTCACACTCCAAAAAAAACATACTGTTAGGTTAATTGGCTGCTATCAAAATTGACCCTAGTCTCTCCCTTTCTGTCTGTCTGTGTCTATGTGTGAGTGTGTGTCTATATTAGGGAATTTAGACTGTAAGTCCAATGGGGCAGGGACTGATGTGAAAGAGTTCTCTGTACAGCGCTGCGGAATTAGTGGCGCTATATAAATAAATGATGATGATGATGATGAAATAAGCATGAATATTCAAAAAGTCATTGTGATGCTGCTTATGCATACTTTATTGTAAGGAAGAACAGAAGCATTGACACATTAATAAACAGGGATCAATCTGCAAGAGGAAAGAAAGAGATACTTCAAAACATTAAAGTCATGAAACGCATATTTGATGTGGTAAAACTTATTGGCAAACAAGGCTTGCCATTTCATGACCATGGAACTAATGAATCACTCTACAATCTTAATGACAGCGTGATTAATCATGGTCATTTTTTAGAATAAATTTTTCTGTTATGCCATTATGATGTCCCATTAAAAAATCACCTTGAAAAATGTATGCAAGAGAGTGAAAAAAGAAAAACACGTTTGCAGGAAAGAGGAAAAGCAGGAGCAGTTGGCCGTGACTAGTCTAGTGACATTTTTATCATACAAGACCGTAGTTAAAGTGATTATGGCAATTGATAATCTATCAGAAATTGGTGCAAAGAGATTTAGCATTCAAGTTGATTCCACACAAGATGCAGGTTATTGTAGATCAAGCAACAGTTGTCATTAAGTATAGGAAAAAAGAAGCGATCCGAGAACGACTCATTTCTGTTCTCCCAGTTACTGATAAATCAGGTTGAGGATTCAATGAACTATCGATGGCTAATTTTGGAGTGCTTGGGCTTGACTACCATAAAATTGCTGATGAGTCATTTGATGGGGCAGCAAACATTAGGAGTTCGTATGTAGGCTTTCGAGCACAGATTGCTAAAGTAGTGCCTGATTCCATTTACATTTGGTGCTATGCATTTCTGATTGTTGTGAAACCCTTGAAGCAAAAAATTTCTTTGGTCTGTTAAATCGCATGGCATCTTTTATTGGAGATTCCCACAAACGTATGAACATATGGGCCGAACAACTTCATAAAAGACAAGGACAAGGAAAGCTTTTAAGATTGCAGAAAATTGTCGAGACAAGATGGTGGGCAAAGGAGAAGGCCCTTAATTGGGTACTTGGAGAGAGGCAGTACCTGTATTTGGATGCTACTAAAGTTTTATTTTCAATCTCACATTTGGGAAATTGTGATTCAAGGGCCACTTCTAAAGCTACAACTTTATAAGAAAAACTGTGCGAGTTCAAGACCATTTTGTCATGAGCCGCGGCGGTACTCACAACCGCCGCGGCTCGCTTCCTACCTGCTCCAGTGTCCCGGCCGTCACCATGACGACCGGGACGTCACTTCCCCTTTCACATAGCGCTGCGTCCCGACGCTGTTGGAAGCCTGGCACATGCGCAAAAGTGGACACAGCCTGTGGGCTAATTAGGGGACTAGTTACAGGCATTAGCCTGCATCTGGGTGCACCTATCAGGTACTAGCCCTGATTGGTCTGGTGCTATGTTTCTCATTAGTCTGCAGGGGTGCATGTAAGTTTTGATTGGGCCAACTATGTATTTAAGGCAATGAGGTCTGCTGCCTCATTGCCGGTTATAGCGTTCTGTCCTCAGTCCTGCTGCCTGCTTGTACTATCCATTTAGGTTCCTGTTACCTTAGATTTGACCACCCGTGTTTGACCCCTGCTTGTTATTGGACCTTTGACCCTTCTCTTCTGACCTTGACCTTTTGCCTGGAATTCGGATTTCGCTTCTCTGCCTGTGAGTTTGACCCTTTGCTTGCCCTTGGATATTGCTTTTGTGCCTGTGACCTTTGGACCTTGGATTTCTCTTATACTACAGTCCACCAATCACTCCACTTCTGGGAAACTCCTTTAAGTCAGTATACGCTACTCGACCCTCAGTCGGCCCGCAGCCCAGTCTGTCCCCACCACTAGGGGCTCCAGCGAACACCTGGCCTTCTGAGTAGTTCCCGAGTTTCACTGTACTGACTTGGGAGTTCCTAACACATTTTAACAGCAAATGTATTCCTTGCCATTTTTGATGTGATTGGGCCAGTTTCAAAATACTTACAAACCAGTGGTCTTGACTTTCTGGTGGGATGGAAAATGATTGAGAATGCCATTGACCAGCTAAAGAAAATTGATTTTGATAATATTACAGAAAAGGCTATACATTTTGCATCAAAAATGAAGGACCTTATAGCCAATTGTGAAACAATCTCTTTCCTTGAGATTGAAACTGAGATCCCAGTGAGAAGGGTTGGCAGAAAGAAACGAATGACAGGTGAGATCTCAGTTGATGAACGCCCAACTGATGAGCTAAAATGTATTCGTGTGGAAGTTTACAGACCAATTTGTGACCAAATTTTAGCAAGTCTTACAGAGAGATTTTCTGAAAATAAACAGTTGGTGCTGGACATCCAGTATTTGGATCTTAGATTTTTTTAAAATATTTGAAATGATCCAACACTTCTTGAAGAGGGCACTCTAAAAAGGATTTCTGAATTGGCTAAAATTAATGAAGAGTCTCTTATTAGTGAACTTATGAGTTTTGCTAACCTTGTTTCTAAGCTGACAGGACACTTGGATGAAACAAGAAGACAAGAGGTAATTCCAGAAGAAGGTGAAGGGGATGAAGATGAATGGGGTATATCTGCTGATATAGAGTGTCGAAGTCGTATAATTGGATGAACAAAAGTATATTGGTTAATATTGTTTTGCCGCACGATTGCGATCCGTACGCCACGTAACACAGATCCGTACGCCACATAACACAGCGCGGGGTGCGATCGCACGGTAAAATACGCACGCACACACTCGCATTACAACATTTAGTTATTTATATAATTCATATTCATATTGGTTCCGTTACACTAATTTATGAGCAGATAGTATTTGGTTTATTATTAGTCTATATATATATATTGATTATATGTACACTTCAGTGATATTCAAGGTTCAGGTTATAGGAAAGGTATCATGCCTAGTATCATATTGAAACCCTAATCATCAGCAACTGTCTGGTGCAGTCGACGAAGAGATCGCACCTTGCATACTTTAGTTATTGATATTAGGGAATAAACCTTTGTATGATGTTGGCTATGAAATGCTAATTGTAACTGGAGCATTGGTGGGAAGAAAGGAGCTCATCCCCTGGAGAGACGACCCCCACCTTTGGATTCCTTAGATTGAATCAGCCTATGACCCGTTTAGCCTGGACCCATCTGATGTCTGGACCTATAGAAGCAAGCCACGTCATTTGCATTGTTCTCTGTAACACTGACTGTGTATATATGATCATAGCTGTGCACCCAGATTTCAGTCTTCACTGATCACCGTATTCTAACAGATATACTGTCCACTGGGTCCCGTGGGTGCGCAGCGAGCGCATGCGATAGCAGCGATATGTATTTATCTTTTGGTATTGGCTGTACTGTACTGTATCTTAATATAATAATGTATTGAATTGTTGACTATTTACATCTGCTAAAATAAAATCACTTTGTGCGTTAGAAACACAATACAATCGCCTATGCAATGCTTATTTGAAAACGATAGAATTACTTTAATAATTTGGGGGCTCGAAGGTGAGTTACGTTATCGGCAGGTATGCAACGCTTACGGTATTCGGTTCCTCAACAAAGGGTGGATTGACGGACGCGTCACATACGGGAAAGATCGCAATGTATTTAAGACCTGTGGTTCACTTTGTGTTGCGAAACCGAATGTCCATTGTTGCATAGACTGAAGGAATGCTTACTAGAATCTAGGGACAAGAAAGAAAAATTTTTCTTTTTATTGTCGTTTTGCGTTTTAAAAGGTATTGCATTGCATAGGGTATGCTATTTCCTGCTCAGCATATGCTAACTTCCGGTATTGTTGCCACGTGGTTAAACAATTGTGTATAATGTCTATTATATATGCATACTGTATGCACTTGGTAAAGTCTCTGAAAAGATAGTGCCATTGTATGGGAAAGTTATTTTCTGTGCAGAAAACTAAGGTGTATGTGTTTGGTGATTGTATGATTTTGAAGTGAAAGTTGATTTACTGTCAAAAAGACGAGGCGGGCTGGACAACCGAGGTAGTATACAAGGCAGGTATACTGGCAGCAAAAGCTCTGTTTGAAAAGAGAACAGTTAAAAAGCTTTTGGAAACTTTATCCCCAAGAGTAATCACAAAGTTTAGCGATAGTTAGTATTGTTAAGCGGTGCGATCGGACCGCATGGTTTATTGTGCAACCGTGCTTGTGACTTGGGTTGAACGGCTGGAGGAATTACGCTGGTACAAATGGGTAAACTCAGGTACTACCAGTTCAGTAATACTCAACAGATTTTGTGGAGAGCCAGGATATCGAGGAGCTAATATTTCTGCTGTCCATAGTGATATTTCTGTGTTAGGAGGTGTGTGGGCGTAACCTGTGAAACCATCCACGAATAAAAAAATCTCTAGTAGGTTCTGTTTGAAAGGAGAACAGGTAAAAAGTATTTTTGCGTAGCGTTGAGAAATAGGTTGTTTTCACAATGGGTGCTAAGCAAACGCTAGAGATGGTTGATGTTGTGCTGCTTAAGGAAGGACCAATTGATTCGGCGAGGTTCCGTATGTTTAATAAGTATGGTGCGTATGCAATGGCATACTGCAACAAATGGGTCAAGATGACCCGGGAGTGTGTGAAACCTTTCCCAAACATAGGTAGTTTCGAGGCAGAGGTGTTAAATAATGTTAGAGATAAAGTGCGGTTGATCAAATCAACGAAACGAGAACTAGACATGATGATTGTTTAAAATGGTGGCAAATGGAAAAATGGAAGGTAGCACGTGGCAGTGCAGCGTATGCATGGCGGAAGTAAGTGTGGCGAAAAGCACGCGCACAGCGGAAATGAGCGTACCGGAAGTGTGCGTTCCGGAAGTGTGTGTTGCAAAGCGTTGAGATCTTAGCGCAAGCGCGCCCCTGACAAATTCGGTCGGGGCGGATAGTACAGCCAATAGCAAAAATGTGAAAACTGTAACTAGTAACTTGTATGTTGTTTTAAGTAATGTTAAAAGTAATGTTTCAGGACAAGGAAAGGGAACGTTTCCACCAGCAAGGGCAGCGGCTGAAAGTGGTGAGAATAATGTAAAGGTTATCACAGGGGGAGACATCCATTGTACTGCAGCAGCAATTTCAACAACTAGTTCAGGATTTAGTGATTTGATAAGTCTGCATCCTGTCCTCACAACAGCAGTTCCCAATGGGAAGGCGGACAGAGATGATGAAGTTCCTTTAAAACATGTAGCAAAGCATGATCCATGCACTAGGTCTGAAATGTTTTCAATTTTGTCTGATTTCCCTGATCCTAGGAAGGATTTGACCAAATGTCAGAAGTTTATTAGATATTATGGTAATGTGTACGAGCCAACTAATAACGATTGGCGAGTAATATTGAAGACCTGTCTTCCTCTCAATACTGATATACAAAAGTTCATTAAGGATTGTATGTTGGAGGAGGATGAATCCTTAACCGAGGATGATAATCAGGACAATATTAGACATATAATCACACGGTTGGCCATATATTTTCCAGTGATAGTGGACTGGAGTTAAATTTTTACTATCAAGCAAAAAGATAGTGAAAATGCAACAGACTATTTTTGCAGGGCTCTGATAGCGATGGCCAAATATATTGGGGTATCAGACATAAAGGATAATGTACACTACAGAGAGGTTGCTGTTAAAGTTCTAATGGATGGCCTCAGGGAAAACTTGAAAAGAAGGGTGCAAATTTCATTACCACACTGGAAAGGAATCACTGTAAATGTTCTCAGGGAGTCAGCCATAGGACATGATCAGAATATAAATAAACAGAAAGAGACACTAAGTGATAGGGTAATGATGGTAAGTATCCCAGCATTATAGGGATTGCACACACGACCACAGTGTAATAACACCTGGGTTAAGGAAAAGAAACAACATGAGTTGAGAAAGTGTTTTCAATGCAATAAAATAGGACACCTAGCAAAAGATTGTGCAGACATGACAAGGACGTGTTTTTACTTGCTTAAGAAGGGACACATGAGTAGGAACTGTGTAGAGAGAAAAAGGGATACCTGGGTTGGAAATCATATAGACACCCACAAAGGAGGCATACACAAGTCTCAGAGGTTCCCCAACAATTGATTGCACACCCCATAGCAACTAATACTTTGGGGGAGAACTATAGCCGACTCTAGAGTTAATCTGTGGTAAGTATTGGTGAGCAGGTTTAGAAGGGAAAAAAACTGATTTAAAAGGTAATCTTTATTGATTTTGTTTGTTTGTTTTATGTTGTCAAATGCTTGTTTTCCTAATCGCTGGCCGATGGTAAAGAATGGAAATGTTTGTTTTGTTTCCTGTTTTGAGATAACTATCTTGTTTCCCTCTTACAGATAAAGGGTACACGAAAGAAGTATAGACTCAGTGTTTAAAAGGGTGAGATAGAGAAATAGAAAGATTACTCTTGAAAGACTAATTAACAATGGATCACTGGAACACTCTTTGTTTCAGACTGCAGTGACTCATGATAATTTGTTTGGCCGAGAATCATTATCCAAAAATGAAGTATGTACATACTTTTCTCCAAAAATATCGTTTTATGTATCTCAGATGAGTAATCAACAGTTAATTTTTACATTTCTCTATCATAAGTTAGGAAAGTCCGTTGAAAAGGTATGTAGTCAATATGATACTGAGTTCTTAATGAACAAATGACGGACGACACTGGATTGCACGGTTAAGACCCTCTAGTCAAGTATGGGGAGGGGTCATAGTTAGCAAATCGCTAAGGGGAGCAGTGGAATGAATTCAGCCATTTCCCCATAGAGTCCAATCCAGCTGTCATTTTTGCTGTAAAATCTCCCTTTCTACATGTATGTTTGTATTCAAATCTTTGTATTCCCATTATTCATTGCTTTCTTATTTCTCATTCTTTACACAAATGCTAGTACCCCTCTATCTTTCTTTTTCTCTCTTTCTCTCTCTCTCTCTCTCTCTCTCTCTCTCTGCTCTGGTAGAGATAAAATCAGACACAGTCTCATCAATAGGGCTAAGACATATTTTTATTTTTTTTACATAAGACAAATTCAGAGATACACACACTAGATTGACATGAGTTACAGAAACAGTCAGGGGTTTTGTTTTCATGTGTATAGAAACTGCTGATTTTAAGCAGAAAAGTTCTGTAGTGGAAATACGATTCATGTTTTATAGATTGCCTATCTGTTTTGTTTTTTTGTTTTTATAATTTGTGCCTCCTGTACAAAAATGTGCCTTTATATGGATGCACAAAGGGTGGATAGGAGATTGCTGGAGGTTAGTCATACAGATATGCATCTCTGTATAGAACATTGGAGTAGGATTTTTACTACAACATACGACATAATGTGAAACCCTAGAAAATGTAGAATTTTCATGTTTTATATTTTTTCACTGTTAGACAGACATGTACTGGATACTGTTATATTTGAAGAAAGTGTTATAGAAAAAGACCCCTTTGTCTTTCTAACTTAGTCAAGTAGCTGAATGTGAGGTACTGAGAATGACATGTGAGTTGGCGGAGGGAAAATCGATTGATATACATTGCTCTTCAGCATTTTTCTAGTCTAGGGGGTGATGTTGAGTTGACTGAAAAATCTTTTTATAGCAATACCAGCACATGATTAGGACACTACATAGAGGACTTGTCACACCAGGGTGAACACAGCTGTCAAATAGACAGCAGGGTTTTATGTGACAGCTAACAAATCTATGTTTTGTTTTGTTTTTCATTGTATTGTTTTAGTTTTAAAAGGTGAACACACAAACACACACACTCACGCATACACATATTGGTGTCACGGGCACTAGGAGTCTTTACCCAGGTATCACCAGATGATGGACTTACCAGAGCAGTATAGGTGGTAATATGGTACTCTGGTAGCAGGGTGATAACGGAACAGGAGACAGCAGATGGTAAGAGAATGCTCGTGGAAAGTCTATGACTAGCAGCACTGGTAATATATAGATAATTGTACACGAGGAACTGAAGGCCGGCAAGATACGAAGTCCCAGGAGGGTGGAAGCGGTAATCAAGTAGGTGCAGCGCGCAGGTAGGTAGACCAGCAGAGATGGAAACAATACTCAGGAAGCAGTAGTATATAGAACTGGGCACCTGGAGAACACTGAAGAGTAGAGATGGTCTAGCCGAGATGAAAGCAGCGGAGCGTTGATCCAATGCAGACAGGCGAGTTGACACAAGCGGAGACACTGTAGAAGCACGGAGAGCGGATCAGCTGGCTGTAGACACGAGGAGTACTGGAGGGTTGCGATGAGCAGGGCACTGCAGATACACGGAGGCAGCGGATAGGAATCAGCTGGAGCAGTCACGATGAAACACGGGAGAGTTGAAGTGGTCTGGAAACTGTAGAAGCACGGAGGCAGCGGATAGGAATCAGCTGGTGCAGTAACGATGAAACACAGGAGAGTTGAAGTGGTCTGGAAATTGTAGAAGCACAGAGGCAGCAGATAGGAATCAGCTGGTGCCGTAACGATGAAACACAGGAGAGTTGAAGTGGTCTGGAAATTGTAGAAGCACGGAGGCAGCAGATAGGAATCAGCTGGTGCCGTAACGATGAAACACAGGAGAGTTGAAGTGGTCTGGAAACTGTAGAAGCACGGAGGCAGCAGATAGGAATCAGCTGGTGCAGTAACGATGAAACACAGGAGAGTTGACGTGGTCTTGAAACTGTAGAAGCACGGAGGCAGCGGATAGGAATTAGCTGGTGCAGTAACGATGAAACACAGGAGAGTTGAAGTGGTCTGGAAATTGTAGAAGCACGGAGGCAGCAGATAGGAATCAGCTGGTGCCGTAACGATGAAACACAGGAGAGTTGAAGTGGTCTGGAAATTGTAGAAGCACGGAGGCAGCAGATAGGAATCAGCTGGTGCAGTAACGATTAAACACAGGAGAGTTGAAGTGGTCTGGAAACTGTAGAAGCACGGAGGCAGCAGATAGGAATCAGCTGGTGCAGTAAACGAACAACAGGAATCAGCAGGAGCTGAACACACGAGGAAACACAGGAACACCTTCAGAGGCTCATGGGGAATGAGACTCCAAGATCAGGCAACGAGGTATTGACCTCAGGTGCTTTAAATAGGGAGTGTTGCCTGATCAGCCAATTAACTAAAAGGAACATGTACTGAAGGTTTGAAAGGGCTGCACATGCGCAGACTCTCAGGATGGTGGACGGCCACGGTTCCTAAACACACGAGAAGTAGCACTCACAGTCCGGTGAGTGACAGTACCCCCCCTTTTAAAGGTGGGCACAGAACACCTGGAACCGGGTTTGTCCGGAAATTTGGAATAAAACTTCTTAAGAAGAGTTGGAGCGTTGAGATCTTCAGCTTTGATCCATGAACGCTCCTCAGGACCAAAGCCCTTCCAATGAACGAGGTAACGTAGAACTCCTCGCGAAATTTTTGCATCCAATATATAAGTAATCTCAAAGTCTTCCTCCTGATGAATTTGAACTGGCCGAGGTGCTGAAGGAGAGACCGAGAAACGGTTTATGATGAGAGGTTTGAGCAAGGACACATAGAAGGCGTTGGAAATACGAAGATTTTTAGGAAGTAGAAGTTTCAAACAAACTGGATTGATCACTTGAATGATCCTATACGGACCAATAAAACGAGGAGCGAATTTCATAGATGGGACCTTCAAACGAATATTTTTGGTAGATAACCAAACACGATCTCCAATTTTCAGTGGTGGAATAGCCCGCCTCTTTTTATCTGCAAAAGACTTATATTTGGCAGATGTCTTATTTAAACAGGTTTTAACCTGAGACCAAATATTTTTGAAAGTTTGACAAACAGTCTCTACAGCAGGAACTTGGGTGGGAGGGAGGGCAGGAAATTCCGGAAAAGACGGATGGTGACCGTAAACCACAAAGAATGGAGTTTTAGAAGATGACTCATGGTTTAGTATTGGCCCCTTTACGAGTCAGGGCCACAATAGGAGATGCAATCGAAGAGAAATCTTGAATGAAGCGTCTATAGTAATTGGCAAAACCTAAAAAACGCTGAATGGCACGAAGAGTAGTTGGCTGAGGCCAATGTAACACAGCATTCACCTTTTCTGGATCCATTTCTAGACCAACTCCGGAGACAATATAACCCAAAAATGGAATCTGGGGCAACTCGAATGAACATTTTTCTAATTTGCAGAATAATGAATTTCTCCGGAGTCTGGACAGAACTTCTGCCACATGTTGGTGATGAGAAGGCAGGTCCTGTGAAAAGATCAATATGTCGTCCAGATAAACGACGACACATACATATAACAAGTCCCGGAAGATCTCATTAATGAAGCCCTGGAAAACAGCGGGGGCATTACATAACCCGAAAGGCATTACTAAATATTCATAATTCCCATCTCTGGTGTTGAAAGCTGTCTTCCATTCGTCACCGGACCTGATTCTAATCAAATTGTAGGCACCACGAAGGTCCAACTTGGTAAAGATCCGAGCTCCCTTAATCCGATCAAATAGCTCAGTAATCAAAGGAATGGGATACCGATTTTTAATAGTAATGGCGTTAAGTCCACGAAAATCTATGCAGGGGCGTAGTGATCCATCCTTCTTTTTTACAAAGAAGAACCCGGCTCCAGCGGGAGAAGTAGAACGTCGAATAAATCCTCGCTGGAGATTCTCTTGGATGTATTCAGATGTAGCTTGAGTTTCAGGTAACGAAAGTGGATACACACGACCCCTAGGAGGAGTCTTGCCAGGTAGAAGATCAATCGGACAATCCCATGAACGATGAGGAGGAAGACGTTCAGACTGAGTTTTATCAAAAACATCGGCAAATGAAGCATACTGAGGAGGGAGTCCCGGTGAGGAAGGTGAAATGGAGGATTGCTGTATTTTAAGAGGAACGACTTGGGAGAGACAACGATGATGACATTCAGCTCCCCAAGACGTAACTTGAGGAGTGCCCCAGTCAATCTGGGGAGAATGACATTGAAGCCATGGAAGGCCTAAAACAATCGGATTGTAGTAACAGGAAGAATTAAAAACGAAATTTCTTCTTGGTGTAGCACACCAATCTGAAGCGCTACTGGAGACGTACTCTGGGTGATGAGACCATTGATAAGACGTGATCCATCAATAGCAGTCACAGTAATAGGTGTCTTCAGGGTAATCACTGGTAGGGACCATTGATTCACTAGGGATTTAGAAATAAAATTTCCCGCAGCTCCAGAATCAATAAGTGCTTGGGACTCAAAGGATTTGGTAGCGAAGGAAATTGTAACATCAAAAGCGCAGACTTTTAATTTCATAGAACATGGAGAGGACTCCAGGGACCCTAACTTCACCTCTCCAGAACTAGTTAGGGTCTGGCATTTCCCGATTTTTTAGGGCATGAATTGAGCATATGTGTGGAATCAGCACAATAGATACAAAGTCTATTCTTTACTCTTCAGTTCCTCTCTTCAGTAGTTAATTTGGAGCGTCCTATCTCCATGGGTATCACAGGAGATGAAGCTGGACGAAGTTGAGAGGTTGAGCGAAGAGGTGCTTTAACTGAAGTTGTTTTTTCAGACTCCCTTTCACGAAATCTCATGTCTACACGATGGCAAAGAGAAATCAAATCTTCTAAAGAAGTAGGTAGTTCTTGAGTAGTCAGTGCATCTTTAATTTTATCGGAGAGCCCCTGCCAGAAGGCGGCAATTAACGCTTCAGTGTTCCACTGAAGTTCAGAGGCTAATATCCTAAATTGAATGACGTACTGGCCTACTGTACGAGAACCTTGACGTAAACGGAGAATGCTGGATGCAGCAGAGATGACACGACCTGGTTCATCGAATACACTTCGGAACGTGGAAATAAATTTGGCACTATCCTGTAATAATGGATCGTTCCTTTCCCACAAAGGGGAAGCCCATGCGAGAGCTTGTCCAGAAAACAACGAAATAAGATAGGCCACTCTGGAACGATGAGTAGAGAAATTTTGAGGTTGGAGCTCAAAATGAACAGAACATTGATTGAGAAAACCCCTACAAGTTTTGGGGTCTCCATCATACTTTGACGGAGTAGGCAGGTGAAGCGTGGAAGCCGTAGACACCTGGGATGGCACTGGGGAAACGGAGGAAAGCACAGGAGCATCAGCATTAGCTGTGATATTCTGTCCAGATGTTCCTTGGGAGGCTAACGCCTGGTAACATTGTAACAACAGCTGTTGGTGAGCATCCTGTTGCTCCATACGGGTGACCAGATGCTGCAGCATCTCTTTAGCTGTAGGTTCTGAATCTGGGTCTGTCATGGCCTGATCTTACTGTCACGGGCACTAGGAGTCTTTACCTAGGTATCACCAGATGATGGACTTACCAGAGCAGTATAGGTGGTAATATGGTACTCTGGTAGCGGGGTGATAACGGAACAGGAGACAGCAGATGGTAAGAGAATGCTCGTGGAAAGTCTATGACTAGCAGCACTGGTAATATATAGATAATTGTACACGAGGAACTGGATGGACAAGGAAACGTGAGGGTAGTCAGTGGTCTGCGGATAGCAAGTTGTACCACTGCTATAGTGAGGAGGAATGTCCAGAAGTAACGAGGAGGTGATGAGAGTCAGCGGTCTGCGTATAGCAAGTGGTACCGCTGTCTAGGTGAGGGAATGGAATCTAGGTGAAGGTATCCGGGAAGTCAGTGGTCTGCGTTAGCAAGTTGTATCACTGCTATGTGAAAGGATACAGGAACTGGTGACTAAGGAAACAGGGAACAGTGGTCTGCCGCTAGCAAGTTGTACCACTGAAATATATCTGTGAGGAGATGCACGGGGAGGTAAATGCAATGCAGAGTATACACGGGCACACTGAACTTGATCCCACGATGATATGCACAAAATAGTAATAACTGAACAGCACTGCACAATTATACAAAGTCACAAGAACTATCCAGGCTAAAGGTAACACAGTCAAATGATGGCAATAGTCTCAGCGGATAGGAAACTCCAGAGGAGAACAACTCAGTCCAGCAAGATATGCAATACACCAGCACAGTCAATGAGAAGTATGCATACCGTGGTTCAGGAGAGCAGGCTGTCAGACAGAAGTGCAGGGATACCTGAACGGCTGAAGGCCGGCAGGATACGAAGTCCCAGGAGGGTGAAAGCGGTAATCAAGTAGGTGCAGCGCACAGGTAGGTAGACCAGCAGAGATGGAAACAATACTCAGGAAGCAGTAGTATATAGAACTGGGCACCTGGAGAACACTGAAGAGTAGAGATGGTCTAGCCGAGATGAAAGCAGCGGAGCGTTGATCCAATGCAGACAGGCGAGTTGACACAAGCGGAGACACTGTAGAAGCACGGAGAGCGGATCAGCTGGCTGTAGACACGAGGAGTACTGGAGGGTTGCGATGAGCAGGGAACTGCAGATACCCGGAGGCAGCGGATAGGAATCAGCTGGAGCAGTCACGATGAAACACGGGAGAGTTGAAGTGAGCAGGATACTGTAGATACACGGAGGCAGCGGATAGGAATCAGCTGGAGCAGTCACGATGAAACACGGGAGAGTTGAAGTGAGCAGGATACTGTAGATACACGGAGGCAGCGGATAGGAATCAGCTGGAGCAGTCACGATGAAACACGGGAGAGTTGAAGTGGTCTGGAAACTGTAGAAGCACGGAGGCAGCGGATAGGAATCAGCTGGTGCAGTAACGATGAAACACGGGAGAGTTGAAGTGGTCTGGAAACTGTAGAAGCACGGAGGCAGCGGATAGGAATCAGCTGGTGCAGTAACGATGAAACACAGGAGAGTTGAAGTGGTCTGGAAATTGTAGAAGCACGGAGGCAGCAGATAGGAATCAGCTGATGCCGTAACGATGAAACACAGGAGAGTTGAAGTGGTCTGGAAACTGTAGAAGCACGGAGGCAGCAGATAGGAATCAGCTGGTGCAGTAACGATGAAACACAGGAGAGTTGAAGTGGTCTGGAAACTGTAGAAGCACGGAGGCAGCGGATAGGAATCAGCTGGTGCAGTAACGATGAAACACAGGAGAGTTGAAGTGGTCTGGAAATTGTAGAAGCACGGAGGCAGCAGATAGGAATCAGCTGGTGCCGTAACGATGAAACACAGGAGAGTTGAAGTGGTCTGGAAATTGTAGAAGCACGGAGGCAGCAGATAGGAATCAGCTGGTGCAGTAACGATGAAACACAGGAGAGTTGAAGTGGTCTGGAAACTGTAGAAGCACGGAGGCAGCAGATAGGAATCAGCTGGTGCAGTAAACGAACAACAGGAATCAGCAGGAGCTGAACACACGAGGAAACACAGGAACACCTTCAGAAGCTCATGGGGAATGAGACTCCAAGATCAGGCAACGAGGTATTGACCTCAGGTGCTTTAAATAGGGAGTGTTGCCTGATCAGCCAATTAACTAAAAGGAACATGTACTGAAGGTTTTAAAGGGCTGCACATGCGCAGACCCTCAGGATGGTGGACGGCCACGGTTCCTAAACACACGAGAAGTAGCACTCACAGTCCGGTGAGTGACAATTGGTTAATACATGAAGATTTGTGTTACCTGAAGAATTAACTATCTGGAAGGTGAAGAGATGTGGTGAGGAGTCTGGCAGGCCCTGGAGAGATGGACAAGGTAGACCAGTAGCTCCCAGAGTGTATCACCCAGACCCAGAGGAGGCAGCAAATGGTCTGGCTCAGCTGGGTACAGAAGGTATGTGCAAGCTGGTAAGAGTATATTGGGGTGCACCAGACATTTCGTCTCAAGCTAGTAGGACGGCAACGTCCTATCTTGATTAAGAGAATGTCAGTAAAATGATACCAATAGAGCCATCCCATATCCCTCCTGCTGATGGGTTTTCCTCCAGGTAAAACAAATACACGTCATCCAATTACCACCATGCAGGATCCTCAAGTATACACTGGTGTACCAATGAAATATGTCTGGGTAAAGGTATATTGAAATGTGTCTATTGTATTACTGTGTCATACTCAAAGCTTTTGTTATTCAATGTGATAGTCCTAGAGTTACAATAGATGATAGGGGTATTCATGTTATTAATAACAGATGTATAATGTATGAGTAGTGGTAACAAATCACATACTTTCGATTAGCTACAAACCAGTGTGAACATAAAGTAACGGTACTCGGTAGAACGAATTGAATAGAATAAGAGTTGGAACTTGATTGAAGTGACTGATAGCTTCGGCCACTAGTCCTTTCCCGCTACCAAAAGATCACTCCTGGGCAGACTCTTAACCTGTCAGTTTTTGAAATGTTCTTGACCCCTCGTGAGAGGAGATTGTAATTGGAAGGCTAGGTTAGACCCTGAGAGAAGGTAAATAGTGAGACAGCAACCGAGAACGTCCAAAACACTGTTTCCTGAAAAGTCACACTAACTGTCAGGATGTTGGATCGGGAGAGTAAGTTGTGGATCAATAATTTCTTAGGCTCAGGTTATTTGACAGACAGGTACCAGGTGTAGGCTACCAGCATCGCGGCTTCAAGGGTAGCAGAGACACACTGGTGCCCATTCCACCCACTGCAGAGGGGCAAACACTCAGAGAAGGGTCCAAGGGCACTCATGAGTATGGTCTGGAAGGCCTCTAATGCAGTTAGTAGCACCTGAGCCAAAGGCTAAGACAGTTGTCCAGCATGAAGGTGTAGTTTTTCCTGTTTTGTGTTCTCTCATTTCATTCTCTTCTCAGGACGGTCAATTCTTTTGATTATTAGCAGGTGACAGAGGCTGGTTCAGGTAATGATAATGAGGTATTGGGGATGAAGGAAAAGTTAGTAGCATCATCGGTCCAGCCAATTACTCTATTCAATTCAGGGGTAAAGAAAAATTTGGAAACCCTGGAGCTTGGAGAAAGTACGAGGGGCTATTGTCTGAGTAGCATTACGTCCGTAAGTGCGGCGACCCCATAGTTAAAAAGAGGTACACCCAGCGATGCCAGTCCAGTAATACTCGGACTTGAGCAGGCATCCTTGAGAATGATTATCATTCTTGGGAGGGTAAGGTTTTAGACCAAACAAAGTGCTGGGCGTGCTCACACGTGCCTCAGTGATTATATCAAGTAGGATTAGTTCTCTTTCCACTAAATATTCTTGAGGTACCCGAATTATGGGTGGGAGGTCACTAGGGGAAAAGTACAACACCTAGGTCCCTCAGTCTGGAGTCTCCCAATAGTTTAAAAGCCGATCACTGTTAAATCTGAGTATTGGGAGACTGGGAAGAGCGTACAGACAATAGCCCGCCCAAAGTGTCGATGAAAAGAACTGATAACATTATTAGAAGTGTGTATATTAACGCAAGCTGAAGGAGATTGTATATGACATTATTGATAGACATAGGATGATGCTATTGATGAACATGAAGTGTTTAAATGTATTCCGAGCTTAAAGACATGCGTTGGACAGAAGAACCTGTCAAACTTGAAGAACTGTAGTAGAGTATTCTGCATAGCTGATACATGTTCTATTGTACCTTGTACCTTTCCAAATAATGTATTACGTGTTTTATTGCACCCTTGAAGGGCATACAAAAGGTTATCTCCAAGCTCCAGAAATGTACGGTCTATAGTAAAAGAAGAAATCGTTTTGAGGATTAAGACTCTCTCTTATGATAACTTGTTTAGATCTACAAACAGCGTAGTCATACCCCAAGGGGGACTTGTATTACATAACAATGAAACGTGGTACTGAGATCCTGCATATAACATCTTTAAGGTGATAGTTTATTGTACTATCAAAGGGTGCACTGTCGAAGTCGTATAATTGAATGAACGAAAGTATATTGGTTAATATTGTTTTGCCGTGCGATTGCGATCTGTACGCCACGTAACACAGATCCGTACGCCACCTAACACAGCACGTGGTGCGATCGCACGGTAAAATACGCACGCACACACTCGCATTACAACATTTAGTTATTTATATAATTCATGTTCATATTGGTTCCGTTACACTGTAATTTATGAGCAGATAGTATTTGGTTTATTATTAGTCTATATATATATATATTGATTATATGTACACTTCAGTGATATTCAAGGTTCAGGTTATAGGAAAGGTATCATGCCTAGTATCATATTGAAACCCTAATCATCAGCAGCTGTCCGGTGCAGTCGGCGAAGAGATCGCACCTTGCATACTTTAGTTATTGATATTAGGGAATAAACCTTTGTATGATGTTGACTATGAAATGCTAATTGTAACTGGAGCATTGGCGGGAAGAAAGGAGCTCATCCCCTGGAGAGACGACCCCCACCTTTGGATTCCTTAGATTGAATCAGCCTATGACCCGTTTAGCCTGGACCTATAGAAGCAAGCCACGTCATTTGCATTGTTCTCTGTAACACTGACTGTGTATATATGATCATAGCTGTGCACCCAGATTTCAGTCTTCACTGATCACAGTATTCTAACAGATATACTGTCCACTGCGTCCCGTGGGTGCACAGCGAGCGCATGCGATAGCAGCAGTATGTATTTATCTTTTGGTATTGGCTGTACTGTACTGTATCATAATATAATAATGTATTAAATTGTTGACTATTTACATCTGCTAAAATAAAATCACTTTGTGCGTTAGAAACACAATACAATCGCCTATGCAATGCTTATTTGAAAACGATAGAATTACTTTAATAAGAGGGTGACAAAACAAAGTGCAAATCGTGTAAAAATTGCTTCCTCTGCTGTCACAGATTACTTCTAAAGGACAATCTTTATTCAGCTGCTTATGAGAATCTCTCTGTGGCATATGAGTACCTGCTGACTCTGTCTTTCACACAAGTGACATGTGAAAGAGCATTTAGCAAACTGAAAATCATAAAAACAAGACTGCGAGTTACAATGGGACAAGACCTGCTTGAAGCATTTATGATCATGTCTGTAGAGCAAGACCTTTCAGAACTAGTTCAATTTCAAGATGTGCTGGAAATTGTCCGTGAAAGTTCACCACTGATGAGATCTTTGTTAACTGTGTGACCAATCTTCATTGTTTTAAGATATTTAATTTGTCAGCAGTTTTGTCTGTTTTCTAGTGCTAATATGTTTGATTTCTGATCATCTGACTCAAGTTTGCATATGTTGTATGTGTATATAACTTTTTTCATTATGTGCATTTTTGTAAAGGTTATTTATGCATATATATGTTTTTGGTTACATTATTTATTTTCATTATTTATCTTTTATAATACTGTACTGCTGATTAAGTAACACTAAAATAGCCTCTGTTATCTTATGAAATATATATTGTACCGAAAAACACCCTTTAAGGATGGGCCGCTACTTATGGGCCAGTGCTGTGTGCTTGTCCCCCGGGCTAAAGCCTGCCAGCCCTCCCCTGCTATGTAAGCCTCTTACTATTCATTTTGTTGTTTATTTTATATGGAACCATCCCTAGTATGCAGAGTGTAACCACATTTACTTAGTTGCTGTGTAAATTTGAGGAAACAGTTCAAGGGATCTCAGAGCCTACACTATATAATATGGAACTTTACAGTCTTTGGAAGGTATTAAACATTTTCATTGCAGTTACACAAAATGTATTGTAAATTTAAATGCAGCATGTAGTACACAGTGTGTATATCACCATATTAACTTCACAAGCCACAACGTCATACATTATCTCATCTTAATAGGTGCAGATGACTGTTACTTAATCCTCCAAACATTTGGTGTAAATCCATGAATCCACAGGAGACTTGTGCTTCCCGTATTTTTTACCAGTAGCAGATATCTTGTGGAGGACACAGTCATAAATATGTCAGTTTAATGGTTTACCACAATTTACATGGGTAATTCCTTGATAATTGTTGGAATTAATAGGGGAACATACAGTATAGTGCAGAGGTTTTAGATGTTATTCAAAGTTCTTCTGGAATTTGTAAGCGGCATAACTTTACTGTGATAAAAATTTTCTTTACCTTTCATTTTATTCATTTGCTTTCAAACCCATTAAACATATTGCTAAAATATGTTTTTGCTCATGCTAATACATTTGTGGATTGATTTGCGGAAAATAGAATTATTTGTCCAATAAGACAAATTATTCCATAAACCAAACCATAGAAAATTCGTTCACATCTAGGCCTAATGTTATCAGAAAAATAGTTTTGAATATATTCTACGGTCTTTGTTGCTAATTTGATACAAGTAAAGAGAACCTATAAGATTATAACCCTTTCTAGCTATAAGTGCATGTTACAGCGGTCAACTGTCATGCCCCATAAAAAAATTTTGTCAGGGACATCAATCCGCTCAGAAGGCTCCTTGCTCTGCTCTTCTGAACATGCTAAGATGAGCAGAGTGTGAAGCTCCGGAGCGGATGGATCAGCATCACCAGGTCCCACACACCATTGGATGCCATAGCAGCTGCATAGAGTGCTCCGGCAGTAGTTCCACCACTGGCATGTTTTACTGTATGGTTCCATTTTTAAGTTAATTAATTCAGTTAGAGACTGACACTTTTTGGGGGTACCAATTCTAGCAAAGCAATAACAGGACAAGTTTAAACTAAAGAGTATTCTTACTGAAATATATTAGTTACCCGTAAACTCACATTATGATAAACCACTGTAATAAATAAGTAACAGGTTTATTTAATAAAGAAAATAAATAGTTGTTCATTATTGATTGACAAACCACATTATTCTGTTCCTAACTATGATTAATGACAGTTACCTACTGATTGCTTTTATTTATCTCGTGATTATACTTGAATTATGGCTTCAGTACATGAAATGTAAACTATAAATTACACAATAGAGTCATTTTCTTTAGCTTTTAGTCTATTCTCTGCAGGAGTTCACAGTTTGACCTAACAACATTAGGAATGTCAGTCATCTATCAAATGCCCCCATTATGGTCAACCACAACATATATTTAAATTAAGTATATGAATAATTTTGTATGTATATTTCAGTTGTCCTCTTTGTGTTCTCTAATGTGTAATGGTATATATCAGAATTGCACAGTGCCTGTCAAGGTGCACATATAAAACATATTGAATGAGTATTGCAGAAACCAATCACAATATGCAGGAATACATACAATAAGTAGATATGTTTATTATTAAAATTGTATATCAACATCATCATCAGCAGCAGCTAGTTATATAGCGCCACTAATTCCGCAGCGCTTTACAGAGAACTCACTCACAACAGTCCCTGCCCCATTGGAGCTTACAGTTCCATGACCTTGTGTATCAAACTCCCTCTTACCTCTCTTTCTGTCTGTATTACCCAGTATTGTGTTTGCTCCCAATTAAAAAGCGCTACAAAACCTGCTGGAGCTATGTTGATGATGATGATGATCTGTATGATGATGATGATCTGAGTTTGCAACCCAACGTCAACAGTCCTCATTCTTGTGAGTCCCTACACTGGAATGCAATTAAAATCACATAAATTCACTTCTCAGGTAAGGAATAAATTAAAGACAAGAAATCAGACACCAGTTGAAAAATAAGTGCCTATCTGATTTACTGCTCTCAAAAACAGGGGAATGAAACCCGTATAAGACAATAATATAGGTGCAAAATGAAAGAGCGCTGATACAGAAAATATTGCAAATTTATTAAAAATAAATAGATAAAAACATTTATTACATTGATTAAGGCTGACAGTTATACATATGCCTCTGTAAGATGGATAAATATCCAATTACGTATAGTAAATAATACATGTAATATGTTTCACAAAACATGAGATTATATTTTCAAATGAGTAATAATGTACTTTTTCAAAAGTACAAAAGTATCAGTTATGCATTTTGTAATTCCATGTGATTCATCTCAGGTATATCATCAATTGAGATGGTGAATAAACAGTTATTTGGAACATGCTAGCACTGTATAGGCATGATACAAAATTGAAGGCTTCCCAATATTAAATTATAGTGAGTGTTAAGGACAGAGTAGCATGAGATCCTCTATCTTCACGAGATGTTCACTTTTAGCAGCCTCCTTTCCGAGGAATTAGTTATGTTCCATAGTAATCAGTTGCCCCCAGTACTTAAGCTTGGGTAGTAGCAGTTGTTGATCCAGCACTTGCCCCTTAGAGTGTATGGAACACGGTAGCAGGTAGTGAGCAACCAGACTGTATTTTGCAGAACTCAGAGTCAGACAGGCAGGGATCAGGAGTAGAGAGCAAATCCGTTTAACAAAGCCAAGAGTCAGAATTGGAGTTGACAGCAGAATCCTTAGAACAATCTGGGTCAAATACAGGGAACAAAAGAGGTCAGGATACAAGGCACACTAGGGCAAGCAGGATCTATCACCAGCATTGGTATTCTGCCAAGAAGAAGTTTATAAAGGCAGCAGATATAAATCTTGAAGATAAATCGTGTGTACACTAGATCAAACTAGTATAATTTTAATGGACCTTCATCATAATGGTACCATAGTAAGTCTTCAAACAATAGGGCTAACAGTCCCTATACAAAAACATATACAAAGTGAGTTTAATAATTATATACACTTGCCATGACAATAGAGATGTGTGGTAACAAGGATATAGATTTGAAATATTATTTAATGAAAAAAATTTTTGGTGAACAAATTTAAAATAATATTCACCCTACTTTCCTATATAACAATTATAATAAGGGAAGGGATCTCGAAACAGACAGATTTTATTACCCAAATAATTATTCTTTAACATTTCTTATATGTTTCCATTATAGCAACAATATCATCCACATATATTGTCAAAATTAGGGGAAAAACGACTCTTTATAGTATAATAATTTGCTAAAAGATAGGGATCATAAACATATTACCAAAAATAAAAATACAGATTTTAAACTATATTAATAGCCAAGGGTGGATTGGGAACTTAAAGTGGCCCTGGAAAAAATTCTGGAAGTGGCCACACATGGGTGGGACCAAACAAACTGTGGGTGGGACCAACACAAAAGTAGGCGGGTTATCTCAATTATGCGTAACCGCATCTCTCATCATTGGCAGGCGAGTCACAAGTAAACAGAGACAAAGAAAGGCTATAAAATATTGTGCTATACCTCAAATATTTAATGGGGGGGATTAAATTCCCCCCGAACAACGCAGCGTTATGCGTATTACCGTTAATACAGTAAATTCAACCCGGGTTAGGGAGCTGCGAGCAAAAACCAGCGTTAAAAATTAGCGTACTAAGAGTAATTATACACACTATTACCGTAATAATGGTAATAGTGTGCAGGCCGCGTTACTTTTGACAGTAACGCGGCCAATTGAATTCTCTCCAATGAGTGTAAAGAATTGAAGATTGGGATGCAAGAGTAGTGTGAGTACATTGTGTAAACAAAAAGACATTTGACACAACGCACATGCAGGCCATGTCAGCCTCCTATCTCATTCACTTCTCTCTCTCTTTGTCTGTCTGTCTGTCTCCCTGTCTGTGAGTATGTATCTATATTAGGGGATTTAGACTGTAAGCTCCAATGGGGCAGGGACTGATGTGAATGAGTTCTCTGTACAGCGCTGCGGAATTAGTGGCGCTATATAAATAAATGATGATGATGATGATGATGAGATCCCTCTCCCCTTCCTATAGCCCCCTCATCAAGCATTTAACACTGACTAAATTGCTCCTCACGTGTGCGAGTATAAGGTAGGTAAATTATATTGCAATCTACACAGGGACTGACATGCATAAATAAAATGTTGGAGATGTAGCACATGTTCATAATATATAAATAAATAAAGATTAATAATAAGTAAACGCTATGCAGAAGAGTTAAGATTTAGGTTTGGACCTAGTGCACAGTAACTCTTTAAACATTTTCATTAATTTTACTACCAGAACACTTTTGTAACAACTCACCTGTCCCCGTGGCTGCGCCGCGATCGCTCTGTCTTCCGGGTCCCGGCAACCTGGTCAAAAGATCGCGCAGGGCGGGGAATTCAAATCTGCTAGTATGAAAACCCTGCTCTGATGCCTGGACAGCGTCAGAGCAACTTCTTCCGGTTCCTGACTTGGCGATTCTGTGCGATTTCCAATGTACCAGACCCAGGTTTGCTGACCATGTTAACCTCTCTGCCCCAGTGTACCAGACCCAGGCTTGCTGACCACTTTATCTCTCTGCTCCAGTGTACCAGACCCAGGCTTGCTGACCACGTTATCTATCTGCTCCAGTGTACCAGACCCAGGCTTGTTGTACCACTCATTTATCTGTTTCTAGTGTACCAGACCTCGGCTATCCTGACCACGGAGTGGTTCATATTTATCTTCCAGTTTCATAGTGTGAACTATCTCCTGCATCCTTACCTCTAGAGGCAGACCAGTGGACCGCGACCTGCGTTCCTCCACAGCGAAGCCCATCCCGCCTTGCGGCGGTTCTTGGTGAACACCAGGGGGTTCGTTAGACTCTGCACCACCGGCCGGCCAGCGCTGACCTAGAGTATGGCAAGTACTCCATATTTTATTATCTACTGCATTGCTATACATGTTACATACTGTTACAACTTTTTCCAACTTACATTGATGTCATGCCTTGTCTTTCTCTCTATTTTATAAGAAAATGCAATTCATACAAGTTTAGGAGATTAAGGTCAGACCTCCCGTTGTTGTACGTTGTCCAGAACTTTAACAAGGTAAACCTCTTCTGGCCCTTCTACTGAAAGGATTTGGTTTGTTGTGTGGCCGGTTATACATTCAGACATCCCTGCACTGATGGCATGAAACCATCGCAACATGGTCCAGTTGGATCCTGGCCAGGTTTTAGGAGGTATCGGGTCCTCCAATTGCTGTATGCTAGGCAAAACTTTGACCCGGGGAGCCTGTTCTAAGCCTTCCATTGAACGGATTTGGTTTGTTTGTCTGTCTGGTTATGCATTCAGACACCCCTGCACCAATTGGGATGAAACCAAACCAAGGTAGTCCAGTAGGATACTGGCCAGGTTTTAGAAGGGGGGGGGGGCTAGGGTCCCAGTTGGACATTTTGTTACTGTATGCTGGGCAGAGCTTTGATCCAGTGAGACTCTTCTGAGCCTCCCACTGGATGGATTTGATGGAACTTTCACAGACTGGTAACATTGGATCCCAGAAGACATAAGAGGGGGTTGAGGTCCCGATCAGACCTCCTTATAGTGTACCCTGGACATAATTTTGACGTGGGGAGACGGTTCTGGGCCTTCCACTGAATGGCTTTGGGAAACACCTATTTATATAAAAAGAAGTTTGTTTCTTTGTTTGTTTGCTAGTAAATATCTTCAACGCCCCTGCACCATTTGGGATTAAACCAATACGAGGTGGTCTAGTTGGATCCTGGCCAGGTTTTAGGAGGTTTTGGGTCCCTGTCAGACAGGGGCGGGCTGGGCCAGGGGGCAAGGGGGCATCGACCCCCTGGGCCGCTCACAATCACGGCTGTTAGGGCCGGCCGCCCCCCCGGAAGTAATATAAATGTGATGCGGCCGCGTCACATGACACGTGATGCGGCGTGTGCCCCCCGGGCTGACGTCCGTCAGCCCGCGCCTGCTGTCAGACCTCTTATTGGTGTACACTGGCCAGAACTTTGACCCGGGGAGCCTGTTCTGGGCCTTCCACTGGATGGATTTGAATAATATTTAATAAAAGAACATAAACAGCACCTGGCAGCCACCTAATGGGCGTGTTGGAAGAGCTTCCAAGCTGCTAATTATTTTTAAAATGGAATTCTAGAAAGGAAGGCCCCTCAGAGGCCTATGCAGGCACTTGTTTTTGGGAACACAGTTCAGGGACCAGTAAAAACAACTTCATGTTAATTTTTTATTTTCCTTAATCAGTGTCAACTGCCAATTAGCTCAGTCAATTCTGCGGAGCAGGAGTATGGGAATGTGGCATAAACATATGGAGTTTTTAATAGAAGGTGTTTTTATTTATGGTTGCCACATACCTGTAAACGGATATTTATCCTTTACAACCCAAAACTAATAATCTATTTTTTGTGAATAGTAATAGCTGGCAGCAATAGTATAAGAAAGCATTGGGATGTGCCTCTTAGTACAATGTTGGGTGTATTAGTTTAAGTGGGTAGAAATTATATAACCACTTTTTACAGACTGTAGGACAGGTAAAAAAAATGTCAATTTCACTCTGGCCATTACAACTGATGTAATTTCTTCCTGGAGACATTTCTGAAATTCGCATTGTACATGTGCCGGTAATAAAGTGCAGGAAATAGTGCCTGTCTGTTAGATGGAAAGTCTAGATCTAGTGCTTGTCACCCTTATAGTCATATACTTAGCGTGGCGTTGTGTCGGAGAAAATTGAATTCCCCCTTAGAGCTGGAAGAGGGGCCCGTCCCAACTCAACTCTAAATCACAGTGTTAAAATAAAGCTGCCCAGAATTTGGGTGATACATGCAAAAGCAGGCAGCATTTTTCCTTCAAGAAAATAAAATTGCATTTGCATCTTTTGCATCATAACATGGACTCTCCGGGCCTGAGTTATTAAGGAGAAGAAGGCAAAAGAAGGACTAAATTTGATCCTGAACAAACCATGATACAATGCAAAGGGTGCAAATTAGTTTATTATTTTGGACCTAAGTAAAATAGTGGCTGCCTTTTCATGTACAACACATATACTTGATAGCTTTTTACATTGACATTTAAAGCTGATCTAGGACATGCCCTACCCCATACTTGCCAACTCTCCCGGAATGTCCGGGAGACTCCCGAAATCCGGGTCGGTCTCACGGACTCCCGGGAGAGCAGGCAAGTCTGCCACATCCGGCAAATACCTTGCCAAAATAATGCGATTCGCGGTGAATCGTGTCATTTTGGCCCCGCCCCTGCATCAAAACATCACTTTTTACATGGGTGTGGGGGGGAGTTAGGGGGAAAAATGACGCCCTCTGGTCACGCCCTTTGTCCAGGATCTCCCGTACTTCAGTGCCTAAAAGTAGGTAAGCATGCCCTACCCCAGCTATAAATCTGTCCCCACATTTTAAATTACCTCCCCCTCCAATGCAACATGGTTTTGCCAAGGTGCACAGTTACTCCTCTTTTTTTGCTTTGCGCTCCTTAATGACTCAGGCCTTCCATGTTTAGAGAGAAAATACAAACTCAACACAGGTAGAGCCCTGGTTGGAACTGAACCCATGACCCGAAGACTGTGAAACAGCAATACCAAACACTATGCCACCATGCTGCCATTATAACTACCATTAACAAAATAGTGTATAAAAACAATTTCAATAATTGCAGAGGTCTCTAACATTATGCACAATGACTGTACATGAGTATGACCACTGCTAAATGTTTTCATTTTATAATATGTATTGTGAATACATGGGAGACAGTGTTGTGGACTGGTTATTTCTAAATGTTTTATTTTTACTGTTAAAACATATGTGTGTGGGGTAACACAAACAGCACACCACCCTGCTAAAGTAAAGCAGATGGCTAATAGGTTTTTTTATTCTGGAGATATTTTGCAGTACTAGGGAAAGGAAATTGTGTGAGGATTGTAGCGAAGATGGATGATAAAAAGTATAGTCAGGAAAATCTGCTCTAGTCTGCCAAAGATCTTAGAGCGAGGACGCAATTCATCTTTCACCAGGATAATGATACTAGTAACAAAGCAGAAGCAACAATGAGTTAGCTGACAAAGAATAAAATGAATGCCTTCCAATGGCCTAGTCAAAGCCCAGACCTGAATCCAGTTCAAAATCTGTGGCAAGACCTGAAGACTGCATTCCACACGCGATCCTCGGCCAACTTACAAACGCCTGTTACTCTGCCAGGAACAATGAGCAAAAATGGCACTGCTCTGCTATGTCAAGTTAAAAGATACACACAAATCCTAAGTGACTAATGGCTGTTATTAAAACAAAACGGATTTCCAACAAGTGTTAACCATGCAATGGATACTTTTTAGTTTAACGCCATTGATTATGTTTATCATTTATTGTATTTGTTTTATACATTGAAAATGTAGAGAATGCACACTTGATTCCATGGGTTTATTGCAGCTAGCCCATTAAATTTACTTTACAGTGGACTTTACAAGTCAACCATTAAATCCTATCCTGCGCTACGAAGGCCTAAGAAGGATTAAACAGGCCACTAGTAAGTAAAAGGTTACTCTGTCTTCACAAGTCTGTGTCATTCTACAAAAAGACAGTGTCTAATGCCACACTTAGAAGGGCTTTCATATAAAGGGCACTACCTTGACGCCCCCTGCATAGATGTGGCTTATTGGTATATTTTCCTCAGCTCAAACATTTCCTCTCATCTGTTTGTCTGTTTCAGTGAAGCTGCACCATGAATATTTAATTGATAGCCAGAAACAGTGTGGGGAAATAAAAAAGACGTAAATACTTTTACATCATTATACACCTGCTGTATAAAACAACATAGTAATAAAAATAAGTTATATAAATCATGGAATACAAATAGTAAAACAAATAGTAAGTTATTTTACTCATTCCATATATATATATATATATATATATATATATATATATATATATACATGTATATACATTTCTATTATTAAGCAAGTAACACAACTGTCACTAGGATAAGACCCTGCTTTGTCCAAAGTACATATGAAAAAAACAAGTGTTTTGCCCAATTTTTATTCAATTTGAAAGTAAATAATGTCCACATTTCTACAATTTTCTATCTAGGAAAGGTAACTCTAAGAATATATATTGTTCACTAAAACAATAAATATGAACAGTGAACTGAAAGAGAAGAAGAGAATATTTCAGTGACGGTTGACAAATATGTTAGACCTGGAACTGGTACTGTTATCGTGCTTGACGGAAATAGTTTTCACAAAAGACTGGCTGAGTTTCTAGTACAAAAGAATTATATGACAAGTAATTTAAGTGTTTATTAGCTGCTGGCTTTTCAACATGTCCCATGCTGCTATTCAGTATTTTCAAAGACATATTTGCCAAGAAATGTTGCATATCCTTCCTTAATCTAACAATACATATTTTCTTACAACATTCTAAATCATAATGCATGGCAATACTGTAACTGAGCATCAACAACATTATGAATTTAGGATTATGACATTTCCAATTTATCTTATAGAAATGGTAAAGCTCGGATTTCTGTATTGGTATATAATCATTTGTCAAGCTTTGTTAAACATTTTTGCAAAAGAAAGAAATTTTATATGAATAAAGTGAAATGTTTGTTGACATGTTTTATCAAAAAGTCTGTATTATAGAGCTTGCACCTAAGAGCTTGCATTTAGTTTGTGTAAGGGTTGAAAGCTATATGTTGAGCATCCTAGGGCCTGATTCATTAAGCAAAGTTAAGTAAAAAAATTAGTAAGTAAGTCTCCTGGACAAAACCATGTTACAATGCAAGGGGTGCAAATTGGTTTTCTATTTTGCACATAAGTTAAATACTGTCTGTTTTTTCATGTAGCACACAAATATCAAATTTAAATTTCAGTGTACAAATAAGCTATCAAGTATTAGTGTGTTGTGTGCTACATGACAATACTGACAGTATTTAACTTACGTGCAAAATAGAAAACTAATTTGCACCCCTTGCATTGTAACATGGTTTTGTCCAGGAGACTACTTACTCAATTTTTTACTTAACTTTCCTTAATGAATCAGGCTCCTAAAGTGCAGGATCCACCTTTTCTTAGCATAGGATAGTTCAGTTAGTACCCAGACAAAGAGTCTGGTGACTGAGCTAATTAAATCCACAGAAGTAGAAAGTGTACTTAACTTCCCACCTCACAAATAGGGAAATTATCTAGAACTCACTCACTTGGGTAAGGTTTATTACTTTTTATCATCATCACCTATTTATATAGCGCCACTAATTTTGCAGCGCTGTACAGAGAGCTCACTCACATCAGTCCCTGCCCCATTGGAGCTTACAGTCTAAATTCCCTAACATACACAAACAGACTGAGAGAGACTATGGACAATTTCAAAGCAGTCAATTAACCTATCAGTATGTTGGAGTGTGGGAGGAAACCGGAGCACCTGGAAGAAACCCACGCAAACACGGGGAGAACATACAATCAATTTAATCTTCCTTTTTTCAGTGGTTTGTTAAAGTGAACTTGTACTAAAATGTCTTATTAAGAATGACACATAAATAGGCAAATATTTCATGTGAACACAAGTTTGTGTCATGCACCAAAAAGCATTAATTGAGGTATTGACTCAAATAACTATTAAGTGAATTGTACTGTATTAGTCTGTAATATGTAGTAGTATGTAGAAGTCTGTTCTCCTAAATATTTGTATATTAAGGAATTTAGACTGTAAACTCCAATGGGGCAGGGACTGATGTGAATAAGTTCTCTGTACAGCGCTGCGGAATTAGTGGCGCTATATAAATATATGATGATGATGATGATGATGATATTTCCTCTAGCTTAAAGACATCCTTAAATACAAAGAAAGCAGGCTAATTTGAGACAAATATCTGCATGTGGTGCATATCAGTGGAGAGAAAATGCAATGCATCATATATTATTGACTCAGAACTTCAGGATGGCCCCAGTTTCACCTGAACTTGCACGCAAGGAACTTGAGCGTAGTTCTGACTGTATTCAAATGCAAGTGGATCTCAATATGCATTTCAATGTGAATTTGGGTTTAAGTACGTTCTGCCTAAACGGTACTTGCCGTATGTTAACAGACAGAACAGAGTGCAGTTTATGCACAAGTGTATTTGCAACATAAGGTCACATTAGAATGCATACAAAAAAATGTATATTATAAAATAAATTAACTTTAAACAGTATAATCATCAATAAAAGTGTGGTTGGTTTAAAAAATATATTTTTTTTTATAATTTTATTTTACATTAAATACATAAATCAAGATCTTCTTAATGTGTACTGTACATGCATTGCATTTCTATGGTCTATCTTGCATACACATGTTCTGTGCTATCTAGTGGCACGCTTACATGTAGTTTTCCAAAGACTATGATGTGCCAGTCATCATTAACAGCCGGCGCTTCCACCTGCTCTGTAGCTGGTGCAAATGATACGGCTGACACCAAGTGTACTTTAAAGAAACCCAGGACTGGAATTGGCCTCATATGTGTAGGTACGCCATCGACATGCCCTTACTATACAATGGTTACTTTAGTCTGCACCTTCCCATCCCCATTTCGACCTTCAAGTCGCAGGCAGTAGTAAATGCCATTTGTGTTCAGACATGAAGTGCACACAATTGTGTTAACTGTTGTTAGGTTTGTTTGCAGAACTATTTCACACAAGATACTGCACACAAAGGAACTTACATCCGAACCTGAATCAGACCCTAATGTATACATTGGTATGTCAGACTGTTCGCCTGTCTAAAAAGGCAACTGAAATTGTACTTCTCTCATCCCCTAGAGAAGCTCATATACGCATTATGCACTACAGAAGGTAAATATTGTCACTTTAATCATTATTAGATATGCCAACGAACTATACCAACAGTTGCCTTAGGGTACTTTAAAAATTCACATCTGAACATTGCTGATGATACTGGAAAATGCAGCTCTATTGAATTCAATGGTACCTGCAATTACCTGGCACACAGTGCATATTCACTGCTATTACCAGCAATTTGTAGCTGCTTTTTTATGTCAGATATCCAGAGAAGTCTCGATATTTAGAGTAGTCATTTTTAGACATGGAAATCACTGCAGAAATATCATTCATAGATCAATTATGAAAATAAGCTCAGTGATTTTCTCTTCGACTGGGACAAGGGCTCTTGAATGATATAATGAATAGCTCCAAATATCAAGGTATTTTGGCAGGAAACCTGCTGGCCTCTTTTAGATAGCTGAAGATAAAGATGAATTTCACTTTGTAACAAGCTAACAATACAAAGTACACATACAAGTCAACCATTAGCCATAGGGTCAATGAGCAAAACTATTCAGAATTCAGTACCTAAAATACATTAGCCAAAAGTGAAAAGATCAATAGACCAAAATGATTAAATAACAGAGATGGTAGAATGTAGAGCTAAGGTAGTAAATGGTCAATGTCAACATTTGTAACTAGCTATAATAAAAAATATAAACAAACTAAAAATACTTCCCAAGCATTGGCTGCTTTTACTGTTGGATCCAATATTTGGAACCCTTTGACATAAAAAACAAAAAAAAAATCATCTTTCAGAAAGCTTCAAATCTATCTTAAAAACATTCTTAGTTCATGGGGTAAATGTATCAAGCTGTGATTTTTACAGGGATGTGAAATCGCCTCAAATTGCTGGAGATCACCAATGATTTGAGTCACCATATGAATTAACTAGCAATTTGTCTCAAATCAGAAATCGCTGTCAATCTCGAGCATTGATTTTACAAACACTTAAATCGCCTGTGTTTAGTTGTAAAATCACCATTTTCCAAGCCAATAGTCGTTTCTGATTTTGACCTAACTAACATTATAGTTAAGAGAGGAGCAGGAGTTGGAGGGAGAGGCAGGGACTTCATTTGACCAACCGAAATCTGGGTGCAACATGCGCTTTAGTTATGCAGAGAATTGTGTGTTCATACACAATTTAGTCCCAGTGTATGAGCGGATTTTGGGCAGTCTAGTTGCCAAGACCACTTTCGCGCAAAAAAAGCAGCTGTGGTCACAATTATGTGATGCCGTAAATGCGATGGGCCCCATCAAAAGCTACATTGAAAACTGCTGTAAAAGAATCTCTAACATCAAAAGGAGAGGGAAGGGGGAGATGGTAGAAAAGAGGAGAGCAGAGAGTGCATGTGTAAGGAGCTCACCGGGGAGTCCGGCGATTAGTGAACTTTGCTGGGGCGCTGCGACAGTGTCCCTATTGGCCAGTCGGGGAGCCTATCAGGGATCACCACCCGACTTTGCGACTGTTTAAGCTGGCGCAAGGACCGCCATTTTTCCAGTTCGATGAGAGAGGACGTCTGGAGGATAGACAGCGCGGAAGAAGAGAAAGAAGAAGGCGCGGTCAACAGGAAAGAAGAAAAGACATCAGAAAGAGAAGAAGATGTCACATTCAAAAAGGGAAGAAAGAAGACGGCGGACCGGCAAGAGGCGATAGAGAGGCAGAGAGCCCTTGTCGGGGCTAAGACCTACTCTGCCCCTGAAGACCCGGCGAGATCGAGAGGAGAAGATGGACCGACGAGAGGAGGACAGGAGGGGGAAACACGGGAGGAAGGCCCCGAAGATGGCAGAAGCAGGTAAGGCCAAGGTGGGCGCTACTTTACCGGGCCCCCGCTTGCACACCTGTCTATTTCTCTATTCTTCATTCGGGCACAAGGCCTGTGGGCAATTCAGGCACTAGGTTCATGGAGCAGATAGTGGACAGAAGACTCAGGCACAGTTAGGACCTAGGTAGGCTGTTCTTTGGGCACTAGGCCCTTATATAAGTGAGCCCAAAGTATAGGGATTCAGGAGCATAAGGCCCAGTAACTAGTCAGTTCGGCCTTAAGCCCACTGGCAAACAAGGCACAAGGCCCTGAGTTAGTTAGAGGGCACAAGACCCTGACATAGACAGGCGGACTTAACAGCCAGGGTTCATGCGGCGGGCAGAGGGCTGCTGAGCTGCTGAGTCTCGGCAGATACAGGTGGCCTGGACGAAAGACACAGCTCAGGAGGCGTAAATCTGTGATCATTTGTAAGGTGGTCAGGGAAGTAGGATTTATCACCCCATATGGTGTTGTAGTTTGCTTATCTTGTGTGGCACCTGTCTGTTCCTTTCAGAATACTTATTTGCAGGTACCAGCCACCAGCCCCTGACAAAGTCTGCTGGAAAGCGAGGAACAACTTGGGTGGGTCTGCGACGGCTACTGAGGGTCCTCTCTATACCAGGTAGGACATCTTTGTGAAACTGTGCGTTCTATAGAGCGTTACATAAGGACTGGTGATGGAACTGCCCTGGTCTTAACATACACCTTATATGAGGAGGAGTTCAAGCAGCTTATCCCAATTGAGCTCCTCGAAGGCATAAAATAGCGGGACACAGACAGACCTGCCCCATCTAAGGCTGGTGAGTAATGTATAATTGTTCAAATGTTTCTTCTTTATGGTCAAACAGTAATCCTGTGTCACGGGCACTAGGAGTCTTTGCCCAGGATATTACCAGATGATGGACTTACCAGAGTAATATAGCTGGTACTATGGTTCTTTGGTAGCAGGGTGACAACGGAACAGGAGAAACAGCAGATGGTGAGAGAATGCTCAAGGAAAGTCTATGACTAGCAGCAACTGGTAATGAGTAGATGAATGTACACGAGGAACCAGATGGACAAGGAAACATGAGGTGAGTCAGTGGTCTGCGTATAGCAAGTTGTACCACTGCTATAGTGAGGAGGAATGTCCAGGAGTAGCGAGGAGGTAGTGAGAGTCAGCGGTCTGCGTATAGCAAGTTGTACCGCTGTCTATAGTGAAGGAATGGAATCCAGGTGAAAGTAGGTAACGGGGAAGTCAGTGGTCTGCGTATAGCAAGTTGTACCACTGCTTATGTGAGAGGATACTTGAAACTGGTGTCACAGGGAACAGGAGTCAGTGGTCTGCGTCAGCAAGTTGTACCACTGATATATATATGTGAGGAGGGGCACGAGGAGATGAATGTTAAGCAGAGTATACATGGGGTACACAGAACTTGATCCCACGATGATATCCACAATACAACGATAACTGACAAGCACTGCTTGAAGTATACAAAGTCACAATAGCTATCCAGGCAATAGGAAACAAAGTCAATGGTAACAATAGATTCAGTGGATAGGAGGCTCCGGAGGAGAACACAACTCAGTCCAGATGGATATGCAATACAAAAGCAAAGTCAATGGAAAGTATGCATACTGCGGTTTAGGAGAGCAGGCTGTCAGAGAGACGTGCAGGGATACCTGAACGGCTGAAGGCCGGCAGGAGGAGAGACCACTGGAGGGTGGAAGCGGTAATCAGGTTGGTGCAGCACACGGCAGGTAATCCAGAATCAATGAAGCAATACTCAGGAAGCAGTAGTAAGTGAAACTGGAAACATGATGAACACGGGAGAGTTGAGGCTGTCTGGTATCCAGTAGTAGTGGTGGAGGCAGCGGAGAGAAGGCACGATGAACACGGGAGAGTAGAGGCGGTCTGGAACCCTGTAGTAGTAACGGAGGCAGCGGAGAGCTGACACGATAAACACAGGAGAGTTGAGACGATCAGGAACTCTGTAGTAGTAACGGAGGCAGTGGAGAGCTGACACGATAAACACAGGAGAGTTGAAACGAACAGGAATTCTGTAGTAGTAACGGAGGCAGCGGAGAGCTGACACGATAAACACAGGAGAGTTGAAACGAACAGGAACTCTGTAGTAGTAACGGAGGCAGCAGATAGGAATCAGCTGAGTGCAGGCACGATGAACACAGGAGAGTTGAAGTGGTCTGGAAACCACAATAGCAGTAAACAGGAATCAGCAGGAGCTGAATACACGAGGAACACAGGAACACCTTCAGAGGCTCATGGGGAATGAGACTCCAAGATCAGGCAACCAGGTAATGATCACAGGTGGTTTAAATAGGGAGGGTTGCCTGATCATCCAATCAATTAAAAGCAACAGGTACTGAAGGTTTGATAAGGGCTGCACATGCGCAGACCGTCAGGATGGCAGACGGCCACGGTTCCTGAACACACGGGAAATGGCACTCACAGTCCGGTGAGTGACATCCTGCAGCATGTAAATGTTTGATTGTTCTGTACATTGAAAACAGAAGCCTGAACATTTTTATATCATGTTTGTCTTTTTCTTTTTATCTTTTTATGGTGTAATTTTTTTGCACAAGCAAAATATATTAATATCAAGCATGTCCAAATTTTCTACACACAGAGTCCTGGCAAAGACAGAAAGTATCAGCAGTCGCTATTGAGGAGCCTAGGAGGGTGATGACTGCTTAGAAGGTTAATCCAGCTATGTTGTAGTCGAGAAGGGGGGTAACGGGTGCCATTAAAAATTTGCCTGTAAGCATAAACACCTGAAACTGCTTTTTCCTGATAATGGGTATTAATTTTTTTTTTCTTCATTTGCTAAGGAACATCACAAGGCGTAAGGGAGGCCAATGAGGTACAAGCAAATTTGGTGGCATTTCATCAGGATTCCCTTAGGGGTGTACAGCGCCGGCTAACAAAAGGTTTTAGATCTTTGCACAATATACAAGACACATGACAAAGGATGTGTCGCTTCTTGGAATGGATAAATTCAACTCTTCTCTAAATGAACACAGGACTAAATCGGTGGGGTACGAAATTGCAATGACAAACATGCCGACAGCAATAACAGTGGCAGTAAAATGCTGACACATAGTGACAAGAAGTAATTAGAGAATGTTATAAATAGTGACACGCAATTAATTCCTACACCTGAAATACCTTTACGTAAGATGTAAGAAATGCCAACACAATAATATGCTAATAGCGTGATTGCTGACACTGAAAATGCCGACAGTCACACTGCCAGCATTAAGGGGGCAATGCGAGCGATACACCTACAGGACCCGTCGGCTATATAATGTAAAAAACAGAGGAATACATTTTTTTAAATAAATCCTGGGGTCAGCCCCTATAAACACTTCTCATCTTATATAACCAAATAACTCTTCAATATTAAAACTTACAGCAACTGTCCAGTCTGAGATGTTATGTATATAGTATGTTATTTTGTCCTTGTGGTTTACTTGCACACAAATTGCTTTTTACAAAGCCTTATAAAATGTCAGTGGCAGGCAGGACAGTAACTAGAGATCAGGGCGCAACACTGAAGGGGGATGCAGTTTATGAATATTTTAGGTTCATTCGATTAAAATTGAGGGCTAGATGACACCATTTTTGTTTCTGCCCAGCCCTTAAAATTGGAAGTTACTGCACATAGTTCTCAGTAGCTTATACAGTACTTCATAAAGCATCCTACTCTTGATGCTTCTCTGTCCTTCTGAAACTCCTTGTTAAATAAACAAGGCTCTTGACGATGATAATTATGCTATAGTCACCAGCAAAAATACAGTATACTTGCCTTATTAGCAGAGATGATGGATGTCAAGCACACAATTCAACATAAAGTCCAAAAAGTCATCTTGGGTCTAAAGTTGTACATGAAACATAGAGGCCCTTATATATCAGATATGGAGGAAATGCTTCAATTGCAACAAGTGGCCAACCAAGACGAACAGCAACACAACCATCCTTCAAGGTGAGCATGAAGACATTGAAAATAAGGCAAGAAGAAATTATCTAAAAATAAAACATACTTTAGAATTGTTGAAACAAGACCAATTAGAAGATTATCTATGCATGTTCTTTTCACAACTAATCTTTGATATCCCTAATAATAAGCTTATTTTGGATAACGTCCACCACACTCTCAAATCACACTATCAAGATCTTACACGATGCAGGAGGGTGATCCTGAGAATTAATTTCTACAAAAGAAATGATCCTGCAAGTCATGAATAGCTGCTAACTACTTCCCTTTTGAAGCTTATACCTTCAGATATATCAAGATTTGACACCAGCCACACTTAATAAATAGGCTTAGACATGTGAGTTATCACCAAAATACAAAAGGATAACCAAATTAAGTTCAAATAGGGCTTCCTCTGTCAGCTCATAATATCAGCCAGAGACAAAAAAAACTCTCAGCTGGGACAGTAGACAAAGCCATTAATACTATGGATCTTGGCGTTTTCACCCCCACTTCCCCACTTCATGTTAATCTGACTGATGTCTCATAGACAGACCCAATGCTTTACAGTCACTCTATACTCTGTAATTGATCATCTGATATTGGTTCTCTCTTATGCATTGTCTGTTTTATATATACCACATTGTACATTACTGCCCCAGAGCGACAGTATTTTCGCAACCACACCCACTGGTATTTCCCTATTGATGCTTGCTTAAGTCATATTGATTTCCATAGGCCTCTTAAATTTTCCCCCCAGTCCACCACATGTTGGATATATCCTCAGCCCTAAGGCCTCAGCACTATGCTGAGTAATCCGGCCACTCCTCAGTTCTATTTTTTTCTACTCCTTCCCTCCTGGAGGAGCTTAAACCAGTCTTCATAGGACACCATAAAGCAGTCATTGGACGACATGCAAAAAAACACCTCCGTAAGAAATAATAGAACTGCTCCACAAACCTCCATCCACTTAATTTATATAATGATTTTACGACAATTAAAGGTAATCGCAACCTTATTCTGTCATGTGAAACTGAAAGGTTCTAAGATGGCTTAATTAGCATTTTTGCAAAAAAAAGGGGACATGACAGATAAAATACTAGCAATAAAATTGAGATTTAAAAAATCCCATCTCAGCATTATATCCCTTAAATTATTCTCAGGCGTCATAACTAGACATTTTAGTGACCGGGGCAAGATAGGGCACCAGAGCCTCCCATCTAAGTGGGAGTGACATTTTCTGAGTGGGCGTTGTCAACCTCCTGTGGGGTGTGGCTAGCGCTTTACTAGTACTAGAACACACTGAAACCCCCTACCTCATCATTCTTCACATTCTGGCTTTATAGGGATATTTATGTAATGATCATTCATAGAATCACTGTACTTTCAATGCAGCTATCGCATGCTAACTGTAAAAAATACATTAATTGGTTAATGAAATAAAACTCACTGAACCAAATTGTAACAAATAAACTATATTTCTCTTTAATACTCTGTAACTAAAATAAACATTTTAAACCAATACAATACAATAAATAAATGTTCATATAAGTTTATAGAGATGTCTTCCTAGCCTTCACACTTGCATACTCTTCTATCACAATGTCAAAGTTCGTGGAACTTGTCAGTTTATGTTCAATGGAGAGAATTGCCAAGTTTGAAAGCCGTTTTTGTCGAATTGAAGACATAAAGTAGTTCTTCACTAGTTTTAATTTACTGAATCTGCGTTCACAAGATGACACAGTGACAGGTATACACAGGAAGATGTGCAGAGCTATATCAATATTTGGATATATTGACCTCAGGCACCACTCATGTATGAGGTTTAATATATCCTGTGGTGTTGCTGTGTTGCTATTTGGGAGGATGGAAGCTGCTTGGAATTTGAAAATGTCATCTCTGTCACAATTTCAGTGGCATTGAGATAATTATAGTACTTCTATGCCAGGTCAGAAGCACACTTCTTCATATCAGTGAGTGGGATGTTGGAGAGGGCAGGCCCAGTAAGAAACTCAAACTCTGAAGAGATTTCCATCAATGTTTCGCAACGCCACTTCAGTTGTGCATTCTTTGTCCAGTATATTAAAGAATTATTGTCTGAAAACCTGCTCACTGGACATACTGGAACCCTCATCTTTAGCTTCTTCTAAGTCAATCCTTCGTATCTTCCTTTTCCTCCTCATAGGAAACTCCACAGGAAGGTCCATAGACTGAGCATGAACAGCTGCATCTTTCAGTATAACATCAACCCCTTCTTCACGCATGTGCTGTAGTCCATTCTGAAGTCCAGTTATCAATTCTAACAGATAATACTTTCTTTTGCAAAGCTTGGTTGACAAAATCAATATTGTTTAAAATTTGACCCCACATTATAAGTAAGCAAATTAATTTAAAATTAATTTGCATCACAAGGCTCTCAGATGATGAAACTGTTTCTGCACATGACGTCTGATTGGATATCTTGTGAAGGCCCTCAAGAACTCCTGGCTATTGGTTACTTAAGGACCTGATAGCACGTGACCTTTGAGCGTAATTTTGAGAATACTTGTTAAGGTTTCCCATCTGCATATTGAACTAGCAAAAAAATTAAACTGTCTCTGAACAGTTCCAAAAAATGACATCATATCAACAGAACAACTGGCTGCATAAACTCCTACTAAATTAAGTGAATGTGCAGCACATAGAACAAATCTAGCCAGATTGTTTACTTGTTTTTAGTCTTGCCTGCACACGATTATATTTTCCTGCCATATGTGCTCCATTGTCCACGATTATTATCAGGATCTAATCCATCCTTGCAGAGCTTCTCTTCTATTTCCGCAGCAAGACTGCTACCTGTCCTCTTAGGGGTTTCAATAAAGTCTATAAAACTCTCTTCAACACTGCATCGTCCATAAGCAATTCTAACATATCTGATTATTTCACAGAGCTATTCCTTGTGTGAGGTGTCCGGAGTGCAGTCAAAGATAATGGAGTTGTATTTTGCTTCTTTGATTCTGTTAATTATTTCTTCTCTCACAGTATTACCAAGAAGGTTAATAAATTAATTTTGAATAACTGGGGAAAATAGGAAACATTGCCTTTCTTATGCTTGTTAATATGACCAGCTAACTCAGGATTGTAATGGCTAATTAATTCAAGCAAATTAAGAAAAATCGCTGCGTTGGGTTGGCCAATTATGTCACATCAAGAATTATTTTTAAACAGTGCGTCACTTCTCCTTTTCCGAAGCTATAACGGTTTGGAGTTCATGGTCAATTCCATGACCAGGTTTTAGATGCATCTCTAAAGACCTCCAACTTAAATAATTGTGGCCATGCTCAGGTGAGTTTTCGTGTTCTCCAATCCTGGCGTTTAAATGCCTCCAATCAGAGAAGCCTTTATGTGGGTTTGCAATGCCTGGAGTGTATGTCGATTTATTTCCAAAAGGTATACAGGGAAAATAAAATACAGCTCTCTGCATTTCAGAGTGCATAAGCCAGGTTCTCTCTACTATTTCTCTATTAGGTAGAGTTTTAATGAACCAATCATGACTAAATCGCCTTCCACCATTAGTGGTTGAGAGAGTGAAATTTGAATCTTTCTGTTGCTCTGGTCCATGTTTCACTAAACAGCACCTCACATTATCTGTTATGATAGGCCAAGAATGTGGATCTTCAAACATAAGGCCCAAAATTTCATTAGTTGTGCAGTTTCAATTTCTAAATTAGGGTCCACGTCAGCAGTTTAAGTCACAGCCTGAAGTTCTTCCCAACTCTCCGGCTCAGAATGAGAAATCTCCAGGGGTGCTGACTCCGCTCTAGAGCTCCCTAGTAAAAGAGCTGCCTTTCCATTTGTACATAAAAATGCAGAATTCTTAGATACACACATTTGCAAATGCATGATAAGCCACCCGCCACATCATGACTCTACTGCTAACAGGGTGCTCATAACTCTAAACAGTGAGCGCCCCTATATATTGGGTCATACCTTCATGTGTTTTTAAATTGAGAGCTAACTTACCTCCAAATGACAATAGAGGACCAGCACTCCCCATCAGCTACTGATACCAAACAAAAATACAGAAATGGAAGTTGCTCAATCAATTTATAGGCTCAAAGCAGATGATTGAAGGGGTGGTTGTCCAGAAAGGAAAAATACAGAGAAACCCTCCCCCAGCAACACTGCTGTGAGCCAGTAAAAGAGCAACCTTTCTACTTGTACATAAAAATGCAGAATTCTCAGTCACATACATTTGCAAATGCATGATAAGCCAAATGCATGATTATATACACACACACACACAAAATCTAATAAACCCTTTCTCAGTGTAATCATGTGTTATATATGATAATTGGTCTTACCATCCCTCTCTCAGTGATGGGGTGCAAATGAAAAGACTGGTCCGTCCACGGTGCTCTGAGACAGGTCAGGGGGCATGTTTCTCATTATCTAGTTGTTGTACCTGGTTCTGGTCTGGGGCACAGGTGTAAGCTGGTCTAGAGAGGTGTTCCCAAAAAAATTTGCTTAAATCAAAAATACAAATAATAGAGCAATCCCAGACATTGTAGTCTTTTCCTGTACATGTTGCCCTTACAATCCCAAGTAAGATGTACAAACAACACTCTTGGCAGAGTTAAAATTGATGGTATACTGGGATAGATACAACTGATTTGATGGTGATATCAGCCATATATTTTCCTGCATATTAAAGATATGCAGTAAAAATTATTATTATTTTTTTATGCATTAATAAGACTCCACTAACAGGCCCAGCAGGTGACCACGTTCTCATTCCGGTGTTTTGGCCATATGGCCAAAACACTTGGCCATTTGGCCATATGAAGATGTGTGCTCTCTGATTTTAAAGATGTCCTGGGAGAAATAAGTAAAATAACTGATTGTATTTTTTTTAAAAGTGTTTAATAAATCTATAATTTGCAGAGGTGGAAAGGTGTTTGATTGCAGAGGGAGAAAGATCAGTAGAAGAAAGAAAGAAGTAATAATACCACTGTATAGGTAATTGGTACGGCCTCATCAGAATACTGTGTTCAGATCTGGAGGCCATATCTTCAGAAGGATATAAATACATTAGAGACTGTACAAAGAAGGGCAACTAAAATGGTGCATGTACAAGCACAAAACTTACCCGGAAATACTAAAAGATCTTAATATGTATAGTTTGGAGCAGAGAAAGGAAGGAAACATTCTTCAAAGGAAGAGAAGAACTAGAACACGAGGACAGGCACTAAAACTGGAGGGAAGTAGGTTCAGAGGAAAATTTGAGAAAACTTACTTTGTAGAAAGTGTAGTGGATAAGTGGAATAGAGGTGGTAGAGACTAATACAGAAGAACAGTTTAAACATGCTTTGGATAAACATAAGGATAACCTTTCAAAGAACGAAGAATTAAATAGGGTTTGAGGTTACCATAAGTTAAGAAATGGACAGACTAAATGGGCCAAGTGGTTCTTATCTGCAGTCAAATTCTATGTTTCTATGAAGTACGGTGTAGAATATTAAATTATTTGGTTTGTCAGGAATATAAAAGAGGGATGTGGGGAAATAGCACAGACTGTATGATTAAAGTGCCTTTTATTTGTCTTCCACATTTTGCACATGTGACTGTGGATAATTTATTGCTTCATATTGTTTGTTTTTTTTGCTTTTTGTCTAAAAGGTCTGATTTGATTACCTTATCTGGTGTGATAACCAGAACAATGCAGCAAAAAAAAAAAAAAGAGGAAGGTGAAAGCAATTACAAGCATGACTCCTCTAGGAAAATGTTTGTGGAGAGAGTTCAACAAAAGAAGACAACCTGCTTCCAACTTTTAAATTAATAAAAGGTATATTGGTATAGAAATTGTTATTAATTGCGTACCTAAATTAAATTAATTACATTTTCTATACCAATACACCTTTTATTAATTCTTCAGTCTTGACTAAAAAAGTTTAAATTTCTATCCATAAACCCGTCCCTCAGTATTTTAGGCTTCCACTTAATAGTTATTGATTTTTAGGGGGTCCATATGGTAAGCAGAAAATTGGAACCTCTTCATAATATAAAAAAAAATTCAGCCCATAGAAATAGCTTTTAGGTGGCAAACTAGTTTTTAAAAAACACAAAAAAGTAAAAGTAATTTACACGAGTTTGTACATAAAGTAACATACCTATGCCTGATAATACACATTGCGGCATCAAGCTTAGTATACTTAAAATTCATTATGCACTACAATATTTAAATTTAAGAAGGTGAAACCATGTTATTAAATAAAGTGTTAAAAGACCCCCTCAGCACATGTGACCAGACCCTCCCCCTCTCCCTACCCCTCTCTATTCTGTCTCAAGTTATATAATTATCTTTTCAGCTTTCAGCTTCTATTCTGTATTCTTCTGACTTATTATTCTTCACTGTTCACTGCTGCCTTTTGCTTCAATGTCTAACTTCCATCTTATTCCTTCTATTTCCAACTGTCCAGCCCAGCCATTGCCATGTGCACCTGAAGGTCTTCTCTGCTCCTCTCATGGGGCAGAGGGCAGAGTTTAGAAAGCGGCAGGAGCTGGGTTCCGGGGCGCCATCTTGGATGCCGTCTGATTCTGAGGTCTGCCACTGTCACTGTCACAGTCTCACAGAGGCAGATAGCGGGCAGTCACTGCGTCCCCTCGGAACTGGGTGATGGCACCGCCAGAACCTGCCTGGTTACGGCTCTGCATACTCTTCATAACAGTAAAAACACATTCCAAATTTAGCACACCAATTTATAACACAACTTACAATTTTCCTTCTGCAACCAACGTTCCCTCCTCCACTTCAAATTCAAGGAAAATTTTGCTTCTGTTACAGACCAATCTCCTATTTGAATAATGATATCAAAACATACACCAAAATCCTAATAACATTTTGTGTTCTCTTGTACACTATGATCATGTTGAGTTTGTCCCCAACAGACAAGGTAGTGATAACACCATAAGGACAACAAACCTAGTTCTCACTATTAACCAAACTAAAATTTAATCCATTTGTTTAGCATTAAATGCAAGGAAGGTTTTGTGTGTTTTGACCCAGTCTTACACTGTGGCAACAGTACACTATACCGCTGCCTGCATCCCCCTCTTGCCTTATTCACTCTACAGCTCTGCCCATGCCATTGGGCGCTGCATAAATAGGCTTTCTGAACTGGATATAACCACGTCAGGAGGCACATAAGTGAGGAGTTCAGTGCTGAGCATGTTATCTGTCCCAAGTGGGGTTCAGTTGCCACCTGGCGGACTCCTGAGCCTTATGCCTTGCCTCTGTGATGCACAGCATTTTCAGACATAATGCTTGTCTCTGAGAACATGCCATGACTACCCAGTAATGCTTAGATAATTATTTCTCTTGGGCCTATTCCTGACCGCACCATCGTCTATGCCCTAACTCCTGCTATAAAATCTGAATCTGAGGACACTTTCTTGAAGTCTGATGCTCCTCATACACCTCTGTCCTTTTAACATAATAGAACTTTTCTTATCTGGCTACAGTATGTTGCACAAAAGAATGAAATCTTCCAAGTCGGCGCCCCCAGTGAATTTCTTCCTCCTCAGCCTCCAATCTGGCTCACGCTTACACATAATTTAAACCTGTGTGGCAAACTCCCCAGCTGTCGCCTCCCAAGTCGCAAAAGGCCTCTGTTGTGCTTCTAGGTGAACCCCAGCTGCTGGTAATTGACGGTCCTGTCAATCTATAATCTGTACAATCCTTACTGTTAACCCTCAAATCCCAGTTAATCACCAGTGCACTGGAGTGGTACACAGGAATGATAGAACAACCGGGTACAAGCCAGCGATGGCAAAGTACAAATGGAAATACAGGAGAGTAGACAGAGGTAGCCAAAGTCAGGAACCATACGAATAATGCAGTACCGAATCACTAGAGCAGGAGGGTAGTCACGAAATAAGCCAAGAGTCAGAAACCAAAACAGCAACACAAGAGCAGGGATCAGGACACTGGAACACTGATGATTGGTGAGCCAATACTCTGGTAAGCATGGTAAGGACCAAAAACACTGTAACAATTGTTGTCCTATCGCACTTTTAAATTCTGATTTTAAAATATTCACTAAATTTATAGCTTTCAGATTGAACCCAACTGATCAATCAGGATCAAGTGGGGTTTATTCTGGGCAGACAAAAGCCTGACAACACCAGGCAAGTTCTCAATATAATAGAAAGTCATGTTGCCTGAGCGCACCCTTTGCTTCTGCTCTCATTAGAACCTAAAAATCATTTGACAGGGTACACTGGAATTACTTGGCTGCCATTCTTTCCAAGTTTGGGTTTTGTGGACTTCTACTAAAGGCAATTTGTATTTTATGTAGCTGTCCTTCAGTTCGGGTTCTTAGCAAAGGGTTCTCCTCCCCTTTTCAGATTACAAATGGAACGAGACAGGGTTGTCCACTTTCCCCACTCATTTTTGCTCTGGCTATGGAGCCATTAGCTGAAAAATAACCAACTCCACTCCTGTATGCACATTGGTATTACGCAACATAAGGTCTGTCTCTTTGCAGATGATGGACTTTTGTTTTTGATCAACCGTGAGAGCCTCATTGCCTGCCCTACATGAGATGCTAAAAGCCTAGTTGAACGCCTAATAATACAAGTTAAACCCCTCTAAAACCTAAGCTATGAGAGTCGAACTCCCCCAGGAGTCACTACATTCCTTTAAATCTGAATATAAATTCTACTGGTGTTCTTCCTCCATTAAATACTTAGGGATTCTTATTCTCCCAAACCCCCTGAATGTTGTCAAGTATAAGTACTTACCACTTCTGCTATATTTTGACACCTTGACCAAATCTTGGGCGGCATTCAAGGTCTCGTGGCTGGGCAGTATAGCCGCATTGAAGATGATGCTTCTTACAAAGATTTTGTACTTGTTTAGATCTATACCCTTTGTAGTGCCCCAAAGGTTGACTAACAAATTTTACTCGAGAGCCCTTAAATTGGTATGGAGAGGTAAGCGTCCCAGGCTTGCCCAGACTAATTATTTAGAGTGAAATTAAATGGTGGATTCACTGCCCCATAATTGGAAACTTATCAACAAGCTACCATGGTAGACCAACTTAAATATTGGGCAGCCCCTCAACATTGCAAACTCTGGGTTGCTATTGAAGCTCATAATGCTTCCATATTCCCACTAGAGGATCAGCTCAGACTTGATAAATCTAGCAGACCGGTGTTAGGTTCCATTTGATTAGCATTTCAGATTCCCTCGCAGTATGAGACATGATTCAGGATTTTTTTCTCTCCCTTCTTCCCATCTCTTCCTTTTAGCTGTGTCAACATTAATTCCAAATTTGCAACTGAATTTCTGGATTAGCCAGCTGGTAAGCAAGATACAGGACCTTTTTGAAAGTGGGATTCTGATGCTGTTTTCTCAACTCCAAGTCCGCTATCATGTTCCTTCCCAAAACTTTTATAAGTATCTACAGATCCACCACTGAATTCAAGCATCCAGATCTAATTCTTCCCCTCTGCAGCTCACGTCCTCCTGTGGGGCTGTTAATTTCCTCCTCTACCAATACGTGTGTTATCTCAGCATGGTACGGGTTTCTCCTAAACTCAGAGGACTCCAGAAAATTACCAATCCAGTCTCAATGGGATTCAGATCTCCAACTTACTCTTTAGGAAGGGGATTGTGATATCCACATATTGTACTTCTTGCCGGATAAACTCTACAAATGTGGCTTTCAAGTATTGTTGGAGGGACTATGGCGGATCCTTGGCCAAAAATTCCCCCTCTTTGGGAGGAAGTTTTTGACTAAATACATTTGGTTAATGCTATGACTTTGTGTCCTCATCCTGCGTTGCACTCCTCCATCTCTACCCACCACAGTTTCCATGCCATTATAGAAATGTTACTGAGCATATCCTTATAACAACAAGAGCCACTATAGTGCAACACTGGAAAAATCCAGTTCCCCGAAACCATCTCTAAAGTGATTGCAAACATTCAGAACAGCTATGTTATGGAAACCACTGTTTTTAAATATTCCACATCTGTTTCTTCCTCTTTGAAGAAGTGGCATTCATGGTATGAGTTCTATGAGGATCACATAACCTCACCGTGTCCCTCCAATTCAGTTTAATAGCCATTGCCTTAGTTCCCTGTTCTCTGGGTTTTGAATGTATCCCTTGGTAACTACATTGTTTTCTTTGAGGTGTATCCTCCTCCCTGCCCTTTCTCCCCTCCTGCCTCTCCCTAGTAGTATTCTGCTTTTACCCCTGACAATGTGACTTTTCCTTTTTAATTCAGTGCAAGTCTTATATTCTGTATATGCTTTTATTTTATTATATTCCCTATTCTATATCCTGTCTCAAAAACCTCAATAAAAAAAATCATACCGCTAAATACTAATCCTTTACCAATATATTTGTTATTTTCATAATACAACCCAAAATAAAATACCATTTTTTTGTGTGCCGAGCAATTTGCAGAGATTTTGCAATACTACATTATGATATGTTTACAACATCTCTTAAGCCTCTACTTAAGATGCAGTGCTTGTCCTTACAAATACACCTTTGTATTCTGCATAAATATGTTCTAGCCTGCTGGAAACTTTATTAGCTTCATAAAGTTCTAGGTGTTGTTATTTGCAAGTATCCAAAGTCAACATAGTTAGAGCGACATTTTTTGCCCCCTTTGTTATTAATAATAAACAAGAGCTGTTAAAATTGGTTAGTGGCCATTATATTTATTCTCCACAGTATAAGAAGTGATGCTTACATATTCAGTTGTCTGTCGTTGGTCATAGATTCAGATAGTGTTTTTTAAATAATTTCCTTAGCCATGATTTGTCTTCTGTATAGCGTTAAGGGTTTATTTTTCGAAGGGCAATTATCTTCAAAATTGTATTTTCATTTGCAAATTAAGACTAATATAGTCCCAGGTAACAGTTTGTTTCAAAAGTGGAAAAAAAAACCCATCATTTTCATAACATATTATTTGTTGTATGATTTTCCTGTATTTTGCATGACGAGTGGAGTTTCTCTGTGGAAACACACAAGTAGCAGTGCAGACGGCTGATTTACCAAGAGCAAATTGCTGGAACAGAACGCAGGAAAGTTAATCATGTCCTGCGGAATGGATCATCAGACACTCAAGTGCACAAATGAATCGACTGCACCATACTAAAGAGGCTTATCTTTATAGCAAAGCAATCCATAAAATGACATCACATTGAAATGTTTTATAATAACCTCAGTGGAAAAGTTCAACTATATTCCTTGTCAAACAACATATTAAAATTGGTTTTGAAAATACTTTTTGTGCAAGGAATTTCATCCTTATATAATATATACTCTGAAAAAAGGCTATAGGGTACATATATCATCATCATCATCACCATTTATTTATATAGCGCCACTGATTCCGCAGCGCTGTACAGAGAACTCACTCACATCAGTCGCAGCATTAGAAACCTAGCCGGCTTAAAGTAGAAAATGGTGTTATCAAAAACCACATGGTCACGAATCATCAAATATGATAATGATAATGTTCGGATATTGACTCACACTCAGTAAATCTGATACAGAGTTTAGTAAACTCCAAAAAGAACCACTCTCACTGAGTCCAGATCGAATGTTCACCACACTGCATCCACTCCTGTGGCTAAAAGCGGAAATCAAAGGCTTGCACTAGAAGCACATAGTCCACATATAAAAGATGGTACAAGTATAGGGTGCATATATATTAATTTCTTATTTTACACTAGAGTTGGAATAAATAGACAATAAGTCAAAAATAATTGTTTGAGAAATATTAAAATTTATAAATGTGTTCTTCTAGATCAGTGTTTCTCAAATCCAGTCCTCAGGACCCCCTAGCAGTACATGTTTTCCTTATCTCCTTGCTGGGGCACATATGTATTCATTACTGACTGACACAGTGTAGCAGGTGGTAAATTTATTTACTGGTCACCTGGCAATATTGCACTGTTAGTGGGTCCTGAGGACTGGATTTGAGAAACACTGTTCTAGATGAACCTGTAATCTTGAATGTGACCTTTTTTCTCAATAAATAGCAGATCTCAAATTTTCTGAACATTCTAGTTTATATTTTTGCAACAAATGGTAACTTGTTTAAATGTAGTTATCATCTTACATATATTCTCCATCTTTGGAATTTGTGGCATTCTATGAAAATGGCAGAGAGTACACAGGCATTGTAGTAACTTAGAAATATTGCAGTGACTTTATGCTTTTGGGCAGACAAATGCAAAGGGATATTAAGACTGCCTTTAGTTTATGTGGTACATTTTTACATTTTTATGTTTCATTATATTGGTATTTGTGGTCCTATAAACTCCCTTTCCCCTATAAAGTGCAAAATTGTCACTTTTAATGTAAAGGCCAATGCCTTGTCTCTGCCACACAGGGCCGTCAGAAAACAGTAAGCATGGTAAGAGTGGCGGGGGTGGTGGTTGTGGTTCCAGGGAGCCCTTCCAGGCCATCTGTTGTATAAAAATATTTCTCTTGCCCCGGCAGGTCATCGGATGCCGTTCCACCTTCCAAGTTCCCTGCTCTGTTCTCTGGAGAGCGTGGCATAGAAGCAAGCTTAGGGCATGAGGAGTGGCTCATGTGCAGTGATGCATCTTTGCGAACTTCCTAGTGAGCCGTTGGAGACAGAAAAAACACCTCTGCAGTGTAAGTTGCTCCTTCTTCACCTGGGGGTAAATGTATCCTCCTCCGATTTTTTCAACTCGCCGGAAATCGGCAAGTTTGCCTTTACAAGCCATCGCCGCTTTAAATTTTCAATGCAAAAGTTGCCGATTTCCGGCGAGTTGAAAAAATCGGAGGAGAATACATTTACCCCCTGGTGTCTTCAGAAGCTTCCCAAGCTTCTCCTAAAAACTATAAACAGACAATAAGAGTTGGAATATTGGTCTGTCATGGAATATCTCAAGGAATTAAATTAACAGTAATAATTCTGTCATTACCTATCCCTTCTATCGTTCATCATCATCATGTATTTATATAGCACCAACAAATTGAGTAGCGCTTTAAAATTGGGATTTATAATGAATGGGATTAAACCAAGCAATACATGAAAAAGAGCAAAATCAATACTGACAGTGCAGAGTGACTACATATATTTGTGTAACTTCTTGAAGAATTTTTCTTCCAAACTGAGCACCAGCAGAAGAAGTCACATCCAGAGAATAATGTCTAGTAAAGGTGTGACTCAATTACCGCCCTGCTGCTTTGCAGAGATTGTGCGCTGAGGCCTGGGTCCTGCATGCCCAGGAGGTTGCCATCACAAATTGACCAGTGTATGTAAACTTTACTCCTTGTTGTTAGTTGGTTGTGGGGAGAGAGATGAAAGTATGATCTCCTGATTTATATGAAAGGAGAAACTACCTTGAATAAGAAAGTAGTATTAGTTTGTAACATCACCTTGAATGTATAGATATTACAAAATGGCTGTATGTACCTTAGGGCATGTAATTTCCCCACTTGTCAGGTAGATGTGATTGCTACCAGAAACAGCACCATTAGTGTGAGACCTCTTGTAAAGGCTCATACGGGTTAGACATTAAAGCATCCAGGACAACATTGAGATCCCAATGTGCCATAAAAGATTTAATGCAAATTCTTTTTACTACTTGAAATGTTTTTTTAAAAATAAGATCCTCCATCTCTAATCTACTGCAGATACATGGACATTTAGAGTGGTAAGAGAAAGGCCCTTGTTGAAGTCATCTTGAAGAAAATCAATAATATGCAGAATGTCAGATATAGGATCCTCCACTCTGGTTGTGTACCATAGAAGGAAGCTCACAGAAATCATATAATAATTAGAAAAAGAGTTTGTTTTCTAGCTTCAATAAGTACTTCACCTTCTCAGAGACCCCCAAGCGCCTCCACAGCACCCGCTCAATCTCTACACCATTAAAGAGAGGATGTCCAGATTTGGATGCAGAGCTGGTCTCTGGTGTAGTAGAATTGATTTCAGTATCCAACCCCTAAGTCTATTTTTGAAGCACTTTATATTTCACTATTGCAAACTATGAACAACCAGCTTTGGTATTCCGAATAAACTTTGGTAAGCTTTGGTACCACCGATAAACTTATTTGGGGACATCCTAACTTCCGGATGGAAATTTGATCAGCTTTTTTGTGCAATGCCCATTCCACTGAGATAATCTGCTACACTATTGTCTTTGCATACCACGTTGTATTTGCCTTTGCCAACCCTTGGCAGGTGGACGTTGGAGAACTCTGCACTGGCCCTGCTTCCCCATTTGAGGTTGGTAAGTGTCAAGTCATTTTTCAGGAGAACAAAGCATTCCTGTTCCTAGCACAAATTCAGCAAGAAACACCCAAATGTTATAATCCTGCAGTTTTCTCTACAAGCTTCACATAGTGAATTGATGATAAGGATGTCAACAATTATTGTCTCAAAAGCATCAAAGGATCTGTAACAACAATACTAGATATCTGATTTATTAAAAAATATTCTGCATGTTGTTTCAAACATAAGTTTACACATGTGCCAAGCACAAAAAGTTAATGCTTATTTGATTGATTTATAACAGGGCTGTTTTTCATTTGATATATACACATTCTGCATATTTGTATGTCACTTTTTTTAAACTTTTGGCAACCTACTATTTTCATAGTTGGTCAGGGCCAACTTGTTTTGGACTTCATATTTCTACTGGGATTTTCTGGAATGTTTTTTGTCAGTCAACTTTTCATATGAGCCATTTTACATTTACAGCAAATAAGTGATCAGTTGTATAATTAAGAGTGTTACACTTTTATTGTGCATTGACAGATATGCGCATTTTTTTTTACAAAACTGGCAAAAATACATGTTACTGCCAACAATTTGGAGTAAATTACATCTCACCACATCCAATAATATATAATGATTAGTTTAAGTTATATTACTAGACATGATCATAGATGATCATATAGACAGATTAGTTGTCACACATCCACCAACAAGTAAGATTATGCTATGCATCATGATGAAATCACCAATTATTGGAAAATTTGACTAGGTGCACCTTATATGTTCATTACATACCAAATAAGCTGATGATATGCTGTCCAAAATCCATTTTTAGCAGTTTGGCAATGTACATGGGTCTCTAGAATTTACCCAAGAACAAGATTAGGACATAGACATAATATTATGCCCTACACTGGATCTCACCATTCCCACTATACATTTATATAATAGATAATAGGATCAGTAGGGATTTAAATAAAAAACTGCATTGTCCCCAATCTACTATTGTTGTGTTTGGCAATTCTGGTGAATTCAAGCTCCAGGTAATATTTTCTATGCTATTATTCCTCTGTTTCTACTTCCATTTTATACTGCATTCTCTCGTGATCTCCTGCCTTGATTTGTACTCCTATCTGGCCTCTCTCACCCATCTATGCCTACTACAATCAGTTCTAAATGCCTTCACTCAACTGACCTTCCTCTATCACTGTTCCACATCAGCTTCCCATTCCCTCCAGAATCCAGTGCAAACTACTCCGTTTCAAAGACTTCACTAACATTTTCCCCTCATATGCTACAGAATTGGCGCTATATAAATAAATGATGATGGTGATATATATATTATTTTGTCAGAAGATTATCTCCCTCATGACTTCTAATATCTGCCTCTGACCTGCGCTTCATCTACTTTCAGATTACCACATCTCACACCTCAAAGACTTCTCCTGTGCTGCTTCCCACATATGAAACTCCCTACCCGACCTGACCAGACTCTCTGTTAACTGTCAATGTGTAATGCACTCTCTAAACACCCAACTATTCACTACAGCTTTTCCTACCCCTACTGATGCTATTAGCAAACATCCCAACCATGACCCAAGGTACTAAAATCTCATATCATTTCAGAATTACACTCTCCTTTGTAAACTCTCTCAATCAGGCCCCCATACCCTCTGTCTCATGCCTGCACCCTCTTTATCAACCTTGTATGTACTTGTTTTGTTATTAAGTGTTTATGATTTATTATACCCACTGTCTGGTGTTGCAGAGCCATGGGGCACCTTACAGATAAATAATTATAATAGTTTATAAATGAGGGCTAGGTGTTACTTTCATCAAATGTAGTAATATGATTTGTTACATAAAGACTAATATTATTCTCAGAAATGTATTTACAACATAAAAAAACAGATTATAATAAATAGCGTGGAAATGATCAAATGTTTTGTCCTTTAATATATATATTTCTTGGTAACGGTAAGAGCACATTGTTTGGGAATTATTTTATGGCTAACTCTGCCAAATCCCCTTATTTGACATTAAGATAGCTTAAATCTTATTCTGAATGCTAATGAGTCTTTTACTGCGAAACCTTTTATTGTCAACCATCTCTACATGATGCTAATCATTTCAGCTATGTATGTGCTTCAGTGAAAATACTTTCGTTGTAAGACACACTACAGATATATGTTATTGTTGCTGCCAAGTATAAGAAGTAAATGGGCAATATGCAAAAGTATTCTTTAAAGTCCAACATATTCATTTCTGGCAGTATTACCATGTCATTCATATGAACATATGCCTTAGTTGCTTTTGATCTCACAGAGCTTTGTGTTTTCTTGAGGGGAGGGAGTTTCGGTTAGAAGAAAGTCTGTTATTTTCTCACATCAACAATAATTTAGAGCTAATGACCATATGATACATGTGCTATGGAGTAATCTTTCCTGTAACACATGTCCCCTCTCCATCTACATCTATAATAAGTAACAAGTAACATAAGGATAAGTAACATGGATAAGATGATTTAAACAATGATGTTCATGATTCCTATGTTTCTCTTCTATAGATTTTAGTATGTAAAATAGAAAATAGAGCGTGCCTGATTGTACTGCACTCCTATATAATGTCATAAAATCTTTAATCCATTTACAACATGAAGCAATGTCTGTAAATGTATATTATATTATATTATGCTTATTATCAATAAAAGGCAATGTCCCTCTGCCACACATGCGTGTCTTAGAGGAGCACCTGCAAGGCAGTATAAATGCACTATGTCGGTGATTGTCCTTACTAGTGCAAATCAGAAAATATTTAGCACTATAGAAATTTGACTTTGAAGATTGCCATTCGAAGGTCTTTGACGTTTGCATTTAAAAACCACCTAAATGTATGCATTTTTGCTCAAACCGGCTCAATCGTGTGCAAATCAGCCACAATATGCTTACACAGGCTCAAATCTGTTTGATGTTCTTGAATTTAGCCACTTTTTTAAAATGGATCTAAAATTTTAGAAATTCTTCCAAAATTTTATAACCGATTCATCGAACAGGTTTGAGAATTAAAATGTAAGCAACATAGAAAATAATTATTCTTGTGCTTGGCCTCACCTGTCTTTCTTAGGAGACCAACTGCATAGCAATATACAGGTGCTATATGAATTTATGTTTATTATAATATGTTCAGATGTGTACTGGTAAAAACCAGTACTGTAAAGATCTGTTATCTTGTTTAATAACTAATAATCAGGTATTCTATATTACCTATAATGAATATTAATTGATGGTAGGTTAATTGGCCTCTAACAAATTGACCCTAGTCTCTCTCTCTGTCTGTCTGTGTGTGTGTTAGGGAATTTAGACTGTAAGCCCCAATGGGGCAGGGACTGATAAGAATGAGTTCTCTGTACAGCGCTGCGGAATTAGTGGCGCTATATAAATAAATGGTGATGATGGTGATGGTATGCCTTATTATCCCCTGTCTACTCCATATCACACCGATTAGTTTTTAAATATCAACAATGCAAAAAGTGTGTGGATAATAAAATGTAAATAAATATTGTTTTTGGTAGATAACATTTTTTTTATTTCTAAAGGAACTATCTCTCAGACACAAAAGTAGCTCTTGGTACTCAACATGTGTTTGGTTTTGGCAGGACTGGGAGATCATGTGCTCTAAGTGCTAGTTACGCTTCCGGATGCCATGGTCAGACAGAATTTTAAAAAATTGATCCATTTTTGGATGGGTTGCGGTATATATCACATAGTAGAGGAGGGTATTGGAAGCTGGTAATAATCACCACTCATCTGGAGACCATCTAGTTAAATTTGCCCCCTCCATTCTGAATACACCTCCTTCACATTCTGACCCCACCATGTACATGCTGGCCATCCACCCTCTGTCAGCTCTAAACTTTTTCATTATTAATTACAAATACAAACAGACCATAATTGATTACATAAGTATATCTTTCACCACCCCTGTAATAACACTTGGTAGAAGTACCTATAGCTGCAGTTACAGCTGTAAGTCCTTTTCAGGCATTGTGTACCATCAGGATGTGGACCATTGCTAAAGAGCCAATTTTCAAAACATTCTACATATACTCAATGGAATTAAGGTTTGTATTTTGACTTGACCCTTACAGGAATTTGACTTTTTTTAATATATTTGTTTTATATTATAGCCACTCCAATGTGGCTTTTGCTGTATGTTTTGAGTCATTCTCCTGTTGGAATATAAATCTCCTTCCAAGTCCTAGGTTTCTTGCAGACTGCAACAGGTTTTTCCTCTAATATTTGTCTATATCTATAGCCATCCCTTTTGCCCCCTATTTTCACAAGTTATACAGTCCCTGAAGCAAAGCAGCATCCCCATAGTATTATGCTCTTGTCACCATACTTTAGAAATAGTGTTCATGAGAGGATGTGTAGTGTTAGCTTGCACCAACATATCCAACCTAATACTGAGGCCAACATTTGAGTCTTGTTCTCATCAAGCTATAGACTCTTCCTCTATTTGGCAAGTGAGATTTCATGTGAATTTTTTTAATCATTGGTTCATATAGCGCATTTCTGCCATGGAAGGCTGTAACTCTATCAAAGTAACCAAGTGTGGAACCTCTCACAGACCGTTATATTTATTTTTAAATCAATTGGAACACTTTAATTGCAAACAGGTGGATTTCAGTCAATTAATTATATGAATTCTTAAAACAACTGATTGCTCCAAGGTTTATTTTGTATTTGTAAATTATTAAGGAAACCATTTCATTTGTTTAATTTTCTATGACATTACATACAGTATTTTGTGTTTATTATTGATAAGAAATTCAACATAAATCCATTTTGATTCCATGATGTAAATAATAAATTGGGCAAAATACCAAACAAGTGAATCATTTCTATAATAACTATGTATAATATAACTCATATAGTTGGAAAATTAGTAATTGCACATGCGCTACTATATATGGTGGTTTAGGATATTTTTTAGTAAAATAAGAGTAGTGATACATATGCAAATTATAAAGTTTTCTCTGTAGTGCAGTAATGTGTTTTCACATTACTGCAAGAGCAAGTTATATAGTGTTTAAATCCCTATTTAAGTTACACATTGCTCCATCTTTAATGCGAAGCTAGGGGAAAATGCACATGCTCCTAAAAGTCTTGTCCATTGACCTTGACCTAGTCCTGACTGGTTTCCTCAGTGCAGTCTACCCTTTCTCCTTGATTGGCCACCCTGCTCAAACATACACTAGGATTGATGCAATATTTCAAGGCATATTTAATAGCACATGTTGCTGTATTGTGGGTGCTATCTTGTGCTTTAAGACAGTTCTGACTAGGAGTTACAACTACTGTTGTGTTGGTCTTGTCAGAAACTGGGAACTTTGAAATCGTTGTAGACTTTGTCCCTTTGTGTACCTGAAAAAAGCAGGAAAACACTGAACTTGGCCCTACACTGCTGGTAGAGAAGTGAATGTGTGAATCATCACTCCAAGGGAAATTTAATATAGCCCCTTTAAGTTAGGGCTGTTTAGTATTTTTTATTGTGTGGTAACCCCCTGGCTTTTGTTACCTGTATTATTTGTATCCTGTGTGTTCTCCTATATAATATATAAAATAAAGTACTTTTCCAGTTCTTTGACTAAGCGCATCTGAGCTCAAAGCAGTGCTTGGCCTGCTCAGACAACCCTTGGACTGACCAGCTGGCGATGAGTGGGCAAAAGAGACAGATATTGCACTTACCTGAAAGACTTCCCAACCAGGAGCAGTCATTTCCTGTGAGGTAAGTGCAGAGATCCTGTCTGAGATGCTAAAGTTCTATCAAAGGACCAGTAAGAGGCACCTATAGGAGTTGTGCCAGTCGACCCAAAGCAATATGGAAGATGATGGCTAAAACAAGGAAATGGGAATGCTGGTATCACAACAGACTTCTGAGCTTGGACAAGTCAGGAAGGGTACTGTGCTAGCCTCCTATCAGAGCTACGGACAACCCTGATACTGAACCTGATCACAAGTGAAAAAGCTTGTGATGTGGAATTGGTCCTAAAAGTGCCAATCTGGCCATCTCCTCCAACTATTGAGGCAAGCCAAAGTGACTATGGCGGAGCACCAGATCCTATCTGGTTTAAAAGGTTGTGATCACATTCAATGAGACAGTGATGAACACTGATGACCACTTGCAGGTGATTGAAGCAAAGAGGATGGTACATGGAATAGAAAATGGAGACTAGCCTCAATATATGGATCCAAGGCTAATGAGAAGGGATTTGGAATCAAGTCATATGTTAAGCCCAGTGTCCACCCTGGAGGGTACATGGAACTTCATTGTTTTGGAGCAACTGTTGCTAAATCTGGCTCATGAAATTCAAGAATGGGTGTCAGATTATAATTCAGAGACCCCAGAGCAAGCAGCTTGATAACTACCCCAAGCAACATACAGAGACATTTGCAACCTGTTTGGGTTGGGTTCTGAAAGGTGAGGCTGATGACATACATCACTTTGGTGTGACCTGACTTGGCCCCAAGCTCAGAAGTTTTATGGAAACAGAGGGTTTGAATTACAACTCACAGAGATAACAGGTGCCCTCAGCCAGCAAAGAGTGGGCAAAGAGTTAAAGATAAACTCGGTATCCTCACAGACACATATGGAAAAATAACTAATTTTGCACACCTACTGTATAGAGCACAGGCTGTAAATAGTGTTATTTTGTGCTCTGAGCTTATGCCAATGGGAATTTTCTCATGGGAAGAATGTATTCTAAGAAAAATTCCCTAGGTATTTTATTAATATTAATGAACATAAATAATACACAACATTGTTAATTTAGATGGACCAAATGTATATTTTTCCTCTGATAAATTGTGCTTATCTTTCAAATTACATCTGATGACACTAGCAGTAAGAATGGGTGAAAGATGAATACCAAACAGAAACATTTTACTATAAACTTGTCAATTATGGACAATTTCCATTACTATGGATAATATTAATTTTCTTTTCTAAATGAATAATTAAAGGAATGTAACCAAATAAGCCAGAATGTATGTGTAGAGCGATATTTGAAAAACAGAGGTAAATTTCTGATATACTATATTAATAACTGACTTCACAGATTTATATTGTGCTTATCCAAAATTTATTTTAATATTTTCTTCCATGATTTTGAGCTGCAGCTGTAATATCTACATTTCTTCAATGCTTAGATAAGTATAATTTTCCTGGGCCATAATAGAAATTTTACCAAATCCCATCCATTTCCAATAATAGAATGTTGGTTGGAGTCGTTCCCCTGAAATGTCCTTCATTTGCTGTATTTAGCCGGCTACTAGCACTTGTGCACATCCTGGACCTCTGACGATCACCTTTGTTGTAGCTCAACTCTCTCCTGTTTTAAGAGCATAATAATCAGGTACCTGCATCTATTGCACTTTTAACTGTAGCTGATGATGTCCTGTTTGTCTTTGAGCTGTTTTGACATCCTTGTGACACATTTTTCATGTGCATTTCATGAGTTTAGAAGGTCTCCTTTGACAGTCTGTTATACAGCAGTAGAATTTTAAGAAAAATAAACTAACGGTATCGAAAAGAACAGCAATTCAACTAAATGGACAGAAAACGAAGCATAGTTGCCAACTGTTAATGTTGTAAAATCACTGACATGTCATAAAAAAAAATTGGAAAACTTATAATATACATATATTCAGTTATCACCTTTCCATTTCTTTTAGGTTTACATAATCTGTCAGTAAATTTGTTGCCAGTAACTTTACACAATGTTATCAACAACAAAATCTTTCTAGGGATTTGCAACTGGTTTGTGAACAAAAGTACAACATGGATACAGATGTGGGGCCCGATTCGTTAAGGATCTTAAATTAAGAAGTCTCTTATTTAAGTCTCCTGGACAAAACCATGTTACAATGCAAGGGGTACAAATTAGTATTCTGTTTTGCACATAAGTTAAATACTGAATGTTTTTTCATGTAGCACACAAATATCACCTTTAAATTTCAGTGTACAAATAAGCTATCAAGCATGTGTGTGCTACATGAAAAAACAGTCAGTATTTAACTTATGTGCAAAACAGAAAACTAATTTGCACCCCTTGCATTGTAACATGGTTTTGTCCAGGAGACTGAAATAAGAAACTTCTTATTTTAAGATCCTTAATGAATCAGGCCCCTAATGTTTAACATGTGAAGTGCTACAGAGACTATTAGAAAAGTAGAAAATGTTAGGGAGACTTTTAAAACTACTCTCCAATAACAGGATACACATTTGCAGCTCAGTTGGAACTGAGAACATTCCCAAAATTAAACTTTTGAAAATGTTGCCTTTAAAGGGACATGGTACATAATGACAAGAACACATTTCACAAGTCTAAGCTGCGTTGAGTACATACATATGGAAAAATAATAAAAGTATTAAGTACATTTTTGTATGATTTACACCAAGCCATAATCAGCTAGATTTGAAGACTGTAAGCGTAGTAGGATAAAAACTGAAACATCCGAGGAAAAGGTTAACTTCCTGAGTGTCTGGAGGAAGTCCCACCCATTCCTCATAGGGGAGGAGTTTGTACTTATTTAAGAGCTCAAATTCAGTTTAGTCTAAGCTGGTGTCTGTGGAGGTTGGAAATCTCACACCTCTCCACTAAAGGAGCTAATATATCATGAAGTTTCTGCATTGCTTTGGTGTGCTCTTCACCTGTATTGCATTATTGAATATGTGCTGCTTAATCAGGATTCACTTTCTGAATGTTGTCATATTTCTCTGAAAGTCTCACACACATCCCTAGTCATAGATTGTAATCTCTATAAGCAGCAATAGCAGATTCTTTTTTTTTACCTTGTCCTTTGCTTACATACAATATAACAGTCCTTAAAATAAATAGAGATTCTCCACCCATTGTTTAGGTGGATAACTCCACCCAAACAATAATAATCATATTTTCAAGTAATTTCCTCTGCACATGTAGCAGGTCAAGAGAACTTACCTCTGTCCGCAATATAACAGATTCTTCTTCCCCATCAACATCCAGCAGAAGGGGCAAAGCAAGCAGCGTTATATCAGTTTCTAAGATGCTGACTGAGCAGAGTTCTTACTCTATCTTATCTATACTTGAGTTAGAAACAGATAAAGCGCTGTTAGAATCCCATCTGTCAATGCTGTGGGACAAAGACTGTTGCAGTGGGAATGGGTTTGAGTTCTCCTGAACTTGGGAAAGGGCAGCTGTTGTTTAAAGATTGTATTATGATAGAGTGACCTTAAGCTAATTTACTAGTTCTCATAGCTATCTTACAGCAAGCACTGAGATGTAAGCCAGGAAAGAGTATCCATTTACTACTTTTACAAATATGGATACAAGGAGTATAGATACATGGAGTAGAGGTTGGAGGTGTTGGGTTCTAGAAGGCTTATAGACCTGATCAGCAGGTTTGTAGGTTACTTTTCTGAAAATAATGTAATTATACTCCTATAACTGAATGATGATTTGTTCAAATGTTATCGTCTGATAAAACATCTGATTTCAAGGTGACACTGTTCCACTGAGGTTTATTTTCATCTCAGAAGAACAAGCAACACAGTGGCTCTTTCTAATGTTATTAAAAACAATCATGCAGAGAAATAATGTCCTCTTTGTAGAATAGCTCACATCCATATGTTTTAATTAACAATTATAGAAAGATAAAGTGAAAACGTTGGGAACAATTTCACTGCAAGACACACTGTATATTGTAATTAACATCATTATATTCAAATTACTCCTTATGCAGTACGTGCACTTCCAAGATGAAACAAGACATTAATGTTCTGTATAAAAAGCAGGTGCAATATCAATCTGACATGAAGTAATGCAGAGTCAGCTAGTTTGCTTTCCAAAAGAGATAGATGGAGTTCAGTGAAAAGAGCTTGATTTTATCAACATATGTTTCTAAGTTATTTGTAGTGTTTTTATACAAATGTATGAATATAATAAGATGAGATTATAATGAAATGCACATTTAATATGTCTAGTATTTTGATGACCTGAAACACTCATTACTACTATATAATATTCATTCAGGGTAATTTACAAAAAAAACAGTGAAATGCAAAAATGTTTATTTGTGGAGTGGAGTGTGACTACTTTGCTTGTGTGTGTGCTCAGTGTAACTAAATTTGCATATAGGGTACCAGATGAAATCTGCAGCGTCATACAGAGGGGAAACAACAAGACAGTACATGGTATAACAGCACAATACAATAAACAAATAACACTACAACTTTTGACACAGCTACTAGGGTGCAAGGGGTATATTGAGCATAGGCTGAAACCTGTTCCTATTAGTTTGTGTGCAACTAACAGGTTTAGAGCCAGTGAAAGATGTGCAAACACAATGGAAAAGTCGAGTCAATGGGCAGAGAGCTCATGGAGAATGTGCGCAGAGTAAGCAAAAGTTATAGATAATGAAAACAGGAGGGAAGAGAGTCTTGCTCACTAGAGCTTACAATCTGAAGGGAAAGGGGCAGACAAACAGGGAGTGAGCTGATGTTAGGGGATCTGAGGGCAAGATATAAGTGGGATAGATGAAGAATGAAAGAGGATGAGGTATACTACAAGGTGAAATGGTTAAGTGGAGGACTGGTAGGCTTTTCTAAACAGGTGGGTTTCAATGAAGAAGAAGCTATACAGGCTAGGGGATAGTCTGATAGATAGAGGGAGATCATTCCAGTGGGGGAAGCATGGGAGAAATCTTGGATAAGGAAGGGAGATGTGGTTACTAGAGGGGATGAAAAGCGACGATCATTGGCCAACTGGAAAGGGCAGGAGGGAGTATGTATGCAGATGAGGTTGGAGATGAATGGAGGAGTGGAGTTGGAGAGGACCTTGTACGTGAGAGTGATAAGTTTAAAAATAATACTCTATTGGAATCGGAGCCAGTGTAAGGTTTATAAGGTTTGAGAGGAGAGACAGAAGTGGAGCGCCAGAGAGGGTAATAAGTCAAGCTTCAGCACTAAGTATAGATCGAAGAGGATCGAAACTGAAGCGGGGGAGGCCAGTAAGAAGAAGGTTGCAGTAGTGGAAACGAGAAATGTCATTGAGTGGATAAGAGTTTTGGTGACATCCTGTGAGAGGAAGGGTCGGATATGGTGTTGCGGACCTGAGGATTGGGCAAGAGATTGAATGTGAGGCGTAATGGAGAGGGAGGAGTTAAGAATGACTCCCAGGCAGTGGAGTTGGGGAACAGAGGAGATGCTGGTGTTGTCAACAGTAATAGAGAAGTTTGGAGGGGAGGAGACTCTTGATGGAGGGAAGACAATGAGTTCAGTTGTGCCCATGTTAAGTTTGAGACAGCATAAGGTAATCCAGGAGGAGATGGCAAAGAGGCAACTGGGCACCTGAGAGAGGGAAGGGGAGAGATCAGGAGATGAGAATTAGAGTTGAGTGTCATGAGTTCACCAAGAGAGGAGGTGTACAGAAAAAATAACAGAATGCCAAGGACAGAACCATGTGAGACTCCTGCAGAAAAGATGGATGGGGACAGGGAACCAGAGGTGGAAACAGAGAAGGAATGCTCGCGACATAGGCCAGTGTCAGCAAGACCAGTGGTGTGAAGGATGTGGAGTAGAAGAGGGTGACCCATGGTGTCAAAGGCCACGGAGAGGTCCAGGAGGATAAGCAGGGAGAAGTGGATTTGGCCGAGAGAAGATCATTGGTGACTTTGGTCAAGGCAGTTCATGTAGAGTGGATGGTGTGGAAGCCAGATTGGAAAGGATCAAGGATGGAGTTGTCAGAGAGGTAGCTGCTGACAGTTGTAGTAAAGCCACTCAAGCATTTTTTTTTTAAGCATGGGTGAGACAAGAGCATGTTTAAAGGATGAGGGGAAGATTCCAGTGGATAGGGGCAGATTGAAGAGGTGAGCAAGGTGGGAGCAGGCAGGGGGGGGCGATGGAGGTGAGAGATGGGATCCAAGGTCCAGGCTGAGGGTGAAGAGGATAATATAAGAGAATGCACTGTCACCAGTAGTGGGGTGGAAGGAGCACAAGAGGTGGTGCCTGGTAGGAGTAGAGGATGGAGTGGTAGGGGTGACATAAGAGTGATGGGAGCAAAGTCAGTGACAGTAAGGGAGATGGGAGGGGATGAGGAGTGGCAAAGGTGTGTGTTGAAAGTGACAAAAAGATGGCGGAGATTGGAGTACTGTGAAGAGATCAGGGATTTGAAGAATTATTTGTTTAACAAGGTAGATGCACATGCACTTAAAGGACCACTAAACCTAAAATGCAGTTTGTCTTATTAAAAAAAAGATACTAGTAATGTTTACAATTATAGATGTGAAAGTTTATATAGCTTATCCGAAAATATCTATTGAAAGGCAGTTGTGATAGTGAGTGGAGTTTTTCTCCTTTGCTCAACAGATTCTTCACCTGTAAAGACACTATAAACATATTATTTAGATTATTTTTTTTCATTGAAAACCAGTTGTTAATTTATATTTATTAAATAGGACCTCCAACTTAGAGAGGAGTTTTGTGTGCCTCCAATCAGCAGTACAATTATCTTTTAATTTGCATAAGCAGTGAATGAACACTCATTGGTTTTGCACACGATCTGAGCACTGCATCCTTTTTTCCCTTCAGAACACTTGACAGGCTACTTCAGTTTTTATACCTTCTGTGATCTATATTAATCACAGAAGGCTAATAGCTGTTGACAATTTATTCTTGTCATGAAGATCATGACAAGAATAAAAATAAACAATAAATTCCTGGTGCTAACAACTTAATTTGCAAGTTGCAAAAAAATGCATCAGTCAATAGGAGCTTTCTCAGACAGGGACCTGGATTACTGTCTTAAAAACTGATAACGTGTCTGAATACCCATCTACAAATAGGAGCAATGTAACATTAGCTACAAGTTCCCATTTCACAAGGGATTGGTCAGTTGACTATCTATTCCACAGAGGTTTCTCAATTGAAGCAACTTGGAGGGGGGTATTCAATTGTCAGCAAGTTTTTTTTTTAGACCGCGTTAAGTCATTTTCCTAAAAATGGGTATTCTAATGATTAACTTGATTCATTCCTTATTCTAGTGAAACCTATGGAGCACGGAGTGCCTTTCTGCTACACTTCACTCCTGCTTGCATACCCTAAAGAGCATGTTATGTCTAACAAGCTCAAGTTATGAATGTTATGTACTTTTATAGCATAAGGTCCTGTTTTAGATCGGTACTATTTATTACTATTTTTTGTATATATATATATATATATATATATATACACACACACACATAGACATTGGGCCTGATTCATTAGGGAAAGTAAAGCAAGAAATGAGTTACTTTGTACCTTGGCAAAACCATGTTGCATTGGAGGGGGAGGTAAATTTAAATTGTGAAGACAGATTTATAGTTGTGGTTGGGCATGTCCTTTATCAACTTTTAATGTCAGCATAAATTAGAGATGCTCACTGACCCCTGTGTTTTGGTTTTGGTTTTGGATCTGGATTACCTTCGGGTTTTGGTTTTGGTTTGGTTTTGGTTTTGGCAAAACTGCCCTTGCGTGTTTTGGTTTTGGTTTTGTTTTGCTATTTTTTAATTACATTTTTTGGCCTAAAATCACATAATTTAGGTATCATTTTGTACCTACATTATTATTAACCTCACTATTCATTTCCATTAATTTCCATTCAATTTTGACGACCTCACAGGTCACAATATTATTTTCATGCACTTTCAAACAAAGATTGCAGCAGTTCTTGCCAGTTTTTAAGAGAAAGGCCATTGTCATGCCTGGGCATAAGACCAACAAGTGTTAAATGTAGAATTATTTTTACACAAATCCTGACAACAGTTGTCTAGCCATTTGTAGCATTTTTAAAGCCAAACTCAGTAGAGGTAGGGACCTTAGCAATCTAGGATCCTCATCCATGTTACGGCATTTGAAGCGAGTTCATGGAAAGCTGTTGGGAAAATCAGAAACTTATGTTAAAAACATAACAACAAGCAGTCCAGCATCATCTACCTCCCTTCTCTCATTTAGATCCCAACACCTGCAATCTACACCCCCAACACCTTCATCATCAATATCCCCAGAAGTGATGGAAGTTAGTCCTGCATCCAAGTTCCTAATTCTATATGACTCCTCTACTAACCATGATTCCTCTGAAGAATTATTGAGCGTTAGTCCCGCTGCTGCTGCTGCTGAGGGTGGATCTTCAACCCAGATGATGACTAGTAGTAGTTTACAACAATTGACTGTTAAACAATCCTTTGCTAGAGGAAGAAAGTAAGAAAGCTGTCACCCAGTCGCAAATCGGATCACAGACATCATGGGGACTATGCTAGTATTAGATCTGCGTCCAATGTCCACTATTAATGCAGCTGGTTTTAGACAGTTACTGGAGGTCTTCTGTCCCTATTACCAAATTCCATCACGACAACATTTTACTAGAAAAGCTATTCCTCACCTCTACCAGAAGGTTCATATAAATGTAATTATTGGGCTACAACTTGCATTTCTACCCACTGTACACTTAACCACAGATATAGGGACAAGCGGAACTGGGCAAACTAAAGATTATATGACTGTGACAGCCCACTGGGTTGGTGATTCGCCTTCACTGGCAGGAACAGCAGCAGCATGTACTCAAGTACTTCACATTTTTCAGTAGTAGGCTACTCTGTGTATCAGCGGCTTCAGAAAGAGGCATACAGCTGACAATCTGTTACAAAAAGTAAGGGATCTCAATGCAACATGGCTAATCCTGCTTGAACTCTCCTGAGGATATGTGATTTCTGATAACGACACCAATATTGTTAGAACATTACAGTGGGGGGGGGGGGAATTCCATCACATTTCCTGTTTTGCTCACACAATAGACTTGGTGTTACAGAACTTTTAAAAAATGACAATGACGTGCAGGAGATGCTGTTTGTGTTCTGAAAAAATTTAGGGTAATTTTTGGGATTCTGCAACAGCATGTAGGAGAATGCAGCAGCTGCAAGAAGACTAGCATTTGAGGGAAATGTCCAGCGAAGTAGTCACCTGTGAAGAGAGTGCAGACACAGTTAGCTTGAGTCAAGTGATTGCTTAATTATACTTTTTGAGAAGCAGCTAGAGACATTTTAGGGATGAAATACAACAAAGTAAATCTGCTAACTATATTGTAATTGTAGATTAAGTACTTAATTCACTTCACCAGGATCCAAGAGCTATCAACATCTTGTAATGATGTCTACTCCTTCAGTTTCTCTGGCAACTTTTTGTCGGAAAAAACTTAGCTTTCCCAAGACACCCAGTGGTGATGCATATGAGTCAGCACAACATTTTGATATTTGCTCTGCTCTAAAAGAATTGCCAAAAAATCGTGACAGCTCTGCCATAAAATGAACTACAAATTCCATGAGGAAGGCCATTATCGGCAATTGCATCAAAGTACACAGACTTCTATGATGGTGGATTCCAGCGGGGATGAATTGCTATTGTTTGAGGAAGATGTATACAATGATGAGGGTGAATATGATGACAGTGTAGATTGTAGCAGGTTCTGAAATCTAGCTAAGAGAAGGGAGCTACCTGATGCTGGTATGCCTGGTAATATATTAGGTAGAATGGTATCTTGGCAATTTTATGTTTTTCTACAATAAACTTTCACCTTTTTTAGAGAGGTTTTTTTTCTTTAAAAAAGTACAAGCTTTTTAGTTACATTTTTGTTTACCTGACTTAAAACCACTATGCACTTCAATATAGGCTTTAAGATGTTGATAGCTATGGCACAATATATTGTCACGGAGACTTGAAGAACACTGACAGCCCTATTATTACAATTTCTGTTTCAACACTGAACCCTGCCACCTCTCCTGTTTCTGAGTGAGCTATGGTACAATAAAATGTAACTCCAGATTTAGCCCAAGCCAGGCAGGCCTATAATTTCTATTTCAGCACTTACAATTAGTAATGGAGAAATGGAGCTCTTCTCTTTCGGTGCTACCTATATAACGCAGTAGAATTTTCCTGCAAATTCTACAGACAAGCCTGCAATTGAGCACTCGTCTTTGGGTGTATATTAGACTCTACACTTATCAGTGCTAATTCAGAAAAATACAGTTTAATCCCCGCTAGGCCCTCCCTAATCAATACAGTGCTATATTAGAATTTCAGCACTCACAAAATACAGCATTTTTAGAAGGGGTATATGAGACCCCAAACACTTTGTAGTGTAAATTCAGAAAAATGCCTGCTCTATACTGCTCTATTCCTGCTCTATACTGTGACCTAACTCTTCTCTGTCTTACTCTCAAATGGCACTAGATCGCCGTGGAGGCGGGTATTTATTGATTATAAAACTCCCGAGATCCGACGACCTCACAATGACGTTTTGCCTCGTTTTGGAATCCGAATAGGCGCGAGAGTACCGAGCCGACTCGGGTCGGTACTCGGATCCCCAAAGTTCGGGTGGGTTTGGTTTCAAGGAAACCGAGCCCGCCCATCTCTAGTATAAATATAAAGCTACCAAGTATTTACATCATACATGAAAAAACAGCCAGTATTTTCCTTATGCGCAAAATAATAAACTCATTTGCAACCCTTGCATTGCAACATGGTTTTGCCAAGGTTCAAAGTTACTCTTTTTTGCTTTACTTTCCTTAATGAATCAGGCCCATTGGTTTCATTAGTGATATATTGGCATATTTTAAAATATTAATGTATGATTTTGCGCATGATTCATGTAATAATTTTAATGGAACATTATTGTAGGTAAAGTTTGGACGGCTAAGCACAGCCTTCTGCTGTTATGGGGACAATTTAAATAGCTACTTTCAGTAACTTCTATCATCTCTTCTTGTTAAAAGCAGGAAGACATAAATGGTTATTTACAAGCCCACTGTAAATATATTGTGTGACATCCTGTGGATAGTTTTGCACTACTGTGTCCATTTGCACAGACCAGCATATGACATAGCTTTTGGACAGCAAGGTGGATCCATGGTTAGAAATTCTGCCTCACAGCTCTGGGGTCATAAGTTCGATTCTTTACTAGGCCCCTCTCTGTGTATCCTCCCATGTTTGCGTAGGTTTTCACAGGTCCTCCAGTTTCCTCCCACACTCCAAAAACATACTGCTGACAAAATTAACCCTAGTGCATGTGCTAGGGAATTTAGACTGTAAGGTCCACTGGGGCAGAGACTGAGGTAAATAACAAATATTCTCTGGAGAGCGCTGCAGAATTGGTGGTGTTATATAAATAAATAGATGATGATGATGATGATGATGATGATGAAAGAGTGACAATTGCTGGGGTACAAAACTTTGCTTGTTGAGAAGTGAAGTGTTGGGAGAATCGTAATGTTCGATGCTGAATGTAAGCAAGGCAAAAGATCAAACATCATATTGCACCCTCCTGCAGCTATGAGATTTTATGTTGTGAGATTTTATTGAGCTTCTAGGAGCTCATATTGAACATTTAAGGAGACATTCCCATTTTGGCAGGTGAAATCAGACCCTTTTTCCCCACAACACAATGCAATGAACATGGGATAGAACATTTAAAGGTGCAAATGTTCCAATAAAAAAATACATGAAAATGAACAAAATGTGACAATAGACATGAAGACAGTCCTGATATTTTGGGTTAGACATCGCACCATGCATGGCCTTCCTAAAACAAAGATTGGATATGATTTCTCCCTGTTCTCTGAATTTTTAGAAAGTAAAGGGTCTTCGTTGGTGTCTTTATTCTAAGTGTCACATTTATGGATTTTTTGTTTTTATATTTTGTTTTTTTGTGAACACATTCCTGCTCTCACTACACTATCCCAACCCCATAACTTTATTAATTTGTATGCTAAACAATATCTTGTTTTCATGATTTCACACTTACAATAATATATATTTAAAAAGATAATCTAAGTCAAATAGATTCAAATTATTTGCTCTGATGGCCACTGTCTGGAGCTTATTTTCTCTAGACTATGCTCAGTTTCTGATTTCCTTAACACTCCTTTCCCACTCAAGGATCATCACCTTATTAGCTACACGCTCATGCCCAGGTCCTTACCCTTCCCACTGTCAAACTCTTCTAAGTCACCTAATACCCACAGGACTATTAACTCTATTGATTTTCAACAGTTTTCCACCTCTCTGCAATACCTTCTCTCCCCAATTTCTACATCTTCAAGGTGGTGGCGTAGACATTCTACTCTCTCCATGTTGCACCTTCCAAGTCATACCCTCTGAACCCTCCCTCTCATTCTCTTCCTTTGAAGTCCACACTATCCATCTATTTTATCCTCTCCACCTTCATGTAGCTGTCATTTCAGGTCCAGTTTCCCAATTCCTTGACAACTTTGCAGCCTGGCTTACTTATTTCCTATCTTTTGACCTGCCTACACTCATACTAGGCGATTTCAACATTCCCATTGGTAATCCCACTGTCTCTTCTGCCATTAAACTTCTTTCACTTACTTCCTCTTTTGGTCTCTCCGAATGGACCTCATCTCCCACCCACTGTGATGGGAACTCCCATGACATTGTCTTCTCCCGCTACTGCTCCCTCTAAACTTTCTCCAATTAAGCCTTCCCACTCTCTGACCACAACCTCCTTTCCTTCAGCCTCAACTTAGCTCATGCCCTTCCCCCTGCACCCAAATACAAATGTACACAATGAAACCTAAGTACTCTTAACGCTAAACATTTCTCATTTTCACTAAAACAACTATTTTCTCCAATGACTGCATTGTTCTGTCCAAATCAGGCTGGGTGGGGTACGAAATTCAGGTGTTGGTGTCACCGACAGTGACTACCACGAAGGGAGGAAAACAAAAATGATTTATCTGACTTACAAGAAACAAGGACTGACCTTAAGAATGACAGATGAAGTGCCTGGCAGTCTGCTAACAAATCACTATGCTCAATAACAACGGCATGTTGGTACTATGCAATTTTCAGTTGCGACTTGTCTCTCAGTATTTTTAAAGCGGCATCTCACCTAACTATTACACTGAGGCTTAAGTGTAATAGGTAGAATGACAAGCTTTAAAATTTTCATACAGATTGCAGTCAATTGCCTGTTTTATAGATATTTAAATATATATCTGTGTTTTGACTAACTATTGCATTTAATCATTTAATCTTCGAATGCATGCAAAGGACACTTTCGACAGCAAATTATTTCAAGGGCGGGGAGGAAAGCCACATGACTTGCATTCGCTACAGGGCAGGTGTAAGTGCCAACTTTGTTTTTCGGGAATGTTTTTTCATTAATGATTATATTATTAACAGGTGCTAATATATTTAATAATTTAGAATTTTTTTCTAGCTAAGGGAATAAACTTGCCCAGTCTGTGTGCTACATGAAAAAGCAGGCTGTGTTTTCCCTGCATGTCAAAAATTGCATTTGTGCCTATTGTATCGCAACATGGTTTGCCCACATGACAATATGCATTCTTTGACTGGATAGGCTACTAACTCTAATTGAGGCCTTTTAGTCATTTAGCAGTTATCTTCATCTTTATCTAATGTATATAACTGTTGCATACCTCCTAATAGTGTCAATGCAAGGGCCATTAAAGGAGTGGGGATTACAAAACCAAGGTGGAGTTTTGCCCAAATTGGCCATATCTGGGTGGAAAGTGGGTGTTTCTGGTTAGGGAGTAGGAGTTTATGGGTGGGGTTTGCACATATCAGGGTGGGGCTTATTTTGTCCTGATTTATGATGGGAAGTATGTTGTTGTTTATCCCTGGTCAAATTTGTGATGTTACAAGGGAACTCCCTGCTTTTTTTGAAAATACATATTCTCAAGTTTGTAATACATTATTTTGCAAAATATTGTTGACAGGTCGCCAAGACAACTCGTTTTTTTCTATTTCCAACAATGTTGTAGCTTTCTTGAAAATAGGTCACCCACACTGCTGCAGGGAATGTGAAAGCTTCTTCATCCAATTGCTGACCAGAAGGGTATGGTACATAATTACGACAGCATTGTGATTGGTCGACACTCACACTGACGACATTATTCACCTGTCCACACAATCCAAGTGTCAGTATTTAGCATGCCGATATTTTCATGTCAACAGGTTAAGTGCCGACATTTACAGTGTCAGAGTAATGACTGCCACCGGACCAGGACAGGTGCAGTAGATCTGTGTTGGGCCAGTGTGCATCCTATTTCTGAGGTAATGTAGCTTTATGTCACATCTTACTATTGCCTGTGTGTCACTTTCATGCTAGGAAATTAAGGATCTTATACTGTCAACCAGGATTGGGACGACCATAGAGAGAGGTGTGGAGCCTAACATGCTACTAGTTTCATCAGGGACCCTCACGAAGGAGTATGGGCTCCACTGCAAGTAAAATGCAGGTCTAAACCCTCAATACGGGTTCCTGGTGTGACAAACGAATAGAACAGTAGCCAAAACGGAGCGTTAGGAATCCTGATGCTTTCAGCCTGGTAGAGAAGGTTCAAAACCAGAAGCCATAAGAGTGGTCAGAACAATCCAAGTCGTGGTCACAGGCAGGGGTTCAAAATTAGGAAACAAGCTGGAGAACTGGTACACAGGATATCCAACTGGAAATGGTATCTCAAGGAACGCTGCAGTAAAGGAAAACTAATACTCTGCACCATGCTGTACACAGAGTTGGCTTTAAATAGAGTAAACAATATGAATTGGGTGGGCAACATGACATCAGCGATCACATGACTGCAGTTTAAAAAAGGAGAGGAGACTGCTCGACAGGACCCATCAGATGGGCGTATTGAACTGAGAAGATGGAAAGAGAGCGCCGGCTCTTGCCACAAGCAAAACACCAGGACCCGCTGGAAGAGGAGCCAGATGGCTCTGTTAACTTATTTTTCCCAGTGGGTCCTTTATGACCCAGTCCAATGCTGTCTTTAGGCATATCATTTATTATCACTGTTTATCCCTGGTCAAAAGTCTGATATTTCAAGGGATCTACTACTCCTACCTACTCTTTATTTGAAAATTCATATTCCAATAATATAATGCATTACAATTTTTGTTTTAATCTTTTCTGCTGCCCTTAGAAACATAAAGTTGTTTCTACTTGTGATCTGTGATTTGAGAGTAGCTCCAAAAGTCCCCAAATTAACCCTAGCACCTACAATTTTGCTTAGCATTTAAGCACATGGGTTTGTTTATATCAGTGTGCAAATGCATCATATCATCAGGAAAAAATAAAACTTTCAATTCTAACATGTCAATCTTTGTTTCTGGACAATATAACTACATCAGACCTTGTATAAAGGAATCTAGTTTGTTATTGCTATACTTGGGAGAACTTGCAGATTAAGTGTGGGTGTAACCATGTAATTATTTGCGGTTGCACTAATATGAAAGTGACTTTGTGAAGAATGAATGAAAATGTCCAATTTTCTCAGTATTTGCCCATACAAATAAAATAGTATAAGCTCTACTCTGCCTCCAAAACAGAACCCTTTGTGTTGTGGATAAAGAAAATAAACTATATAAATTATACTTGTATAGACTAAGGAATAAGAATAGTAATTGCAGGTGAAATTGGCATTTTGCACACATGTAAAAATGAATTTGGTCATAAAGGGAAGAAAACCATCCAGATGTAAAAGGGTTAAGATATTTTTTATTTTAAAGAAATGTTTACAAAATGGCCCAATTTAAAAACCACTGGAACAGTTCAACTTTGGCACCTACCATAATTTCTTATTAGACTTTAATGTTTTAAATCCAGAAAACATATGCTGCATAAGAATAAGACTGCCAAATTTAAGGTGACATTAAGGAGAGCAGTGTAGTGGGAGGGAGAGGTGTTGTGTTATAGATGAATTTGGATGAGGTAAGGGGTTTCTGGCTTACCAACACTCCAATGGTCTCATAAATTCTTTGGACAGCTCTTTAATAACAAGCTATATACTTCTGGTGATTCATTACTCTGCAGTTGATTTTTCCTTCTCAGAGAAACATTGCAGGGGACAAGGACTCAGAACACAAAGTTGTAAGGGAATGACAAATATGCAATATCTTGAATTGACTTACAATCCTTTTATAAGTAATTACCTTAAAAAGGTTGGTGTCAAATTAAAAGCTTTTTGCAATAATAGCAGGTGTTTAAACTGTTTATCCATTCCATGTGTGTTTGTGTTTTTTCCCTTAAGAGTTTATTGAGAAACCAAGATGCTATCTGCATGTATTTGTTTAGTTTCAGCTTTATAATTGTTCAAGATTTCATTTCTCTGATGGATTTTTTTCTCTTTAAACGATTCAAGTATACATGACATCTAATACATAGAGATAAAACAACTTAAATTGCGGATCATTCCCTAGAGCATTTCATTTTCCCTGAATGGAATCATTTTTATCACAATTAATACACAACACTTTACAGCAAGGCTTTCCAAGTGGCATTGTGCAAATACTTTTCCTTCTAAAAGTGAAGGGAAATAAGGACAGTCAGGGGCTGGCTGGGCTGAGGTTCGGGGGGCATCTGCCCCCCAGGCCGGTCCCATTATGGGCTACCTTAGAATTATTAGCCACAAATGAATTACAAATAAAGACAATGGTTCATTCACACATACAACAAACTAAACTTCAGGACTCATTTAAAATACAAAACCTACCATCACCCAAAGAATTTAAAGGGAGTAAGTAAAGTATTAATATTTATACCAAGTATTTGTGGCAAAAGAAAGATACATGAAATTACCAATCAAGAAATTTATATACACTGTTAGCAATAGATCTATGGTCAGAACCATTCTCATGCCTCAAAAAATGAGTCTATAGATTATGGAGTTAGATGCTGCGGTTCCAGGCCACAAAACCTAACTTTTTATGCAATAGATGCAATAGAAAGCTGATGATGTATTGATGCCAGGGACGGATTAAGACATTGCAGGCCCCTAGGCTATGGGTACTTTAAGGCCCCCATTAATATTGGGCATAAGTCGTTTGACAAATATTAATCTTAATATACTTACTGTGTCTTTATATTTTCTTGTTTTCATAGATATATAGTTATGTGCAACAGTGGTCAAAGTGCAAATGACGACAGTAGAAGTGATGGTATCGCATACAACCATCTACCAACCCCCTTCGACTGCTGTATATATATTATTTAAATAAATAAACACAAGTCATTCACTGCTGCTGTTCAGAGAAGCCTTGCATACTTCCCAAAAAACCACTAGAAAGAACAGCGCTTTGAGAATACTCTAGATGATTCACTATGTATATATGTATATATGTATATGTATATATGTATATGTATGTATGTATATATGTATATATGTATATGTATGTATGTATATATATATATATATATATATGTATATATATGTATGTATATATGTATATATATTAGGGATGTGCACCGGCGACTTTTGAGGTCTCGTGTTTTGTGTTTTGGATCCGGATTTTCGTTATTTTTGAGGTTCGGATTTGTCTCGCAAAACACTTGACGAAAGGTCTCGGTTCGGATTTAAGGTATTGGATTCGGATTTTTTTTGAAAAAAACATAAAAAGTTTAAAAATCAAGTTTTTGGGCTTATTTTCACTCCTAGGCTATTATTAACCTCAATAACATTCAATAACAAGCATTTCCACTAATTTACAGTGTATTCTGAACACCTCACAATATAGTTATTAGTCCAAAACGTTGCAACAAGGTATCTTTCTGGACTGCGTAGAGGAGTGGGTCACCACAATATATATTAAAAACCCTGAACTTTTATGATTCGCACCAATAAATGTACCTGGACTGCGTAGAGGAGTGGGTCACCACAATATATATTAAAAACCCTGAACTTTTATGATTCGCACCAATAAATGTACCTGGACTGCGTAGAGGAGTGGGTCACCACAATATCTTAAAAACCCCGAACTTTTATGAATCGCACCAATAAATGTACCTGGACTGCGTAGAGGAGTGGGTCACCACAATATATTAAAAACCCTGAACTTTTATGATTCGCACCAATAATTGTACCTGGACTGCGTAGAGGAGTGGGTCACCACAATATAAATTAAAAACCCTGAACTTTTATGAATCGCACCAATAATTGTACCTGGACTGCGTAGAGGAGTGGGTCACCACAATATATTAAAAACCCTGAACTTTTATGATTCGCACCAATAATTGTACCTGGACTGCGTAGAGGAGTGGGTCACCACAATATAAATTAAAAACCCTGAACTTTTATGAATCGCACCAATAATTGTACCTGGACTGCGTAGAGGAGTGGGTCACCACAATATAAATTAAAAACCCTGAACTTTTATGATTCGCACCAATAATTGTACCTGGACTGCGTAGAGGAGTGGGTCACCACAATATCTTAAAAACCCTGAACTTTTATGATTCGCACCAATAATTGTACCTGGACTGCGTAGAGGAGTGGGTCACCACAATATATTAAAAACCCTGAACTTTTATGATTCGCACCAATAATTGTACCTGGACTGCGTAGAGGAGTGGGTCACCACAATATAAATTAAAAACCCTGAACTTTTATGAATCGCACCAATAATTGTACCTGGACTGCGTAGAGGAGTGGGTCACCACAATATATTAAAAACCCTGAACTTTTATGATTCGCACCAATAATTGTACCTGGACTGCGTAGAGGAGTGGGTCACCACAATATCTTAAAAACCCTGAACTTTTATGATTCGCACCAATAATTGTACCTGGACTGCGTAGAGGAGTGGGTCACCACAATATAAATTAAAAACCCTGAACTTTTATGAATCGCACCAATAATTGTACCTGGACTGCGTAGAGGAGTGGGTCACCACAATATATTAAAAACCCTGAACTTTTATGATTCGCACCAATAATTGTACCTGGACTGCGTAGAGGAGTGGGTCACCACAATATAAATTAAAAACCCTGAACTTTTATGAATCGCACCAATAATTGTACCTGGACTGCGTAGAGGAGTGGGTCACCACAATATAAATTAAAAACCCTGAACTTTTATGATTCGCACCAATAATTGTACCTGGACTGCGTAGAGGAGTGGGTCACCACAATATCTTAAAAACCCTGAACTTTTATGATTCGCACCAATAATTGTACCTGGACTGCGTAGAGGAGTGGGTCACCACAATATATTAAAAACCCTGAACTTTTATGATTCGCACCAATAATTGTACCTGGACTGCGTAGAGGAGTGGGTCACCACAATATAAATTAAAAACCCTGAACTTTTATGAATCGCACCAATAATTGTACCTGGACTGCGTAGAGGAGTGGGTCACCACAATATATTAAAAACCCTGAACTTTTATGATTCGCACCAATAATTGTACCTGGACTGCGTAGAGGAGTGGGTCACCACAATATCTTAAAAACCCTGAACTTTTATGATTCGCACCAATAATTGTACCTGGACTGCGTAGAGGAGTGGGTCACCACAATATATTAAAAACCCTGAACTTTTATGATTCGCACCAATAATTGTACCTGGACTGCGTAGAGGAGTGGGTCACCACAATATCTTAAAAACCCTGAACTTTTATGATTCGCACCAATAATTGTACCTGGACTGCGTAGAGGAGTGGGTCACCACAATATCTTAAAAACCCTGAACTTTTATGATTCGCACCAATAATTGTACCTGGACTGCGTAGAGGAGTGGGTCACCACAATATATTAAAAACCCTGAACTTTTATGATTCGCACCAATAATTGTACCTGGACTGCGTAGAGGAGTGGGTCACCACAATATCTTAAAAACCCTGAACTTTTATGAATCGCACCAATAATTGTACCTGGACTGCGTAGAGGAGTGGGTCACCACAATATATTAAAAACCCTGAACTTTTATGATTCGCACCAATAATTGTACCTGGACTGCGTAGAGGAGTGGGTCACGACAATATAAATTAAAAACCCTGAACTTTTATGAATCGCACCAATAATTGTACCTGGACTGCGTAGAGGAGTGGGTCACCACAATATATTAAAAACCCTGAACTTTTATGATTCGCACCAATAATTGTACCTGGACTGCGTAGAGGAGTGGGTCACCACAATATCTTAAAAACCCTGAACTTTTATGATTCGCACCAATAATTGTACCTGGACTGCGTAGAGGAGTGGGTCACCACAATATCTTAAAAACCCTGAACTTTTATGATTCGCACCAATAATTGTACCTGGACTGCGTAGAGGAGTGGGTCACCACAATATATTAAAAACCCTGAACTTTTATGATTCGCACCAATAATTGTACCTGGACTGCGTAGAGGAGTGGGTCACCACAATATCTTAAAAACCCTGAACTTTTATGATTCGCACCAATAATTGTACCTGGACTGCGTAGAGGAGTGGGTCACCACAATATCTTAAAAACCCTGAACTTTTATGATTCGCACCAATAATTGTACCTGGACTGCGTAGAGGAGTGGGTCACCACAATATATTAAAAACCCTGAACTTTTATGATTCGCACCAATAATTGTACCTGGACTGCGTAGAGGAGTGGGCACTGGGCACCACAATAAAATATATAAAAAACCTTCAACAGATCTGCATTACACTACACATACGGCTGCTCCTCCATCCTCTCCATCATATACATGTTGGAGTTTTAGCGTGTGACAACCTCTTGTTTTTGATGATGTCAGTGCATTTTGAATATTTTTCAATTTGCCCCACACCACTGAATGTACTTTATCTATGATACGCAATACGCATCTATCTATCTTGACTGCGTAGTGTGGTGGCCCCGGTACACAATTTGGTACCGAGGCCACAATATAATTAAAAAACCCTCCACGTGTCTGAATTCCACCAAACAAGTATCTGGACTGCATAGTGGGGTGGCCCCGGTACCCAATTTGATACCGGGGCCACAATACCTCCTCCAAACATGGTACAGACAATTCGTCATTGAGATCCCAGACAGACAGGGTCAAAGTGTTATTGTTTGACTTTGTAAACCCAAAAAACTGTCCCTGTTGCACATAGTCGTGCAATGAAGACTGACTTTTTCATTTAAAGGCACGATCTTTCAAGTGTAGTGTTTGTAAGTCTAAGTCATATTATACTTTTGGTAAAATTGGTTTATTTTGTTCCTCTTTATGGTAATTAATTAGTAATAGAATTAAAGTATGAAATAGAATTAAAGTATGAAATAGAATTAAAGTATGAAATAGAATTAAAGTATGAAATAGAATTAAAGTATGAAATAGAATTAAAGTATGAAATAGAATTAAAGTATGAAATAGAGTGGTATAGAGTTGTAGTGTGGTATAGATAGAGTGGTCCACACAATATAATAATAAAACCCTCAACTGGTCTGAATTCCACCAAACAAGTATCTGGACTGCGTAGTGTGGTGGCCCCGGTACACAATTTGGTACCGAGGCCACAATATAATTAAAAAATTGGGCATCAACTGTCACCGTTGTTTAATATCTGATACACCTAAATATGGACTGCACAGTGGAGTGGCCCCGGTAGTAAATTTGGTGCCGGGGCCACAATACCTCCTCCAACTTCCAAGTGTAGTGTTTATAAAGACAGACAGCGTCGAAGTGTTATTAGTTGACTTTCTTAACCCTAAAATTGTCCCTGTTGCAAATATTCATGCAATGGACAGTTACTTTTCTATTGAAAGACTCAAGCTTTCAAGTGTAGTGTTTATAAAATATAAACAACAATACAGTAGTTTTAGAGCACGTCAATACCTCTTGTTTTAAATTATGACACGGCATTTTACTTTTGGTTTAATTTCTTGAATTTCTTTACATTTGGTTTTACTTTTTGAACATGGCAAACGACTGTTGATTGGTCATATAATGCAAAAAAAAAAGTTCCAAGATGGAATTGTCCTTGGGCCCTCACACCCACCCTTACGTTGTTGAAATAGGACATGCACACTTTAACAAACCAATCATTTCAGCGACAGGGCCTACCAAACAACTTTGGCTGAAATGATTGGTTTGTTTGGGCCCCCACACCAAAAAAGCTATTCATCTCTCCCTGTACAGACTAAACAGGCTCTACTGAGGCAAGATGTCGTCCTCATCCTCAACCTCTGATTCCTCTCCCCCTACAGTGTGTACTTCCTCCTCATCACACATTATCAATTCGTCCCCGCTGGACTCCACAACCACAGGTCCCTCTGTAGTATCTGGAGGGCAGTGCTGTACTTCATTGAGGAATTGATTATTCATTTTTATAAACATCATTTTTTCAACGTTATGAGGAAGCAACCTCCTTCGCCGCTCACTGACCAGGTTCCCCGCTGCACTAAAAACTCTTTCCGAGTACACACTGGAGGGGGGACAACTCAGGTAAAATAGAGCCAGTTTGTACAGGGGCTTCCAAACTGCCTTTTTTTCCTGCCAGTAACAATATGGACTGTCTGACATGTCTACTTGGATGGTGTCAGCAAAGTAATCATCCACAATTTTTTCTATTGTGACAGCATCCAATGCAGCGAGAGTAGACATGTCTGCAATGGTTGGCAGGTCCTTCAGTCCGGACCAGATGTTATCAGCATCCCCGCCAGTGCCTCTTTTGGGAAAACTGAGCTTTTTCCTCGCAGCCATAGATGTGGAAGAAAATGAGGGTGGAGCTGTTGGCATGTCACGGTCCTCTTCAGAGGACAATCTCCTGACCAGCAGGTCTTTGCACCGCTGTAGACTTGTGTCCGCCGGAAACAGAGACACAACATACGCTTTAAACCGAGGATCGAGCACGGTGGCCAGAATGTATTCCTCTGACTTTAAAAGAGTGACCACCCTCGGATCCTGGCAAAGCGTACGAAGGGCTACATCCACAAGAGCTACATGCTTGGTGTAATCGCAATGGCTTACCAGCTCCTCCCTCACTTTCTCCAGCTGCTTCTGCAACAGCCTGATCAGGGGAATGACCTGACTCAAGCTGGCAGTGTCGGAACTGACTTCTCGTGTGGCAAGTTCAAATGGCTGCAGAACCTTGCACAACACGGAAATCAGTCTCCACTGCGCTTGACTGAGGCGCATCCCCACTCCTTTGCCTATGTCGTAGGTGGCTGTGTAGGCCTGAATGGCCTTTTGCTGCTCCTCCATCCTCTGCAGCATATAGAGGGTGGAGTTCCAGCGCGTCACAACCTCTTGTTTGAGGTGATGGCAGGGCAGGTTCATGCTTTTTTGATGTGCCTCTAGTCTGCGGTAGGCACTGGCTGAATGCCGAAAGTGTCCAGCAATTTTGCGCGCCACCGCAAGCATCTCCTGCACACCCCTGTCACTCTTGAGGTAATGCTGCACCACCAAATTAATGGTGTGGGCAAAACATGGGACGTGCTGGAAATTGCCCATATTTAATGCCCGCACAATGTTACTGGCATTGTCTGACACCACAAATCCCCATGAGAGTCTAAGTGGGGTAAGCCACTGGGAGATAATTTCCCTCATTTTCTCTAATATGTTGTCAGCGTTGTGCCTCTTATTAAAGCCTGTAATGCACAATGTTGCCTGCCTTTGCATGAGCAGCCATTTTGTAGATGCTGCTACTGATGCAGCTGTTGCTGTTGCTGCGGAAGGGGATGCATCTACCCAGTGGGCTGTCACAGTCATATAGTCCTTCGTTTGCCCAGAACCACTTGTCCACATGTCCGTGGTTAAGTGGACAGTGGGTACAACCGCATTTTTAAGAGCACTGAGGACACTTGATTGTACTTCTCTGTACATTTTTGGTATCGCCTGCCTAGTGAAGTGGAATCTCGAGGGGATTTGGTACCGGGGACACAATACCTCCATCAACCCTCTAAATCCCACTCCACTGATGGCGGACACCGGGCGCACGTCTAACACCAACATTGCAGTTACAGCCGCAGTTATACGCTTTGCAATAGGGTGACTACTATCGTATTTTGTGGTCATGACAAACGACTGTTGGACGGTCAATTGTTTTGTGAAAGACTTAGCGGTCTTACGACTTCCCCTCTGGGAAGATGACCGACTAACAGCAGCAACAGCAGCAGTGGCAGTAGTAGGCGTACCGCTGCAGGATTCCTCGGATGAATCCCGTATTGAGGAGGACTCAGTCTGGCTGCTGACTTGGGCTGCAGGACTGAATCTGATGGAGATTGTGGAGGAAGTTGACGAGGAGGGTGTTGCTGGTGTGTATCCAACTGGACCACGGGATTTAGGTGTCCCTGTACCGATGAGGGTCCTAGCCCCAGTTCCTGAACTAACCACTGAACTATGAAGGTTATTCAGGTGACGTATAAGGGAGGATGTTCCTAGGTGGGCAAGATCCTTACCCCTGCTTATTTGAGCTTTACATAAGCTACATATGGCCATACATTGGTTGTCTGGATTTGGATAAAAATAACTCCAGACCGAAGAGGTGCATTTTTTGGTCTTCTGACCAGGCATGACGATGGGCTTTTTCATCCCATGGACATCAGCTGTTTCCCCCCCTGGTGCCTCATTTACAATAACCACATCACCATCCTCATCATCAAGTTCCTCCACAGCGCCAGCTACATCATCAATAGCCTCCTCCCGAGCCACCTCTTCCCGTACAGTGATGGGAAGGTCAGGCTTGACAACCACCAACACCCTTGGACTCGCCTTGGGGATTTGTGATAATTTCTCTTTAGAAGGCAGAGTTGTTTGCTGTTTTGTTGCTGACAGCATAACTCTCTTCAATTTTTTGTAGGGGGGGGGAGGAGGAGGAGGGCTAAGATCCGTGGGTGAAGCTGAACCACTAGTCATGAACACGGGCCAGGGCCTAAGCCGTTCCTTGCCACTCCGTGTCGTAAATGGCATATTGGCAACTTTACGTTTCTCCTCAGATGATTTAAAGTTTCTCTTTTTGCTACTTTTTCTTAACTTGGGCTTTTTGGATTTTACATGCCCGGTACTACGAGATTGGACATCGGGCTTGGAAGACGACGTTGATGGCATTTCATCGTCTATGTCATGACTAGTGGCAGCAGCTTCAGCATTAGGAGGAAGTGGGTCTTGATCTTTCCCTACTTTATCCTCCAAATTTTTGGTCTCCATTATATGTAGCACAAGATACTGCAGAATGTGTGAACTTGGTAATATTGCAGTACCAATGGACTTATACTGCTGGATTGGTTTTGCAAATTTGGTTATAATTATTATATATTTTTTTTTTTTTTTTAATTTTTTATTTTTTTTTACTTTTTTTTAATTTTTAAAAAACTTGGGAATAGTGGGGAAAAAACTATGCCCTTAGAAGCACAGAGCACAGGACACAGCACCACTGGACTGAACAGGACACGGCACAGGACCCAGCAGCACTACGGAACTCAGCAGGACAGAGCACAGGACACAGCACCACTGGACTGATACTGCAGAATGTGTGAACTTGGTAATATTGCAGTACCAATGGACTTATACTGCTGGATTGGTTTTGCACATTTGGTTATAATTATTATATATTTTTTTTTTGTTTTTAAATTTTTTATTTTTTTTTACTTTTTTTTTATTTTTTAAAAACTTGGGAATAATGGGGAAATAACTATGCCCTTAGAAGCACAGAGCACAGGACACAGCACCACTGGACTGAACAGGACACGGCACAGGACCCAGCAGCACTACGGAACTCAGCAGGACAGAGCACAGGACACAGCACCACTGGACTGATACTGCAGAATGTGTGAACTTGGTAATATTGCAGTACCAATGGACTTATACTGCTGGATTGGTTTTGCACATTTGGTTATAATTATATATATTTTTTTTAATTTCTAATTTTTTATTTTTTTTTACTTTTTTTTTATTTTTTAAAAACTTGGGAATAATGGGGAAATAACTATGCCCTTAGAAGCACAGAGCACAGGACACAGCACCACTGGACTGAACAGGACACGGCACAGGACCCAGCAGCACTACGGAACTCAGCAGGACAGAGCACAGGACACAGCACCACTGGACTGATACTGCAGAATGTGTGAACTTGGTAATATTGCAGTACCAATGGACTTATACTGCTGGATTGGTTTTGCACATTTGGTTATAATTATATATATTTTTTTTAATTTCTAATTTTTTATTTTTTTTTACTTTTTTTTTATTTTTTAAAAACTTGGGAATAATGGGGAAATAACTATGCCCTTAGAAGCACAGAGCACAGGACACAGCACCACTGGACTGAACAGGACACAGCACAGGACCCAGCAGCACCACTGACCTCAGAAGGACAGAGCACAGCACACAGCACCACTGGACTGATACTGCAGAACACAGCACAGCACAGCACAGCACAGCACAGCACAGCACAGCACAGAACTAAACAGCACAGAACTAAACAGCACAGAACTAAACAGCACAGAACTAAACAGCACAGAGGACCACCTGACACACCCTCCCTCTACCCTGATCAATGCCCGAGTGAAGATGGCGGCGACTAGCGGGGAATTTATAGGATCCGAGTATCGCGAGATCCGACAACGGGATTATGAGTCAGAGCCTCAGTTTCACTTTTGAATTTGGCGCCAATACCCGGATCTGTCTCGGATCCGACTCGGATCCGCAACGTTCGGGTGGGCTCGGATTTCATAAATCCGAGTGCGCTCATCCCTAATATATATGTATGTATATGTGTATATGTATGTATATATATATATATATATATATGTATATGTATGTATATATAAAGTTATAGATTATTCTTTAATGCCAAGTCAGAAGGACTGTTGTATGTTTATTTGGTGGCTTTGCACATCCTGGTGTTAGAAGATAGCAGTGTCGCCTGTGGCAGTCTCAAAGGCCCCTGCGATGAGCTATATCCTGACACAAGTTAGTTTTTTGGACACTTGAAAAGACTTTTTGGAGCCGTTCACAGCTTGACATCCTTGCAGATAAAGGCAGCATTTGAAGACTGCCTATACAGGTATATAGAAATATGAACTTCAAAGAAAATGTCTTCATATTTCATATACTGATGAGCAGAAATCACACCCGGGTTGTGAATTATACTTACTAGCGGTACCTGGGAACAGCTATAATCACATGTCTTTGGGAAAGAGATGTCCCATTGCTATGATTCCATCACATTTGGTATTTAAATGTGCAGGAGATTATGACAGGTTTATTGAAGGGGGAGTTATGTCTCTGGGATATATTTGTGAAGAATTACAAAAGGTCAAAACCTTTGGAATATTTATGTGCAAACTATAGTGACACCCAGGGGACATTCATGCCGCCCTATTAGCATCAACACTGACCCTGTGAAGGCCGTCCCATTTAATTTTGCTTAAAAAACCTGTCTTGTGAAGGGGCAAATTGTCAGTCTTTTGGAAAATAAATCATTATTGATAAGCTGTCCATCTTCACACCGATTTCCCTTGGCCAGAATATACCACTTATCTGTAAAGTATACTCTGAATTGAATCCCTTTATTTTAAATTGTTTTGCTTGTTATGTATGTCATGTCATCTTAGTTGTTTTTAAATAACCTGTAAGCTTTGTACATTTTGTATATTAAATTTAAAAATGTACTTTTTGATTTAAACAAATTCATTGCCTGTGTAGAAGAGAGAGATTGCTTGGCTGGATTAACTCCTTAGATACCAGAGTGTGTAGGGTTAACTGTTTAGCTACCAGAGTACCAAGTGTGCGCAACTGGATAATTAAGTCATAGGTTTGCTACGGGCCTTATACGTAGCTGGTGGCAGTTTGCGTTAGGGAATGTAAACTATAAGCTCCATTGGGGCAGTGACTTGTTGGGAAAGGGACCAGTAAATCTGTAGCCTTAGAGTAAAAGGTGGGTGTGAGATTTGGCCTGGAAACCTGTGTGTTCCCTTACAGTAAGCTTCCAAGTTTGTGACAGATAAACGGGATCAGGAGCAGTTTCCTGACAAAATAGAGGTGATATATTGTATGATTGTTGGAATATATGTTAACATATCAAATCAGGGAGCAGCCAGAGGGGCCTATCCCTGACATACACGATTCAGGCATGTTGCAAAGAATTGGGACTCCTTGTTGTCACAGTTCAAAGTTTCCTCTCTTTTAATCAGAATATGTTAATGTTTTTTTCAATACCTAAATGTGCTAACTGGGTTTTGATGAATTCTTTACTGAGTGCAGCAAAACATCCAACAGCACTACAAGGGATTTGGCCTCACGCACTCTGCCCCCCCCCCACCCCCATTCAGTATTAAAAAACAAGCTTAGCCCTACTACGGATTTATTCTGGTTCGATTCTCAGCCAGCTTGATATATATTATTTAGTGTCTGTAACACTCTTTCAATATTGGTAAGTCTGAAAATTGCTTTGTGATAATCTCAAGAGCTGTTACCTGTTAATCATTGTAACCACCAGACAAGGTATTTCCTTAGAAGAAAAGAGATTTAAATAATAAAAAAAACCAAAAAAACAACAGTACCCGCTGAAAGTAGGAACCATTCTTCCCATACTTAGTTCTGACCCGACGGAGTTAGCAGGTGCACCTGCGCGGACATACGCCAGAGCGAAGTCTCCACGGAGGAGATTAGGGAGTGCATTCTGTTTCTACAGCGGATATATTCCGTATATTACTCACGCCTAGTGGACCTACTCGTTCTTCCCCCTGAGGGACTCCAGGACATCCAACAGACCTGGTAAGGAGCCGTATTATTTATTCCTTTCTGCCGGAGGAACTTTCTATTATTTATACATACTGTGCACACATTTGCTATCTGCTTAATAGGAACTGCCTATATCCAACCCTTCAGGAATATTGTCCTCATTCCCCGCGATTGGGATTTGGTATGCATGTTTGTCTTTCTGGACAGTCTCTATATTTTTACTATCTGGATCCAGAAGTATATGGTTATATTTCACTCATTATTCCACAAGCACTAATATTACTGAGGAACTGTATCATTCTAATTATTTGATCTGTGTTGACATGTTTTCTAATTTTTGCATTTGTCATATGTGATATATTAAACCTATATCTATTTTATACTTGGGAGTTATTACTCTTCCAGCGCCATTATTTTCCAATTTATTCAAGTACTTTAGGGTTTCAATAGACCCTTAATGAGCAGCAGGAGAGTTGATAACACCAAGTATTAACACAAGGACTATCGTTTAGTATTTTTATAGTATTTGAATATTGCATTACCATTTATTTTATGTTATCCATCTTGGATTTTTTAATTTACATTTTATTATTTTCCTATCCCTAATAGCGCCGAACCTAAATCCTGTGGTGGGATATTGTTTGCTAACACAGATCCAGATCCATTTCCGGGACTGCCGCGCGAGTGAACAACAGCAAGTATTACTTAACGCTGCTGTATTAAATGGAATTTTCTCCTATTAATGATTGGTACATTCCGGATGGACACAGCTTTCTTTATCAGGTCTTAAAGGCCACTGGAACTATATGTTAGATATAGATAGTTAGATATAGTCCTCTAAGTGTGTTGCTCGGCAGAATATTGCATGTTCAAAGATATTAACACTATGCAATGTAGAATGTAAATCTTGTTAGAGAAAACTAGCTGATCATAAGAGTTTACTTATACAACTTGAGGACGACCGAAAAAATCAGACGAAAAATGTAGGGAATGGAAGCTTTTTGTTTAACAGCAAGTTTTACTTGTGTAGCTTAAACACACTAAAGCCTGATAAGATGGATCACAAGTAAAAATAAAGACTTATTTACCAGCTATATATATATATATATATATATATATATATATTTACCACGTGTCCTTGTTCTTTACGTTGTAAGTTGGCCTCCACGGGCTGAACACACCCCCTTGACTGACCACACCCACTATTACAGTTGGCCACACCCCAATGTAGTGGGCCCCTATCACTGCATTCCCCCGGTGGGCCCTTCATGCCCCAGTCCGACACTGGATGTATGTAATTTCTTTCTTCCCCTTTGTGTGTGTGTGTCTCCCTTTACCTTTCTTATCATATCTCTGCCCATCTTCTATTCCCATTTGACCCTACCACCTACTTTTTCTCTGTGCCAATCACAACCCATTATTCCTCTTATCCTGCACATTCTTCTGCCTCCACTTTCTTCCTTTGCTTCTTCCCTATTCACTCCCTCTCCTCCTCTTCTGCTGAGGTTGATGGAGCCTTGGAGGCTGCTGATCCTAAGAGACATGGATCATCATGAATATGGCAGGTAAGCACAGTCAGTGCTGGTCAGGGATTCCTCATTGTAGAAGAATGAACTAAAATGCAGATTTTAAAGGGGCTAAAAGTCATATTACTGGCAAAAATGGGAGTTTTTGCCAGAGATAGGGCTTTTATAGTTTTGCCACAACAAACGTTTACCACCGGCTACAGCACTGCTATACTTGGGGATGACCCTGATAGCAGTGAGATTCACAGGTTTTTGCACAGGGATTACATTAGATGCTAAATTTTCACTTATATTGCAATTTTATAAATTAATCCTAGTATACCTGTATATTTTTCAGTACATTTACAAAGCTGGGGCAGCACGGAAGCTTAGTGGTTAACACCTGTGCCTCACAGCACAGCATTGCCAACCTGTGTGGAGTTTGTATCTTCTCCCTGTGTTTGTGTGGGTTTCCTCCGGGTGCTCTGGTTTCCTCCCACACTCCAAAAATATACTAGTAGGCTAATTGGCTGCTATCAAATTGACTCAAGTCTATGTGTGCGTTAGGGATTGTAGACTGTAAGCTCCATTGGGGTAGTGACTGATGTGAGTGACAAATATTCTCTGTACAGCGCTGTGGAAGTAGAAGCACTATATAAATAAATGACGATGATGTTGATGAAAGATTGTCAACCACAAGTAATTTCTCTGTAATTAAAGTGAGAAATAAGTTGTAGTTTATATTGTCAGTAAAAATATGTAGCAAAGGTTCTAATAAAGATATAATAATCCTATTGATAGGAGTGTGCCTGTCATGAGACAATCTGAGGCAGAAAGTTAGTTCAAAATGCAAATGTTGCTGTCGCAAAGTCTAAATGTATGTGTTCTACACTGTTGATACATGAAAAACTGATGCGTTAATCATGTTGTCAGAAAGGCTAGATACATCCATTATGTAATTAGAGTCATTTTCTCACTCTTCATTTTCCTTTTGTATTTATATATGTAACATTTGTATAATGTTGTTTGCTATTCCATTTTTTTCCTGTTTGTAATTAAATCTTTTTAAAATGTTTACATTTCATAAATTTTATGTTCTGAAATATTTATCATGCTGATTATTAGTGTTCCTGTTGCTTGACCTTTTCAAACCAACCCTTTGAAGTTTCTCAAAGCTCATTGGTTCACACTAATATACACACAAGTACTCCTGATGAAACCAATTACCAGTCTAGTACACTTGTAAAGTAACTGGTGCACTAGACCTGTGTAAGGCATGTTGAAGTTTAATAATTGGATGAAAGTGGTAATCAATATTTCTGTACACTAATATTGGTTGTGATGCGATTAGTACGCAATTGAATAATTATTTTAGAAAATAACAGCAGTTTGGTATAATTTTGTACGCAATTGCTTGAGAGTGTGCCGGTGTTATTTATGTACCGTTCGCACCTTGCGAAAGCTAGTTATAAATAACATCCCTTTTTCATACATCAAAAAGCCAGTACACAGGAATCATAAAAACCCATTTATACAGGTCTAGATGTGGGAGCCTGAGAAAAGGACACCTGGCAATCTCAAGGAACAATGACCAGAGGAATCCACCAATGCCACGTCGAGTTCTTGGGAGGTCAAGACCCTTCGACCAATGAATGAAGACCTTAATACTGCGTATACATACCAAACTTTGTCTTTTATACTTTTGCAAATAAAACCTATGTGCTTTAGAATCATAGCAATTGTATAGGAGAAACTTTATTTTAAATACGAATGTATCAGCTGGGGGCTCGGAAGTGGACTCCACTCTACTCCAGGACTCGCAGGCCTATGGATTTTGGTTTTCCAACAAAGGGTTGAAAAGACGCGTCAAAGAATGCTTATCGTTGTGTACTTTTAAAATACGCTTTGTGTTGATAAACCGAATTTCTATTTTGGGAGTCTATAAGGAGATGCTGGAGTGAATCTAGAGGGACAAAGGTAATATTGTTTTACATAGTCCTATTTTGTGATTGTTATGCACAGCGTTTGTTTAAATAGCGCAAATTATGTTTCTATACTGCCACATATTTAAATATAGATATATATAATAGGTACTGTTGTGTTATAATATAGTAAAGTACATTGCTAGTATTTAGGAACGAAAGTTGCCAACAATAGGAAATTTGACTAACAAAGTGTGTTTGTGATAGTGTACGAATGTATGGTGTGAAATAAAGAGATTAGTATGTAAACCATTAAAAAGTCCTCACTGGAAGAAAGCACTAAGGCCAGTGAGAAGAGTGAGGGAATGTTGCTTTAAAAACTTTAGCTCTGCGGGCACGCAATTGTGGACATGCCTGTGTTGGTTATATCAAAGGAGATAATGTCAAGGGCTCCTATAAAAATGAATGGTTATTTTCTTGTCCTACACTAAGCATTCTGAAGGTTTACAGATCATGGGAACCAGGCAGACATATATCTATACACCACATGTGGTATCTGCCCTCCTAAATTCTGCCCAATCTAGGCATGTCTCCACAGCAAGATTTACAAAATGTGCCTCGAGATGCACAAAGGGTGGATGGAGGGGAGACTGAATGTGTAAGTGAATTTGACAGGTATACAGATGACAGATGCGCATGAGTGTGTGGAATATTTGAATCAGACCTTTACCACAAAACCTGACATATATGAGATCCCATTAGTAAATGTAGATTTTACGCTTTGTACAGATGAGGTTGTTATAGACAGACGTACACAGGAGAATTATGTACTGGTTATGTTGTTGTAGATAATGAAGTTGTTATAAAAGCTAAACCCCTTGGCCCACCTCACTTAACCCAAGTAGCTGAACTTGTGAGATTGAGAAGGGCATGTGATTTGGCAGCGGGTAAATCAATTAATGTAGACACTGACTTTAGGTACGCCTTTATGGTAGTGCATGACAATGAGGCTCCTAGGAACTTTGACAGCGGCAGGCACACCAGTAGCGCACTCATATCACATAAAAGGACTTCTGACAGTGACAACTACCCAAAGAAGAAGCCATTATCAAGTGTAAAGCACACATATATGGCGGGGACCCCATATCACTTGGTAATGACAGAGAAGATGAGGCTGCTAAGAGATTAACAGGCTTGCTCATAAAAACAGATTAAACTAAATTAATGATTTTCAAAGCTCTCAGTGTACAGAAATTAATAGAAATGCAGGATTTGTGTCCCCTACAGTAGAAGACTATCTGGAAGTCAAAGGGATGTGGTCAAGAATCCTCTGGACTCTGGAAAGATGGACAAGGTAGGCCAAAGCATATCCTCCGGACCCAGCATAGGCAATACCTGGTCTGACTCACCTGGGTAAGAAGAGTATGTGCAAATTGGTAAGAGCGTATTGGTGTGCACCGGCTTCTCTTCACAAGCTAGTAAGAAGGAAAAGTCTTGTCTTACTTATCTGAGAGAGACTACGGGAAGAGCAATAACAATAGAGCCATCCCACATTCCTCCTACAGATGGACCCCTCCAGGTCATACAAATCGACTTCATCCAATTATCACCCTGCAGAAATCTCAAGTATGTGTTAGCATGTATCGATGTTTTCTCTAATTGGGTAGAGGCGTATCCAGCTTCTAATAATAATGATGTGTTTACAAAATCATTCAGGAGTTTGTAGGTTTGGTATCCCCAAAATCATTGATACCTAATAATACATCACAAATCAGTATAAGATTGCAATCTACTCTATAATCAAAATGTACAAGTCTAAGTGATGACTGATTAATAATTACAATCTAAATAATCCTGTGGAACACAGATGTAGCAATATAATAACTCTAAGTAAAGTGTGAAAAAAGTGAGAGAGAGTTGGTTATAAAAGAAACATCATTTTTGAGACCCATTGGGGTTAATGTACTCATAGATTAAATGAGTCTCATTTCTGCGTGGGCTACATCCACACTATAATCGTTCTTTCTCCAGTCTCCGTCTACTTTTTTTAAACCACAGAAAAATGTTACAGATTTGATATCACAATTATGTGTACTGCTGACAATGAGTGTTCATATGCCTTTTTTACATTCATAATATGTTCACTCTGTCTTTACTTAAACTTCCTGGAGGTGCTACCTATGTATTCTTCCTTGTAAATGGAGTCCACCAAAAAATGCAACTCTTTTGTATCATTTCTCTTTTTTATATATATATATATATATATATATATATATATATATATATAGGAAAAATGATACAAGAAATGGCACGTGACTTAATATTAAAAGTAAAAAGAGTCCATTAGTTCATATTAAAACATATTAAAACACTTTCCAATTTGCAGGTGGCTGTCAGTCCTCAAAGAACCAGATGGTGTTGTTGGTTAATATCTCCAATGCAAAAAAAGGATAGGGCGCACAATAGTGTAATATGTAGGAGTATTTCAAAATTCTTATATACAATATATGCGTACCAGATTTGTCAATGTGTTCAAGCGCATCCAAAAACCTTATCCCCAAATATTTAGGAACATGAAGAGTAAGTTTCATGGTGTATACCCAAAAAAAGAATAAACAAATAAAGCCAGAGATAGTGTGTTATCTTTTTAAGCAACCAAGTGTGGTGGTCAAGTACTGATCGGAAATCCTTCCCTAACCTTGTCCTCCAGACACGAGTCAGGTTCTTTTCTGTTCGGATATCCGGTGGTCAGGAGATAAATACTTCAAAGAAAGGGACAAGGATTGGTCAAACAACTTGGGTTTATTGAGAATGCGGTAAGGATAGTTTTGGTAAGTCACCACGCCACTGACCTCTTCAGCTCAATAGTAATGACAAAATAATGCGTCTGATCAGCATAGAGCACAATAGCATTTAACATATAACATACACCTGGTGAGTATAAGGCACAATAGCGATAACATCTTCAATGCACATTGTCTAATAAGGCACACTGGTAATCACAGTTACTACTTTCAAGTTAACAATATCTGACTGGTGATGATGCAAGAACCATCAATAATAACCCATCAAGACTCTTATGGTCACTACCGCACCCACTAGAGGGCTCCATCTTATTCAGAAGTTTGGGGTACCGTGCTATTCCCTCTGGGTTAACTTGAATCGCAGCGGTACCGCTAACGCTGAATGTCACACCTTCAATATCAATAAATCAACTCCTTGGTAAATCACATAACATTAACATCATCTAAAACATTTGGTGCACCAATATTATCCCCGGTAATGTTACCATATTTTCCACTCAGTCCTGGGCTGACCTGTGCACAGGAATTTGGTAGTGTTCCAATGTCCTGCAGAGGTTTCTAGAAGGGTTAAGTATTATAGTAGAAAGCAGGGCTGTTGCTCAAGTCAGCCACAAGATGGCGCTGTTCCCTCAACAGTCAATGAATCTATATTAGCACGTTTGCTCTGCAACAGGGGATAGTGTCCAGATTTTAGCAACACAAAGGATATAGCTTATTTGTTCCCTGCAGCCTGTATAAAGGTATGATCTGGGGGGGGAAAAACTCTCACAATCCTTCCTTGTACATGAATACAATGGCAGTTTTGGGTAGATTCTCTCATCACTCTTCCCTCTGACACTGGGGTGTGTGCAATACACTGCAGGCTAGGGTTTTACCTTGAGAGGGTTCTGTAGTTAGTGGAGACTGTCTTTGGCGCCCCACTGCATGTCCCCAGCTGTTCTCCATCCGCTTTGCTGGCAATGTGACCAGTTCTGGCAGCAGCTTATCTTCTCTCTGCTCGGCTGCACCTCAGCCCCCCTTGTTCCTTCTACCATGCTGCTCTCTCTTTTTCCTCCTTCCTGCACATCCTCTTCCTGTTACTCCCCCAGCCAATCAGGGCCTTCATCCTCCTCCTGTCAATCACTCCTGGGCACAAGTTTTCAGGAGCACAATTAACCCCTTGTAGCCCTGCATTTTAACAGCGCTGATGCACTCCTCTGTGCTGTTCAACTGGGCTTTGGGGCACCACATTCACCCCCGCTTTTTCAGGTGCATGTCCTCACGCATTAAGACATAAAGGTGGTTGTTCTTTTCAACTCAAATCACACATCTAAAACATTTATAATGGCAAATATTTTCAATGACAGCAGTTTTAATATACATTATCTACAACAGTTTCAGTAGATCTCTAATCCTGATACCGCCAATAGTAGGTCGAAAGGGTCAGTGGGCAGCTGAGGCAAAGTCCCTTCGCCATTCTCTGGCTCTTCGTCCCAGTCGTCCCTTGATGTTTCTTCTGGCCCTTGGTCTGGCCTTGGGCGGAGCTTGAGCTGGTTTTGGTGAATCCGATGTGGACTGGTGCCTTCTGGTCTCGAAATCTGGTAAACAGCCATCGTTGATATGGGTTCAGTCGTAATCACATACAGGTTCAACTCCCACTTGGGATCCAGCTTACTCCGGGGTCGTTTATTCTTCTTGAGGACGATGCTCCCTTCTGGCAGCCGACAGGCCTGCGCATCCCGGTCGTAGTCTTTCTTCTGCCGTTTCTAGAAGAACGGAGGAGGGCGCCTGCGCTGGACAGGTCTCTGCTGAGGGGACACTTCCTCTGCTCTATCTCCCTAGCTCACTTGCTCTGTACTTACTTCCCCACCAGATTCTGCAGCATTCTCTCCTCTTGGCCGGTAGAAACGTCTGTGGAACCTTCGTCGGTTGGGTGCAAATCTGCTTCCTTTTACTGGTACACCACCAAGGCCAGTCACGTTTGCAGCCTCGGCACCCTTCTCTCCCTCCACAACATCAAATTCCACAGTCTCTCCGTCTCCAACGCTGCGCAGAACCTTTTGTGGGTTATTTTTCTTAATGGCAGTCTGGTGTACAAACACGTCTTCCTTGGTGTCGTTCCTGTTTATAAATCCATAGCCCTTACGCACATTAAACTATTTGACAGTGCCCAAAATCTTTACATGGGGACCAGTGGACTTTTGATAACTCTGTAGGAGCCGAACAGTATGTTGAAAGGCCTGATGACCGGGGTAAGCCGCTTGGGTTAATTTACCCTTCAAAGTCGCCACTAGCTCATCCGGGCATCTTTGCAGCACATTCATCCCCAGGATGATGGGGGCTATGTTCCCTTCACAGGGGGCGGTGACAAGACAGCCTTGTCTTGGCAACAAGGTCGCTCCGATCTGGATGTCCGCTTCCCAATACCCTTGACACGCAATATCGAGGCCGTTACTGGCGATCAGCTGCAGCCAAGTTGCGGGGGGTGATAACAGCTGCTCTTTGCCCCAATACTTGTGGAATGTAGGTAGCCGGATGGTCGTAATCTGCGACCCCGTGTCAAGCATAGCCAGGGTCTCCACTCCATTAATTGTAATGGGTAACGTGGGACATTGTCCAAAGAACTGGGGCCTCCAGTTTTCTGGATCCGGATCTATTCCCGTGGCTCGTCCCGAGATTCGGCCCTCGATCTCGGGGTGTCGGAGTTTAAATGTTCATCTTGGTCGCAGTTTCGTTCTAAGTGTCCTACCCCATGGCACCAGCGGCATATCGGTCGCCCTTGACCATCGAATTGGTTGGGCGATCGCCGTACATACTCGCGAGGTGGTTCCTACCTGCCTTGGACTGGTCTTTGTCTTTCGGGCCTCCACTCTGGTTCCCCGTAGGTGGGTGCCGGTGGCCTCGCCATTTGGCGCATCTCTCGCTGGATTTCTACCGTTCCGACAGCCAGCTCCTCCATTTGCTTTTTGAGCGTTTGTATTGGGTCTTCGGTGGGATACTGACCGCTATTACCAATTCTTGGGCTCGTGTTGATTTTTCTGTGCTGCTTGCCATGGCTCCCATCGAGCTTGCGCTTTCTCTGAAGCCCACCAATTCTGGGTATTCTTCCTCCCTTCCCCGTTGGTTACCGACAATGGCGATGGCGGTCTCTTTAAACTCTCGGAAGGTTTTGCCTGGCATCTGTGCTTTCATCAGTCGTAGCTGAATCTTAATGCTTTCTTGGGCGACTCCTTCTACAAACTGTATGGTCAGGACTTTGTCCACGTTTCGTACTTAATCTTTGTCCGCTGCCTGAATGGCTCTTAGTATCTCTTGTAGGCTCAGGGTATAGTCCCGCAGTGTCTCGTTCGGTTGTTGCTTGCGAGCATATAGTTTCATCTTCAGCTCCGGAAGAGTTCTTGTATCAAACGTTGTGGAAATTTTTTTTAAAACTTGTGCCGCTTCTTTCTTGTCGTCCATCGGCCATGAGATTACTTCTCTGAGCGCCGGACCTGTGAGTTGCCCTATTAAGATCTCCACTTTCTGCTGTTCATTCAACGGGTATAGCCGGAACATGGATTCCAGTTTGTTCTCGAATTCTGTGAATGAAGACTTCTGTAGCTTGTCGTCGCCTCTGCTGTACTTTGGGAGCCATGGGGCCCCGAAATAGTACGGTAGAGTTATGGGCACATTTGGTGTTGCTGCTGGGGCGGCCTGTTCTGGGTTTTGTGGCCCTGCCGGTTACGCTGCTCCCCCGCCTTGTTGCTGATCCATTTTTCACTGAGGGTATTACTCTCCTGATGCACTCGGATCCTGTTTGGTTTGACGCCAAAGTTTATGTGGTGGTCGAGTACTGATGGGAAATCCTTCCCTTACCTTGTCCTCCAGACACGAGTCAGGTTCTTTTCTGTTCGGATATCCAGTGGTCAGGAGATAAATACATCAATGAAAGGGACAAGGATTAGTCAAACAACTTGGGTTTATTGAGAATGCGGTAAGGATAGTTTTGGTAAGCCACCATGCCACTGACCCTTTCAGCTCAATATTAATGACAAAATAATGCGTCTGATCAGCATAGAGCACAATAGCATTTAACATATAACATACACCTGGTGAGTATAAGGCACAATAGCAATAACATCTTCAATGCACATTGTCTAATAAGGCACACTGGTAATCACAGTTACTACTTTCAAGTTAACAATATCTGACTGGTGATGATGCAAGAACCATCAATAATAACCCATCAAGATTCTTACGGTCACTACCGCGCCCACTAGAGGGCTCCTTCTTATTCAGGAGTTTGGGGTACCGTGCTATTCCCTCTGGGTTAACTTGAATCGCAGCGGTACCGCTAACGCTGAATGTCACACCTTCAATATCAATAAATCAACTCTTAGGTAAATCACATAACATTAACATCATCTAAAACATTTGGTGCACCAATATTATCCCTGGTAACATTAGCATATTTTCCACTGAGTCCTGGGCTGACCTGTGCACAGGAATTTGGTAGTGTTCCAATGTCCTGCAGAGGTTTCTAGAAGGGTTAAGTATTATAGTAGAAAGCAGGGCTCTTGCTCAAGTCAGCCACAAGATGGCGCTGTTCCCTCAACAGTCAATGAATCTATATTAGCACGTTTGCTCTGCAACAGGGGATAGTGTCCAGATATCAGCAACACATAGGATATAGCTTAATTGTTCCCTGCAGCCTGTGTAAAGGTATGATCTGGGGGAAAAACTCTCACAATCCTTCCTTGTACAAGAATACAATGGCAGTTTTGGGTAGATTCTCTCATCACTCTTCCCTCTGACACTGGGGTGTGTGCAATACACTGCAGGCTAGGGTTTTACCTTGAGAGGGTTTTGTAGTTAGTGGAGACTGTCTTTGGCGCTGCGTGTCCCCAGCTGTTCTCCGTCCGCTTTGCTGGCAATGTGACCAATTCTGGCAGCAGCTTATCTTCTCTCTGCTCGGCTGCACCTCAGCCCCCCTTGTTCCTTCTACCATGCTGCTCTCTTTTTTTCCTCCTTCCTGCACATCCTCTTCCTGTTACTCCCCCAGCCAATCAGGGCCTTCATCCTCCTCCTGTCAATCACTCCTGGGCACAAGTTTTCAGGAGCACAATTAACCCCTTGTAGCCCTGCATTTTAATAGCGCTGATGCACTCCTCTGTGCTGTTCAACTGGGCTTTGGGACACCACACCCACTCCAGTGTGTAGCTGCCTATTGTGAGGATAACAATAAAGGCTTATCTGTGTAGTCCAGTAGTTTGTACAAGGTTCCACCATTCCTTATACCCACATACTGATTTTGTACCTCACAAAAAAAATTGATAAAGGTCCATATAGTGTAGTATTTAGTACAAAGAAGTTTAACTACACACACAAAAGTTAATGCACCCACATAGAGTAAAATATAGTACAGCTTATCTGATCGCACAGTGGACTGAATCCTGGGTCTAGTGATCCGAAGATCATACCCAGTGAGTTCGCCACAGGTGAGTACAATGTATCAGGTAAGCACAATGTCTCCAATGTCTCAATGCGTTTCGTCTACCCCAAAAAACTAGACTTCATCAGTCTAGTCTACTTTCTCCTGATGAAGTCTAGTTTTTCCTCATTTCATTTAATTTATTCCCTGGATTCCTATTATATTCCTTTGTTGTTGCTTTTTTGCTGATGAACTAATTGTTTATTTCACCTATGATTGTCCTTTTAATCAGATTATTCCATAATGTTATAATGAGATCTACTGGTTCTCCCATTGCTCTGTCCTTCTGGACTCTAATCAATCATAAGATATTGTTCCCTATCTTTCTTTGACTTTTTATATACTGTCCCCATAGAATAATCTTCCTTACCCATTTTCTATCTTTTATATTTTTTCTCTCCTGTTTATTGAGTTTATTAAGAATATTATCCTCTAGTTCCTTGAAATCTTTAAAATCTGAGAGCGGAGACACTAATGATCTCATTGTTTCTCCTGATTATAATGAGTTCAATCAATGTAAAAGAACTATAATTCAAAATTATGTGCCAATTATCAACAAATTCTTTAGAATCTGTATTAAATGAAGATATTTTGGTCATTCTTAAACCTCTGGAGATAAGTTGGTCCAACTTCCCACCAGGTTTTACTTTCTTTCCCAAATAAATGTGTCCAAAAAAGTATAAATCAGTCTTCATTACAGTTAATAAACATATTATGCACAAGTAATGCTAATATATGTAAAAACTTGTGTAAATAGTATTTATATAAATATGCTATCTCTTTTAATCATGAATTCTAATGTCATAAATTTGTGTTACTATCAACTCAGGGACCCACCACCTCTATAAAACCTTTGTAGAAGTCTGTGACTTCATATCTTTATATGGTCATGGAGCTACTCTGTGGCTAATACTCTTATATTGCAAAAGTTAAATCAATAAATGTATAAACTTCTGTAAATTATATCTCTACAAATAATGTGATCTTATTTCATCACTTATAATTGATTGGTTCTGATATTATCACATCATTGTTCCATAGGAAAACATATTGTTAAAAGGAATATCTAATCCACTACAGTCAAGTTTTATGCATGTTAGACAAGGGCTGGCTAGTAAATTTTAGCATGGGGCTGAAGCTCGGCTTGGCAGTCTGTTAGTAGCATTTGAAGGGAAAAAAATGCAGGTAGCCCAAGGTGGCCCACTATAGGACCAGCCGAGGAAGCATATACCCCCCTTCTCCCCAGCCCAGCCAGCCTCTCGTATTAGAACTCACCTTCAATTGTAAACATCATTTGACTTACATCCTCAGTGATTTTAATAAGGCCTCAGAACTCCTTGGTGACGTCTAATGTCTATATAATTTACATTGGGGTGTGTATTAATCCAAATATAATTTACAGCATGTGATATATTATCCCAATTATATACAAACTTCCTTTTTATATTAAGCAATGAATTTATATGTATGATGCTGGTGTCATTGTTGTTAATTTCTTCTCAATGTGTGGATAAATGTACTTATCAATATAATAAAGGGAAGACTTACCATTAAAAAAATGATGACACCATCACTATAAGTAAGTTTATCTATTGACATAAGATAATAAGAAAAGTTACATTTTCCATATTACAGTTACTTTAGAATGATGCTCCTTTTTAAACAGGATTGAATATTAATTTATATTTTTTTTTAAATAGCTTTAAATATAAATTCTATTGCTCACTGAAGATCTGTTCTAAGAAATATTGGAATGAGTATTGTGAGAAAAATATATTACGAAAAGTAACAAAATCATTATTGCAGAATTTAGATGTTTTAGCTATATTTATCCATACTGTCAGCCTGTTGTAAATGCAGCACACTACGTTTATCATTTGTTGACAGTCTGCAGGCGCATCATGTAAACCCTGAAATAAACAGATTATTCCCCAGTTTCCATTGCTGAACAACATCAATTTAAAACAATGTGTCTTTTTTCTAAACTAAATGTATGCGTGCTTGCTAAAAAAAAAAAAAGTAAAACTATAAACTTTAGCATTAAAACAATACAAGTTTGATAAAACAATTATAATGGTGTAATTGTTTTTACAGACATACTGATCTGCTGTCCCATCTGGTATATACACAGAAAATAAATCATACGTTTAATTGATCTAAGAGAGGCAAAACAGATCTTGGTGGGTAGAGATAGTTTGGGACAGTTTTATTTCAGAATTGCGACTTAGTTCTCTGTGACCTATCACTGTCACCCTGCATAATGGAAATGTTCAGCCAGCTTAAAACTCCAGAGGGATTTTGATTGGCTGCAATGAATGAGGAAACACAAAATATTTGTAGCAGTTCTGGAAGAAACTTCATTTTGCACAGCTGCAATGAACATTCTGTGCCCCTGGGACCCTCTAAAGTTGATGAAGGTGCACTGTAAGGAAATATGACTAATATTTTGTGAACGTTCTTTTTTATGGTACATATTTCTTCATAACGATTATGGGTGAAGCGAGCATTGGTGTGCACTTAACTGCTTTTATCACTCTACGTTTACTGTACTACCAAAGGAATCTAGGCAAAAAAAATCTATTAAATTAAATAGTGAAAATCTGGAATTGATTTCTTGTACAGATAGAAGCACAACATTGGTTTCAGCCACTCATCCTCATTCTTATTGAGCATTGGAATGACCATTACAGATTAAGAATAAAAACCCTGCCATATCCTTTATAAAACAATCACAACTTCAATTAAACCAGTTGTTTGAACTTCATTTTGTATAGTGGCGTTTTTTACGTTTTGCTGCTGTTTCTATTGCAGTTGACAGTTGGATGTGTGAAATGGCTATTAAGTCTAAGACAAAAGTTGCCTTAATAAAACATTTACAGATATATATGTAAAAGTTCCCAAAATTCCCAACATTTTAAAATAAACCCATCCCATGACAGATTTGACTACATAATAAAACAAGCACTGTGAGTGTTATGTCTGCTGGTACTGACTGTTTACGGGTTGGATGGATTCCAAAGTGGTTTAAACGTTAATATAACTAAATAAAACAGAAAATCACAGGCCAGTAAAATAATCAATAAAGCTATCAATTATAAATAATCCCCAGTACCTGTGGTATCAATTTTACAATTATTATTATTATTATTACTAATAACATAGATTTTTAAGGTGCCGTAGTGTTCCACAACTCTGAATAGTGGGAAAAAAAGGACACGGAAGATACACAAAAACAATGCTGTTAAAGAGATAATAATCATAGTCATGTTATCAAGTGTATATAGCAATCTCAACCTCTGACTTTAATGTTGATGTAGTTTGCACGGTAGCTTTAATGCTATTTTGGAAGTGGTAAATTTATTGCAAACTCATAGAATAACAATTTGTTGTTCAGCACATGCTGTGCTGTAGATTACATGCATATAAGTGGTATTTCCCAGAAGTCTATTCTCCTCAACATGAGTTGTTTGCACATTGTCCCAATAGAGTAGTTTAAAACTCCCCCTATTATTTCTCTTTGTTTCTTTAAAGCACTTTGCAAGCTGAACAGAAAAACTATTTTGCACTGACAAATTCAAAAGGGGATGAAGCAATTTGTGATTGAGAAATGTGTTTCAGTGGCCCATGTCATGCTTTGCATACCCTGTAAGTAAAGAATTAACTCAAAGGGCTGCTTTGTAAATAGCTTTTCTCAAAAGTCTCTTGTCTTGTATACGAGTAGCTGAAAAAATCTCCCTAATCATTTAATTGTTTCAGTGAATGTATCACACAACAAGCAGTGCGAAACAAACTTTCGTGGCAAAACCCCTACCAAGTTTTCTAAACTAAAGTGAGAATAGTCTGGAGAATTGTCACAATACCCAGGTGAAAGGCCAGTGACTGATTATAAAAAGAGCAGATGGTGAATTAACCGAGGGCTCAAATAGTTGCATGGCGTAAGGCTCCTCGCTCATTCACTCATAGAGCTAGAAGGGGAAAATGTCCTGTCCTGCACCAGACACTCCAACACCACTTACACTGCTGAAGTATCTGGTGGTGGAAGGGTCAGAGGGCTGCAATGCAGCTCCATGTGGGCAGCTTGCAAAGTTTTTTTTCACATGGAACAGCAGCATTGAGCTGCTAGAAAGAAGACTACAAGCATCCCCCACAAACTGTGCAGTAGGAATCTGTGGGAATGGGGTGAGAAAAGATATAGGAGTTTGATTGTAAAAGCAGTAGAGGGAAGAAATAAAGGAGAGGGGGGCATACATAGAAAGGGGAGAATGGTTGGGAGCATATTTGTTAAAGGGAAAGTGGCCCTATGTGACAATCGGAGAGTAGGAACATAAGTGACAAAGAATGGGGGCATATGTGACAAGGGTAGGGAAGGTAGGGGCATATGTGACAAGGTGGGGGTGGGTGTGGGGAATATGTGCCAAAATACATTTTGCACCCCGTCCTTCACTCTCTAGTTCCACTACTAAACTTAGCTGCGAAGCGGAGGAGGGGGAGTAGCAGTGTGGACCAATAGCACAGAGTTTGTGACTACCTATTGGACTATGTGGTCACTTCTTTCTGTTCTGCATGCAATTTAGAATTCCCAGGAGACCTGAACTTATTAATAACTAGAGAGTATCATGGCCACCAGGTGAGAACTCCTCCTGTACTGTCTTGTACCAGACCTAGGCAACCTGGTGCTATCCTGCTTTAGCTATATACAAAAAAACTGTAGAAGCAACACTCTGCTGAATGTTAATAGGTTAACTATAAAAACAGAATGTACATTGAGTATGTATATATAAGTGTATATATATATGTACATTGAGTATGTATATATAAGTGTATATATATATATATATATATATATATATATATATATATATATATACATGCACATACAGTGATGGAGTCTATTGCCGGGCCTTTTAGGTCTGTGGGTTTTTATTTTTTTTATTTTCAAATACTGGATAGCACCCACTGCTTGTACTTATACTGTAGGTAAACTGTCCACAATCGTACCCCAAAAATCCAGCCTGAGCCTTATGGGAATAATAATACACAGTCCCAGCTTATTGAAAAAGATCTACATCTCAAGAACCCTCCCTTCTCTGAGGGTAAGATTTTTTAATCCTCTCCACTTCTAATTATCTGTTGTAATTTCCCATTCTCTTGTTCATGAAAACCTGGGTTCCTATTGGGTTGGAGACCAGAAGAGAGGACAAACTGGAAGATAACTGTCATTTGGTCCCTCCCCTGGTATGCTGTAGAGGAAGCTCTGACAAGTATGTGCTTGTTGATTATAAAAAAGTGTAGTAATTAGATTTACACAAATAATTGTTCCTGTAACAGGATCATATTGAGTATGAAGTGGAAAAATAGGTTAACCATTCACAGTCTGTTAAACATGGAATTTTTTTCTTGGAGGATGGAGGGAAGGGGCACAAGGATGGACTATAGGTGTCCTATGTTGAAGGCTGGTGAAGGAGTTTCAGCTTCTACCAGCTGTTGGAAGGATCGTGAGGAATACCTTATTTATGCATAAACCTCGGATCTGGTGGTGCTATCTCCATCCCCATAAACTACTGGTTCTGATATTCTGGTGTGCCTACAGATGTAGGGTGACTGGGTGTCAGTTCCCTGCCAAGCTGATAGAGGGTGAATTAGCCAAGCTGCCTGGATCCATAAGTGGACATCTCTATCCATAAGGAGGTGCCATGGATTGACATCACTTGGGACTCTCTTACTTCACACATCACTCATGAGGATTGTACTGCTGTCATTAATGAAGCTGCATTATTCAGAGACTGTGTGAGTAAGAGTACTACCTAAAGGGTTGGTGACTCACCTGGCTATTGTTAAGTGTGTTTGTACATATTGTTGCTATCATTTTTGCATTATATCATTGCATTTTGGAACAAAAGATACTGTTGTATGTTTCCTATTTACCTTATCTCTATGGTCTGTGAACCTAAGTATTGGGGTTAATAGAGTTACGGCTCTAGTACCCCATACCAGGGCCACCGAGAGGGGGGGGGAGTGGGTACATTTTACCCGGGCCCGGGCCCTGGCGTCCTAATTTGTAATTTATTTATTTATTTATTTATTTATTTGGTGATTTTTATTATTTTCTTTTTTCGCGGGGGGGAGGGGGGGTCCGTCATTGGTGGGGGGAGCTGGAGAGAAAAAAAAAATTATTCATACTCACGTGATCGGCGCTGCGTCCCGCCTTCCTCTCTTCTTCATTCACACTGACTGCCGGGCGTGACGTCATCAAGTCACGCCCGGCAGTCAGTGAGGAGCACCAGACAAGACCAGAAGAAAGCAGAGAAGACAGAAGAAGGAAGAGGAGAGAAGAAAAGAAAGAAGGTGAGTAAAGAAGCGGAGAGGCAAGGGGAGGGAAACAGAAAGGGACAGTGCTATAAAGAAGAGCAAGTGAAAAAAACAGGGGAGAGAGGCAGAAAGTAAAAAAAAAAAAGGGGAGAGAAACACTAATTAAAAAAAAGGGAGAGAAACACTAAAAAAAAGAAAGGAGAGAAAAACACTAAAAAAAAAAGGGGAGAGAAACACTAATTAAAATAAAAAGGGGAGAGAAACACTAATTTAAAAAAAAGGGGAGAGAAACACTAAAAAAAAGGGGAGAGAAACACTAATTAAAATAAAAAGGGGAGAGAAAAACGAATTTAAAAAAAAGGGGAGAGAAACACTAAAAAAAAAAAGGGGAGAGAAACACTAAAAAAAAAGGGGAGAGAAGCACTAATTAAAAAAAAGGGAGAGAAACATTAAAAAAAAGAAAGGGGAGAGAAATACTAAAAAAAAAAGGGGAGAGAAACACTAATTAAAATGAAAAGGGGAGAGAAGCACTAATTAAAAAAAAAAGGGGAGAGAAGCACTAACTAAAAAAAAAGGGGAGAGAAGCACTAATTAAAAAAAAAAAGGGGAATAGAAGCACTAATGTTTTTAAAAAAAGGGAGAGAAACACTAAAAAAAAGAAAGGGGAGAGAAACACTAAAAAAAAGGGGGAGAGAAACACTAATTAAAATAAAAAGGGGAGAGAAACACTAATTAAAATAAAAAGGGGAGAGAAGCACTAATTAAAAAAAAAAGGGGAGAGAAGCACTAACTAAAAAAAAAGGGGGAGAGAAGCACTAATTAAAAAAAAAGGGGAATAGAAGCACTAATGTTTTTAAAAAAAGGGGAGAGAAGCACTAATTAATGGGTGCTATTTTGTTTGTAGGGTGATGGTGGGGCAATTTAATAGTGGGGACTATTAATTTAAGATGGGGTGGTTTGGGGGCTATTGAATATGGGGGTGAGTTTAGGGAGAATGAGGTCTATTTATTAAATGTGACTATGAGTTATTTAATGGAAGTAATAATGATTGCGGGAAATAGGTATTGCTGTTTGCAGGAAGGGAATAGGTTTATTTATTTATTAAATGTGAATACTATTATTTTAATGTTGGGGCTGGACGAAGGCCTAATTATTAATCGTGGGTGCTATTGATTTAACGCCGGGGCTGGCTGTAATTTTCTAAATGTAGCCATTTTTTTTCCAAATAGGTCCTTCAACAATCCAGGACCTGGAAATGCCGCAACTAAAGAAAGCAGCAGTCACAGGTGGTGAAAGTGAGAAGAACAGGTAGGAGAGAGCAGCAGAGTGTGTGAAATGTTGTGATTCTAGTAGGGACAATGTCACTTTTTGGTGAGTGTCGTGCCCAATGTAAGGTGCAGGCAAAGACTGAACTCTTTGTGTACACACAGCATTGTTTGTATACTACACTGTGGTGCTAGATGTCTTAAAAGTCAGGAGTGCTGAGACATATGTGACACTCTGGTGAATTCAGGACCTAGTGATTTTGATGTGCTAGCAACGCCCCAAAGGCGCATTGCCATGCCCCCCCAAATGTATGACCACATTAGGCGGCGCAAATTTCTTTTGGGGCTTACTCGACTATGAGGGGGGGCCATATGAATTTGTTGTACCCGGGCCCTGAATTCCTCTTGGCAGCCCTGCTCCATACCGTGACTCACATCTGGTAAATCTGTCTACATCTGTCCATGGAGAATAGGCTACTGCATACTTTGAATGGGGAAGCTTTACTAGAAGTCTCTGTCGAAGGCTATCACCAGCAATACCAGTCAATAGACCTCTTTGGACATAGGGGTCTTGTTAAAATAAGGAGAAGCCCTAAATCTGGTGAAAACCAGAGAAAGGGCATTTCTCCCATTTGCGAATAGATCCCAATGAGAGGCTCCTCTGCTGCAAGATTGCTGTGTCAAATGCAGCTCTGTATGAGATAAAGTTCATAAATTCTGCTTGTATTACTGAAGTCTTAAAGAAATATTTTTTGCCCCGCCACGTTCATCATGACACAAAATACTTTTTGAGTAACTTCTTTATATGCCATCAAGTCAGCTAACATCTAAACTGCAAGCTCCAATGGGGCATGGACTATTGTGGGTGAGTAAATATTTTCTGTGCAGCGCTGTGTAATATGGTGGCACTATAAAAAATAAACACAAATAAATAAATAATACTATATTTCTGCCCATACTATTTATGCTATTTCTTAATATGCACCTTCATTTATTTAGTAAAAAATTAGCAATATTTTAAGAGGTTTGGTGGATTCATTAATACTGGATACACTTCATATTATTTTGATGGTTCCTTTTAAGTACAATTCAATTGCAGATTTCTGAGAAAGATCTTACTTGTTTGTGTTTAAATGGGACATCCACTTTGGCCAAAACCATTTTAACCGACGATGCCCTCCACATACAACAATTCCCTCCATCTGGGATTCTACCTGTTACCTGAACTACGGAACTGGCTCTTGTCGCTGGAGGTCTCAGTCAGTTTATAATAATTTGATAGAGCTCACGGAAAGTTCTTCCATAGAGCTCTGTAGAAGTGCTATGGACACCTTGCTGTGTTTCTGTATCTTCGGCAGGATTGCTGCCAGAAAAGTAAACTCAAAAGTTAGAAAGCTGGCTCTCCAATATAGATAACAGGAGGGAATTTGGTTGCTATTGGGGCAGGATTTATCAGAAAGACGATGTCTCGACCCTTTAAAATGCTGTCTTGCCAAGTTAGTAAGATGATTTGATTGCCACTATGCAATATAGCAAATTATTTGGTTCCAACGCACATAGTTAACCTTTTAGTATTCATTACAGATGTCTGCACCAGCCGAATGTAGATTCTCAAACCAGTTTAAATGTAATAATTTAACAGAATTTCTCAAATTTTAGATGAATTAATTTTTTTTCGATAAATCCAAGAAAGTCAGCCAGTTTGACCATGTTCAAGCCAATTTCACCATGTTCAAGCTTATTTGACTAGGTTTGTGCCAGTGAAATTCAATCGAATCTTGGTTTCATATCTGTATGGTTCCATGAATCTGTTTATTGCTTACACTATTTGCTTGCTGTTGTTTGTACATATCTTGATTTTCATGTTGTTTTCTACTGTTTAAATTAAGTTTTTTAGCTGTGTTTTATTCTTTAAATTTGCATAATAAGTTATATTATTTATGGTCTGAGGTGGAAGTTTACTAAAGTGCAATATTACCAGACTAACTTTTTTTTTCTTATGTATGGTTTATAAAGCATGTAATTTACTAAAGGTCAAACTGCAAATCAATCTGCATTATTTCAAAATGTCAGACCTGGAACCACAATTTCATTTTGTGATGTGAAAAACATACAAATGGTGCAAGGTATTAAGCTGTTGTTTGCAAAATTGTTTATGCTCAACTCTATGTTCAGGTCAGGGATGATTTGGAGCCTTTAACAACTCACTGCAATGCAATTTCTGCTCTGCACAAATTATTATGTGCGTTACACTTCATGACCACAGGGTCATTTCAATCTGTGTGCTCTAAAATGGTAGGCATAGCACAGATGACATTTTCCATGCACTGTCTCCTACATATAGTATATCTGCTTCTTAGCCAGGACTCACAAACACATGAACTAAAGTGAATTTTTTCTAATATCAGACTACCTAAAGTATTGTGAGCTATAGGTTGCAGACATGTTAGTTTGAGGAGTCCTGACCACAGAGCACAAATATATATCCACAGACATCACTATTACCCACTTAATGTGCAGGTAGTCTGTGATGGAAACATGTGATATAAAGGTACCACAGGGATACTGAGCAAGATTACACATCATCAGTAGGGTAAAACTAACCTGTCTCACCACGGTCTAACCCAGATCACGTTCCCATATATGGATATATCGGCGGTTTCACCTCATTTGTATCAAGTCCCTCTATCCAACCTGTCCACACATTTTCCCTTCTCCCCTCCCACCACATCTTCAACTCCACTCCCCCACACGGGTTTTAACCCCCTCTTCCTAAATGCCTTTTGCAAGTTCCCCCTCTCCTTTAATCCCCCACCCCCTTTGCGCTGCACCTTCATTAGTGGTTCCAAATGCATCTCAGCAAATAGTTTCCTACACTATGCCCCCCTATTCATTCTTCAGCGCAATTTAGCAGTCCTACGGTCCAGCAGAATTCGGCTTTTTCTTCATCCCCCTCTGTGACGTCATGGGCCCCTTTTTCTCGTCATATGCCACCTTGGTCTACTGGCTAGGCAGCTTGCAGTATGCCTGAACCGTCATTGTCACAGCCCGATTTTCCCTTGCAGAGTGTTAGTTTGGGCTGGTTGCTGTTTAATCAGAGAGCTCCCTCCTTCCCTTGTCCATTTCTGAGCCAACCTTTTGGTTTTCCTTTTGCTATCCCCCTCTCTCTGCCTGTGGCCCATATTTTTCTGTTCCTACATGTCAAAGCAATTTGTTATTTAACACAAGTGTTCCTTCTTCAACAGCTATATCCCTTTTAGTGTTAACAGGGTCAGATGTAACGCAGGCAGCTGCTTTCACCCCACCAGTATCACAGGCCAATTGCACCCTGCAGTTGGCTGCTGGCGGTGCAGGTCATGGGCTAGATTATGCGTCCACCTTGGCGGCTCCGCTGGTTACTTCCAGCACGGTTGCTTCAAATTTACCTAGTACAGTTCAGCAACCAGCTCAGCCTGCAGTTGCCGGGTCGAACTTGTTAGAGTCCAATCCGTTATTGGCTACCTTAACATGGCCAGTTGTTTCTTGGAGTGCTGCTCCTGGTCCAGGGAGCTCAGTTTCTGTTTACTCCTCTGCAGATTCAACCGGGCATATGGCATCAAGACGCGGGAGCAGTCGCGCTTCTAATGCGGAAGCCGCATCCACATCTGTTCAAGGATCATCGTCGCAAGTGATTGGTGATAGGCACAGATGGTCTGTTGCAGCCGGTGAGCATAGCAGCAATATTTCTGTTGGTAGCTCACAGTCGGGCCCTTCTTCCTCTGAGAGTGAGGATCTCAGGAGATCCAGAAGTAAGACACCCCGAAGTTTTCGGTTTTACCTCTGTATGGGTTTTCCTGCGGTTCACACGTCTGGCGCTATGTTAGCAATCTATTTATATGTTTTTCGTATTGGTTGTTGTTTTATGTCTACTCTCACAGTGGGATGTCAAGATGATTTGGATGGTTGGCCATTCATTTGTGTTTTGGGCCTGTAAAAGTGGCCCTGCTCGTGACTTGAGCATTTTTCCCCGTGCTAATTTAGTTAGATGGTTAGGCTTTAGAGGACAACACTGGGCATCATTTTTAAAGATTATTTTTGATATTGAGGCTAAATTTGGCTGCCCAGACATTCTGATAACTCATTTGGGGGAAATGACTTGGCAAGTGGATGTGGAGGGCATTAAATCACATTGGCCAGCAGTACACTTAATTTGGCCAGATATCATCCCTAGAATTAATTGGAGAGGAGCTGATAAACCAGCTAGTATTGAAAAGTCTTGCTCAAAAGTTAATAGACCAGTAAGGAAAATATTCATGGATTTTGGTAGCGAAGTTATCAGTTATCCTGAAATCAAGGCCTGTTTCACGCAGTTCTATAAGGCAGATGGTGTGCACTTGTCAGATATGGGAGTATTGTATTTTGTTAAGCAGATTTTTCGCTCTCTTGTTCGGCTGTGAGAGGTCAGTTGGTGGTGGGCTTAGGTTCCTGGGGTGTGGGAACCTAGCTGTGGAGGAAAGCAGTCCAATCAGCGGCCATTAAGACACATTTGAGTGGCGTGTTAGGCACTCTCCCCTAAAAGGGATTGGGCAATTAGTAAGAATACCCCTTCGGGATTTATGGGACTCCACTTGGGCAGGCGGGCCTCAGCTAATGATCCAAATGGGGTAAATTTGGCCTCTAATGCCAAGTAGTGTCCCAATAATTGGTGCAAAGTTTACAGCTTATGGGTGTGGTCTAAGGCTGATTGGTCTGCCTATATTTGCCACCATTTAAATAAATGTAATTTTCCAATAAATTTCTGACCTTTCATTTCACCAAACAAGTGTCTCGTGTTGTTATTTATAGTGGTACGATAACTTTTGCTAGGTGTAAGAATATTAAGAAAGAAACACATCAACCGCTAAACAGATTATGTACATTTGGACTTCTGAAGAGCAGATTAAGGTGCATTTATAAATCTGGAGGTGTGATTCATTATGCCCCTGCAAAAATGGCTGATAGCACTGTTGCTTACTCTACTGCACAGCCTGGCTTTACTGCACGATAAGCCTAATGATATAACAGTAGATAGTGAGAAAGCAGTAGGCCTGGTATCAGCAAGAGATGTGCAATGCAGGAGAGGGAAGGCAGGTCAGAGAAACAATCATTCAGCAAAACTTCATGTATGTTATTTTATATAATTCTACTTGGAGGATAACCTGTGGCCAATGTTGAGTGTATGCTGGTAGCACTGTACTCGGTAATAGGAGGCACAAGAGTTAGGTGGGCTAACACATCAAGACTGGGATATAAAAGAAATACCATTTGAATTATGTTCACTGACAGAGCCTTCATAATGCTGTAATGCCCTACTAATATGTAATAAATGTGTATCTATTCTCTCAAGGGCATTGGTGATATGATTTTGAGCATTTGTTTACATGATATTATATCTTAACCCACTTTGTAAGTGAGTGTTAATCTGACACAACTGGTTATTTTTTACATATATACAGTCCCTTTGGGTGTATCTGAAAGCTTGAACAGCAGCATACATATTAATAATAGGATCAACAGTGTTCTGTGGTGGGGGAGAATTAGCTACTGTGGACTTGTGCGACTTTCATCAGCAGCATATGGTGCATAATCAATGTTGATGACATTAAGGGTAATCATGGTGTTCTCATCTCCCTCTGTAGGTGCGTTGACAGTTTTTTTTACACGTTTTTCTGCTAGTAATTTATTTTTTACATATATTGCTGTAATTGCCTTTTTTGTTTAAAGGTGGACTCACCAGCTTCATCCATTTCAGTGGCTGGATCCGCTTGAGATTCTATGCACGAGGAACCTGTTGATTAACAATAACACTATTATTTTCTGAAGATTGTTATTACTGTACACTGTAAAATATAAACACGTGAAACACATGGCATTTTCCTTCAAAAATGTTTGCTCACCAGCCTGTAGCTATGTCTAGAGCCCTATTTCTGTTGTGCACACCAACGTCTTCGAAAAGCTCTACTGGTAGAATGCGCCTCAGCTCTTTCTCATAGGACAGTTAGTCCACAACCAGGAGAGGACAATCTCGTGTCACTGCAGTAGACCTTCAGAGATGCCTCTTCAAAGCTGCATACTGCTTATTGAAGTGTCCCAATATTAATGCCAGACTTCTTTTTGGACATCTTGCTATTGTCATCACCCACTGCATCCTCTCGACCCTCCTGCACCTCATCCACCACTTCCTCTCCTGCTACCCAATCTTCCTCCTCCACACTCTCACTAGCAGCACACTGCTCCCCTACCAGTCCCAGAATGTTTTTGATATTACCTGTGTTATTTTTCCAATGTAATATTTTCTTTCTTCTCTTGAATAAACAGACCCATTTAATGAACATTCACAGTCGGACAAACTGGAGTGAAGTTAAACTTTACTTATTTTAATTATTATTTTACTTATTAAATACAAGTATGTGTACAGCGAGCTGTGTGGGAATTTAATGCCATTAACAAATGTGGATGTAAAAGCATTGTCTTCTACAGTCCTGTACAAATCACGCCAAGTTAGCTGAAAATATTGAAGTTTCTGGATCTGGAAGATTTTCAAGTTTAGTTAACTGACAGTGAACCACGTGAACCTGGCACGTGGCCTGTATAATTTTAAAGATGGACACCTGGAGCTATCTTTGTACAGTTGGCAACAACGTTGCAAATGTATTAAAAAATATTATTGCTTATTATTACTGCTATGGCTTTTTCACTTCTGTTCTATTTTCAATTTCCTGTGTTTAGATTCCGCTCGGCTACCAAAATATATGAAATTAAAAAAATACATGTGGCCATTTAACACTAAGATAACTGAAAAGTACTGGAGATAAATATGGGTACGTTATTTGGACAAAATAATAGACTGGATATAACTTTCTTTTTGAATTAAGTGCTTTTAATTTAGTCAATACCTTTAAATGGAAAAAGAAAATTATACTTTATTGGTTTCACTTGTTCATTTCAAAGCTTTTTTTTTTTTATTGATGAAAAAATAGTATGGGAAAAAAAGTGCCAAAAATGTTACAGTCAGGAAAGGCCAAGAACCCATTTGACCTAGGTGAACTTGAGTCATAGTTAAATTGTCACTTTCATTATCATTAGGAATCAATAATACATACTGAAAGAGCTCATCAGGCTTTTTGCACAAAGACACAGATCCACTGAGGGATGTTGAGTTTGCCTCCTCTACTTCAAAACAAAGGAAAAGATAACGGCTGCTGTTAGAAATTCACGCTATATATTTTTTGAAAAAAATAAACCTATCAAGACTCTCAACAATAGCAAAAAGGAGGGAGCTGAGAGAGACAAATAAATCCCTCTTCGCAATGAAGGCAGATGGCAGACAGGTCTACATAAGCAAGCCCAGAAAGGGTAAGTACCTTCTTTATACTATATTGTAAATTAGAAAACAGAAGAAATCCTTCCAACCTTCTCCCAGATATCTCTGACCATGAGGTCTGTGGGGAATTTGAAGTGTATTACTGACTACAGGGTTGATGAATAACTTAAACATCTGATCCTTTAGATCAGCTGTCTACCCATACACAAATGCATCATCTGTGCTCTGATTGATGTTAAGCCCTATTTAATCTTATTTATAAGCATTCATTACTGCCAAGACAAAGATTTAAGAAATTTGGTTAATTATGATTACCCCTAATCAATCATTCAATTTCTGTACCACATAAAGGTCAATCTGATCACTAGGATGAACTTAGCCAACATAAAACTGAGGGATCTTAATTATCTACCATTGTATTAAGCATTCATCTGGGTTATTGCTTGATCAGGGATTTTCTAACTTAACATTCATTATGAATGTCACGAACACGCTCCCAGCGTTCGTGACTTTGGGGTGTTTGCTGTATGAGGTTACACACTATTCCAGCCTGCAGTCTCTATTTATCTATCACACAGGGTATAGACCTACTGAATCGCCCCACACACAGCATTCTAACACCCCCACACACTTCAGGTTTGCTACCACCTATTGAATATGGACAACAGGACCCCAATATACTGTCCCACACTGGCACACAAGGCTTCAGGCTACCTACAGGTTAGCCCACACTAGCAATCACACCTCCATCTCATCACACCTCCAGACTGTTACACAAATGTAAATGCAAGCACACACTAGGCTTGTTAGACAAATATATTAACAAATCACACCGGCTGTGAAGATATGTGGTTCCCAAATCACTTAGACACGGTATTAGAGGAAAAATAGAAGGATGATTTATTCTGCAGAACAGGATTAAATACAGCACAGTCCCATTAACAATACCAGGTCCAACAAGTAAAGAAATCAGTTCAAATCCAGTGAGAAAGGTTCCACAGTACATCACTGGCAGACCATTACCTCTTGGCCAAAGTCAGTCACACACGTGTCCAGCTCCCAGGGTAGCCTCTTTAATCACCTCATAATCCCACCTTGGGAACTGCCTGCCCAGGGGACTTGCAAAATGTCTCGATTGGTGGGCTTCTCACACTATCCAGCCCCCTCCCCTAATTGCCCAGGTGTCTTCCCTCAGGTGACCCCTGCTGGGTCTGAATGTTCCCTGTGGAGGTGGAATTTAAGCCCTGAAGTACTTTTCCAAGGAGATGTTATAGTTCCCTCACTGATACTTCCTGATAACAACATGGCTAAAAAGTGCAGTTCAGGTATGGATTAGATTAAGGGGTTATAATACCATGCCTGTTGCTTTACATCAGCATTCAAACGGTTAACTTGGTCAAGCTATATTCTTTTTAACAGGCTAATGGATTCGTTAGAGCCTAGGTTCCCAAAGTGTGCACTGCAGCTGCCAGGGGTGCCGTGGTGCTGTCACAGGGGTGCCGTGGCCAGGGGACAAAAAAAACCAAAAACTTACCAATTCGACGGCACCCGGCCGGGACCCAGCATCCTCCTCCCTCCTTGCTTCTCATTGAATGTCGGGCGTGACATCATCACGCCTGACATTCAGTGGCAAGCGGCAGGAGAGAGGATGCTGGGTCCCAGGCACCGCCGAATTGGTAAGAAGAAGAAAGAAACGAAAGAAGAAATAGAAGAAAGAAGGTCAAGTATGGTAAGTAAAGAAGCTGAGGGGAATAATGATAGGAAACAGCAATGGAGCGGCAAAAGAATGAAGGAGGGGGCAGGTTGAGGATGCGGAGGGGGCAGGGCGAGGATGCAGAGGGGGCAGAGTGAGGATGCAGAGGGGGCACAGAGAGTGTGGATGCAGAGGGGCACAGAGAGTGTGGATGATGCAGGGGCACAGAGAGTGTGGATGATGCAGGGGCACAGAGTGTGTGGATGATGATTCAGGGGCACAGAGTGAGTTAGCTGTAAATTATTATTTGACAGAAATATAATTGAAAAAAATATATAAAAATAATATTTTCCCCTTAGCACAGAACTAAATAAGTATTTCTGTCCTGACCTAAATACTTATTAAATTTTTTTGAACCAACTACTTCTAAAATGGGACTGCTCCGTAATTATTTTGGAGGGGTGCTTGAAAAAATTATGGAGACTCTAAGGGTTCCGCGAACTGCAAAAGTTTGGGAACCACTGCGTTAGAGTAACAAGGAGGCTACTTATGAATTTTATAGGTTTAACATACAAAGGTACAGGGCATTCAGATGTAAAAAAAAATAATTAATAAACAATTGACATAACATACTCAGGTAAAGCAGTTTAAAATAAAAGGGGTTACATTCAGAGTATAACTTACATGAGTTGTATAAGCTGTGCCATGGGAAATTGGCTAGGATGATGGACAGCTTGTCAATGTAGGTTGATTTTCCCAAAAGACTGACAATTTACCCCTTCTCAACACAGGTTTTTTAAGCAAAATGAAATGGGACTGTCTTCTCAGGGGCAGTGTTAATGCTAATAGGGGGGCAGGGATGTATCCTGGGTGTCACTATAGCTCGCTTGAAAATCTTCCTAAAGTTTTGACCTTTGGGTAATTCTTTACAGATATATCCGAGATACATAATTCCCCCTTCAATAAACCGGTTATAATCTCCCGCACATTTAAATACCAAACATGATGGAATTATGACAATGTGACATACCTTTCCCAAAGATATGTGATTATAGCTGTTCCCAGATATCACTAGTACCTGTAATTTACAACCCTGGTGTGATTTATGCTCCCAGCTCCCCAGATTTCCCAAAATATGAACTATGAAGACATTTTCCTTTGAAGCTCATATTTTAATATACCTGTATAGGCCTTCAATGTTGCCTTTGGCTGCAAGGATATCCAGCTGTGACAGGCCCCACAAAGTCTATTCAGGTGTCCAAAAACTAACTTGTGTCAGGATATAGCTCACAGCAGGGGCCCTTTGAAGCTGCTACAGATGACACTGCTATCTTCTAACACTGGGATGTGCAGAGTCAACAAATACACAGACACACAGACTCTCTGGCTTCACATTTTACACTTTAGTAGCTCAACTTATCAATGGATTCATTTGATATACCATATTTACAATGCAGTTATGATTTAGGTCTTATTCCCCACAATTATGTAATGAGTTAACTCTTATAAATAACTGTAAGTTCTCTCTGTTCCGGACAATGAATAACACAATGATGCATACAGAACACACAGTTTCTTATTTCTCACTCTACATGTATGCACGCTGCATGTTATACATTAGAGGAAAAATTGAAGATAGATTAATTATATTTTCTTCCATCAAGTTTTATCCAAGCAATGGAGCCTAATAGGCTACTCCTGGCATTGGTGTGGATTTAATTATACTCATGTAAACCCATTAGTATATCACTTATAGGCGGAAAATGTCTTCATAGTTCATATTTTGGGAAATCTGGGGAGCTGGGAGCATAAATCACATCAGGGTTGTAAATTACAGGTACTAGTGGTATCTGGGAACAGCTATAATCACATATCTTTGTATCTATGTTTGTCCCCAATTGTAAAGCGCTACGTGCCTTTACTTGAGGGTAGAATTCAAGGATAAAAACACATACTTTTAAATTAACTGTAACTTAAAATGATATGTGATAACTACATGCAAACACTAGAATCAACAATTTAACATGCAACATTTTAAAGTACAATGTAGCATGTCAACCTTAGGATCTACACTAAAGTGGAGATTTAGGGCATGATTTATTAAATAATGCAAAGCAACCGCAATGTGCACTTTTTAAAAAAAACCAAAACCCACGTACATTGGGTATATAGCCGTATTCATCAAGGAGCGGATGTGACGATACACCTGTGATGTTTACGGGTCTAGGTCTGCTCTGCTCTGCTAGGCAGGACACTGCAGGATATCATCATCATCATCATCATTTATTTATATAGCGCTAACATATTCCGTAGCGCTTTACAATTGGGGACAACATAGTAAACTAATAAACAAACTGGGTAAAACGGACAAAGAGGTGAGAAGGCCTTGCTCGCAAGCTTACATATGTGGAACATAAGCTCACAAAAGAGCTCACAGAAAAAAAAAAAATAATTAATGTCACCTGCTATTACTATAGTTATTAATGACAAAACATAAAAAAAGTTTTTTTTTCTCTATGAAATATATTTATTAGGATGTAATTAATGTCTACTATTAATAAAAAAACATTTTTACAGCTGCTCTTAGTTGCAATCACATGTCCTACTATACAAACTCAGCTGTTATCACCAGTAATAGGCACTTAGACGAAACCTGTAGCTGGAGCAAGACATACAACTGAAAAAAAAGGACCTTAGAGATGCCCAGACCTTCTGCTCTACTGTTGTCCTCCACCTAGTGTACTCACCTCACTCACACAGATCTTGCTCTACTCTGCTCAGGGCTCTCACGCCACTGACCACAACCAGGGCATTATGCCCTACACCATGGGCCTCTCTGCCCAGCTGACTGCAGAGCCTTGTGCTCTGATTATGGGCTTTAGCCCCCTATCTACCTTGGGCTCTGAGCCCACTCACTAGGGCCTTGTGCCCTTTTACCTATGGCCTCTAGGCCTCTAACTAGGGCCTTGTGCCCTGTCACCTAGGGGCACTAGCCCACTACCTAACTACAATGGCCTTGTGCCCTTTATGCATCTTTGGGTTCTAAGCCCACTAACTACAATGAAGGGCCTTGTGCCCCTAACCAGTGCCCAAGGGCCTAGCGCCCGACGGTGCCCGACTTAACGCTGAATATACTTACCTGCAGGATACTCAGCTTGAGCCCGCCGTCTTCTTTTCCGGGTCTTCCAGACCCTCCAGCCGGCGGCGCTTCTTCTCCGCTTTGGCGCGGGTCTTCCGGCAGTGTTCTGGGCGGGAGCGCTCTCAGCCCTTACAAGGGCTCCCTGCTGACGTCTCCAGCAGTGATGAACAGTGGCAGGGTAGCTTCTTGCCCTGACAAGGGCACCCTGCCACTTCCGGCGTCTTCTTTTTCTTGATCCGCCGCTCCGGACGTCCCACGACGTCCTCCTCTCACTGCGCAGATGAACTTCAGGCAAGATGGCGCCGGCGGCTTATATACCCGCCAGCGCGACGTCATCACTGGGCGCCACCGCGAGCGCTCATTGGCTCGCTGCAGCGCCAATCTTTTGAATGGCCGGAGGTGAGCCGTGATTGGCTCACCTATCCGGCCGCTGATTGGCCAGTGGAGAAAAGTGAGCCCTGTTTGGCTCATCCTTCCTCCGATGCCAAGTCCTGCGGAAAGAAAGAAATACTCACCGCTGGAACGCTGGATCGGTGAGTAGCTCCTCTTCTCTTCTTTCTTCTCTCTCTTCATGGTCACAGCAGCCAGGGCCATCTTCTGTCCCTCCAGGGACACAGCAGCAGCTTCCATCTTTGCCCTCTTCACGGGCATCAGATCCGGAGCTTTGGGGCAGATCCCTACAAGGCTAAGGACTGTCTGAGCACTGTAACTATCTCAATAAGGCCAACTGTCATCTGCTACTTCCCTAATGACTCAGGACTAAGGAGTTTATTTAATAAAAGTTCTAATTATATTGATTTGTGTATAATTGATTGGCATGATATGAGATACTGTATTTAACGGCAACTTAATTATGTCAGATTCACTTAGCGATAGAATTTATTATTAATTTAATGTATTTTTATACATTTGTATTATCTGTATATATTGTGTTCTTTATTTCTAATCAATGTACTGGGATCTTCCATCTTCCACAAAAAATTGAGAACTGAATCGTTCATCTGATTTAAAGTATCAGTTATAGTAACTTAGTGGCAGATTGTTGTATATTCCTACTAAAGAAACCAATCCCTCTGCTCAGTCACTTTACAGAGAGATTTATACTACATACTATACTACAAAAGCTGGAAAAATCCTGACTGCCCTTACAGAACTGGAGTATATTACTAGCCTCCTCACCAACAGTCTATGGGGATCCCTGTTTTGAGTAAAATAGTAACATAGTAACATAGGGCCTGATTCATTAAGGATCTTAAATGAAGAGGATCCTTATTTCAGTCTCCTGGACAAAACCATGTTACAATGGAAGGGGTGCAAATGTGTGTTCTGTTTTGCACATAAGTTAAATACTGACTGTTTTTTCATGTAACACACACATATCAACTTTAAATTTCAGTGTACAAATAAGCTATCAAGTTTTTGTGTGTTACATGAAAAAACAGTTAGTGTTTAACCATTGTGCAAAACAGAACACACATTTGCACCCCTTCCATTGTAACATGGTTTTGTCCAGGAGACTGAAATAAGGATCCTCTTCATTTAAGATCCTTAATGAATCAGGGTCATAGTTGTTGAATTTGAAAAAAGACAATAGTCCATCAAGTTCAACCTATTTTGGATCTCCTGTGATCCCTCTCTTATATTTGAAATTGATCCAGATAAAGCAACCACCAATCTGTTTCAAATTGGAAAAATACCTCAATATTTCAGTCCTATTTCTTCCTGGATCCACTACTGTGCAGTTTTTCATTTTAATTAACAGTCATAACCCTGGACACCATTTTCTGATAAACATTTGAATAACTCTTTCTTAACATATCAATTGAATCTGCCATCACAACCTTCCTTTCATTAATCACATTGAAAATGATACAGGTCCATCAAGTTCAACCGTTCATAATTTCTCATTAACATGTAATTGCTAAATAATACAAACTGACCCTTTTTAAATTTATTGCATCTTTATACACTAATTCCACCTAAATCTCTGTAAAGTTACAATAGGACTTATACATGTCTCAGGCCTACATCACATTGAACATTAACATCACTCTCACTCACTATCCCATAAATAACGTGGTCTGCATGACTATTAACTGTTTATTATTTGTTAAATCAGTAGAAGTCTGGTCTGTATTATTTTGTTTTTCATGTATTATGTATTGTGCTATGGATTGTTGCTGTCTGTTTATTGTATACTACTGTAAATGTCATGTATGGCGCTGTGGACCTTTTGTGGCGCCTTATAAATAAAAGATAATGATAATAATAATGATAATACATGTACTGCACTAATTGACCTTTTTTTATTATTATTTCTTGATTTGTGTAAACCAACTGAGACACAATTTGCCCGAATCTCTTTCCACAATTTTCATAGAACAGAAGGATATAGATTTATTATTCTGTTTAGTCTAGTTGGTAGTGGATTCTTATGGACTTATAGATGTTTTCTTTTTCCTTTTTACAAGATATCATTATCAGGAGTTAAAACTAAAGAGCACACGCTAAATATTTTAAAATAAATATCTGACATTGCAGCATTTGAGTTGGATGTTTATCTTTTGTTTCCAAAAAAAATAAATAGCTTGCAACTAAGAACCATAGTAGAATAAAAAGAATTCTCCTCATGGGAAGTGTGGGGAGTTAATGAGCCAAATGAATTGTAATTTTATAAGTTGATCCAGTTCTGAATGTAAAAAGGCTAGATTAGATAAATAGATATATAGATATGAGATAGATAGATAGATGATAGATAGATAGATAGATAGATAGATAGATAGATAGATAGATAGATAGATAGATAAATAGATATGAGATCGATAGATAGATAGATAGATAGATAGATAGATAGATAGATAGATAGATAGATAGATAGAGAGATAGATAGATAGATAGATAGATAGATATGAGATTTATAGATAGATAGATAGATAGATAGATATGAGATAGATAGATAGATAAATAGATAGATAGATAGATAGATAGATAGATAGGAGATAGATAGATAGATAGATAGATAGATAGATAGATAGATAGATAGATAGATATATAGAATTTAGGTATTTTAATATGCATAGCTGGCTTTTTTTCAAAGATAACATTAATTTTACTTTTAGAGTATTCTTTAAGAACTGGAGTAATTATATTAAACACTGCTACAACCGTTAATAGAATATAATACTAATCATCTTTAACAGATTTACAAAGCTAAGCACCATGCTGTAATGTCAATTATAAAATTTTCATTTTCAGTATGGGGATATTTTAAATTCCTAGCAGCACAAGCCAGCGGGAGATTAAAACCATGAGACCACTGTGTTCAGATTCTGTAGTCATATCTGATAATGTTTTCATAGTTTGCACAGCTGTTTATCGAGCAAAGGTTGTGCAATGAAAGGAATGTTTATGCTTTCATACTATGTATGTTCATTAGTTATTTCTGTCCTTATTCTAACAATCATATTGGAAATATTTTAACTTACAGTAAATACAGTTTGGTTTTCTAGTGACCTTTAATTCACTTTCTCTCTTATCTCCCATGGTCTGACTGTGTGACACAGATTTGGGACCATATCATTTAGTCATCCGGAATGCCAGACTGTGAAGGAAACAACCTAAGCACTGTGATTATATATTGTGTGTTAGCAGCGATGAGCCAGAGTTATGTGCCTGCTCCTAGCTCATCTCTTCAACTTGTCCCTCTCCACTGGCAACTTCCCTTCAATCGTTAAACATGTGTTCATATCTCTTATACTCAAAAATAAACTCTCAACCCTACCTCTCTCCAGCTATCACCCAATTTGTCTCCTCCCCTTTGCTTACAAATTACTTGAGCGGCTTGTAAATAAATCGTCTACTTTCTTTCCACTAAATCTTTTCTCAGCCCTCTGCAATCGGGCTTCCACTTTCTAGACTCCACTGAGATTGCCCTCACTAAAGTGACAAATGATCTAATAAGGGCAAAGTGAAAGGATAAATTCTCCCTATTCATCCTCCTTGACCTATATGATGCTTTCACTACTGTCGAATACCCTCTTCTCCTCCTTACTTTTCCTTTGCTTGGCCTTCACTGTTCTCTCCTGGTTCACTTCCTACCTTTCTGAACACTTCTCTACTACTGATATAACTCTCATCCACTCCATCTACCCACTGTGGTTCCTCAAGGCTGTGTTCTTGACCCTCTGCTTTTCTCTAGATATACCTTTTTGTGAGCTTATACGCTTCTTTAGGTTCTGCTATCACCTCTATGCTGATGTCACATAAATCTACCTTTCGCTAGCTGCCTCATGTTTGGTAATATCACTATCATCCCCTGTTCCCCAAGCTCGCTGCTTGTGACTCATCATTGACCCCGCCTTCACATACACTCCATACATACAGGCCCTGGCGCAGTCTAGTTGCCTCCTCCATTGAAACATTGCCAGAATATGCCCCTTCCTCATATAGGATGTTATGAAAAACCTTATAGATTTTTTAACTCTCTCCCACCTTAAATGTTGTGGTGAGATTTGTCATCCTCTATCATTGCTTCCGCTGACCCACTCAACAAATCCATGGCTCCCTATTTCCTAAGAATTTAATCCAAGCTTCTCACCCATACCTTCAAAGCGCACACCAACTCTTTCCCTTCATACATCTCTGACCTCACCATGAGATACACGCCCTCTCACTCTCTGCAATCTGTATATGTGCAATGACTCATCTCTGGTCACCACTTCTCATTCCCTGTCTTCAAGACTTATACTGTGCTGATCCCCATTTACTGAACTCCTTACCATGTCTGAACAAACTCTTTCCTAACCTTCTCTCTTTTGAGTGCTCTCTCAAAACCCATCCCGTCACTATATACTATCTTACCCTTACCTAATACTAACCCTTTTGCATGTTTACCAGTTCCAGTCCAGTGACACTCTATTTCTGGCTGGTTCCTTTAATCTTAGCATTGTACTTTCCATCTAGACTGTAAGCTCTCACAAAGCAGTGACTTTTCTACTCTTTAACTCACATCTGTACCTCCATCATCTGTACTTGTACTTTTCCATGTGTGACTGTACTTTATATGATTTGCAACTCTGACTGTCCGGCGCATTTGTTTGTTTATTTGGTGCCTTAAAAATAAATGATGATGATGAAGATGACGATGATGATGATAACCATAAGTTATTAAAGACCATTTAAAAAAAGGGAGAAAGTTCAAAGTCCAGACTTTTCCACAGATGTACTGATTTTCTTAGCGAATCTACATTGATTTGTAGTCCAAGATGACATTTGTGTGTGGGGGGAGAGTAGAATTAATCAACCATTGATAGCAGAAGCTGGGAAAATCATGTGCATGTCTTGGTAAGTATGCACTAAGCGCATGAATGCACCTACTAATGCACCCACATGTAATTCATGTTAGCGGTGTGCTGTTCGGAATAAAAAAAATAAAAATATTCAAGTTTAATGTGAAAATATTTGAGCTGGCTTACAGGTGTCTGAACCGGCCTAAATACTGTCAGACAGAATAGATTCTCAGACATGCTTAACTTGCTCTGAACCATTTCAAAATGTTACCTAGTTTGAGCATCTCTAAATATAATAATGACAGTCCTAATGTCCCAAACTGTCATGATTAATGTGAGACACAAATGAGGATGAACTGAGCAGTATTTTTTTTTTAAAAATTATCATGTTGAAATTAATAATGGGAGTAGTCTTAAAACACACTTTTCAAACCTGCCTTCTGGGAGATGCATAGATGAGTTATGAAAATAAAAGGTGGTTGGCTTAAAGACATCATTTGTGTTATCAAGTGGATGAGTCTAGGTGTAATATGCTGCTAAATTCATCATCACGCCTTTCCCACTCAGTGTTTATGAGGGTGAGGCAGGCAGGTAAGTGCACTTGCAGAAGAATGGCCTGAGCTCAGGAGTCTGAGAGCTTTCACCTTAATTCAGGAGGAAAGACATTGAAGTAATAATTTTCGGCTCTTTGTAAGACTAGGGAAGTATCGCACAACTGGATATTTTTAAATGGACTTCAATGTATCACTGTGTGTGATTTATTTTATGGTTAATATTAGTATGGCTTGAGTAATTTAATTAATGAGTATAACATATTGCATGCTAGTGGTAATAAGTATGACTATGGGGTCAATACAGATGGACAGATGTATTTCTTGCACTAAATGTACCTATTGATCCACTAACACAGGTGCATGCCATCATTTTTCATTTTGAACTACACCTGTGATAGAATGTACATAGCAGCAAAAAGTAAATATATCACATACAGTTACTGGGTTCTTTTCTACTTTTCCTTGGTAAAAGATTGCTTGTTTGAGATGTGTCATACATTCTTCTAAGTTATTTATGTAATGGGTAACAGATAAACGTGTTTTCACACTCTATAGGTATATGGAGTCAAGTGTCACATTTGTAAATTGATTTATATGCACATGTAAATGTGTTTTCCTACGTAAAATGTGCTTAGACAGCCCAACAGGCATCCCACTGAAAGTAATGGCTGGTGTCTGATCTATGTCACTTCATGTCTTTCAAATTGAATTGTATAAAAATATCCAATTCCTGCCCTTATATACACATATAGGTGGCTTAGTAGCTGAGTATAGAAAGGGTTACTTCCTTAATGAGTTTTCTGAATTTCATGTTAGAAGTAATAATCATGGTGAGGAGTATAGGAAACGAATTGTATCACAAACTGTTATGGTTTAGTGTAATAAGTATAATAAGGATAAGTACAAAGAAGGAAACTGCATTTTTCCTGAACTATAATAATTTTTGCAATAGTTCATCCAGTCTACATGAGGAAAATGAATCTGTAACTTTATACATCTCAGTGCATATTGTTAGTTGGAGAAGATAGTGGGACATAGTTAACAAGATAAAACACTGCTAAGCACCATTCAATATCTATTATAATACATTTGCCGCACCTTGGCTCTTCTATTAGCTATTTCCTCTTGTACCAGTGGGGGTCAGTAATGAGCCTTTATCATCAGAGAATGAAATAATCAGGCTTGATGCAACAATAGAAATACATCACATTCATCATCATCAATTTATATAGCGCCACTGATTCTGCAGAGAACTCATTCACATCAGTCCCTGCCCCATTGGAGCTTACAGTCTAAATTCCCTAACATACACACATAGAGAGAGAGACTAGGGTCAATTTTTTTTTTTATAGGAGCCAATTAACCTACCAGTATGTTTTTAGAGTGTGGGAGGAAACCGGAGCACCCGGAGGAAACCCACGCAAACACGGGGAAAACATACAAACTCCACACAGATAAGACCATGGTTGGAAATTGAACTCATGACCCCAGCGCTGTGAGGCAGATGTGCTAACCACTTCGCCACAGTGCTGCCCATACATTGTATTTGTTAATGGTATTTTTCCTATACTGATGTTTATATTTGCTTGCTATTTATTGCACTAAATAGTAATGATATTTTTAATTGTTAAATAGTCATATACATGCCTTTGAAATAATTATTATAATTATTATATCTGCAACTAGCTACATTTTTTAAAAGGAAACACATCATCAAAATACTATTTTAGTGTGATGCTTTGCGTCTCAGTGTTTATAATGTACCCGATACTGTGCCCAAATAAAAGATTTTGTATTGTAAGATGAGATTTTTAGATAAGCTTCAAGCTATGGAAATTGTGCAATTAAAGCTGTGTAACCAAAGCAGGTGCACACAGAGGCCTTTTACCCTTGCTAAATGGCTTTATTTCTCTCCTTACTCTTGTGACTTATTTTAAAATAAATGAGAAATATCTTAAGAGAAAAGGTAGAAATATAAGGAAAGTCCAAAAGTGATAATAGTTTGATAGGACTTTGAAAGGACGATTTTTACCTTTATCAGCATGTACAGTCCTCGATTTTTACATGTACAGTCCTAAAGTGTGACCGACCACATTCCCACAAAGCATTTGTCTGGAGACACTGACCACAAGCAGCACTAAACATGCACTTGCATTTGTACATGGAGGGAAAACAGGAAAACAGAGGCATTTGTGCTGAATAATGAGCTCATGTGGTTCATAAATGACTGTTACAGACTGAACTTACAGTATCTCCTCTTAACCTACTCCTATGGTTTTGGAAGATATAATCCCTCACCCAGGCGCACACTTTATGGAGGTGGCGGGGGGGGGGGGTTCCATTTACCCAGAAAGCCACCATCAATGTGCTGGTATCAGTAATAGTCTTGTAGCTCCATTGATTTCATTGGGGTTGCCGGAGAGCTGCCTTTGTTTCTTCTTTAGAACAGACCCAGGAATCTATCACTTTCCTCTTACTGTGTGACTGTAGAGTCCGTGCAGCCTATTACTGCAGCTCATAGACCCTACTGACAGCCCTGCAGCAACAGAGACCAAGCGGATCATGGCTGCCCCCACTGCACTACAGAAAACAGCAAGAGAAAAGTGAGAGAACATTAAATAAGAAAAGAGACAGAGGAACGGAGAGAGGGATAAACTAAATGAGAGGGGAGGGGGGTAAAGATAGGTAGAAAAATTTAAGGGATTATTTGAAAAGGAAAGGGGATCTCCCTTCCTCCATACTATGGTCCATGTGTGGGGGTGTCTCCGGTGAAGACCCCCGCCAGCGCTGTGTCCCTGGAGGGACAGAAGATGCTGGAGCCGGTGCCCGTGAAGAGGGCGAAGATGGCCGCCAGCGCTGTGCCCCTGGAGGGGCTGAAGAGGTCCCCGATGGTGTCCAGCAGGAAGGAAGAAGAGGAGAAGTACTCACCCGTCCAGCGATCCAGCGGTGAGTATCGTGGCTTCTTTCCTGCAGGTCCTGTGCGCGGGAGAAGGATGAGCCAATCAGGGCTCATCTTTCCCCGCTGGCCAATCAGCGGCCGGATACGCGAGCCAATTGCGGCTCACGCCCGGCCATTCAAAAGATTGGCGCTGATGCGAGCCAATCAGCGCTCGTGCCGGCTAATGATGTCACGCCGGCGACTATATAAGTCGCCGGGTGGCGCCATTTTGTCAGAAGTCCGTCGGCGGAGAAGAGGGAGGACATCTCTTCAAGACGTCCAGCAACAGAGTCAGCGGCAGCGGCGGCAGGGGGCCCTTGTGAGGGCCGTGAGCTACCCTGCCGCCCGAAGACTACAATCAAGCCGCCGGAGCAGTGATCGCCGGCGGGGAGCCCTTGTAAGGGCTGAGAGCGCCCCCGCCAAGCAGCCCTCAACAGCGCCGAACCGGAGAAGAGGCGCTGCCGGCTGGAGGGTCTGGAAGATCCGGAGAAAGAGGAACAAGACGGCGTGGCAAGCTGAGATTCCTGCGCAGAGCAGGTAAGTGGACTCAGCGTTAATTCGGGCACTAGCCCCGGGGCCACGGTCGGGCACAAGGCCCGTTTGCACAGAGGATTAGGGGCACAAGGCCCAGGGACGTGGGCACTAGGCCCCGATAAAGTTAGTGGGCCAGTAGGCCATTTTGATAACGGGGACAAGCCCCTGTTAGTTAGGCAGGAGGCGTGAGAGCCCCAGGTGTACAAGGGCACAAGGCCCTTAGGTAGTTAGTGGCCTAGAGGCCATAGGAAGGCCACAGGGCCTGGTTAGGGGCTGGTAGCCCATAGGCTATAAAGGGCACAAGGCCCTAGTAGATAGCTAGGGAGGCCACAGGCCTCGGTAGGCAGGGGCTAGGACCCCTAGGTAGCAGGGCACAAGGCCCTAGTTAGTGGGCTCAGAGCCCTGAGGTAGAGAGGGGGCTGAGGCCCATTAATCAGAGCACAAGGCTCTGTTTGTAGCTGGGCAGAGGCCCATGGTGTGAAGGGCAGAAGGCCCTGGTGGTGATGAGGTAGAGGCGTGGGAGCCTCGTGAGTGTAGGCGCGGTCCTGTGTGAGGTGAGCACACGTGGTTAGGAGGTACAGTAGAGCGGAGGCTCCTGTGGTGCTGTAGCAACCGGCTGGTTGGCTAACAGCGGTGTGCTCTGGTAAGTAGCTTACAAAGTACTGTATATTGTATTCTGTCTGTGCGGCGGGTATTGTTGAATTACAATATTTTGGGTGTGCTACGTAGTTGTGTCCAGGGGCAAGACGTCAGGCCCCCATTAAAGGTAGGCTCTTGTTCCTGTGGTTTCCTGTGCTAACCCGTGCTGTGAGGACAAGTGTAGCTACCAGCATACACATAGTCAGGGGAGAACACACGCAGTTTTCCTGTCCCTTAGGTCCCCGGGGTCACACTGGTACCCAGAGGGGGTGGCTGAGTGAGTTGGTGGCAGTGCAGCACACCTTGAGGCAGTTCCAGGGGCAGCCGTGGTTCTGATCAAGGATCCTCAAGGCCGGTTCCGTGCAGGTGGACCTGTGGTTCCGGACGTAGGGACACGTGTGAGATACCCGAGTATAGGCAGTCGGGCGGTTCAGTTCGATCGGCTGTTCCGTGCGACAGTCAGCCCGCGGGTTAGTGTGCTGTTCCACTGAGCCTCAGCCGGGCTTAAAGAACCGGTCCTTAGGGTCTGTGGGTGACCCCATAGTAAGAAGGCAGTTTCTTGGTACGACCTGGGTGAGGGGGTTAGGAACCGCCCTCCGGTTTAGTCCGTGAACACCGGCTGGTGTTCCCCGTAGTGTGTAAGTGAGCAGTTCCGTTAGTGCACCACACCTAGTTAGTCATAGTGGTTTGACTTAGTTGCGTTGCCGACCATTAGAACGTTGTTAGGGTCGGGTCGCTGTTGTAGTCAGTCCAGTTTTGTGGGTGCCATCTTAGTCTTACTGAGAGCGTAGAGGGAGGCTGTGTGTTCTTGTCATCCGCAGGAGTCGGGAAGGCGCAGAGGAACCGGATCGGAAGTGGGAGTGTCCCGGTGAGTATCACGCTCGATTCCCCCTTTCGGTTAGGCCCTCACCGGCAGGTGTGTGAGGTACTTGAGGCGGGATTAGTCCTCGGACTAGTCTTGGTCTTAAGTGCCTGTAGTCCCCCGCGTCTTGGCAAGAACAAAGTGAGGAGGCGGCAAGTGAGCTTGGACTGACCGTGCCCTTGTTCTTTGCAGTAGTCTCGGACAGCCCTTACCTGGTAGGCACGGCCGTAATCTCTGTCTCTTCCGTAGAGGGACGTGATTGGAGGTGACGGGTCACGGCTGCGGATCTGCTGGGATTGGATCGCAGCTGGGATATCGGAGGCGGACTGGAGGTGACCATCGTTTACAAGGTAAGTTCTTTTGTGTTGCGTCTGTCCCTGTCTTTCCCCGCATGGGGCGTTACACATGCGTGCTAATAAACAGAGCAGATCCTCTACTCAGAGGAGCTGCTGTTTGTCCTCACTTACAAGTTTTCACCAGCCCCCTCCTGACTCCATGCTCTCCCCATGTTTGTGTCTGCTGTGTGTCAGTGTTTCTTGCCCCTCCCTTCCCAATGTATCTGTATCTATCAGCTTCCTCCATGTATGTTTGTGTTGTTTCTCTTTTCTCTTTCTCCTGCGCTTGCCTCTGTCACCCTCTCCAAGAGTATCATGGTATGATTTTCAGTCCTGGACAGTGAAGGGGTGGTGTGGCAGATGCCGCATATAGTGGATGGGGAGTGATGACTGTGCTAGAAAGAACTTTGTATTGCTAGAGACACCATACATTTAGACTAGGTATTTGCTGCTTAGTCCTCTGACTGTATATGAAACGCTCTACCAATATACTCCATATATACTGAATGCTTCTAGAGATTCCAAAATGCACTCTAAATTATTTCCTGCCCTATAACTTCTTTTTCTGATTTCTTGTTTCTTTTGGTTCCCTTTTTGCCTCTTTTGTATCTTCTGAGTTTTCATTCAGCCACACCTGTTCTTTCTTTTAGCCATTGGAAATGTTATGCCAATTGTATAGTAGGCCACTGTTTGCTGCATAATATACACAATGAAACTAAAAGCATTAGGCATTGCTACTCTTCATTTGTGAAGGTCAGCTCTTTAAAATTTGCCAGGTTTGGTCATCTTACCAGGCATAACAAGGGATCATTTCTAACAACTGTATACTGACATTGCTACAAACAAACATTTCCACGTATGGTCAGAGGAGCAGATTTGGGGCCTTGACAGCAGATCAACTGGTATTGCCAGGCCTCCCTCACTTCCAGGACCTATAGCCACCACACCCTCCCAGCAGTGGTAGTTACACCACTGCTAATTGCTGATCCAAATAATAGCATACTTGCCAACTCCGGGAGACTCCCGCATTTTGCAGACTCCCGGGAGAGTGTGGCAATCTCCCGGATCTGCCCACTTCACTAGGAAGTGTCCCACTTCCTAGTGAAGTGGGCAGAATTAGGTCCCAAACGCCGCGATTCCTGGTGAATCCAAAATTACGTGCAAAATTACGTGCATTGTGGAGTCCCCCCCCCCCCCCCCATCACGCCCACCTCCCCCGGCAGGCTCTCGGAAACCAACTTTCTAAATTTGGTAACTATGGCCAATAGTAGACTAAGGCAGGAAGACAGTCTCTAGCAAGGTAGTAGAGTTTAATCTAGCACTAAAAATGATCAAATACAATTCTATAAAACCTAATTTTGGTAGCACAGTTACCAGAGTAACTCCAACTAAATCTAAAAATATAGTTCTGGGAATAGTTCACTAAGATAAAATAAAGTACAAAGTTCTAAAAGAGTCTAGACTTTTTTGACATATACAGCATTGTTGTTTGAATCAGGATACTTCAAGGGAATCACAAGATCATATTAACACCACTCTGAAAGTAAATCTTTATATTTTATCTAAACTTAGTGAATTCCTCCCAAAACTACAGTTTTAAGTGGAATTCTATAACATTAAAATTGACAATTACTCTTCACAGCAGGACACATACATTGTGTGAGGTTTCTGGCAGGACACTTATCTCAAATCTTTATAAATTCAGACTATGGGTATTGTATATTCCAACAGTTGATAAAAGTCTGAATGCCTTTTTTATTGTTGATTAATGTAACTGATATAGAAATGTTTTTCTAAGCTTCAAAGGCCCATATGCTGGACTGTGTGATGAATGTAATATGTAATTTCTCTGAATATAATAGTGGAAAAAATGAATGGTTTCTTATGGGGTTATTATGTATTCCTTTACTTTCAGGGGCAATAATAATTTATCTTAATATTATCTGGGACATTAGTTATTTGTTTCATTACAATCGGGGGCATTCATTTATTTATTTCAATATTTTTTTATTTTTTTTTTATAGTTGGCAACACTTGTAGTGCACAGTTGTGTCACTACAAGTGCAAGTATGCACCTATGCCGATATGCATGCTTGCACTCAGGGGAGGGCTGGCAGACTTTAGCCCGGGGGGCAACACACAGCACTGACCCATAACTAGCGGCCCATCCTTAAAGGATGGTTTTTGTTACAATATATATTCATCTATATAAAAAAAGGCTATTTTAGTGTTGGTTAATCCATATATATATTTTTATGCCCAGACCCAGAGCTGGATTAAGCCTCTGGGGGGCCTGGGCACTTTAGACAGGGTAACCTCCTATTATGTAACATGTGTCACGGGCACTAGGAGTCTTTACCCAGTATCACCCGCTGATGGTCTTATCAGAGCAGTAGAGTTGGTATATGATACTCTGATGGCAGGGTGATAATGGAACTGGAAACAGCAGATGGTTAGAGAATGCTCAGAAAGTCTATGACTAGCAGCACTGGTAAACAATAGGTAACTGAACACGAGGATCTAGATGGACAAGGACACGTGAGGGTAGTCAGTGGTCTGTGCACGGCAAGTTGTACCACTGCTATAGTGAGAAGAATGTCCAGGAGTAATAAGGAGGTGGAAGTCAGTGGTCTGCGTGTAGCAAGTTGTACCACTGCTTATGTGAGAGGATATATGCAACTGGTGACACAGGGAAACAGGAATCAGTGGTTTGCCTCTAGCAAGTTGTACCACTGAATATATATGTGAGGAAGGACACGAGGAGATAAATGCAATGCAGAATCTACACGGGTACACTGAACTTGATCCCACGTTGAACTGCACACAATAATAATAATGAATGAACAGCACTGCACAGATAAACAAAGTCACTAGAATAGTCCAGCAAAAGGAAACACAGTCAATAATAGCAATAGTCTCAGAGGATGGAAACTCCGGAGGAGAACAACTCAGTCCAGATGGATATGCAATACACCAGCACAGTCAATGAGAAGTATGCATACCGTGGTTCAGATGAGCAAGCTGTTAGAGATAGCTGCAGGGATACCTGAGCGGCCGGGAACAGACGAGATGAGAAGTCCTTGCAGAATGGAAGCGGCAGGTAGGTGCAGCGCACTGTAGGTAGGCCAGCAAGGACGACAAATACTCAGGAAGCAGTAGTATATCGAATTGAACAGCAGGAGACCGCGGGAGAGTTGAAGCGATGTAGCAGAGCTGGAAGCCGAGGAGCGTAGACTCGATGCTAACAGGCAAGTTGACACAAATGGACACACTGTAGAAGCAGTAGGCAGCGGGTCAGCTGACGGCAGGTAGAATGCAGACTGGAGCGCTGAGACGAGCAGGACTCTGTAGACATGCTGAAGTGGCTAACAGGAATCAGCTGGAACAGTAGCGATGTAACACAGGAGAGTAGGAGAGATCTGTAACTTGTTAGACACACGGAGGCAGCGGGTAGGAATCAGCTGCTGGAGTCACGATGAAACACAGGAGAGTTTGCAGTAATCTGTAACTGTAGATACACGGAGGCAGCGGATAGGAATCAGCTGCTGGAGTCACGATGAAACACAGGAGAGTTTGCAGTAATCTGTAACTGTAGATATACGGAGGCAGCGGATAGGAATCAGCTGCTGAAGACACTAGGAACACGAGGAATAGAAGTGGTCTGGAAACCACAAACGGCAAACAGGAATCAGCATCAGCTGAACACATGAGCAGGCACTGGAACACCTTCAGAGACTCATGAGGAATGAGACTCCAAGATCAGGCCACGTGGTATTGACCACAGGTGCTTAATATAGGGAGTGTTGCCTGATCAGCCAATTAAGTTAAAGGAACAGAACTGAAGGTTAAAAGGGACTGCACATGCGCAGTACCTCATTATAATGGACGGACACGGTTCCTAGCTACCTTAGAAGTAGCACTCACAGTCCGGTGAGTGACAACATGGTTATCATTTTAGATAATTACACAGGCAATACTGTGTGCATTACTGTTAGGTGCAAACAGCTCTGCCTTCACAAGTAGCACAGTGTGAAGCAGGACATACCTGCTTCACACCTAAGTGAGACAGTCACCCTAATTCGGGATTGTTCCACCAGATGCAGACTGTTGGCATACTGTTCTGTTCTCTCCTACCTGTTCTTGCCACTGTCACCACCTGTGAGTCCTGGCTTCTTAACTCATTTGCTGCTTATCTGGATCCTGGAATGTTGGATGCCCTATTAGGAAAAAACAATAGGTAATTAAAATTTAGAAAACTCCAAACAGTCCCGGTCTTAAATTAATAGCAACCTCATTTTATAATTAGGCCTCCCTCCAGCTCTAACCTTAAAATAACAATATTCTCATTTGCTAAATAGATCTAATTCTCTCCAATAAACCCTAACATTAAATAGCAAACACATTTAATATATAAACCTATTTCTCTCCCTCCAAACAGCCTCACAAATAAATAAATTGCCCCACCACCACCCCACAAATTAAATAGAACCTATTAAATAACTAGCCCCCTCCTGCACTCCATTATTAAATAGCCTACCTCCCACACTAAATTAAGATCCCCCTTCCCTCACACATTATATTAACATGCTCTCCCTTCCCTTACACATTATAATGAAATGCTCCACACACACACACACACACACACACACACACACACACACACACACACACACTGTATTGACATCACACACACACACACTGTATTGACGTCTCACACACACTGTATGGACAGCACACACACTACATTGCCAGCACACACATTATATTGCCGCGGATCCGCGGCCAATGTTGGAAGGTGGCTGGTCCCAGACGTGGAATAGACAAAGGAATAGACTTGGGCCGATCCCTGTACCGGCCCAAAATAACCTTTTCATGTTCAGCCCGGGGGGGCAACTGCCCCCCTACCACCCGGGACAAGCCCGCCCCTGCTTGCACTTGTAGTTCTACAAGTGCCAGCATTTATGAACATATCATGAGCAATTGTACTTTACATAGCCAAATGGCAAATCAAAATTTGATTTTTTATATCTGGTTTTACCATGTGGTTTGGCCTGAACTGTAAGTGGTTTAGGGGTTTGCAAACAATTATTCATCACATGCATATTGACTTTTCAGCCTTCAAACTGCGGGATATTAGATCCTGCAGAGTTGATCGGAAGTGATGTGTGGCAGTTTGCAAAGTGTATTCTAAACTGCTGCATACTAAATTTTCCCCACACTCTTTTTAAAAAGGGTCAGCGGCAGATTATAATAAGGATAGGGCTTTGGGAGCAATGTAGAACAAGTGACTTTAGGAAACTCATAGTAGATCTGTGTATGCTCAGTTGTGAAGGTAAGTACCTATAGGAGGGTTGTTCCTACAAGCAGCTGCCTTTCTGTTATGAGATGAGGCAAGCGCCTTCCCTCATGGATCAGAATGCAAGTGCTCCCAGTGGAACGTTATTTATTAATTTAAAATTTTATTTCTATTTTTACACTGTACTTTTTGCTGCATCCTGCTTATGAAAACCAACTTTAAGTATCCCTCCAATTAACTTAAACAACCTCCTGGAGGTGGTGGTATTCAGGGGTGGGCTGGTCCGGGGGGCGCTCTGTCTTACCGCTATTAGGGCCACCTATGTGCCCCCTGGGCTTCCCTCTCCCAGACCGCGCCTGGTGGTATACCAACTGGAAGAGGGCCCAACATTATTTTAAATACCCACTGGAAAGGTCATATATGATACAAATTTCTGTACAAATGTATATCTAATATGTATGTATTGTGGCAAAGACATTTCCCGAGGCAGTTCAGGGTGAAAAGGGTATAGCAGGGTGCAGTGTGGGGAGACAGCCTTACACAGACATACACAGAGTGTAAACTCACACAGATGGAAGTCCTATGAGCAATGGATGATTTGATTATTGCTTGGGTGGAATATAGGTATGTAAGTGTGTTGTTTAGTTGGGAGCGGAGCGAGCAATGACTAACTGGTGGGCCGGTGACTAGACAGTGTTTCTGAGCTAGTCAGTGCTAAACTTGCAAGGTTTTTTTTTACTTTTATGGAAAAAAGGTTCATATTTTCTGCTATCCTGTCAAAATATAATAAGAATAGTGAACCAACTAAGCTGTGTTCTGTCAACTACCTGGTGTCTTTATCACAGTATGCACACATAGAGCACTTTTTGTTTAGCTGAATGGTGCCACAGGAGCATGTTATTCAACATGTTTGCCTTGAACTATGCTGCACTATTGAGCGTGTGGGGTTAGATTGGCATTATTAGGTGTTTACCATTAGTGGACCATGATTTTGACATTTAGCAAGCCAAAATTTGCTCAATCTGTGTATTCAAATATAATATGATTGTTGTATGGTCAATTAAGATTTGGTTTATCATTAACTACTATTGTAAAATTTTGAGAGGGGGGAATGTTTACCAAATCAATTTTAATAAAAAGTTGGAAATATCATCAGAGGGAAAAACACTACAGGTGTTACTAAAGGCTATAAAGTTGCAACAAAAAGAGACAAATCTACACAATATGAAAAGCATAATAAAAATTGCAATTTAATATATTTTGACTACCAACTAAAACTAATATACTTTCATATGTATATTATAGCAAAGCTTAGATCATTTAAAGACTATCATTAAGCATGACATGCAGGGAATTACTGTGCTATACTACACCATGCTATTCGGTATCACCATGTGCATCAGTTTGGCAAGCGAGGTTCATTTACATTAATACAGTTCTAGATCTATGGGATGTTTCTTTGTTCATTTGAACATATTTAAATTATTTGCAGATGGTTAATAGCAGATGAAAGTCTCGGAAAAGGTGTTCTTTTATTCTGTTCTCTGGTCCCTAGACTATTGGGCTATGTGCTGACACTTGGATACTTGTTTTACAGTATCATTTGACATGTGGGATTTACGTGTCAAAATTGGCTTTTAAGCCAAATATATGTCAAGTTGCAAGGTATGTACAAAGAAACAGCTCCACTGACTGCTTTTAAGACAGAAGTCAGTCAGATCCTGGACATTGCCAAGTCATAACCCTGCACCAAACAAAGTAATATTGAGCCAGCTCCAACAAACTAAAATATATTTAATGTTCTCTGCTGAAATTCCATTACAGCCTTTATCATTAGGAAAATAATGTAATAAAATGAGACTTTTTCCCCCAAATGCATTAATAAAGATAACTGGCTGGTCTTACTCCAAAACCACTGGAGCCACATTTAATTTGCTTGTTTTATGAATCCAGGATTCTGAGTACTGTTCAATCTACTGCAAGAATATAATAAGGCATTGTGAGAGAATGAGAGAATGCTCTCATTATCTCCAACTTAATCTATGCAGTGCGCTATTATAAATATGTAAATGTTGTGAAAATGACTTCATGCATAAATTCTGTAATAGGAAGATCTATCTATAATGTGGGAAATCTGTCTAACTGTGAACACATGGTTCAGGGAACAACTTACTGCTGCTACTGTAAGAACATGTATGAAAATTAAGGATGTATGAGATGTATTTTATATACATTTTAACGTATTTTCCATTGCAGCTTTCAATTAGGCTTATTCACCTTTTATGCAAACATTATAGTGTTCTGATTGGCTACAGGTTAGATCATACTTGCCAACAAAGAGTTTTTGTCTTCCGGGGGGAGGGGGGGGGGGGAACATGGTGGGAGGGCAGTAGGTCGCAAGTAGTGGCAATTGCAACAAAAGCAACGTTTTGTCACGGGAGTGACAAAAAGACGTTATTGACTGCAAATTTTGTTATTGAGGCTCCCATCCTAGGAAGTGGGCAGGATGCGGGAGAACTGCCTGATCTCCCGGGAGTCCAGGAGACCTACCCGGAATTGAGTAAATTTCCACTTCAATGGTACACGAACATTGCTGAGAATATAGGCTCTGATTCATTAAGGAAAATAAAGCTAAAAAAGGAGTAACTTTGCACCTAGGCAAAACCATGTTGCATTGGAGGGGGAGGTAAAATTAAAATAAGGGGACAAATTTATAGTTGGGGTAGGGCATGTCCTAGATTAACTTTAAATTTCAGTATAAAAATAGAGGTATCAAGTATGTGTGTGCTAGATAAAAAAGCAGCCAGTATTATCCTTATGTGCAGAATAATAAACTAATTTGCACCCCTTGCATTGTAACCTGGTGTCTCCAGGAGACAATATACTCCTTTTTTTGTCTTTTCTTAATGAATCAGGGACATAGTATCACCCACTAGGACTAGAATAAAGTAATATTTATCCGTTTGCTGCTATGGAATGCTGGTGGATAAGTGTGTGGAGTCATGTGGCTCATTAATTTCTTGATTACATTGTTCAGAGAGGTTTTATTAGACTCCAGGTTTACATAACACTGATGTTGTGTCATGAAGGGACGTAATGTTATATTTTTCATATATTTTTATGAAAAATAAAAAACAGAAGGAAATGTAACACTGTAACAAAATATTCTGTAGACAGATGGAGCAGACCCCATTGCACCATTCTGTGCACTGATACTGCAATGACGGGGTGTCATACTATATTGCAGTATTCAATATACAGATGGAGCAGACCTTTTTATACCTCTGTGTCCACTGATAAGGGTGTGGGTCACATTATAGCATAGTAATCAATTAACAGAGAAATTCCATCCACGGTGTCAGAAGTCAGCATATATAGCACACCCCATGATCATTAGAGCACATTGATGAACCTGAGCAATGCAGGAAATCACATAAATCAAGTTGTGCCCTGCTGGATCAATGAGCTGCATTGCTTCAAGCAGTTCAATAGATTAAACTCGTACATTAATAAAACATATGTAAGCAATGGCAGCAGATCTTTTTTCCTTAAGTGCGACTCTGCACACCAGAACTATTCAGTTCCACAAAGGAACATAGGAGGTGCTGCTGCCTCTGTGCCTGATCAGCAACTCCGTTTCGGCCATCTTGTAGTGCGGCGCCTTCTTGAACATAGAAAGTATGCGCTTCCCTGTAGTGTACAGTCATTGTACACAGTACACTATGAATGGACCTCCTGTGCCCTCAACTTAATCTGGCTGTGCATTAGAAGGAGCCTGGGTCACACACACTGTGCAAATGCCTGTGATTGTAATATATTGCAGTCCAGATAAGAATGCATATAGAACAGTGCATAAATGTAACACTAAAATATAGTAACATTTTATTTTATTAATACCATCTTATTATACAGTATACACATGGCTTAATTTTAGATTTTAATGTTTATCTTTCTTTATCTGAGTTCCACTTCTCTTTTTTCTACAAATTAAGAACTGAGAATACATACTGAGTAGGTAGTAAGGAGTTCAACGACTGGAATTTTTAATTAATTATTAATTAATATATTTTCATGTGCAAAAAACATTCAGCAAAAAAAGCCAAAAAACATCTTTTACAAATGCTCAGACTTCTGTTTGCCATGTGCAGAAATATCAAACATGTACATGCTGCAGGATTACTGTTTTAACATACATAAAGGATAAACATTTGCACCATTATACAGTACTCAGCTGCCTTAGGTTGAGACACAGGTCTGTCGGTGTCCAGAACTGTTTAAATTCCTCTGTGTAGGACATCACAAGAGCAGGCCCACCTCCTGTCCCTGCAGCTGTCGGGTAAAGACTTTTTTATTTTTCTACAATCAAGAACAAAGATTCGGGATCTTACAAATATGGGGCCCTCCTGGCCGATGCAATGAAGATATTGGACAAGCCATCATTTTTGGAAGTATAATTTGCTGGGACTGGGGCAAGCACAGACTATTAGAAGAAGAAAGAAGACATCTTTGGTGAGTATTTGGGGTGTTTTTATTTTTAATAAATAGATGTGGTTTTAATGAGGGTGGTTAGTGTATTTATTGTGGGGTTTTTATTTTTAATAAATATGTGTGGTATTTACAAGGGTGTTGTTATTTATGTAACTTTTTTTTTTGTGGTACTACAGGTCCCAGCAAGCCAGGGATGTCAGGGCATGTTGGCACTTGTGGTTCTCCAAGTGCCAACATGCCCTGGCTGCCATGGGTATGCTGGTGCTTGTAGTTCCACAAAACAAAATGGCGTCCGTTTATTTTTTTCATACTTTTTCGCCGTATTACCTTACTACCCACAGCCCAGGGGTAGTAGGAAGAGCCATAGTGCTATCAGCACTGGGCTGGTTCTTTCTAGGGGGGGGCCCGCTCGTTTTTTTTGGCGGACCCCACTCCCTAGGGAATCCAGCCCAGCGCTGAACAGTCTAGGGTTGGTTAGTCATTATGGCAGAGGGACCCCTGCCGCATGTCCCCCTGCTATAGTGCCGCCAACCCTGGCTGGTTTGCCTAGTGCTGGTAAAGTGAAAATCGTGGGGACCCCACGCAAATTTTTTCCCCGATTTTCACGGGACCAGCACTAGTCAGGCAGCACTAGGGTTAAGCATGAATAGTGGGGGGACCTCACGCTTTTTTTTTTTTCAACTTTTATCTGCTCTTTACCATTTTGACAGCTGCCGGTCAGGTCAGTGTAGCAGTGATGTGTTTACAACTCACTGTTACAACACAGGAGAGTTTGCCAAACACAGGAAAGTTAGCTAAACTCGGGAGTGTTTACATCGCACAAAATCGCCAGAGATGACCAGCGATTTTGAACATGAGTGTCAAAATCGCAGCTTGATATATTTCATGTTTTTTTTTCAAAACTCGCGGGTAAACACCCGCGATTTTCCGCGATTTAAACACGCTGGCAAACTCGCACTTTGATATATTTACCCCCTGCTCTCACTAACTCTTGAAACCCCTATGAACCCAAATATGGAAGTACATTGCTTCTTATAGTGTTAGTGAGGTCAAAATTGCAAAAGTTTTGCATGTAAAACTTGCAAACCAATCAGAAAAGAGTATTGGTTTCAAAATGGCGATTTTCAGCTAAACACAGCAAGATTAAATTGCCACAAATCGCAAGAGATTAACAGCAATTTCGTATTTCAGACTAAAAATCGCTACTTAATACACATGGTGACTTGGGGATTCAAATCGCTGGTTATCTCTTGCAATTTGCGGGGATTTTAAATCGCTGAAAAATTTGCTGCTTGTTACATTTACCCCTTGTTGTTGTTTATTACCCCACATCCCACAGCCATGTGGGAAGTGTCCTATCAATACAGGAATGGTAATCTTAGGGATGGGGGTATGCTGTTGGTTTTTTAGCCTCCCTTAGAGACAATAACCCGCTACTGACCAGACTGGAGTTGGTTTTAACTACGGCAAGAGATCACATGCCCATGATCTCCCTATTAGAGTGAAAATATTATATAACTATATTTTTCTGTGAGAGGAGCCCACTGTCCTATTGTGTATTTATTTATACAGTACTGGAGAATTTACATTCATTTCAATGGAGATATTTGTGCACCTGTGGAAACAACATTGAAATGAATGGGCAAAAATCAGAGATTTTATTTTAGGGACATTTTACTGTTAACCATGCAAACTAGGTTACTCCACAATAATCTGACCTCCAATTGCTGTAATGATTAGTTATACTAATCTTCAATCAGACTTGTTCGTTAAGCTGAAATTGGAGAACTTCACCAGCAGCTATCCTAATTCTATGTTGTGCATCTCTGTTTACACCTGAAACATACTGAATATGTTCAAACACCATTTTACTGAACAGTCAACACTGAGAAAGAAAGTTGATTGGTGGGAACAAAACCCAATCCTTTATTCTTCTATGGTGGCAGTTACCAGGATGTATGCACATGTTACCAGAATTGTAGCCCTATGAATTGGGGATGAAAAACTACAACCTTAATACTTTTCAGTCATCTTATTTCTCTATAGCCACATTTTTTCCAGTGTCTACTGCACATTGTAAGAATTTCTCCTTTGTACGATATGATCTATCTAAAGAAAAATATTTTTCTCTGATGGGAGAGTAAATTCCAAATCTAGAAGAATACGCCATAGGCCTGAGCTTGAGGACCACTCTGTTTTTAATGCGGGAAAAAAGAAAACACCTAAAAGTACTGGAATGAGAGGCGGAACTAGTGAGCTGTGGACCGCAGTGCAGAGAGGTGGGGAGCAGGGAACCAGAGCCCCTGACCCTCTGCATCTGCCATGCAGCATGCCCCATTATCTTCATGGGCCCCGATGCACTGCACCTGCCGCACCAATGGTAGTTCCACCACTGATTGGAATGTTTAATGTGTTAAATTTGCTAACAATTTACTAACATTGTACAGCACATGTTAGAACAGTTTTGAAGTGAAACTTCTTTGCTGGCACCTAGAAAAAAGCCTTCCTGGAGATGAAAATGTGTAATTGAAGTTGTGGCTGGATCACTTATAAATAACTTATTATATCAATATATATAAATTAGTAGCGCAGTGTGCTCATTTTTATCATTGCAAATGTACTGATTTTTATTATATTGTGTGCACTTTGGTGTAGAAAATGTATTTATTTCTGAGGCATATGCCAGGGGAGGAAATGTGTATTCTGTGACTGTCTGAAGGCAGATAATCTCATGTTAATTAGAACTTACCACCAAGTAGACAACCTCAGAGAAGCATAGAGCCAGAAGGGAGCATGATCCAGCTCCTCCTGCACCAAATCGGTGCTCCCATACACCCACCACAAGTCAGCAGCACTCAGAATAAACATGCACAAACACCTAGAGAAATAAAGGTTTAGGATTAAGCATGTTGTAGACAGAGCATGGTGCCAGATTAGCACCTTCATGCATGGGGCACAAGTTGGCTGTATGCACACATTATTTGTTCATATATAATATTTTTAAAACTTGCTTACTATAAAGGGAGCAGTGTGTGTCCAGATTAGATGACTTTTTAGGCAGTAAAATAGGTTAACTATTAAATATAATATTCCATTAATATATCAGACGTACCGAGAGCGTTTGGCAGGCTTATTGCAACGTGGTCCTCTGCTGCTATCTGTGTTCTTAGCATCTGAAATCTACTCCTCAGCCTCATTCATAAGAGCCCAATGTCACTCGCAGATCTTCTGCCATGTCTCTGCCCACCTTGAATGTGCCATTAATTATAGTGATTGCAAGTGCCGTACATCCATAGGATACACTATGCTCACACAGGGTGCTGGAAGGGGTCTTACATGGTGTGGCCTAACTCCATTTATTACACAAGAGCTCTGTTATTATGTGTTACCTTGGAAGAATACTTTGTGTCCTCCTACTGAAAGTAAAATCAGTTCAATGCACAGTGATCTGCTTGGCTACAATACTAGTGTTGTATGCACTGCAGGTGATGGGCACATGGGTGGAATGGAATGCCTTGGTCTTTATGAAGAACAGCATGAGTTGCACGGCTAAGCTTTACAATACTCCCCAGTGTTTTCAGGTTACTGATGTTGTTTGGCATTGTGTTCTAACTGGTTATTTGACAAAAGGCAAATAAGTTTCTCTTAAAATGCATGTGCTTGGCACACGCTAAATTATTTCTTCACCATGAATATGTGGTGGATGCTGTACATGAGTCTTTCGCTAGTAGTACAGTACAATCTTTTTAAACATCAGTAGTTTTCTCCGATCCAAAAGTTAATGTCTGGTAAAAAAATAGAATAATAAGTTATTAAAATGTATAATGTGTTATAATGTACTTTAAAACATGTGAATTGAAAACTGAATGTACTCAGAACATTCTGTACTTGAACAAAAGATTAACCAACTCATTGTTGATCTAGACAAATATTGTTGCGTAAAACTAATTTATAAGATGGGTGTATTGTACATTAACTGCCAAGGTATTGAATCCCGATACAATATTTGAATATATATCATAATGTTGTAAAAAAAAAATGATAATAACATGTACTAATTACTGCAGGTGTTTGCAATGGATGTTTCCATCATGGTCACTGTAAATAAATGTTAAAAGTCTATTAACAATGTACTGTTCATGATTGTACACTATAATATATAGGTCAGCAGAAGGAATTTCCTGCAGACAATGATCGTGTTCAAATTCATATTGACTTCATGTATCTTACAAAAGAAAAGATATAAATCCCGGTGCTCTTTGTGGCAAGAGCAGTATACCGAGCATGTTTAAAATAAAGTTTAAGCCTGCATGACATCCTTTCTCGCCTAGTGCTATATTAGGTGCCATTTACTGTATGCATTTTTAAAGTGTGGTGTTCATGTTTTTAAATGTTGCCAGGCAGGTTCTGTAGGTACTGCTAGGTTCTCTAACATGTACCCTAAAGAAGCTAAGTTCACCTTGTCTCACTAAGACACCCAGTCTCCTAGAGGCACTAAGAGAAGTTGTGCTGACCGTTGATTATAGGTTGGCCATTTTCAGTTGGAAGTGTCAGTCAGCTGGAGAGCCACTTTTGCCCAGAAAGACACACATAGGTCAATACAGGGATTGGACCTGAGCTTAAGTGAAATCTTTTATGGCTAAACAATGGTTACTCATTGTTCTTTACTAGCCTTAGCCAGACTTCACAGAGCCTCGGTCCGCAGGGTGTCTGCTAAAGTCTCAGGACTTGGGAGAGGCACTGTGGCCACCCAGTTAGTTAGTTATCTGGGACCAGCCCCACAGAATCCACACCCCAGTTAGAATCGGACCATGTTTAAAAGAGGGAGCTACCTTCTACTACAGAAACAGTGACAAGGGGTTACAGCTCCTGTTAGACTGGTCCTGGATCGTGTCAAGGATTGGAACTGTGGAGTAGAGGACATCAGGCTTGGTCCCTGCCTTGATGGCAGGTAAGTGAATGGTGTGGCTTGGTGGCTGGGACAGCAGATATTTAGGGACGTTCCTCACCTTGTAGAAGGTTTTGGAACTGATAATGCCAGAAATTGGTGTTAAAAAATGTAACACTAAAGGTAGGAAGTCTTTAAATATCAAAAATGTGTGGACATTTTTTTATTTTGTCTAATGGGACAATGTAATTACCAAAACCTGGAGACAGTTTTCACATCACAAAGTGTCTACAGGTATTATACTTTGGAGTAGTTAAAGAGGTAAAAAAGTGTACTGTAAGCTATTTCTGTTATTTACACACCAAGGTCATTTGAACACCAGAAAATTATAAAAAATAAATATGACAATGTTTGGAACAACACGATTTTTATCTGCCATGCCGTAGTGGCTGCAAAACTCCAATGTTCAGACAAGGAGGCAAACTGTGGTACTATGCCAAGGGACTAAAACATCACTATGTTCTATTTGTTCAAACCCTTACTATTTGGTACTGATTCACTGCATTGCACCTTTCATGTTCTTAACAATACGGTACCAAAATGCCAATGCTAAAATGCAGAGGGAAAAGAGTTGACTAGACTGACCTTGGTTTAAGAGTGGAAAATAAGGTAGTGGCATGATATTCATGGATGAAACATCAGTAGTGTTACAATTCTGTTGCAATAACTATATACTTGTAATGACAGCCATGGAGCCAGGAGTATGATGAAAACATAAAACAATTTTATTGTAGCAGAAATTCAATCCTAGCAATGCAGAGTAAACATAGACCAGGTAAAGCTGGGTATAATAATCAATATCCAGGCTGGATAACAGGTATGAGTACTAAACAGCAGTTGCAGGTAAACTTAGCTGAACAATGGTAAACAGCCAGGACCAAGAATACACAAAAACAGAACAGTATGCCCAAAGCACGAGGCAAATTTCAGGATAACATCTGGGTGTGGCTGGGTACAGGTGAATACTTAATGAATACTGAACAGCAGGTACATGTAACTTAACTGAACAATGGTAAGAACGAGGACCAAGGATTCATAAGGATAGGAATGAAGCTATACAGGAAGTCCAAGGGAAAACAATCAATGACCAGCTAGGTGGATGGGGAGGAATAGGCATAAATAGTCAGTGAGACAGGTGAAGGTGATTACTAAGGGAAGGGGTTAACGCCTGCAGGGGAGGAGGAATGTTCAATGGTAAAACAGCAGCACATATGGTGGCAAAGCGGTCCTGCAAGCCAGACACAATCCCTTGCAGGTAAGAGCTGAAGAAGACAAGGAAGCATACCTATAGAGAATGCTGTTGTGCATCCGAAGGCAAATTGTGACAGTACCCCACCATCTTAAGGGCGGATTCCAGATGGGCATAGCACAAGGAGATTAGGATCGGTCAAAAAAGTCTGAATCATAGTCTAGAATTGGGCATGTCGCCTAAAAGTCCTGGTCTAAGGATGGAAAGGGAATAGAAATCATGCCCAAGGGATGCTGAGACCCAGATGCTCCTCTCCTCTTCATCTTTTTACCTTTCTTTGTATGGCTCTTAGATGGTTGCTCAAAATGGACTGAAGATAAAGATAACTTCAAGGATGGGGTAGTGGAGGATTGCATAGGAGAAGCCCTGGAGTTTGGACTAGCATGTGATGGCCAAATTCTTAAACCACAGCATCAGTGAAAAGTTGTAAGTTTGAGAGAATGGGATCTCTGGTCTCAATGAAGGAACTTCCCATTACAACACCCTCCCTCCAAAATTGGATTTTTGCTTTCGTTGGTTGTCAACTAAATTTGATATGGAGGGAAATTAAAACAAACAAAACTTTACAAAGGCACTAAATTGCACTATATCCCCATTGAAGGTATGTGGTAGAAATTCAGAAACAGGAGAGGAGTCTGCAGTTCTTGGTTATTTTAGATGATGGGGAAACAGAAAAGCATTTTGAGGTACCTCTGATCAGACAACATTCTGAAGCACCCCTGACCAGACAGGTTTCTGAAGCACCACTGTATGGACAGCATTCTGGAGCACCTCTGACCTGTCAGCATTCTGGAGCACCTCTGACCGGACAGCATTCTGGTGCACCTCTGAGTGGACAGCATAATGAAGTACCTCTGACCGGACAGCATCTTGAGAAACCTCTGACCAGATGGGGCCAAACGGCAACTCAGGCTGAACAGTGCTTTGAGGCAGCTCAGGCTGATCAGTGCTATGTGACTGACTGAAGGGACAGCACTGTCACTAGAGCAGGTCGGAGAGATGGAACCCTCTCTGGAAGAGGTTGGAGGAATGGAGCCCTCTCTGGAGTAGTTTGGAGGATTGGAGACCTCTTTGGAGCAGGCTGGAGGGACAGAAAACTTTTTACAGCTCGCTGGAGGGACAGAGTCCTCTCTGAAGCTGGCTGGAAGGCGAACTCTGAACAGTCCCCAACTGGGACAGCAGAGCAGACATCCCCAGATGTGGGACGGCAGAGCAGAAGGCAGAGGCTGACACCTTGGAGCAAGAAGCAGACGCTGGCATCTTGGAGAAAGTGACAAGGGCTGGCACCTCAAGACAGGAGACAGGAACTGGTATCTCAAGACAGGAGGCAGGTACTACCACCTCAAGAGGAGGGAACTGGCACATTTGGCCCCATCCCTGGGAACAGGTCATGTTGTAATGTAGAAACAGGAGGTGGTGTGCAAACAAATCCAGGATCAGGAGGGGAATAAGCTAAAGACTATTCTATAGTGGTCTAAGGAGTGGGGACAGTCTTATAAGAAGTGTTCATTACTGGCACAGTAGAAACATAATATGCTAATCGTTCTGCGCCATCGCTCCTCTTCGGTCAGGTGGGGGCATGGATCACCAAGCCTGGATTTTGCTAAACAGGTTTCAGGCTACCTAGCCCACATATTTAGGTGTGATCCTTTTTTTGCACACTAAGTAAAGCGCATTTTATGCTAATGTTTCTGACTTCTTTCTGACTCTACATGAGCCCCATAGTACAGAATCGTAAAGCACAATGGGACTCTAAGATTGTATGACCACTATGTTGCACCACAGCAAAGCATCCTATTCTGCCTCAAAACTCTGTTTGCGTGAAAGTTGGGTCAATTGTACACATCTCTAGTCATGATCTTAAATTATTATGCTTCATGTACTAGACTGTAAAATAAATAAGAAAATGACTAAAGGATAAAGTAGAACATGCGCTTTAGTCTGTGTGTAAGAGGAATCCTTAATTTTGAGGTATAGCAAACATTAGGGTCATGCAAGGACAACTGAGAAAAGAAAAGGTTTAAGCTGCCTGTGCTTTGAGTAGGTGATGCAGAGGAAAGTACAAAATACAGCAGCACATCTTTAATACTTAATGCTCTGTTAATATAATCAAATTAACTAGAAGCTGAAAACCAGAAAGGAAAGGCAGATAACTATTGCTGCTTTTTGGTAATAATGTCATACATGCAGAATATGTTTACTAAGTGCCTTTTCCTACAATTATATTAACAAAGAGGGGAATGGGGCAATGCAGGGAAAGACTGGGCGTATCTTTGATTTTTACTATATTTTAGGCATAGTACACCTAAATATGAGAAAGCCCTTTTACAGAAAAACCACCAAACATTCTGAGTAATATACCCCACACCTGAACGTGTGTTACTGCAGGAAGTGTAGTTATTATTAAGGTTACAAAAGGAACTGTTACACTATTGTGCTCGAAGTGTGTCACAAGTGATGGTCCTACAAATCCATCAGCATATATGTTACATTCAGGGCCATCTTTTAAATTGGGCACGATGGGCAGGTGCCCGGGGGCCCCGCGGGCAAGGGGGCCCCATAGGCAGGGCTCTTAATTAGAATAAATAATCCTGCAAAAGAAAAAACCTGCAAAAAAATTCTTCAAGGGTCACCGAGCAAGTACATCTATCTATCTCTATCTCTATATATCTATATCTGTATCTCTATACATATATATATATATACGTATATATATATACGTATATATATATATACACATATGTATATATATATATATATACACACATATATATATATATATATATATATATATATATATATATATATATATATATACATACATATATATATATATATATATATATATATGTAGGGGCCCCGGTGCACTGCTTCGTCCGCTGGCCCATAATGTTGTTAAGATGGCCCTGGTTACATTTATTCAATCCTGATAAAATAATACAGTTGAGAGATTTTGTGGAGTAACCATTTGCTTGTTTTCAAGGCACCTGGAATTAGTTATGATTTTAAAGTTCTACAAAGCTATGTAACATACAAAATACTTATCGCCAAAATTGAAGAAAAAAAAAGAATTTGCTGCAAGTCTACCATTCTGTAATATACTTTTATTGTTACATGTGGAGTGGAGAGAAAAACATTTTTATTTAAAACAGTCTATAGTTATATATCACTTCAATGTGGAGTAAAATAAACAGTGTTAAACCATGTTTCCTTAGACACAATGTCAGCCTTGCCAAAAGCGCATTCTCGGTGTCTGTTCCATAAATGTGCTGTTTAATTTGAAGTCAATTTTAAATGCGAAGGTAAACAAGTACAGAAAGAAAAAAGTGCAGCTGAAATTTACCAGTTTAATATAGGCAATAAGCATAAAAATTGCTCAGTACACAAAGAAATATGTCCATGGACAATGGGAATTAAGAACAGTCTATATACACACATTCACATTTACCGAAAATGCTTTTACTGTCTCCGATTACTTTATTTGTAATAACTTGTAATGTAGACAAACCAATTGTACTGCTTCATATACATTGTCTACACTGGTTCAAGACCAGGAGCGCTGTCGCAACAAAGTACCTCAAATCCAAGAACAGAGTAGTGTCTGACATACAGAGTATATTACACAAAAGACACCTAGGGGTATATTTACTAAATGGCGGGTAAGAAAAAGTGAAGATGTTGCTTATAGCAACCAATCAGAATCTAGTTATCATTTATTTAGTACATTCTACAAAATGACAGCTAAAATCTAATTGGTTGCTATAGGCAACATCTCCACGTTTTCAAACATGCAGTTTAGTAAATATACCCCCTATTGTAAAAAGGAAAAGACAGGCTAAGGGTTGTGGAAAGGTCACACAGACCTTTGCCAAGGTTTGCTGAATGGCAGAGGCAACAATTTCTCATTTCTTTATCAATTTACCTCAAATTCTTCTTCTTTTTTCCATTTCAATTAGAGGCAGAATACATATCTCATACTTGCCATCTCTCCCGGAGTGTCCGGGAGACTCACGAAATTCGGGTAGGCATATATCCTGCATATGGCAACATGCTCCTCAAAATGACGCAATTCGCTGTGAATTGCGTCATTTTGTCGCAGGGGGGGGCAGGGGGCAAAATTAAGCGAATTACCACGCCCTGCCCCTCCCGCCCTCCAACCACGTCCCCCTGCCTGGGATCTCCCAGAATTAGATTGCCAGTATACAGGGCCGGATTAAGGGATAGAGGCCCCTGGGCTAAGGGGTCCTCCATTCCCCCATGAGGCCCCCCCCCCGTGATCCGAGCCGCCCCCAAGGCACTTACCTCCTTCTCCTGGCATTGCAGTCTTTCCCCGGCACGCTGTACGCTCTTTACTGAGGGGATCTCGTGAGAGTGAGACTCACAAGATCTTCTCAGTAAGGAGACTACAGCGCGCCGGGGAAGGACCGCAGTGAAAGTCCTTAGCAGCCCGACCGATCAATACTGCTGCTGAGCACTTTCAAGGGCCCCCTGGATGCCCAGGGCCCCTGGGCTGTAGCCCAGTTAGCCCTAGGGTTAATCTAGCCCTGCAAGTATGACATATCTTTCAACCACACTGCCTCTCCAGGTGTAAGTGATGGTGTCAGCTGTGAGCCTCTCTGCATTCCTGCATATGTGTGTGGCCTTATGTGATCATGCACAGCATAAATTCACACAATTAGTACTCACTCCGTATCAGGTCCTTTATGTTTATGTAATTTGACCCAGCCCAAGTTTGTTGCATATTGATTGTAGGTTAAGAGATATCTAGAACATATTTTTCCATTTTATGGACTTGGGTATTACTGGATACAGTCAGATTTTAAAATGCTCTTAGTTATCCTACTTCATGCTCCTGTAGGTTTGCTTGGTACAGTGGTAATCCTGATTGTGCCTGACTGTGTAGGTATCCTTATTCTCAGAGTGTGAGCACCAGAAGGGCAACAAACTGCACACAGCAAGGAGCCTGGTGGCTGAGAAAATGGCATGTGTAAGGTTGAGTCAGAGCTATTGTCAGACCAATCTGACATCAGCACAGGCAGCACAGTATCAGACCCAGTAAACAGGTAAGGGTCAGACAGATTATATCAATAACACAAGATCAAGCAGGAACTAGATCAGAAGTAGAAAACAAAGTCAGGAATTGCTAAATCAGGGCTAACAGACAGCAGGAACATTCCTTCCAGGGCCAGAAACAACCACAATGATCTAAGAGGGAGCTGTTTAGAGTAAGCAGCATATATAGACCTGGTGGTAGATTAATGAACATCAAGTGTTGGCAGTTTATAAAGGCATCTGGTCCTTAAAGCACTTCTCAAGTCCATGTTTCTGCTTTAGATTGGCTTAATTCTAAATGCTTTTATTGTTTGTTTTCTATTGCAAACATAACCCCTATGTGTCAATAACACTTTCCTGTCTTGAAGCTCCTGCCATTTCCAGGGGGTAGTTGTAGTAAGCCAACTTCTCTGCTACCTCATCTTCCAGTTATCAGCAAAAATCTGTTTGCATTATTCAGTGATACTGAACAGGAGCTTCAGAACAGCTAAATGCTCTATATACTCTAATAAAAATGTATATCAGTAAAAGGCAACCTGTTACATTTCAGGGGTTGCATGGGTGGCCCTCTAACCTTAAAAAGGGCTGCACATTACCATTAATGTCAGTACTAATTTAAAACAATCAAAGAATGAGACACCTATCTGTTATAACATATTATCTACTGCTCCTATTAAAAGGCTCTGGACACTGCAAAACAAACATACTTTCAATCTCTTATCTATGCTCAGGCTTCTAACCCCAAACGCCTTTTTAACACATTTAAATCTCTTCTCAATCCCCCCACCCCGAACCCTTCGTCTGCTATCGGTGTCCAGGATCTTGCTTCCTACTTCAAGTACAAGATTGATAAGATCAGACTAGAAATGGTATCCTCTACCTTGACAAGCAATCAGCTCAATTCCTTCCCACTACCCTCTGACACCCTCTCTTCATTTGACCCCACAAATGAAGAGCAAATTTCTGCTCTCTTCTTATCTTCTTACTCTATATCTTGTCCTATTGATCCTATTCCCTCGCAAATTGGTAGATCCCTGTCTTCTGTGCTCATTTCACTTCTAACTAAAATCTGTAATTTCTCGCTCTCTACTGGCATCTTTCCATCACTATACAAGCATGCAGTGATTACTCCTATTATAAAAAAAAACAAGATTCCGAACCAAACACTCTCTCGAATTACCGTCTCATCTCTCAGATCGCAACTCGGCAACTCCGTTCTGCACAAGATCTGCGTCTCTCATCCACCCTCATTACATCCTCCCATACCCGGTTACAGGACTTTTTTCGGCTGCACCCACTCTATGGAATTCTCTCCCTCGCACAATAAGACTCTCCTCTGGTCTACAAACTTTCAAGCATTCTCTGCAAACCCACCTCTTCATACAAGCTTATAATATTCCTCAACCACCCTCTTAACCTCACTACATTAGCCTATTACCATCCGTTACAAAATTTCACACAAGATAACTACCCCCTGACCAACATTGTTGTGTGACAGGATCATTTAGCTTACCTTTGCAGTCTGGCTGAGCTGAAATGCAGATTGTAGACTTGACCTCATGTATCAAACTCCCATTGTCCCATAGATTGCAAGCAGGGCCTTCTCACCTCTTTGTCTGTTTTACCCAGTTTGTTTATTTGTTTACTGTGTTTGTCCCCAATTGTAAAGCGCTACGGAATATGTTGGCGCTATATAAATAAATGATGATGATGATATTAGCCGGCATTTTAAACATGCTATAAGAAACAAATCTGACAATAAAGCAGGAAGCATGTGAAGTCTCAGAGGGCCGCGTGCACCCCTAGGGGCACCTATTGTCCATCACTGGTGTATATAAACAGCTTACAAGTATGAGGTGCTGGCAGCCTACAGGTATAATTCATCATAATAGAACAAACTCCACAAAAGGTGAAGGACTATTTATGAGAAAGCCTTTTAAACATGACAAAAAAATTATTATACAGACACTAATTCTTTGTGCTACATATTGACATTTGCACATTGGTTTCTTTATATTCATTAAGCACACCAGATTGCTTTATGATTTTCTTAGACCTTCACAGAAGAAAATGCTCTTGCGCGCTAGATAAATGGATCCTGGTCTGCCAAGTTTGATACTACTCCTTGCTGAGGTGCAAGGTCTAACATAGCAGATGGTCTTCGCCAGTGACCCCCGAAATGGAGGTTTGGGCTTAGATGTCTCTACTACACAAGCCGCAGCCTTCTTGGAGAGTACCTGGCGAGACCCGTGGGGAAAATATCTCCAGCAGTGTTGGTAACTCAAAGAACAGGCACGGGACATAGGGAGAATGTGCCTTATATAGGGGAAGCTGGATTGGGAGCAAATGAATGAGAAGCAGAGGATTTAACAGGAATCGGGTCTGTACATGCAGTGGAGAATGGCGGCCGGTTGGAGCAGCGCGAAGGAACAGCCGGTGGTCGGGAAAGTGTGCCGAGCTTTGGTTATCAGGACCGAAGCCCCAGCGTGTGACATACTTAAGGTCCTTTGTGAAAATAACTTCAATCAACCACTTCCCATGGCTATAGATGATCTCCCTGCACCTGTACTGACAATTTAGTTATTCTATTCTTGTGCAATCTACTCCTGTTCTTCAGTATTTGAATTGTGTGTTTTCTCAACTACTGTTTTCTGATCTCTCCACAGCTATTCAATGGGATTTGGAGCTTGACTCATTCCTGGTCAGTTCAGAAAAGTGCAGCATCTTGTCTTGATCTACTCCTGAGTACTTTTTAAAGTGTGTTTAACATTACTGTCTAGCTGAAAGTCTCTTGACCAAGGAAGGAAACCCAGCTTTCTGACACCAAGTACAATATTGGCTCCAAAATGGCCTGGTAATCTCCAGATTTCATAATGTCATGCACATGTACATGACAGTCATTGCCAGAAGCAGCTGAGCAACCCCAAAACATAATTGCAACTTGAACATGTTTGACTGTAGGGAAGGTGTTCTTTTTTCTAAATTTAGGCATGATGTACCTTACCAAAAGGCTGTAATTTGGTCTCAACTATCCACAGAACATCCTCTCATAAGTGATTTGACTCATTTAGGTGTGTTTTACCAACATTCAGTCAGGCTTTCTTATGTTTCTCTCTCGGCAGTGAAGCCACCCTGGGCCTCCTACCATATAACCCCCTTTCATTGAGTTAGAAACATACGGTGCAAGCTGAAACTGCTGTACTCTGTGTTTGAAGGTCAGCTTGAAGCTGCTTGCCAATTGTTCAAGGTGCTTTCTTCACCATTCAAACAATCCTGCACTGCAATTTTCAATCAAGTTTTCTCTTGCAACTATGTCCAGGGGGGGTTGGCTACAGTGCCATGGGCCTAAAACGTCCTAATAACATTATGTATGGTGGAAGCAGGAACATCATGGTCTCTGGAGAGTGATTTGTAGCCTTGACATTATCCATGCTTGGCTGCAATCGTTTGTCTGACCTCATCAGTCTATTCTCTGGTTTTCTTTTTTGCTCCATGATCATTGCAGTACACACAGTAACACAAGACAGGAGAATGAATCCCTAGGTCTTGAAGGCACTGTCCTATCCTGGTTCTCATCCTACCTATCTAATCGCTCTTTCAGTGTTAATTTCTCTGGATCCACCTCTGTTCTGCTTCCTTTATCAGTTGGAGTACCGCAAGGCTCAGTCCTAGGTCCTCTGCTATTCTCTATCAACACCACTTCTCTTGGAAAACTAATAAGCTCCTTTGGATTTCAGTATCATCTCTATGCGGAAGATACACAAATTTATCTATCCTCTCCTGATCTTTCACCATCTGTGTTGTCTCGCGTTACTGATTGTTTTTCTGCCATTTCATCTTGGAAATCTTCTCGCCAACTCAAACTCAATCTTTCAAAAACTGAGTTAATAATATTCCCACCCAAAAACAGAAGCTTCCTGCCTGACATTTCTATTTCTGTTGATAACATGATCATAAATCCCACCCCGCAAGCTCGTTGCCTAGGTGTAATCCTTGATTCACAACTGTCATTTATCCCCCACATCAACTCTATATTAGGGGTGTGCACCGGCCACTTTTGGTGTTTTGGGTTTTGGGTTCTGATTAGCTTGAGGTTTTGGGTTCTGATTTGTTTTGCCAAAACACCCCACGAAAGGTTGTGGTTCTGATTTTGGGTTCTGACTTTTTTTAAAAAAGCATAAAAGTGCTAAAATCCATATTTTTTTTTTCACTCCTACACTATTATTAACCTCAATAACATTCATTTCCACTAATTTCCAGTCTATTCTGAACACCTCACACCTCACAATATTGTTTTTAGTCCAAAATGTTGCACCGAGGTAGCTGGATGTCTAAGCTAAGCGACACAAGTGGGAACGGCACAAACACGTGGCCCATCTAGGAGTGGCACTGCAGTGGCAGACAGGATGGCAGTTTGCAAGAGTTTGCTAGAGGTGCAAGATGGAATTGTCCTTGTGCCCTCCCACCCACCCTGATGTTGTTGAAATAGGACATTCGCACTTTAACAAATCAATCAGGAACAATGAACATAGTTTAATCTCTGGTACTAATATTTCTGGACTGCAGGAACAGTGAACGTATTTATATATATTGCAGTACTAATATTTCTGGACTGCAGGAACAGTGAACGTATTTATATATTGCAGTACTAATATTTCTGGACTGCAGGAACAGTGAACGTATTTATATATTGCAGTAGAATTTGTTGATACTTTTTTAATAATTTTTTTATATTTTTTTCAAATTATTTTTGTATAATTTTTTTATATTTTTTTAAATTATTTTTGTATATTTTTTTTATTTTTTTTATTTTTTTATGATTTTTAAATAATTTTAAAATAACAAATGAATGGACTTAGCAGAACAAAGCACAGGACACAGCACCACTGGACTCAGCAGGACAGAGCACTGGACAAAGCACCACTGGACTGATCAGCAGTACAGAGCACAGGACAAAGTAACCACTGGATTAAGCAGGACAGACTGACAGGACACAGGACACAGGAGCACCACTACAAACTACAACCTCCCTCTTCCCTGATCTGAGCCCTACTGAAGATGGCGGCCGCAAGCGGGGAATTTATGCAATCCGAGTCTCGCGAGATCCGACGTGAGACTTGGACGTCATAGCCTCTGTTTCATTTTTTTTGCCTGCCGGAAATACCCGAACAGTGCTCGGATCCCGTCGGATCCGCACTGTTCGGGTGGGCTCGGATTAGGGCAATCCGAACCCGCTCATCTCTACTCTATATCTAAATCATGTTACATACACCTAAAGAACATTTCCAGAATACGCACATATCTGAAACAAGACACCACAAAAACATTAATTCATGCACTCATCATCTCCCGCATCGACTATTGCAATTCCCTCCTTACTGGTCTTCCCAAAGTCAGACTTGAACCCCTACAATCTATTTTGCATGCAGCGGCTAGATTGATTTTCCTTTCTTAACGTTTTTCCTCCACTGAGCCACTCTGTCAGTCTCTACATTGGCTGCCTGTATTTCAACGAATCCAATATAAAATTCTTCTACTAACATACAAGGTCATCAACAAAATTGCACCGACATACATTTCCTCACTGGTCTCGAAATATCTCCCCACTCGACACCTCCGTTCTGCACAAGATCTACGTCTCTCCTCCACTCTCATCACATCCTCCCATTCTCGGTTACAGGATTTTTTCCGGGCTGCACCCACAATGTGGAATTCCCTCCCTCGCACAGTAAGACTTTCCTTTAGTCTTCAAACCTTCAAGCGTTCACTGAAAACCCACCTCTTCAGACAAGGTTATGATATTCCTCAGCCACCATCTTAATTTCCCTAGATTACCCTATTACCATCCTCTACACAGCTAACGCAAGACAACAACCATCTGACCAACACTGCAACACACACCCCCCACTCAATACTTTAACATTTGCGCTCTAGCTGGTCCATTGTGCAATATGATGTAGCACATGCCCTTGTGTTTCTAACTCCCATTGTCCTATAGATTGTAAGCTTGCGAGCAGGGTTCTCTTACCTCTCTTTCTGTATGTATTACCCAGTATTGTTTTATCAATGTTTGTTCCCAATTGTAAAGCGCTACGGAATTTGCTGGCGCTATATAAATAAATGTTGATGATGATGATGCCCTCTCATCATCTTTAAATGTCTACTCTCGCTGCTGTCTGTAGTTGCCACGGTCTAATAGGAGGATTTTGTAAATCTGCCACCGGTGTATTTGCTTTCTCCAATTCAATTAAAAAAATAATTAACCATACTTTACGGTTCTCTAACTCTATCACATAGCATAAATAATCATCCATCATATCTCTATCTATACATGTATTCTTTGCCAGGTGCAAAATCTGTCCTCTTAATTTCTAAGAATGTGGGCTTTCAATTGCATTGTCAAGACATGTTTTGGGCAACTAAATCTGCATCAATGTAAGTGTTATACACACTTACATTTGTGGGAAGGGCAGCTTTTGGCCTATCTGAAGTCTCTTTTACATATTTCTTACACATCACTAATAGAACATATAAATATGTATATAAATTATATTTATATGTTCTATTAGTGATGTGTAAGAAATATACATGGGTCTTGGAGAAATTCTACAAGCTTAGTTCGTTACTTTCAGTAATACAATATGAGTTCTCAGTAGAACTAAAATGGTAACGGCAATGGTAGAGATCCCTCCAGCAAGCATTAATAGAATAGTAATAAACACAGATTTCTCCAATGCTTGTCACATGTAGTAGAACTCCAGCCTCTCTTGAGTAATTTTTTTTATCAATGCCAAACTCTTTTAACTAATTTTCTATATGACTCAGTCCATAAGCTTGTCTAACTATCCCTAAACTTACCCTTTAAAATGTAATTAAGTCCCGGAAGAAGGGTATATACATCATTAATCTCCAGGACTTCCCACCTGGTCCCTGACTAACTAAACTAATATGTACATTTGGCTCAGTATTTCTAGTCAAACAGAAAGTATAATAAAACTATATTGCTTCAGGTCCAGTTTCAGGCAATCTCTTCAGGATCAGGGTACAGGTATTTAAAGTGGTGTGAAAGATTTCTTATCTCTTGCTTGTCGGCTTTAATAATGTACTTTGTCATGCTTCTGGCAATCTGATTTCTTTTTCCCACTCTGTTATTACCACTGCTCCTCTCATGTAAATCTCTACTGTTTTTTTCATCTCTCCTCCATCCGTCTTTAAATTTTAGCCTGTTGCTGTCTATGTCACTCTGTTCAGTATTGTCTTGTCTCTCTCTTCTCCGTTCCAACTCCCCTACCCATCACGTCAGCTGGTACATATATATATATATATATATATATATATATTGCAAAAAAAATTGCCAGAAATGACGTTTTGCCTCTCTTTGACATCCGAGTTTGGCGGAATTCACTCGGATTCCCTATTTCAGATTTAAGAAATTCAACTAATCCGAACCATTCATCTCTATATATTAGATTACAAATTTGCAGGAATATCTATAAATCTAATTTCCAATTATGCTGTGAATCACTTACCGGTGAAAGGACCATTTCTTCTATAAGCCAAGGCAGGGCTGTGCACCAAGCTGACAGGGGCGCAGTGACATGAATATTTTAGGTTAATTGGGTTACAGTAGAGGACTAGGTGGCAACAATTTTCCTTCTTGCTCCAGGTGCTAACATTTCTAGTTATGGCTCTGAGGCAAAGTAAGGTTAATAGTGGCTCTGAGCCTTGCTAGTGGTGGTACAATTCTAGTGACATAAGAGACAAGGTTCTGACCTCACCCCCTAGCCCATAACTTTCTTTTCTGCACCCCCCACCGCCACAAATCCCCAACACTCCAGTTACTACTAGTGCTTTCTCTTGCGGTCATTCTAAGCAGATAGGTGACTAAAAGCACAAATGGTTTAGGGACAGGAGAGGGAGACCAAATTTCCCCCCTCCCCTTGCAGTTGACGACAGGGCATTGGGGGGCAGTGTATATCTTTTGTCCCTCCTAAATTGTTATAGCAACAATAGAACTTATTTATTTATGTATAAAAATGTGCATTTTTGGCTTTCATTTTATTTATGTCATATATTGTGAAACACATTCCAATCTTATGCACAATGAAACCTCCTATTCACAGTTGCTGGTAATGATGTTTTGAAGGAAAATGATTTGTTAAATTCTGTTTCTGATCCTTTTTTCCTGTATATAATCAAAAACAAATGAACATTTCACAATGGAGCATCTGACTATGTTTTTGGGCCACTTTACATATGTGGTTTTATAGGTACCATCAAAATATTTGGTATGTTTTCAGTACCTTTAAAAAAAATTCCATGCATTGTCAGAATAACAATTAAACATCTATGAAATGACCACAAGTCAAGCATAAAGAACAAGACATCAAAAGAAGTTAAAATGAGGAGAACTGAATTGTTGGAAACTCTCGCCATATCACTATGGGGTTCTGCCAAATGCTAACATGGGGTCATGTAGGTTGAAGAGCTGCCTTAGGAAAGAAAATACTTATATAAAGATTAAAATATACAAGTCTCTCCTTTCCAAAGAAAGCTATTTTAAAGGACCACTAAACTTACATATTAATAAAACCAACAAACATGGAATGCATTTCTCTCTATAAACATATAGTGGCTCATGCTATCAAAACAAATATTAACAAATTTTTTTTGTTCTTATGTCTTGGTTGGGAGTAAGTGTATCTGGGTGTAAGTGTGCCTAACATAAATATGACGCATTTGCTAGCGATGCAGATCTTGAGTTGCTTCCAAACCAGAATATGGGCGTAAATATGCTATTTTAAATGCGGCTTTTAGAGGTTTATTTGAAACATTTGGACTTATTTCATTTTATATTTAACTGTTGAACAAGGTTTTATGGCAGTATTTTATTCAATTAAACTTTATTTTTTATTTTTACTTTCTTTCCACTCTAATGGTACCAATCTCATTCATTACCCAGGACTCACAGCACTGGGGCAGCCTCTTGTTTGTAGCTCCTCTATCCAAGATAGGCAACAGCCCTGAATTGACCAGCCTGGGTCTTGTTTTCACTATAGCAGCATGACACTATGCTCATGGTCTCCCTATAATAAATCAGCCTAGGCTGTCTAATGCTGGCATATGTGTGGGTTTTACACTGTGCAGAGCCATTGAATTTGGATGGGGGGGCGGGGTGAGTTGAGGTTAGCATTGCTCTTGCACACGGGCTCACTATATTCATAAAACACCCCTGATGAAAACACCAAAAAATGCAGAATGACTTCAAACAGGATGTCCAAATTGTAGAAGAGACACAGGAGAGAAGATGGGGACAGACATGAGGTAAAAGATTAGATGCTGAGGCCCTGAGAATAGCAAAGATATGACATAGGAACAAGTGACAGGGAAGACCCATGAAGAAAAGTGAACAGATATAAAATAAGCGAGCAGGGGAGACAAAGGGGGTAGATATGAAACTGTGACCAAAAAATAAAATAAGTGATCAGTGCAGGTAATGTAACAGCCTTTTGAAGTCTTCCCCGTCTTTGGATTGGGTAGGGTTCTATATGGCGGCAGTGAATATGTCAACACTTATATTGTTGACATCAAAATGGTGACAGTGTAATTGTCAACATGTTTAATGTAGTCCCTATGGCTGCCAGGGCATGCTGGCACTAGGGGGACCACAATTGCCAGCATGCCCTGGCACCAAGGACACATTGCAGCAAGACAAAATTTAAATAAACCACACACCTTGTTGCCAAAATAATTTTATTGGAAAATGTAAAAAAAAACAGTAATACTCACCAACCACCAGGTACTTCATCTGTAATAATTTCAATGGTCCGTGTTTGTCCACAAAAAAAATAACTAATAAAATTTATTCCAGTAGTCTGTGACTGTCCATAAAAACTACCTAGTAAAATTAATCTCAGTTTGGAAAAAAAAAATTCTGTTCTTGATAAAGCTTCATAAACTCAAATAATCCACCGGAACATACTTGACAAAATAGCAAAATCATGAACAGACATAACATAACTTGCTCCTGACTGTAGGAGCTCATGTCACATAATGAAAAAATGACAGCCACTAGGTCTATTTATAACCTGGGACTATGCCACACTCTCAGAGGTAATTGCATTGCCCTTTGAATGGCAACATTGTGACTATCAACATCACTACTGTCGACAGTCACAATGTCACCATTTTAAACATGTTGACAGAATGAATATGTCGACACTTACAATGGCCAGAGTGAGATTACCGATTTTAAGGTGGCAATACCACGACCCGCCTCCTGTATAATGTATAAAACAGGCGGGTCCGCCCATTGCCTTAAAACCTGCAATCTCACTTCTCACTTTGACATTGAGGCTGTATAATGTTAAAAAGGGTTAGGGCTACAGTTTTAGGATAAGGATTAGGGGTTATACAGACGGCGTTGCCCCCTTAAAATCCGGCAATCTGACTGTCGCCATTTTAAGTGACGAAAATCACACTTCCAGGATTTTCTCATTTTGCCATTTATATGAGATGTGTTCGAAATGTTGTCTGTGTCTTTTATGGTAAATCTGTATTTCCTCCATGTCGGGATTCTAGTCATCGGCATATTAATGTCACTATAACTAGTGTCGGAATTCTTGCAATCTGAAACTGTACTCCACCCGTTATTAGGTATATTTTGCTCTTGCTATTACCGACACTATTGTAGGTATTGGAAATATGAAGACTGTTGCCATACTGTGTGAAAATAGCAGGACAGCAGAAGCCATTTTGAATTACAATATAGAAAGTTGTGTTAGCTAAGGTAGTTGAGTTGAAGTAATTACCATTTTTCTCAAATGTCCATTGATATAACTCTGGGCTGCAATCAGAACAATGTCTGAGAGACTGTTAAGATAGCTGGCAGCCCAAATTAGTTCTCTAGGTCAACAGGTAATCTGAGAGGCAATTAGGTCAGATGATGTGGGATTGTGATTGGGAAATGTATTAATATGTATTAATATAAATGTTACTGTATCAAAATGTATCTCAGATTTAGGTTGGGTAATTCTAGAGATACAATGTGCCAAGTGTCTTAATGTTTCACACAAGCGTGAAGTGTAATGTTATTCCCTGATCTGATATTGTAACCCTTTGTTAAGTGTATCAGCCAAATAACTAATCCAGGCAAGTCATTCCATTGTATAATCAAGGTAACAGAGACAGTATGTCTAACAGTGTCCACTGATAGACCCCTGCTGAAAGGTTGGTGACTGGAACATCTTGACCCTATTCTATGTGTAGATAGCCAGAAATATAAGGAGAGCAGAATGTCTAGCTTGGAGAATCCTGGTATACAAAACATTAGTAGAAAGGACTCTGGGCCAGGCATCATGGTGCTGCTGGAGGAAACCCTAATAGGACAGGGTCTGGGTGAGCCTATTTCCCAGGCTGGGCGACAAAGAAAGTGTCTAGCTAATTGGTAGTGGTAATACCGTGGGAGGATAATATTCTGAAGGATACTGGGATTATAAGTTTGGAGTTCTGACTGCTGGAGGGTAAACTGTACCATTTACCCTTTACCTTGTGAACATCTTGTGTTATTGTGCTGTCATAATAAAGACTTATTTTGGATATACTCTGGTCTTCCCGAGTGAGTTGAATCCCATGAAGGTTAACCACCATCCTAGCTAAGGGTGGTTTCCTCACATTATCCATCCCAGGATTTTATTTGCCTTTGCAGCCACTGCTTGACATTGTGTTGCTACTCAGCATTCCTAAATCCTTTTCCATTTCACTTTTCCTCAATTGTATTTAATCTAATAGGTACATATCATTGTTATTACTACGACCTAGCTGCATAACACTTCATTTATCTACATTACATTCAATCTGTTATTTCATTACCCAATTTGCTAATTTTGTACAGCAAGTTACTATCCATTGGGACCACAAGGGGGGAGAAGCAGATTCAAAGTGCCATGTGGACCTAGCAGGATCAGACTACTATGGTTTTGTATGGTGTGACACCCTAGCTCCAATGGCTTTGGCTTAGGTGAAAGCAGGGGCAGGACCTTGCATCTACCCACAGCTTCCTTTTGGTACATGGGATCACAAACCTGTAGAATACGCATGCACCTTGGGTTGGCCAAGAAGCCGCTACAGCACCTTCCCCAAGTTCTCATTCGGTTGACTATCCTGCAATATGTTAATAACCCTGTGTAGCTAAGTAACTTCTGAAAATTGGGACACCTTACTTTCTAAGCCATCTAAAGTCATTCATATAAAGACTAAAAAGCGAAAGGGTCCAATACTGACCCATTATATCTGACCCATTATATCAGACAGCTTACGGGCTAAACTACTTAAATACTGGTTAATTATCTATCCTTCCTCTTTTTTGCTTTGAATTACAGTAGAAAAGTAATATGGGGTATGGGGCGTCATGGGGAAAATGTTGTACATAGCAGCATGAAGGGTTTGACCAGACCTGATTATAAGAGATACAAATGGTAAATTCCGTCCCATATGACCCACTTCCTCCACACTATGGGGACTACTGCTAAAATTGAGCCTCTATATACCATATATTCAGTTTAATTGAAAACTCATCTGTGTGGCAACAAACACTGGAATTAAAACATTGCTACTATTCCACAACATGATATTTTTTTAAATGTTTCCATTCACAATTACAGATATGATATGCAATCAACAGATGTTCTGGATATATAATGTATGTGTATTTCATTAATCGTTGCCAAGTCATCTGTTGGAAGTCAGGGTTGACGCAGTTGGTGAAATTATGTAGTTTAAGTTATATATCTGCTTTTTGTAAACATATGTTTCCTTGTTAGCTATTACGTTTCTCAGACACTAAAATCATCATCCTCTGCAAGAAAATAAATTGGAAGGTTAGCCATTATGGTAAATATATCTACTTCAATTTTATATTGCGGTCTTAGATAAATGTACATAAGAGATGCTATTTCACCTACAATTTCTAATATGTTCATTTTAAGATAAATTCCTTTAATTAAGTTGTCATGAACCTAATGTGTACAATAAATCCTTTGTTATCTGTAATACTATAGGATATCATTCATTTTAAATCTTATCCTTGTTGATATGATTCTCAGAAATTGACTTTACCTAGAAAATAATCTAACACAGACCAAAATTACTATGAAAACAAACTCACATGTTTTTGATAATCGCATCTAAGTTCACTCAGGTGCAAGATGTCTCACTGCAAAATAACAGTTTCCTATGTCATGTTGTTAGCTGACTGAATATGTGTAAATATGTACTGAGTAATGCTGGTTATTGTTGTTTCGTTGTTACCTGTTGCTATACGCTGAAGTGCCTGGTCCTACTTGTGTGGTCAGCTAGTTTCACTGATTAGCATATATCATTTATAAAACGCATTGGATGCACCGCTCAATACACCTTAGTCTTGCACCTGTGTAGCTAGATGGCCCAGCCAATCGCATATCAAAATGCGCACCTACTATCCTCTCTTGGCGAATGCCTCCACAAATTGGAAGTGCACATTGGTTTGCAATATATCTGAAGAGATGCTTCATGTAAAAGTTCAAAATTCACATCAACAATCAAATCCCCTACACCTTTAAAACCACCCATTTTATTAAATATAACACTGCTCGGTTTTGCCTCATCTATGACTTACTATACTAATCATCAGCATGAGGGACATCAGGCTGCCTTTATTTCCCGTGGCACGCTTGTGTGTTTGACAATTTGTTTTTTATATTATGCAAACTGCACCTAGAAAGGTGGTTCCCTGCTGAAGGGCAACTGGTAGGGACAAAGTACTTCTCAAGAAATGCACAGGACAAGACCCGGTTTATAATAGCGCAGTGCTGGTAAAAAAAATGTTCTTTTGCAGAGTGAAAATGCGGTGCCAGGCTGCACTCAGCAAGGAACACCCCTAAAGATATACTCTTACCATCCCTTTATCTCATATCTGTATTCTCACTCCGCAAAATTAAATCTAATTTTTGCAATGCTAGGCATAATAGTTGACACTTCCTCCACGGTGGTGCAAACTTTGGCCATCCGCAAGTCTCATTATATTAGTTCACAAACCCGTGCACGTTGGCAGAAATCTAGGTGCACAAACTGAGGCTAGCACCTCCTATAATGGATGTGCATTGCACCTTGTTATTATTATAATCCTGACTCCTACGGTGAAACTTAAAATATCTCAGCCACCTTCCCACTGAATCAGAGAAATACTCTGCATTATGCAATTATGTTTAGCAAGAAGTGCAGGTATTAAAAAAACTGTGTTTTTTGGTTATTTAAATAATAGAAAACGGTACATGTGAGCCCATATTACAATCCAATTTTTAAACATCAGTCCAAATTTAAAATAATGGCCAAAGTCCAAATTCAGCATATATAGTACAGAATAATGCAGCCACCCAAATGTCAAGCATAAGCTACAGCCCACCAATTATCCAGCCATTTCATTTCTCATCTACCTTGTTACCTAATCTCTTCTCTTCCACTCACTGTCTCCCCCATTTTTTATCTACCCTCTTACATTATGGCTGTCACTTTTTAACTTGTTTGTCCCCTTGGTTTATGAATTCCCACACTTGTCTCTCCCATGTGTCATCTGCCCTCTCTTCACTGCCCCATAAGTCCCCCATAATTAACTTATGCCTTCCTGCCTTATTACCACTGCTGTCTCCTTCTTGTGTCTTATTGCCCCCATGTCACACTGCAGTTATTATTTCCCTATGTGCCTTGATACGAATTTGACCCATGTATGTCCTTGAACCCCCTTGTGTCCTAATGAGTCTGTGTCACTGCCCACCTTGCCTCCAGTATGTTCCTCAGTAACTGCATCACCCCTGGGGAATGTGGCGCTGTCATTTCACCATCTCTTACCAATCTTTCTTCTTTCCCGTTTTTGTCATTGCGCCCATTGCCAATACTGTGTAGCTGTGTCAAGGAGCATCTTATCTACCTTTTTGCTCCTATTGTGCTCTTGTCTGCCCCTTTTCCCCCCAATGTCTGCTACTAACTCATCTTAAGCTAGATACACACTGGAGAATTTTCCAACTGATGTGTCATCTACAATGATTTCACCTATGGCTGAAGGTCTGATCGGTTGGGCGATTCATGCGTACACACTAGACATGTTTTAAATGATTTTTGGAAGACCAACCAGCCAGCCAGCAACTTTTGACAGGCATATTGTCGTCTTAGAGGAGTTTATTTTCGTACACACTGATATGATATAGGGCCCTGCAGCGATATGATGAAGACATTTAAATAAAGGGCTGAATATAGCCGGCTAAGAACTCCCACAAACTGAGATCAGGAAAAGAAAACACATAATCGCCATTCATTCTATACCATATCTTTGTGTACAGTGTACATTCATTCGCAACTGCACAGCAATGATTTATTTCAAACAAAGAAAAACAAGAAAAAATATGATAGAAATTGGAGAAATTAGAGCTTCAATAAAAGAAGGCAATTGTTATGACATGTAAAAGTAAAGTGAAACGTTAGGAACACCCCACTCCATTGTAAAAACAAAAATGGCACATGATTTACAGATGATATGGACCAGCAGGCCAGCTTGATTGAAAAAACCAAGAGGGCCCCCAACATAAAGTTATTTCAAGCAGTGACCAAGGTGAGGAATTGCTTGTTAACAATGTGGTAGAAACGAACTTGTGTTCCATTTCTCCATCAGAAATAATTAAAATGTTTTTCCTTTCCTCATATAGATTACATCGTCATATCTGACAAAAGTTCAGAAGCAGAGAAGGATGCAACACGCAGTAATATTTGTAGTCCTTATGGTGATGGAAAGGATGAGGTCGAGAGGATGTAAAAGATGAACAAATATTTTACTGAATTAAGGGCAAACATCAGGGATGTTAAACAAAAATTCAAGGGGGCGTATTCAAATGTTGGGTTTCCGCGGCGTGTTAAAACTATTACCATTATTACGGTAATAGTTAGCTGGATTTCAGTTCGCAGCTCCCTGAGCCGCTAGCTGAAACCCAGCAAGAAAATTACCGTAGTAACGTTTTTTCCGCGCAGTATTACCGTAATAACAGTAATAGTGCGCGAACCGCTGGATTTTCGGCGTTTCCGCCGACAATTGAGTACGCCCCAAAAAACTTCAAAAGAAAAATTCTGGAATTGTTTCAAGTATATGAGAAAGTAATGTCAGAAAGCAGTAGCCAGGTTAGTCATTAAATACTGTATGTCAGTGGATGCTATTTTTTTATTTTACTACATCAATTTCTATGAATATTGTTAACAAATAAATGTGTTGGATTAAAAAAGCGTTGTTTCTTTGGTGCACTTGCAATAAGTATATATATTTGCTTAAAATAAACTCACAAGTATAAAACTTGTTCAGTACACATGTATAGTTTTAGCCAATACACTTCTATAGAATGCATAGCTATGTGCTTTTGTTGTAGAGTTGATGTACGCAGGTGTTTAATTATGGAAGCCAACATATCCAATTCACATCTTTAGTATTTCACATCTATTTGCCTTTCTTCTAGACTGGACGGACAAAGGTGCATAATTATGCAGCAGAAATTGCTATAGACAGACACATATATATATATAGAACACAGCTACTATTGCTTTTCCATTAAAAGCATCACACCGCACCTCGTGGGAGAAGTGAAGACATCAGAAATTTACATACACACGCCCTGAAAGGAGTCGCATTTTGAGGAACTATCGGCAGTTGGTCGCATAAATTGGTCGTGAATTCATACACACTACATGATCGGAAGGTGATTAGAATGAGATTATTAAACAGTACGACCAGCCAAATGAAAAGACGATCGGCACTTTGGAACGACTGTTGTTCATTGTGTAAGTATACACACTAACGCGATATCTAACCGAGCAGTCATATGTTGGCTGAATGGCCCGATGATTGGCTGAAAAACCTTCAGTGTGTACCTAGTCTTAGCCATCTCTGTGTCAAGACTGCTCTACAATAGCAGAAACATAAATGTCTTTCGTATTACAGTGAGGTACTGTGCCGTGACATCATCATACAGCATTCCTACTGTAATGTAAAAGCTTTTATCTTCAAACCAATTAGCCTGCAGTCTTTCAGCCTATAAGTAGATTACAGGTCAGGTATAAACCAGATCGTGCTTCAAGTAAGATGGAGGAAACTTTATTTTGGTGGGTAGACATGGGGAGAAGAGGGAAATAAAAATATACAAATACCAAATATAATGGCAAGCAGACGCACTTTTCCTAATCATCAGTGGGCTGAGCTGCAGATTTGACATTGAGTTTTGCCATGTGTTTAACTATCAATCAGTTGTCCAGGACAGTATCCCGTGGCTCACTGGAGTTCTACATCACTGCCAAAAAACACACCTTAGGGGCATATTCAATTGGGCGCATTATGCCGAAAGTAATGTGGCCTGCACACTAGTACATTAATCTTTAATGCTGGTTTCTGCTCGCAGCTCAGGGAGCCACGGGCAGAAATCAGGGTTAAAATTATCGGTAACGGTATTAACGGTAATTATAATTACCGTCGCACTGAGTGAGGCCGAATTGAATATGCAGCTTTAAACACTGTGGGAGCAAATGCCATGGAATACAGATTCTATGTTGGTGGAGCACCAAGTGTGGGACAGGGCCTGCGAATTTAGGTTAATCATGGTGAAACTGTTACATTAACACTATCTACAAATTAACCATTACTTTTCTAGCAGGACATCAGATTAGTTAGTAAGTATACATTTAAATGGGTTCAAGTATATTTAGTGTATATTATTATGTTTAAAAAAACATCCTATAAAGTGTAAACATACACAAGTTTAAATGGACCAGATGGCTGACTGGATTTATAGTTTTGATCTAAAATGACAAATAGAAAACAATACAAATGCAAACATATGAAATTATATTACAAATCACTCATGGTGCAGTTTTCTTGTGGTTTTCAGTAAGAAAGACTAGCAGAACCCAAAATCTTTTACTTTTAAATATTCTCAGATGTACAGCTCAAAGCCGGAACAGTGACTGAAATCTGATATCATGTCTGATTATTTAAACTCTGCTATCTCATTGTCACAGATAAAATGTCTGAAATATTATTTAAAGAAGATATTAATGTATGAACATCAATAGTATGTTTTGCAATTAGAAAGCACTATGCTAAAATGCATGATCCTTTTGCACTGTTCCTTCTGCTTCTGCATTATGTACATACATATTTGCATGTCGATAGTATACATAAATTTGTATAATTGTGTGGCAGGTGAGGATTTCAACGCCTTTACAAGCCTTGTGTGTTTATAACCAACATACTCAAAGTGTAAAGGTGCAAAGTCATGTCAGACAGCTTCTACCTGTATTCCTATGGAATACCCATATCATTAAACCAACTTTCCTAAAGTAGTATACATTTTACCCAAAGTAAAGACAAAGGGCCTTTTATTACATTGCTTTCCAGGGTGCAAACATTTTTATATGCAAAGTAGAGATGGGCGGGCTCGGTTCCCCGAGATCTGAATCCTACCGAATTTAGGGTATCCGAGTACCGAGCCGAGCATACTCGATACTCTCCCGCCCATTCTGATTCGAAATCGAGGCAAAACGTCATTGTGACGTATTCGTTTTTCTGAGCTCGGTCCTCACGAGATTTGAAAAGCATAAATACCTCCACAGCAATCCATCGCCATTTGACAGAGGGAGAAAGCAGGGTTAGGTCACACTGGCTATATCAGCGCAGGGACAGTGATTGATTGTATTCAATACCATTGTAATCAGTTGTTACAGCAGTAAGAGGAGGAGTGAGGAGGGTTTTTGTTCAGTTTCTGGCTGTTGGGGTGTCCCCCATTCTTTTGCAGAAATTTATCTGGCTGTGCAAAAAGTCCTATTTTGCAGCAGTGTCAAAATAATATATTTAACACTCCCAATTGCTGTTGGGGTGTCCCCCATTCTTTTGCAGAAATTTATCTGGCTGTCAAAAAAGTCCTATTTTGCAGCAGTGTCAAAAACAATTTGTAGCACTACAAGTGCTTTGGGTTCAGAATGGATTCAAAGCAGTCCACATATGAGCAAAATGAGAAACCAGATTCTGTCACCAGTCCTGATGGTAGTGTTCCCAGTACGTCATCTGGGAAAGGTGATGTCAAACTACACCGTCTTTTGAAATAAGCCAAAAAAACACACACCAAATTTTTTTTTACTGTGTCGAAGCGAAAAAGAAGTGTAACTGAGGAAAAGTTAACTGCCGATAAAAAAAAAATTGCCAACATGCCATTCTACACACGCAGTGGCAAAGAGAGAATGAGGCCTTCGCCTTTCTCTATTAGTGGCAGATCCAAAAATGTTACCGAGCCTACAAGTGGTGCACAACTACTGTTACACGTCAAAGCCGAGCTGCAAGCTAACAGTAAGGCATTAGAGGATAATGTTTGCTCTGAATCAGAAATGACACCTGTGACGAAATGAGTTTGATAACCCTGTGAGCATGTCTCATTTCTCACATAATGTGAATTATAGCAAATACTTTTTATAGCCTTCTTTTGTTTCCCCAGCTCACCAGACTATAACTGCATTGTCCAATAACATGTGGCTAAGGGGACATTGTAGTTCAGTGTACATATGTATATTGTTTATTGTATATTGATAACTTGAAGTAAGGTTGCTATTCATTGTCTTTAAAGTGAAGCCAGGGGGATTATGGGTAGGAATCAGGCTGCCATGTGCCTGAGTAGGAAAACTAATTAGTGTCCATTGTTCTCACCAGGCTAGTCCAGACAGGCCATCTAACAGGGGAGGTTCTCTGAAAGGACAGCTCATCTTCACTCCCCTGTCCCTAGTCCAGCACTGACCAATGGTTAAGTAGAATAGACGCAGGGGTTTGCCCAGGGAGGGGAAAGACTGTGGAAATTAGACCTGTGATATATAAGGAACAACTCCAGAGGGGAGGGTGGGGATGCTTGGATTTCATTCAGGAAGGTGCAAGATGGAGTTTTGAATTGTCATTTTCTAACTCAAATCTATATATGCAGCTGAGAGGGATCCATGGGTCATGAAGTCTGGACAGCAGGTGACTATATCTCCTTAAGTTATTGGGGTAAGGGACAGATGATGTGGTAAATCTGCCTGGCATTTATTTACTGTGTGGACATAATATTCTAGTGTGATTTGTATGACAATAAATATACTGTTGTATTTTTATAACTGCATTTTGCCTGAGTGACCATACGAATCCTAGAAGGTACTGGGTAGCACTGGGCCAGATAAACCCAATATCTTCACATTTTTGGTGGCAGCAGTGGGATCACTCAGTCCCAGGTCTTCTCTGGGTAGAGCTGCAGGGGAACTGTATCGTGATACATTCCAGGGCTCTGCAAAGCAGTTAGCACTAGAAACCAGTTACCACATTATCCTGAACTTTCTCCTAAAGGCTTTAAGGTAGAAAGTGTCACGAAAAGCGTTGTGGGCTTTAGGCGAGGGAAGATGCCGCCTAAGTGCCGATTTGATAAGGGGAAGCGCACCCCGCCAGAGGAGAGCAGAAGATGGAACCGTGTCTCAAAGAGAGGAAATCACAGTGAGGTGATCCCTGGAAGTAAAATGGGTGTGAGCTCTAGGAGCAAGAGAGCAGATCACAGCTCAGTGTTGAAAAAGTTCCCAAAGGAAGGGATGAAGCAGTCTAGTACACCCAGGAGAAAGGTGTACTGGGATGAAGGACTGTGGGAGTGTCTGCAGGATGGGGATATGGATGTGTTGCACCACCCCACCACAATGCAGCACATTTTGGATTATTGGGATGAGGAGTGCCCAAAGATTATTATGTGGGAAGGAGCCAGTCTACAGGAGAAATTGGAGAACCTGTTGGATGTGTTCCTAATGTTGAAAGAGGAGGCACGTGCCTGTAATTTTCAGGATGAACCAGAATGGGATGATTTTACACATGAAGTTATTTGTACTATGCAGAATCTGGCCAAGGGAGAATCCAGATACAACAATATTCAGCAGTACAAACCAGATGGAAATGGACTATTACAGCACAGTGACATGCCTGATGAATCCCCTGCAAATGTACTAATAGAATCTGTCCCATTAGCAGATGCTACAGATCCACTAGAGACAATGAGTATGGAGGAGCTGATAGTGGAATGCCAGATTCGGGGTGTACCTTACCTGTACTGCACGCACAGGGATATCCTCAAACGTCTTTTAAAAGATCAGGAGAATCCCATCCATGCCTTCAGTGTCTATAGGAAATGGATGCTCACTTTGGGTCCCCACATACCTCTCTGGGAACAAATGCAATGTCTGCAACAGAGTTTAGAAGAAGCAGAGGATGAGGTATGGCGACAAGGACTTACGGACACTGAAATGTGGCAGGATCAGTGTTATCGAGTGAATACTGAAAAATGCCAATTGCAATATCTTTTGTCACACTCTAAAAAAATGGCTGCTCAGTCTGTTAATCAGGGGGAGTTCCATCCCAGTGGATTATACACAGTTGCCCAAGCTACTATCTTGGGGGAGACTGGAGAAGAACTGCTTGGTGAGGATGTTGTACCTCTGACTACTGAAAAAGGATTAGGAGAAATCCTCCCATTTGGTGACTTGGATGGAAAAGAGCTACCAAAATTGGCAGATGAGGAGATGTTGACAGAGGGGGTGTCTGAGAGGGCTCCAGAACAGCAAAATTCACCAGCCCCACATGCTTTGAACCATCGCACTCCAGCTCCAAATCTGGGAATCCAAGACCCAATACTAGAGGCCTGCACTGGACCATCCACTTTGTTTTGCTACCAGGAGGACAAGTCTGTGTCCAATGAGGATTCACACTACCCCGATGCGCCACAGGCGAGGGAAGTAGTGCAACAGTTGGATGTGGTAGCAGGGGAGGGCAGATGCACACCAACATACTTACAAGGGCACCCACATGTGGTTTGGGAGGGGGACAGAGGATTCCCCATAAGCAAAGAATTAATGGAGCCCCCACGCTTGCCTGCCACTGGGCAGTTGTCCCTTGAGTGTTTGGGAGAGGAGGGATTGGATCTTTGCCAGAAACAAACGGACAAGGAGCCAGAAAGTTTGCCTGCCACTTGGCAGTTTTCACTTGAATATGTGGGGGAGGGGAGCATGGTCTCCAGAAACAGAGGACAAGCCAAGGGACTATTTGCAGTTGGGCAATTAAGGGTGGATAAGGCACACAAGGGATGTTGGACTACAACTCTCCTACCATGAATGTGTGCAAAGGAGTGGTCCAGTTTTATTGTTGTCTCATCTTATGACACAGGGGAGCATAAACCCCCACTCCAGCTGGATGGGAAGATATGCCTGCAGCCATGGGACCCTGGTGGGAGATTGAGGAACTGTGTACTGCTGTCTACCTTGCCATCAGACCCAGGAGAAACCACAGCAGGCCAGAGATTTTGGACTTGGGGGAGAAAGGTTTACTTGGAGCAAGGGAGCCACTGGGGAACAAGGGCTAAAAAAGTAGGGGAGGTATATGTGACGAAATGAGTTTGATAATCCTGTGAGCATGTCTCATTTCTCACATAATGTGAATTATAGCAAATACTTTTTATAGCCTTCTTTTGTTTCCCCAGCTCACCAGACTATAACTGCATTGTCCAATAACATGTGGCTAAGGGGACATTGTAGTTCAGTGTACATATGTATATTGTTTATTGTATATTGATAACTTGAAGTAAGGTTGCTATTCATTGTCTTTAAAGTGAAGCCAGGGGGATTATGGGTAGGAATCAGGCTGCCATGTGCCTGAGTAGGAAAACTAATTAGTGTCCATTGTTCTCACCAGGCTAGTCCAGACAGGCCATCTAACAGGGGAGGTTCTCTGAAAGGACAGCTCATCTTCACTCCCCTGTCCCTAGTCCAGCACTGACCAATGGTTAAGTAGAATAGACGCAAGGGTTTGCCCAGGGAGGGGAAAGACTGTGGAAATTAGACCTGTGATATATAAGGAACAACTCCAGAGGGGAGGGTGGGGATGCTTGGATTTCATTCAGGAAGGTGCAAGATGGAGTTTTGAATTGTCATTTTCTAACTCAAATCTATATATGCAGCTGAGAGGGATCCATGGGTCATGAAGTCTGGACAGCAGGTGACTATATCTCCTTAAGTTATTGGGGTAAGGGACAGATGATGTGGTAAATCTGCCTGGCATTTATTTACTGTGTGGACATAATATTCTAGTGTGATTTGTATGACAATAAATATACTGTTGTATTTTTATAACTGCATTTTGCCTGAGTGACCATACGAATCCTAGAAGGTACTGGGTAGCACTGGGCCAGATAAACCCAATATCTTCACAACACCAATCCCTGTGGAGAGTCCATCCAACGGTGGGATGTCTAATCGTGAGCATTCTGTTAGTGGTCCCATAAAGAGGGGCCCTTTCAGCAGTTCTGCTGATGTGTGCCTGAACAGCCCGAGTGTAGACGGTGATACACAAATTGAGGATGCCACTTTGGAAATAGAAGAGGATGAGGGGGAGATTTGTGTAGGCGACGAGGGCGCTAATGAGGATGTTGAAGAGAATGATGTTGTTTGTGTAAGTCCTGCACCAGTGGCAGCAGTTCTGGCACGTGACAAGAAAAAGGCCACTGTCATGCCTGGCCATAAAACAAAAAAATCCACCTCTTATGTGTGGAATTATTTCTACCCCAATCCAGACAACAATTGTATAGCCATTTGTAGTGTATGTCAAGCCACAGTCAGTCGAGGGAGGGACCTTAACCATCTTGGAACCTCGTCTATATTACGCCATTTAACTAGAGTTCATGGCAAAGTGTTGGGAAAAGCTGAAAGTTCTTCCCAAAAAAATACCAGCACTCCATCATCAGCTAGGACCCTCCGGTCAACTATATCCCGACGGCTACAAAATACACCCACCACACCATCCTCATCAATATCCTCAGTAGCGCTCGGAGTTAGCCCTGCATCCCACTTATTAAGGCTGGATGACTCCTGCACTATAATTGATTCCTCTGAAGAAAGAGTTAGTCCCACTGCTGCTGCTGTTGCTGCTGCTGGGGTGAATCGTCAGCCCAGAGGCAGGTCAAGAAAATGAGCAGTCCTACATTTCAGCAATTATCTGTGAAACAATCATTTGCTAGGGGAAGCAAATATGACAGCAGTCCCCCAGT